>NC_086164.1:4709718-5444168 GCF_035149785.1 Candoia aspera
CCATAAACTAGACTTCTCTAATGCCAAGCCTCCAGAAACATTTGAGTCAGTGACTACCTCCATGCACAGCATGGGGCATTCATAATAAAGCCACTGGTGAAAAATGCAAGTGTGGGGTAAAATTTACTCTGCATTATTAGATGAAGACAGTGGCTGGGTTCACATATTACACCATGCCATGGTTTTTTGAATAAGCCACAGCTGGTTGGATTCACATGATTCACTAAGCATAAACCAAAGGAAGCATATTATGAGCTTTTCCTTAATTGCACCGAACAGTGGTACAAAGATATGAAGGAAGATAAGTGATTCCTATCTATTTTTGCTGAATTTACATGCAGGAAGGCACCTAGAGATTTGCCCTGCTTAAGGACACTATGATTAGTGTCCACTAATCATAGTTTTCCTCACTGGTTGGTGACTTGCTAAAGGTGGAGAGCACCGAAGCCAGAGGAACCCACCACTTGCTTTGCTCATCATAAGCAATGATGGCAGGATTGGCTCTTGCTGTGCGGGCAGTTGGAGTGATGGAAGGGAAACACAAAATGACTGCTTTCCATCTTGGCCATTTGTCCAACTCAAAGATAACCTTCATAAAGAACGTTCCATTCTGGAAGATATAGTAGAAGGCAATAGCCCCAGATACCTGCTGCGGCCATCATAATTCCTCCACTCAGAATTAAAACGTATCCAGTTTGGCTTTGTGTTTAGAAATATAGATTGTACAAGGAAGAAACCTGCGATTTTCCATATAATCTGTAGTGGTGGCTAACAGTTAAGCCTTCCTTAGCTCCTCAGAACCACAGAGTGTCTCCTTGCCTTGAATGAGTTTGAGGATCTCCTGCATTTTGATTAAGGAGGCTCATCAAGTATACTATCAGTATTCTCGACAACTCTTTGTCCTCCTGTTTATGTAAAACTCAAATCTAAGTCTCCTTTGGCATTTTAATAACTAAATGGGGGAGGCCACTTGCATTTTTAATGATACCCCAGTAATCTCCCTCCGTCCCTCCCTCTTTCTCCCTTTAGCTTGCTCCCTTTCTCTCTGATGTACACTCGGTAGACTTGAAACAGATCCAAATTGTTTCCCCTCAGAAGCATCCTAACATAATTCCATTCTTCTTAACTTCAAACACTATCATTAAAACACACACAACTGTAGCCACTTATAAGCTCATCACCTTTACTGCAAAACAGACTTCATTCAGACTTTTAAAGTCCACGATCAATTTTTCAGCGGGGCCACAAAACTAAGGAATGGATGTGTTCCTAAAATAGAATGTGCCCTTTCTTAAGGCTAAACTAGGATCTGTGTTGAAGAAGAGAGCTGTGTATTTTACCCACGAAGGAGCAACTGTGCATTCATGTTCCTTTACTTTGGCAGTACTGCTTCAGGTCAGCTGTCTACGTTTTGGAGAAAGGGGGTTATGTAACGTTTGAAAAAACAAAGAAAAGACCAATGCAATTAGATTAATAAAAACTGTTCCAGAAGTTGGGAAGATGAACTTGTAATATCGTGGTACTAGTCCATTAATGGCATACACAACCATCTTTCTCCGCAAACAAAATAAAGGGATATCCTTGAAATAGTTCCTCAAAATACTTCTTTATCCAAAAAGCTGTGAACACGCCATTCAGTAATCTTGCCATTCAAACTGTATTTTGTTCTTATTCATTTAAGTCTAGGATTTTCATCTTTCTCAATAGTTAGGTCCATCAGATCAGGCCCCTGATCTGCATACAAAATCCCTCATGACTCTACAGACAAATGCCCATCTCAAATATACTTGGAAGTGTTACAGGGAAAATCCAGGAAACCTCTTGATCCTGCCTACCTACAGGTGCTCCTTGCTTAACAACCATTCATTAAGTGATGGTTCGGACTTACAACAGTGCTGAAAAAATCGACTTATGAACGGTCCTCACACTTACAACCATTGCAGCGTCCCCACGGTCATTTGATCACAATTTGGGCACTCGGCAACCGGTTCACATTTATGACCGTCATAACTTCCTGCAGTCACATGATTGCCATTTTCAACCTTCTCAGCCAGCTTCCTGCAAGCAAAATCAGTGGGGAACTGCGTGATTTGCTTAACAACCACACGGTTCACTTAACACCCATGATGATTCACTTAACGACCGCCACAAAAATGTTCATGAAATCAGGTCAGATTCACTTAATGACCACTTCGCTTAGCAACCAAAATTCCGGTCCCAATTGTGGCAATTAAGCGAGGACTACCTGTACTTCTCTGTTGTCTTTCCTTACTTCTACTTCCAAGCAATTGTTTTTTCTAGTTTGTCATACAGGCATATGACAGGCCCAAAGCATGTGAGTAACGGCTTAGTGCTCATGTCAAGAGTCAGCCCTTATTTGGCCCAGAACCAACAGACAGGTTCTTCTTCCAGTCCATGATACTCCATTCAGTAGCATCAAATAAAAAGTCGTAAGCCAAGATCAGCAGTAGAATAATTCCTGTCCTCAGTTTTATGGTCTGAAAGACACAGTACTGTGATGCTACGGTGAAGATACTGTAAAAGCGAAGGGAGATCCCCATATGAGCTGCTTTGAGAAAGAGGGGATGTAAAGTTAATGAACTAATATTGTCCTGAGATCTGTCCTCCAAATTTTCAAGTTTTCTCTTGCTTTTTGGGGGAGGGTAATGCATCAGCTTCCAAACAGGCACCCAGTTTTTAGTGACTGAACAGGACCAAAAGGGACCTTATGAAACACACACACACACGCAAAGGAGTGTGAGCTTTTGCCAATTTTAAAATAATTAAATAGGAGCTAAAAGAATTAAGGCCATAATGTGTAACCTTCCTCCAATGTGCATTGAAATCTTTCCAAATATCAATTAATCGCTAATCTAACATGCATTTCTTAGTCGCTTCTAGTGCATTATTAATAGGCTGGTCACCCTGAGATGAAAGTAGAAAAGCAATTAAATCCTTCTTCCACCCCTGCAGATATGGCTGACCTAGTGCATCAAAGTAAAAGAAGAATAAAAATGATAAAAAGATTTCAGAATTTTTTTTAAAAAAAAATCTCACACAGAAGCAGAGATAGCGCATTCTTTGGATCCTGAGGCTGCCTCCAGATTTGCAACAGGTACACACAAATCCACGTATTCTTCCAGTCAATAATCTACTTTGCTAATTTGATTTTGGTGTGTCCCCCCCTCCAATTTAGTGAAGGCTGATTTGCTTCCCTGTGTCTTAAAGGGAAGATTATCTGCTGTCTCTTGAGCGAAGTCGATCCAGTTCCAGAGTCAAAGAATAAGTTAACCCTGATGATATTTTGCTACTTTTACATTAAACCTCTAAAATACATTCAAGATTTTTTTGGCTCACGTAGTCTACATCATTCACTCCAGCGCCCTATGTGGTTGTGGCAGAGCGAGGAGAAAAGTCCTACTTGATTAATATTTCAGAAAGTGGAGAAATCATATTAAATCCATTGAGGGAAGCTATTTCAATTCACAGCTAATTATGGCTCAACTCAAAAGTTGTAAAAAAAAAACCAAGTTAGAGAAGAATTGACACAGCCTTGACTATAGTCCTGTGAATGGAGCTAGTGTGGAATTGTTTGGAAACAGTGCTCCGAAAGGGGATCTTTTATGAAAAGAGATGCCAGCTGTTCCCTTTGGAAACATTTATTTCACCGGCCTACAATAAAACTGACTGTGGAAGAAATTCAACAACTCTTTCAGTTGCTAAAAATCTGAAATCCTCACAAGGCCTGAAACCAGCATGGAGGCCAAAACCACAGTTGCTTTGTTGGTGCGAGCGTTATAATTTCAACTGTTCTTCGTTTAATGGCACGTGCACAGGGCAACGGCCAGAGTTTCAGCAGACTCACTCGTGGTGGCTTTTCCAAAATATAAAACCTAAACAGGGACTGATGAGATTCCTTGCGTACTAGTCAACAGAAATCTCTAGACGATTGCACCTAGCTAAGCATTGGGCTACATCCTTCCTATTAATGGAAGCCAAGCCAGCTCCGCAGGTCAGGGGCTGGGTTCACACATGCTAAGCCCTGCTGGGGCTATCTGATGTGAGGCATTTTGCTAGTGGCTCTTTTGCAAAACACAGTGGCTTCCCCGCAGGCACATGGCAGAGTGCAGAGCAATTGCTGCTGGGCTTAGAATGGGAGTACAAATCATGCGCTTTGCAACGTCACAAGAAGACTCCTGGATTTCAAAGACCCTTCTTCATTTCTTTTAGTCCAGCTTTCCTCCTGCAGGTGTGCACAGATCCAGACCACTGCTATAGCTTTTTATTCTTCCGACCCAACAGAATGTTGGGGGGGAAGTTGCATAAAGGGGCCCAGACGTCCAGCGGACAAACTCTGAAACTCTCTGAAAAAAAACAGAAATGGCCCAGAACTGGCATATGAGAAGAAGCTGGGAAAAAGTAAAGAAAAAACTTGGCTGTTCCTTTGCTCTTACTGAATCTGTAATCTCCCTCTTTTGCACTGCCCTGAACTTCCATCGCCTCTGGATTCATTAACGACCACTGTTTTGGTGCAAAATATAAATCCTAGGCTGCACATTACGGCCTGACCTGAGGCCATTCTCTAACGTTCCCATGTGGATATTCCGATGATCATACATCAATGTGCGGAGAAAATATCCTTTGTCCTAGGTCATGTTTCCGACGGGGCTGTTGAAATGTTTTAAAAGCAGTTATATAACTGGCATTTAAGATGTTTGATTGAAAAACCTGAACACCGCTGTGACTGAAGTGACCTTAAACTTGGCGAAAGGCATCCCATCAGAAAATGGAATTGGATTAAAAATATCGCACAGAACATCGGGCACCCTTTTCTCCATTCCAGCACCTCGATCGGCCTGGTCCTCGGCAATAAAGAGATGCGGGGCTGTAAAAAGGCAGGATTCTACTACAAGAAATTTATTTTGCCAGATGACTTCGGAGCAAACCCTTCATGGTTTTTACGGCAAGGGCGATTCTGCCACGTTCCCAGCTGTTTTGGAACTGAAATTTAGAAATCCGAGTCCAGATTGCAGTGGGTTGGCAGTAGAGCTGGCCTGGCATTCAGTCCATTCCCACATTCACATCCCCCTCTTGAACACTGCAGCTCTCCTGGTATTGTTCACACACGCGCACCCATGCACACCTCTCTCTGATTAAAGAGTTGTAGAAAAGTGGTTTTGCTGCATTTCAGAGGTCGAAATGTCTGGGTGGATGAGAAAGAGAAGAACGCAGAATTATAGCCCTGAGAAATGCTAGGAATCTGACTCATTATATCAGCCCGTTAGCTGGCCAGCTCCTTAAACCTGACAATCTGTTATGGCAGCTGTCAATCAGTTGTGGCTGAACGTATGCTCCGCTCGTTTGCTTTAGCTTTCTGAAAATTGATAATTGAGAGGACAGCCTTGTCCCAGGGTGCAAATTACGTGTCAGCCCATGTATATATCTGGCTTGTGGCATGAAGAAGGTCGAGCAATGGCTCTCTAGACTTCCCTATTGAGTGATTGAGTGATTACATATCCAGACTTTGATGTAAGGTGGCCGAGGAAAGGTGTCCTCTGCCCTCATGTTATCCACACAGCAGCCCTGCGAGGGAATCCGCTGGTCTGAGAAAGAAGGACTGACCATTGAGATTTCTTCTCCAGCTCTTAAAATACGTCAAACTCAAGTTGTGCAATGCTGAGCAAGCTGATACTGGGTCCATGAACTGTGCCACCTATCTAAAGATTTCATTCTCTAAATTGAGGAATTCACTCTAAATGCTTCCTTCCTGTTCCAGAAAACAAACAAAAAAGCTAGCTTTGCCTCTGAGCCTTTTTTCAGGCCCCCCTCAGATATTTCTTCCAGATTTTTGTACATGAGCGCTAGAAACTTGCCTCTCCAAAATCAGCAAATCTGAGAACTTACTTTGAAAATAAAAATGTATGCTCTCTCTTAAACACCCTCCCCCTTAGAGTTTATTTGGTTATTCCTAATCTTTTAACCTGAGGATTATGTGAAAACTCCAGATTGCAGGATGGATAGACTTAGACTTAGACTTAGACTTAGACTTAGACTTAGACTTAGACTTAGACTTAGACTTAGACTTAGACTTAGACTTAGACTTAGACTTAGACTTAGACTTCCTCCCAGCTCCCAGCAACTCTGGGCAGCAGATTAAAAACAAAACTCCAATACATGGAACCAATCAGAGGTGTCCATCGGTGGGGTCAGAAAAGTCAAGATGATGACCACAATTACACAATCGAAGTTCCACCTGTAGAAAACTCTTGGAACTGATTAAAGGAAAGATTTAAAAGGTAATAAAAATAACAGATAACAAAAATAAAAGAGACTGATGTTTCAGGGTAGGGAGGTGAGCCCATCAAAGGTGAAGTAGTATTTTCAGATGGCGCAGACTGCCAAGGGTTTCCACACTCCATTCCCTTGATAAGGTGCATGGTTTTTCTTTTTTTTTTTCACATCTGTGCGGGATTGTCCTACAGTACATGATTAGAAAGGAGTAAAGCCTGGGTGCGCTGTTTTTGGGTTTTGGTTTTTAATCCTTTAGAACATTTTACAATCAGTGTGCAAAAGAAAAGGAAGCTCTGAAGGAAAAATTTCTCTGGTGCACATATGGATTCTTGGTTTCTTCTTTCTTTTCTTTTTCTTTCTGGACCTCTTTCCTCCCTTTCTCCCCCAAGGACATCCCACTTCCTTTGGGGCAGGATGAAAAACAATACTTTCCACAATGCTCCAAGGCTGGGAGGGGGAAGGCAAAGGTGAACCTCGTAAACAAGGACGCCTGAAATGCAGTTGATCAAATAAAAAATAGAGGGCAGGGGGGGAGCTCTATTCCTACGAAAATACAAAAATGCAAAGATGTGGGGAGAACTGAAATTCAAAGAGGTGAAAAGAAAAAGCATTTTTTCCCCTTTCATAGCCAAGGAGAGCTTGGTCTTTTCCTCAACGATGCCTAAAACTTAAAAAGTTGTATCTTCCAATCCACAAAACCATATCTGAAAATTAAATACTGCATTTGGAGGGGGGGGACTTGTGTTTTATTGTTGCTAAGTATCTTGAAATACTTAATAGGGAGTGATGGTGGATCAATATTAAGAAAAAGGAAAGAGGTTTGTTGGCAAGCAAAAGCCCAGATATTTAGCCAAGGAACCCAGCAATTTAATGTTGTCTTCATTTCAAGGATGAATGAAGATGTTGTAGGAAGAAAGTTGGGTTAATCTTTGGTAGGAAAAAACAGAAGGAGTGGCATAGCCTCTTTTCCAGATAACAAATTACATTAAAAGGCATTAGCTTTTGGGAGCATCTCTGTGCCTCAGATGAAGTAAGCTCACAAAAGCTTCTGCCTTTTAATAAAATTTATTGAGTCAGAAAAGGAACCCCCCAACTTCTTCTGGGCTTTTGACCCCAAAGAAGATTTCTCTCCTTGGGCTAACATTTTATTGCTCAGACCTAAGCCAAGAATGGAGTGCTGTAACCCTTTTTACTTTCTTCCTTTTACTTAAACTATCCACCCTGAATCTTTGGAAAGGGCAAGGTATCAAGATCAACACATGAAAAGCTATATTCTCTTCTGTGTCCTTGCAGGCATTTCTGACCCACTGGAAAGACTGCACATATCTCCCTTTTGAGAAGAAGCAGGCAAGCCCAACATTCCCACCACAACCACCACTCTTGTTTACTTATTTTTTGCAATCCTGGGATTGCCCAAAATTAACAGCAAAGTGTCCTATGGTTCTGAGATGTGAGAGACCCCAAAAACTGCATTGGAAACCCTAAAAAAGACATTTCAAAAGAGAATTATCCCAAGATGCTAGACCTACCACAGTGACATGATCCTATCCTTGTTCCTTCCCTTGTTAAATAATTCTCCCATGTCTGCAAATGTGTTCGCCCTTTACTGGGTTTCATCTATTACTGGTCAAACAGGGTGGGAGGGAGTAGAAAGACAAGGTGATTGCACAGGAAGGTTTCTTAAAAATCAGCTTTATAAACTGGTTTAGAGAAAACACACTGGAGCCAATTTAGCAGATTGCAGATGGGAACTCTTCTCTAATCCCTCAACACATAGACAAATACAGCAACAATTTAAACTGGGAAATGGTTGAGGTTCTAGACCAGCCTTCCTCAACCTTCTGACCCTGGAGGAACCCTTGCAATATTTTTCAGGCCTCAAGGAACCCCTGCACATTCAGGCTCAAATAGAGGCCAGAAGTTACAAAATTAATATATTTGTTTCATGCGTAGGCCTGTATATATGCATTAGAGGTGTTCTTAAACTAAAAATAAAGAATGGAACTTAGCTCTTTAATGTGAAGTTGCCTGAATTTGAAATAATTTTTTAAATAAATTGGGATCTGCCAGGGAACCCCTAGTGACCTCTCGTGGAACCCTAGGGTGCCAGGTAACCCTGGTTGGGAAACCCTGTTCTAGACCAAGCCAAATCCAAAAGTGGTAGGGAATTCCTGGATGCTGGGTATTTAGACAGATCAGCTGCCAATAAACACGTAGAAATAAATCCCTTCTGCTAACCATTTGAAAGAGACAACCCAAAGTCAAGGAAGGATACCAACAGCCCAGATCACATCCTTTGTAAAGCAACACCAGATAAGCAGGAAGTCTCACCAGAGGGAAGAAACAAAACCGTTATTGAGGGGGGGGAAATCACACCCTGGCCAAGACAGGCAGGGCAAGCTACTAGTTGAACAGCCAGCAAACGCCACTCCCCCATGCACTGGTGATGTTACCCAGCCTGATGTCATGAGTACGGATGGTGAGCAGGAGGAGGCCCCTATCCAGGGGGGAAAACACATGCGTAGTTTAGAGACTTTGAGCTGTCATTCAAAGAAACCCAGAACAGACCCGCCTTCAGTTTGGGGGTTTATCTGTCTGGGTTTTCCCACGCTGCTTCAGTTTGGTAGGATTTTCTGTCTGCTATAGCAGTTAAATAAAACACTAGAGACTTTCTCCTCATCTTGGCGTGGTCTTTGCTTAGCCGGGACATCAGGTAATGAAACGTCTGCAGGAAAACAACCAAGCTCAGAGGAGACCAAGGACCTTCTCTTTTCGTCACAAAGGGCTGAACAGTTGAAATAGTTTGGTGAAGGAAGGTGAGGCCCCTGTAATTTTTTTGCCCCCGGGTCCTTAACCCATTGGTGAGCTTTCTTTAAGCCAGGGCTTCGCCACCTCTTGAGCATGCTTTTCCTAGCAGCCCAGCCTTGTTACCTGCCCAGCGCTTCGGTCAATAGATCAGTTTGGTTCTTGCAGGTGAAAGATTCTGAAATATTTTAATTAACTAGCAGAAGCAAGTTTGATTTTTATCTTCCTGGAGGAGCCAGACGCCCCAGAAGCCCTGTTTGCTTGGTTGTTGCTGATTGAAATTACACCAACACTCTGGATGGATTTATATGGGAGAGGAGAAATATTGAAATCTCCAGCCAAGGTAGGGCCAACGGTGGGTTTGTGCTAAGTTTGTTTTTCCCAATCTGAGGATTCCAATCAGTTGCATTTCACCTCCTGAAAAAACAAAAGGAAAACAGCAGTTTTCCTTCATGCTTGTAAAATCACTTACTTATCAGGGGTTATATCCCCAATGTCCTTGTTCAAGCAGAATTCCCATTGGTTTGATGACATTAGGGTTTGAACCGATGGAAAGAAGCAGATGGATTATTCCTTCATTCCTTCCTTCATTCATTCGATTTATACAGCTGCCCACTTCATATAGGTGGCTCTAGGCAGCCTACAATAAAATAGATATAATACACAGGTAGTTCTTGCTTAACAACCATTCATTTAGTGACTGTTCAGACTTCTGATGGTGCTAAAACCCAACTTACGACCAGTCCTCGCACTTACGACCATTGCAGTGACCCCGCAGTCACGTGATCGCGATTCAGGTGTTTGGCAATCAGTTTGCATTTACAGCCATCTCAGCATCCTGCAGTCATGTGATTGCCATTTTTGACCTTCCCAGCCGGCTTCCAGCAAGCAAAATCAATGGGGAACTGCTTAACGACCATGTGGTTTGCTTAATGAGTATGTGATTCACTTAACAACTGCCACAAAAATGGTGGTAAAATTGGGTCAGATTCATTTAACAACTGCATCGCTTAACTATCTAAACTTCAGACCCAATTGTGGTTGTTCAGCGAGGACTATGTGTATAGAAATAAAAATACGTATCAGCCAAGCATCATAAAAACAACTGTCAACAAAGCCAAGAGATGGGCTCCATCACACAGAGGGTGCCCCAGGCCTGGGCACAAAACCAAGTTTTAAGGGCCTTATGAAAGGCAAGCAGGGACAGGGCCAGTCTAATCTCAGGTAGAATGATGTTCAACAGGGTGGGCGCCACATCAGAAAAGGAATGTGCAGGGACTCAATTGAGTTGGGGGGGGGGGGTTTCCTCCCAAAGGATTCGACTCTTGAGTTATGTAAGAACATTTCAATTGAGATTGCAATAGAGAGGATAAAAGCTGTGGCTTTCAGAGGAGGGCCATGCTAGTCTACGGGAGCCAAAACTCGGAAGGCGTCTGGTAGAACCTTTTCCAACAAACAAATGTTATTAAAAGGCCCCAGCTTCAATGAGCCACTCTTCACAAAAGCGTCTGCCTTTTGATAACATTGAAAAGGGGCTTCCAGACCCCTGATTAAAAGCTCTGTGTCGTTCAAAAGGCTCTCCGTCATACCATGAAATAATTACCCAACTCTTCCTGGCCTATTAATTTCACTCAGCCTACTGAGCTGTTCTTTCTCTCTCTCTCTCTCTAAGATCTCCTGGGCTTAGGAACAAGCCGAACAAATGAGCTCCAAAAACCTACAGGGAAAAAACCGGTTGGGAAGGGACTAGCCATTGTCCCCAGCTGGTTCAGAAAGGTATAAACAAAGGTGGGAAAGGAAAGGCAGAGAGAGACAGGGAAAGTGTAGACTTCATTATCAGGCTGTGATAAAGATTTCTGGGATTATCAAGTGTGACCAGGAGCTCTCACAATGACATCTACTCAGACGTAAACCCAACTGAGGTCAAGAAGCCTTCTTCTAGGTCAATGAATGTGGGATTGCAGCCTGTTTCCACTAGGACAAGAGCAGCCTTTCCCAACCTTTGACCCTGGAGGAGCCCTTGAAATGTTTTTCAGGCCTCCAGGAACCCCTGCACATTCAGGCTCAAATAGAGGCCAGAAGATACAAAATTACTATATTCATTTAATGGGTAGGCTTATATAATGTTCTTAAACTAAAAATAATGAAACTTACCTCTTTAATGTGAAGTTCCCTGAATTTGAAATAATTTTTCAAATAAATTGTGTTCTCCCAGGGAACCCCTAGTGACCTCTCTTGGAACCCTAGGCTGCCACAGAACCCTGATTGAGGAACCCTGGACTAGAGTATTCCTAGAACTACAGTAGGTTTCTCCATCACAGCAGCCTGAAATGTGTTCTCATTCAATTTTCATAATACCTGAGCTAGAACAGCCAGTGTGAGAATTTTGGGGACTTTAGAGTCCAATACACTTGGAAGATGCCAGCTTGGGAAAAGCTGAGTAGCGTTTGTGACAGAAGGCCTGAAGAGTCCTAAAATCAACCTCTAGTTTCTCCAGGAAAGAATGAGAAAGGCTGCCAACCATTGTGCAGAAAATCCTGCAGTAGGAGGTCCAGCTGCTGACTCAAGATATCTTCTCGGATGTTCTCATTATGTTTTAATGGATGTCTTCAGCAAAACACATGTTTTGCGTACCAAAGATTTCAAGGTTGAACTCCAGCCTGAAACAGCACAGCTTGTTTGGCAGCTAGTGACAACCATCCTGAATGCCATGGTCCAAGGCTCCTTCTCAGTTGAAGGCAGACTTCTACTTCCCTCTCTTCAAAGTGAGCACCAGAACCCTAAGGAAAGATTTGGCAAAGGCTTCAGAAGGTCTCTGAGATGATGTTCATTCTGTCTGCATCTGCATTTCAAATGATGAGGCAAATCATTTTACCAGCCCCCTAAAATCATGGCTTTGATCTGATTTCCCGCTTCTTTTCAGAGGTCAATGCAAGACTGAAACAAGCTCTAATTTTCACTGCCCTCATCTCTTCTCAGTTGCCCTTTTAGCTGAAGCTTATATGATCAGTCTCCCAACTCACTAATCCATTGTATGTAGAACCATATTTTATTGAATAATCCATAATTGGTTGGTTTTGCACCTCACATTAAGCCATAATCCATAGTTTACAAACCCCAGTGGGTTTGTAATGCTAAACCAAACCCCAGTTGCATTATGGTTTAGCCATTACATGAACCCAAATTTTATCATTTCGCTCACATGGAGCTGCACAGTTAAGCTATGCACAAGACCAGTTTGCACATGCTTGGCTGGGATTTGATCTGATCATTCTGCCTGACAAGCTTGCCTTACCTAACTTCAGAAAATCATCTTAAAGGGGTAAGAAAGTCTTCTCTGTTGAGGTGGGGTTTAGTTCACAGATTTGGTCCATCACTTAATAGGGCAAACTCTTCTTGGTCTCTGTTGGGATGAAAGCAGTGGAGCATCGCTGTGATGGACATTGAAGGGAAGTGGTGCGTCATTCCCAATCATGATCAGCAATACAACGCATTTAGGTCCTGTAATTCATCCAGATGTCAGAAAGAAACATGGCACAAAGAAACATGGCATTCACAGCCTGTTGGTATTCAAGGGTGCCAAGGCAAACCCTTTCCCATCAATCTGATATCCATAGGAACAAGTCCAAAAGAAAGCTAATGCTTGCCCCACCTTTCAACTAAGTAGGACTGTGGTCTGGTTCCTTTGCCACAGAACTAATCCCTAGGATGATCTGTGGATAAATTAATGATAGGATCTCTGTTGCAAAGACGTGGGTATGTGTGAATAGAAGCCTCTAGCAGGCAGCTTCATTGCAGGAAGCAGTAATGCGATCTGTAATGAGATGCCTGGGTTGCAGAACAGATTTAACATTAAAACAAGGAGCTGTTCTCTTGTTCTCTTGACACTTTTATTTTATTTTTTTAGCACTCCTCCCTACTCCTGGAGACTATTGCAATCAGCAATGAAAAATGAAGAAATGCACCTTTGGCCTCGCTTGCCTTGGCTGTGTGTGGCTGTAATGCACATGAGATGTTTCAGGATAGACTGAAATCATATTGTGCTAAGACAGATGCCATAATGTGGAAGATTAATGATAGCCTTCCTTTTGGAATGGCAGAATGGCCAGCAAAACCTTGTGCCATTCTAGCTGGGCCAAAATGCACCACCTTGAGCGGCTCAGGGGTGTGCTGTCCACTGGTTAACAGGAAGTCTCCAATCAAAAAAGGCCAGGGCGGGGAGGGGACAGTGGAGTGAGCAAAGTCTTTATCTAGTTGCCCATAAAAATGAAGACATCTGTCGCTTTCTCTTGCTTTCTGTTTCCTGGAATCAAGCTAGCGAAGAGAAATGAGGGTGATTCACACTCCAGGTAACAATGTGTGAGCCTGCTTTCTCTCCAGTCTTCTTCAACACTATCCCACCCAACCTCCGTTACATAGAATTGAACTGCAGCACTTACAGTTCCTGTCTTTGTTCCTTCACCCTTGAGAGTGCAACCAGGCCACAATCATTTGGCCCTCCTCTCTGCATGTGATCAAACTCATTTTTTTTCCAAGAGGCTCTGATAAATCCCCCCAAATTAACTAGGAGCTCCCTCAAGCCACCACACACTCCTCCATCACACCTGTGAACCTACTCCATATTCAGGAACTGTGCCCCAGGATTCCAGCCACATTCTTGCCATTCCTGTAAATAATATGACTTGGTTGCATCATCTAAGGGAGGGTTTCTCAAGCAGGGTTCCGTGGCACCCTCGGGTTCCACGAGAGGCCACTAGGGCTTCACTGGGAGATCACGATTTATTTAAAACATTATTTCAAATCCGGGCAACTTCACATTAAAGAGGTAGGTTTCATTCTTTATTTTCAGTTTAAGAACATTGTTAATGCATACATAAAGGCCTCCCCATGAAACAAATATAATCATTTTGTGAGTTCTGGCCTAGATTTGAGCCTGAATGTGCAGGGGTTCCCCAAGGCCTGAAAAATATTTCAAGGGTTCCTCCAGGGTCAAAAAGTTGAGAAAGGATGATCTAAGGAGTAGTGACATCTGGCAGCTTTCAACATGCAACTGTCTAGCCTCCTTGCTTGGCCCTTTGGTTGAAGAGCAAAGCAGAATGAAAGGGAATACATAAAAACTGAGATATGTCACATCCAGGTTAGCTTGAAGTAGTACAACACTTTGGCTTATGAGAACTGGTAATTGGTGTGCTGATTCCAGTCAGGTCTCTTCTTCCTCTCTCTCTTTGGCTGGGTTTACACATTGCATTAAGTCATAATGTCTTTTGGTTGGTCATTTGTAAAATGTGTTTTTGGCTTGATGTCTTACTCAGCCAATCTAGTTTAATGGAACTAGAGCTTGATCTGGTTTGTGAACCCGTCTCTTTCATACACAGCTACCCACAACATGCTAACACAATGCACACACTATGGCCTGGTTCAAGCCTAATCCTGTGCTTTCTGCCTCTTCTTGATTTAGCGAAAAAGCCAGCATAGGTATTGTGGGTGAACCAAGCCATTGCCTTCTTTGTATTGTGGGTGAGCAGTAGCTGTGACCAAAGGACGTGGCTGAAAGCCACATTGATGAGTGGAACATGGGTCCACATCTCACCACTGCTTCCTTGATCATCCAAGTAGCCTTCCAGCCAAACTAGTTGTGAATCATGGATGGATCTTGAATTAGCATTCACCTTAACAGGAGGATGGATTATCCAGTCTATTTAAATTAAAAGCATTCTATCTTCAGCCTCATCCCATGGGCTCAGAAATACTTCTTTCACTGATGGGGAATTCCTCAAGCCATCAGCTTGTTAGACAAACAGAAGCTGCCCCTCATTAACTGCATCAGATGAGGTTCTCCTGACCTGATCCACAAGATCAGAGAAAGACTTTTTTATTGGCTTTTCCATTGGAAATACTTTTATCCCAAGCCAACATCCTTCTAAAGGGTTTAATCTGCAGCATTCACTCAGCTTCCTCTGCAGCATTCAAATCATGGCCCTGATGAATGCATTTAGCAGATATTTCCTCTTTGGGAGTGCACACTTGTGGAAGATTAGCAGGGAGGACTTCTAATGTTTCCCTTCCTGCCCGGCCGCCCTTCTTTATTCCTCTACTCTGCTCCACCCAAAGGGGATGCTTGGCATCCAACCAGCTCCCACAACTCTAAGGGATGAAGGTGTTCCTTTCTGCCAGCTTTCTACTCTATAAACACACACACACACACACACAATAGGGAAAAACTTCAGTTTATTCTGAGAAAAAAAAACTTCAGCCATGAAGAAAGCAAAAGGAAGGAAGGAAGGAAGGAAGGAAGGAAGGAGGGAGGGAGGGAGGGAGGGAGGGAGGGAAGGAAGGAAATCTAGAATAAACAGGGCTGCAAAATGCTATTCTGTGCCCAGCAGTTCGGATTCAGACAGTGAGGTGGTCATTTATTTATATTTGAAATGTCCATAATCCACCTATGGTCCAGCCAATCAGCTGACAGTAGATTAAGCTTCCATGTCCACATTTGAAGCCATGGAAGTAACAAAAGCAATGCAATAATAACAATTAGCCAAGTAAATAAAGGAGAATTTTTTTCCACCTCATCAGAAAGGACCCTGAGCAAAGTGGGGAAAGGCAAGAAGCAAATCTATACTTAGAGGGTTCTGTATCAGGAAAATGAGATCATATTGATATATTTTTGGTAGCAAACTCAAAATTATCTTGCAGACCTTCAAAGACGCTATACTGGATTGGCATTTGCACCCAGAGTTTCCCCGAAATCAATCCCTCTATTCATTGCCTTAACATCTGCTGAGCTTGCAGATAAATCCAACTTTGTCCAGCCCTTTAACAGGGCCCTGTTTTGCCAAACAAATTATTTCTCTCTTTCCCTCTCGGAGAGACATTGTGAACCAGCTCCTTGGAATTAAAGCTGTGTTCTGTTCCTTAACTCTTACCTCAGTGTCTGTGAACGTGGTGCCATCAACTGTCTCCTCCTGAGGCCCTCCAGGGTGTGGGATGCTGAGAGAGGAGGGAGAGATTTGGAGACTGGAAATCAACAGCAGCTAAGCAGGTGAAGCTGCTGAAACATGGGGCAGGATGCGGGGAGCTGGTCGGGGCATTCGGAACAAAGTGAGAGGGGGGCAGTCTCAAAATGTTCATGTTCCTTTTCCCTCTCCGTCCCTTTTTCTTTTATGATGCCTATTTTAGATCATAAAGCCAACAGCAAGGAAACATTCCTCCTCCTCTTCCTCCCTCTTCTTCCTCTTCCTCCTCTTCTTCTTCCTTCTCTTTCTCCTCTCGAGGCCCTAGGGAATCTAGAACTTCACTGGAATTTCAAGAACATAAAACATTTATTTCTTTGTTTCCTTCCTTGTTAGCTTTGCATGCCGCCAGACTCAGTGGGCTCCTAGTAGCTAACAGTAATATCCGTACCATACAACGATTAAAAGCTCTGCAGTAGAAACTTATGGAGAAACCACGCTGGAGCCATATCCTCAAAAACAGAAACGCAGAAAGGGCAACCTCCCATCAATCCGTGAAGGCCCTGCTCCAAACAGAGCAGAGGCCATTGCTTCGAGCAATCTTTGGAAGGTGATGACGTCAGTATTGTAGGGCGATTCTACAACCCCTGTCCTCTGCTCCAATCAACCACAGGAAGCAGTTGGCTGGCAAATTTTCAGGCATAGACAGGATCATGGAGGTGCACCTTGTTCATCTTAACCAAGCCCTTATTTTGAATAACTGTGCATTTGTACATCCTCTAAACCTTTCTCAAACTGGGTTCAGCTCTTTGGAACCCTTATCTATCAGCGGGTCCCCCCCCAACCCCCAGTGCTCTCAGTTCACCCTCACCAGCTGCTTCCCATTGCCGTATTTAATTCAGTAAATGCTTGGGAGGAGGGGAGGAATCATCCAATCACTGCCATGATTTGCTTCCTTGCGCTGTGGCTCTGTTGACAAAGATAGATGCGCATGCATGGACGCACTGAATGGAAAAGCAGGAGTGTGAAGTCATGGAGCCAAGGCCGCAGGAAGAGCAAGCTAACTGTTGAATGGGACATAGTTGCCAGAAGACAAACTCCCAGATGGGATCATAAATTGGGGTGCAGCAGAAGCCATATTTGGGGGCCAACAGCAAGCTGAAATTGCAGAACAACCCCCCCCTCCCCATCCTTATGGGTCCATCTCTGCCAGCAGTTCAGTCTGGTCCCCTTCAAATAAAGATGTCCAGCCAAAGCAGCCTTGGTGGGTGGATCTAGGAGCACCCAAAGTGGATCACCAACTTTAATGGGACAGAAGGAAAGAATGGAAGAAAATTAAATCAAACTTGGCCCACCAGTTCTTTCCTGGATGTCAGGTTTGGTCAGGCAATTCAAAGGTCACTTGCAGATATTTATTACATGTTGAATCAATATCTGTGGCTGCCCATCTCACAAAGGCGACCCTGGACGGCTAGCAAAATTTAAAAACTGTTCAGCCACCTCAACAAAAACAATAATCAGGTCCAACAGCATACTATGGCAACCAATAACCAACCCATCTGGGCTCAGCTAATTGGGCCCAGACCCACATACCCACATACATACTCAGACCGACGTACCTGGGAAAATAGGTTATTACAGGTAGACCTCGCTTAACAACCATCTGTTTAATGATGGTTCTGACTTATGACAGTGCTGAAAAAAACAACTTATGACTGGTCCTCACACTTAACGGCTGTTGCCGCATCCCCACAGTCACACGATCACGATTTGGGCACTTGTCAACCAGTTCACATTTATGACCATCGCAGTGTCCTGTGGTCACGTGATTGCCATTTTCAACCTTCCTAGTCAGCTTCTGGCAAGCAAAATCGATGGGGAACCATATGATTCGCTTAACAACCATGTGGTTTTTGCCCCCGGTGGTTCGCTTAACGACCACTGCAAAAAAGGTTGTAAAATCAGGTCAGATTTGTTTAATGACCACTTTGCTTAGCAACCAAAATTCTGGTCCCAATTGTGGTCATTAAGTGAGGACTGCCTGTAGAACAGCTTTTCAAGAGGCCAACAGAGCCTTTGCCCAGATCTTAGTCCAGGAAAAAAAACTGTGCTCCCTCCTGTCTCAAGCATGCCAACCCCAAATTCTGCTTCCTGGGAGAGCCTTTTACTCAAACGCTTCGTCTTCACCAGCTCAGTGATATACAGATATGTCTTTCTCTGAACCTCTGCTTGAATTCTTGCTCCAAGATCGGGTCTCCCCCCCCCCGCCCCAGTTGTTTTATTCCTTTTGTGGCTTTTGTGGAAATGTGAACCAGCCTCCTCTTGAGCAAATGCCAAATGCAGGCGGTGTATCTCGTGCCACGGCCAGCTGATTGAATGCAAGGTATGTGAGCAAAACAGGAGAAGCGCAGTTGTCTTTTGAGATGTTATTACTTTATTTTTTGGGGCTTGGTGAGAACTAGCTCCAAGCCCACACCTTTCTTGAATACACAATAGGGAGTTGGGGAAGACGGCAGAAGTAAATTTTATTAACACCCGTTCACTGCAGCCAGAGCAGATGGAATAATCTCCTTTGGTCAGCCTTCCAAGCCGGTCAAGTCAATTAGCAATATAACATACGACAGGTTTTATTTAAAAGGGGCTCTAATTAAAGTTTTGATACAAGGCTCCTGTGAACCAAACAATCTGTCTTTGAGGGATACGTATTATCTAGAAATTGATTTTAACTTAAGCGCTAATTTATAGGCTGTCCCCTTCAATAAGCATGATTCCTTGGGAGATATTAAAATCTCTGTGCCCCAGATAATTTAGCCCCTGTTTCACTAGGAGGGAAGATGCTTAAACCAAAGCAGATGAGACTTCTTGTCTAATGATTCCAGCATCCATGCTCAGTCCAGGGTTTTCTTTCACTTGGGGCTAGGAATATGGTGCATGTAGAGAATCTGGGTCTGTGCACACAATCCTTTACGGACCACAGAAATGGATGTGCAAAATTATCTTCATGGGTCTGCAAAAACTGCGATAATTCTTTTTCTTAGGGCACTGGATTTAGTAATCCTTCTACAAATAGTTAGGGTTTTTTCCTTGTAAAATATTCAAATTTGTGTGGGATAAGGGTTCAATTTACACCTGCATATACCAACTTAAATAAGCACGAATATTATTGAACTCAACATCTAAGAATTGCCAGTTGGCCGTTGCACTAGTAAACTCACTATTTGTTTAAAACATATATCTTACCCCTTCCCATTTGGAAAAATCTCCCCCAAAATCCCAACAAAACAGTAAGTTAGCCATGAATAAAAATGAAGTATGAAATAGTGAAATGAACAATTCAACAGTTGCATGGAGAGGAAAAACTTCGGCAAAAAAATAAAAATTCACGGCCCCACGAATGAATATTTCTGAATATTTGCAGAAACAAAAGTGGAATATGCTTCACAGCTTGGTTGTCCTTTAGGAGAAAAATAGGTCAGTTCAGTAGGATTCCACTGGATAGTGGTTGGAAGGAGAAGAAAGACACAGAGAGAGAAAACGATGCAGCATAAAACTTGAAGGGCAAATTGTAGGAGAAAGTTGTTCCAGGAATGAAATAGTATGCTGTCATTTCAAAGGCATGTCAAAGAGGTCTCTCTGTACCAGATCCATGAGGTTGGCTTAAGTTGTGATTTGCCGCACTGATTAAAACTGGGAGCTGAGTGCTAATAGTGTCTTAACAAAGGGCAAATGTCCCAGGCCCTTCTTCCAGAGACATTGCAACACATAGCTTGATTTAGACGCCTAGAGGCATTGCAGAAGACATAACTAGCACCAAGGTAAAGTAGGGGATGGAGATGGATAATTAAAATTAAAAAAGGAAGGAAGGGAGGGAGGGAGATTTGGCAATTGGAGGGAGGGAGGGAGGAAGAAGGGAACCAAGGAGCTGTTGTTGTCCATGTAAGTTTGCCACAAGTAGAGGCATAAATCTGCATAAATGGGTCATTCCCCATGCACTGAAGAGCAACTGGGATTTACCCGCATTTTCCTTCTGTGCCTGTACGTGAAATTTTGACCGCCCAACGTACTCAGCAGCATCATGGCAAGCGCATCAATGAAGCAGGCTGTTGTCGGTCGGTTTGTCTTAATGGAGGCTTCGTACAGTTGGCCTCCAAGTTATTTTACACGTGGCATTAATAATTAACTCCACTCTGGACATAATCCAGGCCAGAGTAAAGTGCATTTAAGTGCCATTGATTTCTCTGTGATCCTTTCTACTATCCGCTTCCCCTGGCCTTGTCCGTAAGTTGATTGCACAGGGTGGTGGGTGGGAGGGAAAATCAAGGTAAAGAAATCGGTGCCACACACACACACCACTTTTATTAGTCCTTCCCCTGCTCCGAATTCTTGCTCCCATTGAGCAATTACCCCCAGTTTTCCTGGGCTGTGATTCATGTGGACTTGTGCTGGTTCTTTGCAGCCCTGAATTTAGCAACCATAAAATAAAAACTATGCAAAGCAAAAACAGGCAGGCCAACTTTCCCACTGACACACATTCGGGTTGCCAAATGTCACAATGACAGTTCACCAGCAGAGCTGAGTTTCTTTTAACATTTTGGCTTAAATCTGATTCAGGATCACATTTGGGCAAATCAGACGGCGAAGAAAAGGTAATTTCACATTGAAAGAATGGGAAAAAGGAGATATTTTTATCTCTGTATTCCCATTCGGTACACCTTTGGTGTCCCTGCTAAGCCATTGAGTAGAATAATAATAATAAAAAAATTCCTCTACAAATATTTACACTGAGGAGGAGGATTAAAATTCAGGCGACACTAGTACAAACTTCTCTCCCCCCTTTAAATTCTTTATGTAACTCAGAGAAGTCTTATCCCCATAACGGCCTTGTGAGGTAGGCTAAGAGAGCAAAGGAAGAGAAAGGCTGGGTCAAAGTCACAATGGCCTGTGAATTAACAAAGGCGTCCCATCAATTTAGTCGAAAAATCCAAAGGAAATGGGTACGTTAAGTTGCAATAGGATTCATCTACCTATTTAAGTTAAAAACAATCAACCCACCACCCAAAAAGAAAAAAGGCTGCCTTCTCTAATACAGGTAGTCCTCATTTAATGATAATTCATTTAGTGATGGTTCAGACTTATGACTGCGCTGAAAACACCGACTTACAACTGGTGCTCACGCTTACAACGGTCGCAGCGTCCCCGCAGTCATGTGATCATGATTTGGGTCACATGATCGCCATTTTCAACCTTCCTGGCTGGCTTCTGGCAAGCAGAATCAATGGGGAACCATGTGATTCGCTTAACGACCATGTGGGTTCTTAACAGCCACAGTGATTCATGTAACGACCGCTGCAAAAAAAGGTCATAAAATCGAGTCAGATTCACTTTAATGACCGCTTCACTTAGCAACCAAAATGCAGGTCTCAATTGTGGTTGTTAAGTGAGGACTACCTGTGATGTCATCATGGCATTGCCAAGATGCCGGTGGCCTTTGGCCATGCACCCCCCATCATTATTTCAAAGCTGTGGCCACTGCTTTTTCAGAGCGAGACCTGCAACCATGAGGACTAGTGAGCTGTTTTATTTATAATGTTATTTATTTATTGCATTTATTCATCATACTTCTACGGCCACCCGTCTCGCAAAACGTAATTTTGTGTGGAATCTTTGAAGAGCCGGTGGGTGGGCCTCGGCGCTGTCATTTTGGAATGGCTCAGCAACCGCTGAGAATATTTTGTATTACCTTAATCCTTCTAGCACTTCCCTTTTTGCACTGCCAAGGAAACAATCCCAACCGATTTTATAATAATAAGCTGCTCTGGAGTCACCGTTGTATCCAAACCAGATCTGCTGCACAGCTTTGTCAAATGCTTTCAAACACTCTCGGCTTGGCCGGGCGTGTGGCTTTTTTAAAAAATCCACATTTATTAGGGCACAACTGGAGGTGTTGGGGAGGGGGGGCAGGCTGGCAATTGCAACGAGAATGTAAATGTTTGGAGATGTTTGGAAAGCCAGCGTCTATCCTGCTTTATGAGCCCAATCTCTCATGGAAAGGAAAAACAAGGTCAAACGACAAGATTTCCCTGGCTTCCTGGAATTCTTACATTTTTTCACTGTGATAACATGGTATGTGCGTGCGTGTGTGTGTGTGTTTAAAAGCTGCTTGCTGGATGCTTCCTCTCTGACATGTTCCTGGGAGAATGCCTAAAGCATGAGCTAAAATATTCACCCAATTCCTTGCCTGGTGTCCTATCCACAATGACCTTAAGAAAATAAAAGCAGGGGCAGAATCTTCCGGAGATTTACAGAGTTGTGTAAAGGCGGGTCTCTTACGACTTTTCTTGCACTTCAGTTGTGCATCCAGGTGTATTGTGTTCCAGCACCCCTCATCCAAAATATTCAAAGTGTTCAGGAAAGATTCCTTGCCCAGGGAAGGTTTTACGAATCAAGGCACTCGGCTCCTAGTCTGGCCTGTTGTTGACTCTCGTGTAAATGTAAGCACAATTAGAGGTTGATAGCAAGAGGGGTGGATGATGAAGAAGGCACGCTCCCAGTTTCTTCTGGTTTGTTTATTTTTTTCCACCATCGTGATGTTTACATTTTTTTCAGACTTTGCAAACTTCATCCCCCACACACCACAGCCAGCAAGGTGGCAGGGGGGAAAGGCCAGTCTTGGGCCTGCTCAATTCACTCCCTTTGGGTCGATTTTAAAAAATAATATAATAAACAGAGGGTGGACAACGGAGGGTGGACACACCTTTGGCCATGGGCACACGAAGGACGCACCATTGTAGAACTGATTTTAAAGGATTTGCATTTGGCTAGCTTAATATTTAATGCCTCGGGGTAGGCTTGGAACTTGGCTTCTGAAGCTTCTTGGCAGACCTTGATGCTTGTGTGGACTGCAGACTCTGTCCTCAAACTCGAGATGATGGGGCTGAATTCCCAAATCCCTGTCCTATGGCAGCCTTCAGATCTATTTTCTTGCCCTCCCTCCCTCCCTTCGCTTTCTCCATACTGCCGCCCACCCCAGCTATTGTAAGGTTACACTGCAGGACAATGTTTCTCAATCTTTGCAACTTTAAGCTGTGTGGACTTCAACTCCCAGAGTTCCCCAGCCAGCGTGCTTGTTGGGGGCTTCTGGGAGTTGAAGTCCACACAGCTTAAAGTTGCTAAGGTTAAGAAGCACTCAAAGCTGAAATAGATCCCCTGCAAAGAAAAGAAAAGGCAACAGCATTGCTAGGACTATAAGCTGAGGTAGAAGGTGCTTTGAGGGGGCTACACATTCCTGATCTAGCTCTCTTCAGTTTTACTACCTCGTTTTTGAGAAGCTTTAGAACAGTGTTTCTCAACCTCAGGAACTTGAAGATGTGTGGACTTCAACTCCCAGAATCCCCCAACCAGCCATGCTAACTGTTCACCCATCACACTCAAGCTAAAGGTGTCTGGGTTCATGTGACATGCTAAGCCAATGCCAACCAAATGACATGAGGTTATGTGAATGTTTAAAATGGTGGACTACAGTGGCGGCTAGAGTGGTGTTTCTCAAGCTTGGGGGCTTTAAGATGTGTGGACTTCAACTCCCAGAATTCCTCATTCAGCAATGAGGGCTGAGGAATTCTGGGAGTTGAAGTCCACACATCTCCAAGTTCCCAAGGTTAAGAAACACTGCTTTAGAATATCTTTTGGTTGCATTTTGCAATGGAGCTCATTGCTATAAGACAGCAAGGAGGACTTGTATGTTTCTCATCTCTTCAACACTCTGCAGCCCCCCCTCCACCTGTAGATCTGAAGCGTTTCCCCAGGCTGACTTTTCCTGGGTACTCACTGAAATGCTGGAAACCCAAGAGGGTACCCAACTCCTGGGGTGCAGATTGTATCACGAAATCCTTTGGCCACCTCATAACTATGGTTAGTGCAACCATCTTGCGTTCCATTCCTGAGAACTTAACCCAAATGGTTCTCTTCTTGGGGAGAAAGAAACGTCACCAGCAATTTCTTTTCCATCAAAAGGCAACTGGAGGGGAGGGGATGGATACAGGAGAAACAGGCAGCACAATGCTGTTCTCTTATCTACAAGTCGAACTACTCCTAGTGAATACAAAGCTTTTGGATGGTGTCCTTTCTGCCATCCACATTGGAAATAATGAAATCTCTTGAAAAGGTGATTAAATCCCCCCTTTTGAGCATCAATAATGGGTTTCAGCCTGCCTTGTATCTGCAACAGCACACGGTGACTTTTGTTGTGCTGATAGGATTACAGACAGTTGGTATCCTTGCCGAATGCATTTAAAGGGGGGAAACATAATCAGCAACAGTTGTGAATAAGAGGAAGCCACAACCTTTATCTAACTCAGAGACACTCTGCAAAATGATTATTTTGGGTTTTTCTGCATTTTCTAAAGACTGGGAGGACAACATTCTCTATGTCTTGTGCTATTAATAAAAAATAACATTGGCCTTAGCAGGTGCCATAATTACTCTAGGTTGAGTGCATGCAGCAGACCAAACAGAGACATACAAATAAAAAATAGAATTAGAGTAATGAAGTTTTTTTTTTTTAAAAGGAAGACAGCCACAGTATCCTCATTTTGGCAGCGAAGCCGGCAGGAACCACAGAAATCCAAACCATTCAAAATAATAATTTTTAAAAGCAAAAGCAAATCAACCCTCCTTTTTTAGAAAATGCCTAATGGTTTCAAAGACTGTTTTTTCCCCCACCCACCAAAAGGAGGAAAGGGAGGGGTCATATAAGCCCCCAGAGCAGGAAATTCCAGATCCAGGTGCCCTCAAGAAGGCCCTTCCTTGCATGCTTCTAAATCTGACCTCAGATATTCATGGGATGTAGAATAGAAATTCTTCTAAAGACTTTGGTTGGTAAATTGTAATCCTGAAACTGATTTGCTCTCTGGGCTGAAGGCTGGAAACCAGCACGTTAAAGCAGTGTTTCTCCACCTTGGCAACTTTAAAATGTGTGGACTTCAACTCCCAGAATTCCCCATTCAACAATGCTGGCTGAGGAATTCTGGGAGTTGAAGTCCACACATCTTAAAGTTGCCATGGTGAAGAAATACTGCCTTAAACCAAGCCTAAGCATGAACCAGGTGCCAATGAAGACCTTGGAGCAATATGACCCAGGTGATTTACTACTGACCTGGTGGTGGTGTAGTTCCACCTGTGGTGTCCAAGTGCTCCTTAAAAGAAGACCTATAGATACATGCTGCCGGTATCTAAGGTACCCCTGGATTTTGCTGGCTTTGGGGAAGTGCTTTCTTGGGGCAATTTTTCAGGAAGCAAAAAGAGTTTTGATCAGACTGGCCACATCTCCCCCAAATGACTTGAAAGCCATGGCAGAATTGTTGTTTTACGAGCTGATGGATTTTTTTCTATCTCTCTCCAGCTTCCCTATTTGAGTTGAAATGCTGTTGGATAGCTCATCAGCCTCCCTGATTATTATTATTATTATTATTAATCTCGCCTGTTTATCACCATCCATTGCCAAAGATTATTGGGCTCAGTAGCGTTCTGAGATCTTGCGTAGCCTGTTGTAATTTATATTGCATCAGAGAAGTCTCCGAGGTTGAGATCTTTCCATGAAGACAGAGTCTTGCAGCTCCTCCCAAAGAATAAACATTAAAGAACAAATTGGTGGTTTCCCTTGTGGCTGGTTCACGTGTGGTTTTCAAAGTCGAAATCCTTAGCATCAGTTTAAGATGTTCTACATACTTCTCATCAGCTAGTCATGTTTACGGCCGTTCTCTGAGCTTGGAGCGTTACCTGCATTGCCAACGCAATGTGGGGGTCGGGTGGGGGGTGGAGGAGTCTTAAAGACTTGTCTAAGGCCACCTTGAGGGTCTGTGACCAAAGTGATGTTCAGGAAACACAGAAAAGCCTTTTTCACCAGGGGAAATGGCAGCTTGCCTTGGCTATCAACCTGGCCAGCTTTCCGAGTTGGATGGGAGGGCCCTGTGACCTATCAGGCTGGATGCTTTCATGGGGTCTACCCTGATGCAGCTTGCATCTCTGCAGATGGAAAGGCAAGAGGTGCCTGAGGGAGAAACATTCCTAAAAATGATGTGAAAACAGGGATCAAGTAGTGCAACAGATCACTATTGACTTGCAGGCTTGCTCTTCCAGGTACAGGGGTGGCCTATGATCCACCCTTTGGGGCTGGGGAATTCTGGGAGTTGAGGTCCACACATCTTCAAGATGACAAGGTGGAGAAACACCGACTTCCCCAGCCAACCATCCTTCTGGGCGATTCTGGGAGTTGAAGTCCACTCATCTTCAAGTTGACAGGGTTGAAAAATGCTGACTTAGATCAAGATGGACAACCTGGTGCCCTCCAGGAATTCTGGAGCTACTCCCATCACTTCCCAGCAAAATACTTCAGGGCAAGGAAGTGGGGGGAGGGGGGATTTGCAGTCCAAAATTTGTGGTTTACCAGGTCACCTTGGTTCTCCTTGAATACTGCAGCAGCCCCATGATTTGCAGCTGAAAACTGATCAAAGATCCCAGCACCGCTAATCTAATTGATGGGCTTTCATCCTGTCCCAGACAACCCACAGGTAACAAAGCCTAACAAAGCTACCCGCGTGCATTGAAGAGTTTGCTGTGTATTGTTTTCAGAATGGCTTTCTTCCAGCTAAGATAACATTCCATTAGACTTATGAAAGCAGCATACCAAGATTCTTTTGCAGTAGATTTCTGGTTACTTCCCATATGGGACTGACACTGAATTCACCCACATTTGCATTTTTAGGTAATGTGCTGAACTTTGGGTGGGGGGTGGAGGTGCAGAATAGAAGTAAGCCCTTTCTAGACTGTTTTCTGTTTTTCAGATTGCCAGAAGCACAAGCAATCCTGCATACAGGGCTAAGCAGAAATCTCCAAGGCTGAACTTTCTGCTTTGTTCACCCTGGTCAAAGGAAACTTCTCTAAGATTGTTTTGGGTGTGAGAATTTGCTGGTCAAATGTGTACAGAAAACCCTCTACAATGGTCCTTGTAAGAAAGGTACAACAGGAAGTCTGAATGTTAAAAGCTTTGGCTGGGTCTAAATGTAGCTGAGCAATCTTGGCTGATCCCAAAAGAATACGCAGGGTTGGTGGGAGACTGCTAGGACATCTGAAAGACTGAGGAATTGAAATCACATCCCAGAAGCAGGCAGTAGCAAACACTTTTGTATCATCAAGAAAACCACATGGAGATATCCACGAAATCTCCAGGAGTCACATTTGACCCAAGGGAGACTTTACTTTTAATGGGAAGAGATTAAAATAAGTGGAAATCATTTTGTTGGAATACTTTTTTTTCCCTTTAGTCTATTGCTCCACTAACTGAGCACTTAAACTGTGATATTACTGTTCAAAGATACTGTCTCTGTGTTTGTGTGTGTATGATATATATGAATGAGAAGTCTTAATGGCCAAAGAGGAAGGTGACAATATTATCTTTAAAAACAGTGTGAGCGTCAGCAGTGCAGACTTTCCATAGAGGGGATCACTTTTGGAGAGGGGGCACAAAGGATCTTAACATCTTAATGGCTCTACTCCCTGGTAAAGAATCGGAGTAGACAGGCCGATCAACTCTAGCTGCCTTTCTGAACAGGTGAAAAGGAGTATTTATTTATTCATTTATTTACAGGACTTACACGGCACCTATCTCATACAATGACTCTAGGCAGCTCACAACAATCCCTGAAAGATAGTTAAAAACAAAGATACCTTTCTCCTGGGGGGGGGGGGGCAGACCAAACAGCTTCCAGCTCAACCCCCATCCTAGCCCAATGCTTGGGGGCAGAGCCAGGTCTTCACAGCCCTGCAGAAGGCTAAAAAGGCAGGGATCCCTCAGACCTCAGGTGGGAGGCTGTCCCCTCTGAGGCCCCATCAGGTGGCAACGTTTAAAGGAGGGGACCTGGAGTGCACCCACCCATCTGACCTAGTAGGATGGGCAGATAAGTTCAGGGAAAGGTGGTCCTGCAAGTGCCACATACAGCTTTAAAGGTGATAACAAGCACCTTGACTTGAACCTGGAAAGCAACTGGAAGCCAGTGCAGCTCACACAGCAGTGGTGGTACTCGGGCGAACCACGGGGCACCCAAAACGCCCCATGCCGCTGCATTCTGGACCAGTTGCAGCTTCCGGATGGTCTTCAAGGGCAGCCCCATGTAGAGTGCACTGCAGTAATCCAAATGGGAGGTGACTAAGGCATGGGTGACTGCGAGCAAGGCCTCCTCGTTCAGGAACAGGCACAATTGGCACATAAGATGGATTTGTGCAAAGCCCCCTCCCCACTTCCAGCAGGAGCTGTGAGTCCACGAGGACCCCCAAATTGCGTACCAAATTTGTACGGAGGAGTGTTACCCCATCCAGAGTTAAGAGATGTCAACTCTCTTGACCCCAGGGGGCCCCAAAACCCACAACCACACCGTCTTGCTATGGTTGAGTTGCAGCTGGTTTCTCCTTGCTGATTACTGGTTGGAATGTGCCTTTCAAAAATTTCTTAAGAGTTTAGGGGTGAATGCTTCAAGAGTTGCCACAACCTGTGACTGCAGGTGGACCTCAGGGCCACCAGGTGCACCAACAAGGACACAAGACCTGAAGATTTTGGGACGTTGTATTTGGACCAATGGGCTGCAACTTCTGTTGGTCAAGGGGCAGTGGGGAAACAGGGCCCATTTGCAGGGGGGGGATCAGGAGTTTAAGAGGTGAAAGGGTGCTTTCTCCCCAGTGCAAAAGTAGGCTTTGGTAATGAGAAATGGGACACCTGGGCCCATAGAAGGCCCCTTTTGCACTCTTGATCTAGCCCCCTCTCCCCTGCAGTGCCAAATTCAGCTGCTTTGTTGTCCTAGATGCAGAAGGAGAATTGTGTTGCTTTGGATTCCACAATTAAGTTTTGAAAGATCTGGAAGATGGGCAAAAATCCAGTGCTAGCCCCAAATTACTAGGCAGGGTGCCAAAGATGGCGCTGGAAGGTTTCTCTTCCCCTTTATAAAATGAGCATCTGGATGACTCCAGCATTTTTCCATCAGAGTCCAAGGAAGCAGCAGATGATTTGAACGTGGCTGGATTTGCACATCCCACCAAACCATGATTTGCTTACTCATCAGGTACTGAATAAACCACAAATGCCCAGGTTTGCAGAATCCACTGAACTACATATTGTGGTTCACAAATTCCAATGGTCTGATTTACTCAGCCAAACCATGGCTTGCTGAGCAAGCCAGTGACTGTGTTCACACCCAGCATTCAACCATAACCTGTAGTTTGCAAATCAGCAATTGGGTTGACACAGCACACTAAACCTGTCCGGTTGTGTGCCCGCCACTATCACACTTGTATCACATCAAAGCGATGGGTTGTTTCACTGGCCTCTGGGGCCTTGAACCCTTTGCCACTCCTTTGGCCTTAGGAGCTGATCTTCTCCGACCCAACGTGTTCCTAAGGTGTACCAAAGGCCCAGATCCAAGTAGGGCATAGTCCATTTGCCAGAGGATCACGTGGATGGTTCCTCTTTCTTCAGGCAGAAATCCAACGGGAGGCAGCAAGGGTGGGGGGAAAGTCCAAAATCTGGAACTTGGTGGGGAGTGAACCCCAAGAAAGACAAAAATAGGGAGGGAGGGATACCACTGATGCCTGGACAACAGCAACACCAGCAGTCCCAAAGGCCAGCTCCCCCAGTGGGATAGGCGCCAAAGCTCTTGCCTTTCCCTCCCATATACGACAGCCTTCTTGGGCAAGGATTATGGGAGCTGAAGTCTCAGGGAGCCGTCCAACCTGCAGGCCAGGCCTCCTGGCGCTGAAGGCATCTCCCTTCCGCGGAGACCCGCCCGGGATGGGGCGCGCTCCCGTTCCCCTCTCGGCCGCCCCCGGGCGAAGGAGGGCCTTGCTCCTCCAGGGGGCGGCGGCGGAGGCGAGAGGGCCGGCCTGGCCCGCGCTCTGGGGCGTTAGTCCGGGCGAGCGGGTGAGTCGGCGCTCGGCGGCCGCTTTTCCCGACAGCCGAGCGCTCCAGCCCCGATCGCCGGCTTGCTCCCGCCCGGCTGCGCGGACTTTGCGCGGAGGTCCTCCCGGGGCCACCCTCCGGACCGCCGGTCCTCGCTCGGGATCGCGGCGCAGCCGGGGGAGTTGCGCGGCGGAAAAAGAGCAGCGGAGGAGGCTGGCCGGGCGCGCTGGGGGACCGGGTGCGGGGCCGGGCCGGCGGCCGCCCGCCTAGCCTCCCCCGGCAGCCGGCAGGTCCCGCCCGGCGGGGCGCGGGCAGCGGCGCCGCCTTTAAGGCGGGCGGGGGCGCGGGCAGGGCAGGGGGCGGCGCCGGGCCCGCCCGCCGGTGACGTCGCCCTATGGGCCGGCGCGCCGCTCGCCCGCCCCGCCTCCCGAGCCAGGAAACGGGGGCCGCGGGGAGCGGAGCGCGCCGGGCGAGCCAGACAGCGGCTCATTAGCCGACCGCGCCGCCGGGATGAACTTGTCGGGGACCTGAGCGGAGCGCCGGGCGGGGAAGCAGCGGCGGAAGGGAAGCGGAGCGGAGCGGAGCGCCTCTCGCCCGGCGCCTCGGGCTCCCCTCGCCGCCGCCGCCGCCGCCGTCTCCGAGTGGATGCGAACCGCGGGGCGAGCGCCAGTCCAAGATGCTTCTAGTTTCCCCGCGGGTAGAAGCACCACGCATGGAGCCGCACATCACGGTGAGCGCGGCGGGGGGCGCCGCCGGGGCGGGGGGGCGCGCGGAGGCGGCGCTGCCCTTCTCGCGGGCGCCGGCGGAGTTTCATTGTATCTTCGCAAGACAGCCGGGACTTGGGGGTGGGGAGCGGGAGGGGGAGGACGGGGGGGCCGGCCAGCGCTGGCCCCCCTGCCCCTGCCGCCCGGCGCGCGGCTGCGGGCCGCTGTGCTCGGCTCCCGGGCGATCGCGCTCGCGCGGCGGGGGGAGCGGCGGTGGCGCTCGCTGGCCGCCGGCGCCGGGTGGCTTCTCGGAAGGCAGGCTCGTTCCGGAGCGGGCGGGGGAAGGGCAGGGCGGGCGGGCGGGCGCGCTGGGCGAAGGAGCTCGCCGGCGGGGGGGCAGACAAAAGTGCCACTGCCTTCTCGGCGGGGCCGGCTGGGGAGCAGCGGCGGCGGCGGTGGCGGCGGCAGCTGCCGCCGGCGGGGGCGACGAAGCGGGGGAGACGCGCTCTCTGGCTCGCTCCCCCTCGCACGCGGGTACGTCGGTGCCGCCCCCGCCGCCCCCGCCGCCCCCGCCCCCCTTCCCCACGCTGCTGGGGCACGACTGGGCACCCGAGGCAGAGCCCGTGGGCTCGACCCCCGCCGCCGCCGCGCTTGAGCCGGGTGGGCAGAGGGCAACTGCGCGGCGCCCCCTCCCACGTTGCGCCCCCCCCCGACGGGTCCCTGCCTGTCACGAAGCGGCGTGGTGGGGGTGGGGGACAGGCGGACCGCGACTCTTATTGTGCGCGGGGATTTGAAAAACCGGAGCGTGCGTGGCTTTGGGTTCCCGTTTGGACGGCGCGGAGTCTGGCAGTCGCACCCGCGAAGGGAAGCTCGATTTTCTTTATTCTAGATGAAATGCTGAGTGCGCAGAAGATTTAATAGGATTAGAAGAAGGGGGGAAAAACGGCGGGGGGGGGCGGGTAGAAGCGATGCACCGGGGCGAGAGTTTTGCGGGGAGGCTTTTTCAGCGAAATGAGCCTGAAAAAGAAAGATTGATTCTTGACGCTGCCTTCCATGTGTGAGGATAGCCCCTCCCTCGCTACTTCTGAAATCTTGGCACTCTCTGCCTTTAAAATAGAGGGGGAGAGCATCGAAAATGCTTTTTCTCTTCAAAGCTGGGGGGGAGGGACGCTTGATCCGCCCACCCACCCTCTCCTGCTGACTTGTTCTTGATCAAGATCCATCCTGGAAACTCTGTGGGGCCGGGCCCTGTTTCCCCTCCACCCTTTTCTAAAGGGTGAAGAATCTGAATAAGAATTACCAGCTTGGCAAACTGCTGTAGAGGGAGGTGTGTGTGTGTGTGTTTCTCCTTGTTGTCCATCTTCAACCTCCAAGGGGGAAAAAATCAAACTTCTCCAAAGTTCCTTAGTCCCCACTGACTCTTGCCTTGTGGTGAATTTTTCCTCCTCCGTCTCTCTCTTTTTAATCCAATCCGCCCATGCTGACTCATTTCTTTAAAAAAAAAAAGTATTTTGATTTCTCACCCAGTGATTAAGAGGTAAGGTTGAAGGAGCCACTTTGCAGGATAAACAAGGCCCTTGTTGTTGACTGGGAACACAAGCTGTCTCTCTTGTTTAACCCGCAGGAGGAGGCAGCCGGCGGCTGCTCTGCTCCTTCTCCTGATTAATTGCAGGGATCTCTCGGCCTCCCCCCAGCCTAATGAATTCGCCACCCTGACTGCAGATGACCCCTCCCCGTTTGAGACTTTTGGAGACGGTGGGGGGGGGGGAATATTTGTTCCGGTGCCCTCTAGTCCTGGTGACTTTCCCAAGGCTGGTCTGCACACAGCCGGGCTTTTGTTATCGGTGTGCTAAAGGGGGGGGGGGAAGTTGGGGGTGGCTGTGTAACCAGGGTGATCAGGAGGAGGGTATTCCTGGAGGGGGGGAGAGGAGAAAGAGGATGACAGTTCCCCCCTTTCCTTTTCAGCCTGCTCCTCCTTCCTGGAATAATACATTTTAAAAGCTGCTTTCTCTCTGATTCTCCTCCCTGCAGGCTGGAGCTGGAAGGAGGGGAGGGGAGGGGAGGAATGGCACCGTGTCTTCATCCTGGCGTTGGTACCGGGAGATTAATAGGTGTTGCCAGCCTCCGCTCCTTCGGCAACTTGCAGAGGAGGCGCCCCCCCCGCCCCTTCCAGATTGATTCTCTTTTCTGCCAATTGCAAAGAAGGGGGGAAATGCTTTTGAGAAGAGGTGTAACCTCAGATACAGCCCACCCCCCATATATATTAGCGGGGGTCTGCTGTCTGCTGGATCCGCAGAGGGGCTGCAGTCTGGTTGAGTTGTTCACACGACACAACACGGGTGTGTGTATTGGCAGCTTGAGTGGTAGAGGTGGTGGCTTTGCTTACCTGTCCAATGACCTATTTCAGAAAAATTGAGAAGGGCAGGTGTGTCTGGGATCCAGCTGGCTGTTACTCTGCCAGGTAGTTCTGGGTGTAAACATAAAGTCCAAGGCAACACAGAAGTCATTCTTTCATTTGGCACCACCAATAAGCATGGGATTGTCCAAGGGACATCTGGGGTCATGTGTTGAGTTGAGCCATGGTGTGCTGTAGGCCAAAAACTAACCAAGCACGTCATGGTGAAGGAAAGTGGATGAGCCAATTCAATATCCTATGCTAAATAAGCAGGTATCTATTCTAAAGACTTAGAAAGTTTGTAGAGAGATGGTTCCCTTTGCTCCAGAGCAGTGTTTCTCAACCTCGGCAACTTCAAGATGGGTGGACTTCAACTCCCAGAATTCCCCAGCCAGCATGGGGAGTTGGTCCACCCATCTTGAAGTTGCCGAGGTTGAGAAACACTGCTCTAGAGAGCCACTACTTCTGCATTTGGGGTTAAGAAGTTGGACCAACCACTCCAAGCAATTTTGGGCCAGGCATTCTCCAGTGCAGCATGTCCCACCTTGAGCTGTGGGGAAGGTGGGAAGCAAAACAATAAACAGATGCTTTGTATGCCCAATTTCTGTCAGCACCAGCCTGTGTGGCCAACAGGACAGATTGCCTTCCAAGGTATTCAGAGGGACCTCCCATAGGTGAACACTTTGCATTCAAGTCCAGGAGTTCCAATTTTCATGCTGCGGGGAGGCAGTTGATAAAGGTACTCTACCCATCCTCAGAGAGTGCTGCCTTCTGTAGCTTCTTCCACTGAGGAGGGAAAAAAACTGATTAGGATGGGGATCTTACATGCCAAGTTGGTTAACTACTGGTCCACCTTTCCTTTTTCACTTAAAGGAGGTTGTCTAAGTTCAGTGTTGGTGGCGTGAAGATGGCAGCAGCGGGTGTGGGTGACCTATGGATCTAAGGTCGTGCCACATCTTGGAATCCTGCTAGACATCAGTTTAGACTTCTGGGAAAAGCCATTTGTCCTTCCCTGCAGGAGGAAGGGGACAGAAATCGGGGTGGGGGAGGGGTTAAGCAGAATGAGTGACTCTGCACTTAGTCCTGCCCACTGCTTGCCTCAAACCTGCCCTCCCCTTGGCGGGTGGTGGTGGTGGTGGAAATCATTGGTTGGTTGGTTGGTTTAGGGCAGTGTTCCTCAACCTTGGCAATGTGAAGATGTGTGGACTTCAATTCCCAGAATTCCCCAGCATGAATTCTGGGAGTTGAAATCCACATATCTTCAAGTTGCCAAGTTTGAAAAACACTGGTTTAGGGAAATCCCCAAAGCTTAATAGAGACTCCAGCCAGTCTTCTCTTCCTTGGTCCCAAGATACGGATTTTCTGTCAGTGGGATCATTAAAAGCGGGGGGGGGCAATTGTCCCTCTTCTAATATTGGCTGTTTTTATGCTGTCCTCCACCCATTGGATAATTCCTGTGAGTGGGGATGAAGCTGATCTGAACAGCTACTGCTTGGAAACTTGGCCTTTCCACCTAGTAAGGAAATAGGCTGTTTTCCTATTATATAGTTCCTTCATTTTTCTATGTTTAGCTCTTTAATTGCTGATTAACTCTTAATGCATGTTAGTTTTGGAGCTCCCTTAGTTGACCAGTAAAACAGTAGGAGAGCTATTGGAGAAGCATCTCTGCAGGTTGAAGTAATTTCTCGGTCTTTATATGAGCAAGTACCTCAAATCTTGATATGAAAGAAGTATAGGGTGTAAGCCCACATTCCCTGATAAGTAATCTAATGTGTGCATCATTACAAGTCATGAAAGGTTGCTGAACTTGGCCTCTGAACTGAGAGTGGGAATGTATGGTTGGCTTTACGTGGCAGATTAAGCCATTATAAAGGGGGCCAAATTTTGGCTTAGCATGCTGGGTTAGGCTAACTGGCTTATCCAATGGAAACCATGGCTGTAGGGAATGGGCGAATCCATTTGTTGAGTGGGGGCAGTCTGGTTACCTTTCAGTGGGTGAGCAATTTCTAGTGACAAGTTTAACTCTTCACTCAACAAATGTGAAGGAGGTAAAGGAACCCCTTATTAAACAATGAAGGGACCTTGTCCAAGTTCTAGGATCGTGTTCACATGAGAAGGACATGTGAAGCCAGCTCCTCTCAAGGTTGGGGAAAAGCTCTAAGAAGGCTTCAACATCTCTTCTAAACTCTTATAGTCACTTTTTAGATTTTGTATCACTGTTTTCTGGCCTTAAGGCTGTGACAAAGTTACTTGATTTGATCTGATCCTTGTCAAAGCAAGTTGGTTCGGCGTCTCCTTGAGATATGTCTGGGGCAGACCAGAGAGTTCACCGAAGGCAAGAATTCTCACTGTCCTGCCCCATTGGAGAGCCCATCAGCTGCAGGGCTGCCATGAGTGAGCCATTTAAAACAACTCCCTGTGTTGAGACAAGGTTCATTAAGCCACTGAAAACAGAAGGGTCAAGAAGCTTGCTGGGGGGAAATGTGTGAAAAGTCTCCAGGTGTCTTTAGTCCAGGTCTGTTTGGACTGCATCTCCCTTCCATGCTGGAGTAAAAGTCCCGATCTGTCTTGGGGGTGCCTAGTTTGGAAAGGTGATGAATCATGTTCGGCTACACAAGAGTGCTGCTTTTGCACCAGTGACAGGAAGTGCTTTGGCTGGCAACCACTGTGCGCAGATGAGTCTTTGGAAAAGTTGGGTGGTGGAACGCCACACCTCTAGTAGGCTTTGCTTGTCTAGTTCCTTAACGTAAGAGCCCGGTGGGAGCTCAGAAGACTACATGATATCTTTCCTTTTGACTTCCTGAGCAACTCCCCCCAGATCCCTCAGCTTCAGAATCCCCCAAATACACCAAGGGTTGACTCAGAAGAGAATCCCCAACAGCTTGTCTTTGCAGGAGGTCTACCCTGGCTGGCTCTTATACTAACGCCACCTTGTTTAACCATGGTCTGTTGACTAAGCCACAGTGGCAGCTTCAAGACCAAACAAGTCAAAAACATGGCAGCTTTTCTGTGATGTGCACCGTCACCCAGTTTGTGGAGGATAGAGCCATTTGATGGAACCCAAAAGTTTGCTAAACTGGAGGCCACGTTTCCTTGCAAGAACTTGAAAGAGTGCTGGTTGGCTTGTGCAGTAAGTCTTCATAAATGTGAGCAAACAGCCCATCAAGTGCAAAACAGGGTCTCCCCCATCACCCCTTTTTATCTTAAGTTCCTCCTCCTCCTCCTCCTCCTCCTCCTCCTCCTCCTCCTCCTCCTCTTTGTACTTCTCTTCTGGAGCAGGATTATTGGAAACTAAAGCTGCTGAACGGAGAGATGGAACATATGGTGCCTCCATAAGAGAGGCAACTAAAATGGCCTTGAACCTGCTGGAGTGACCAGCTGTTTATTGCCAGCAAGAACAGCTAATCAGCTCATCCCTTAAAGAAACAGTGCTCTCTCTCTCTCCACCTTCCCCCCCCCCACACACACACACCATCTAGATGCTTTCTTGTTTGCATACTAAAAAGATCTCCCCTAGCCAGGAAGACAGGAATGGTGACCTCACCTCCTGCTTTGCATGCCTTTCTTCTTCTTTGCACACTGCTCCCCACCCCCACCCAGATATTTTGGTGCAGGACAGGCCAGGGGGTGAAGGCTGGTAACATGTCTCCTGGCGCTTAGAAGTAAAACTGTTGTAGGTTTTTGCATGGGCAGGACAACTCTGAGTTTGCATAAAAGGAAGAGAAGCCCCTGTCTTGATAGGCAAGTGAAAGAAACACCTGTATTTTGGTCATGTCCACCATCGTCTGGTTCCCCCCCCCCATTGTCTAAGGATTATTTCATCACCAGAATAAAGGAACACAGCTGTTTCTTGTAGTTTGTCTTCCTTCCCGTGCCCCAGACAGGAGGGGAGTTGCTACTCAGCAGCCTTCTCTGCTATTCACTTTTTCCAAGGTGCAAAACCATCCCCTGGATAGGCATGTACTTCTAGAGGAGTACAAATGCTTGGGCCCCAAGCAGAACCTTGCAATTAGCCCATTGTTGATAGCAGAAATCAGCTTTACACAGCCATCTTGTCTGGCTGCCAAGCTGCTCTGCACCAACCCCCCCACACACACACCCGCACACACAGCTGCTTGTGCCTTGAGAAATCACTTTGCTTAAACTCTCAAGAGTGTTAACCGAGGAAAACAGGCCGGCAAGAGCCGAGATGAAGCCAACATGCTCACAGTTTTGGCAGTGACCCCCTTTCCATCTCCATGCGTTGTGGGGAAATAACAGTGACTCTCTCCTTCGAGGGGGGAAGAAATCAATTTAGGGAAAGATGCTTCTGGTTGGAAGAAAGAGAGGAGAAAAAGTGACAAGGATATTCCATGTTAGGAAAACATGAGCAACGGGCGATTCTGATGTTTCCCTGCTGCTGACGCTGGTGGTGACACAGCTGTGTGGGCCGGAGCGTCACAAAGCTCTTAAACTCAACCAGGAAGTTGTTGATTGCTCAGGGATGAAAAACAAGCATTAAAGCTTGCCTCTTCTGCTGGTGGTAATGGAAGTGAACAGTGCTCCTCAGAGCAATGTAGATATTTCCCTTCTTTTATTTTTTTTAAATTTTTAAAGGGGAACTTTGGCTTGGAAAGGAAAAGAGAACTCCTCTTTGACCCCCTACAAACAAGGGGAGAGAGATTTCCCTGTTAACCTGTAGTGGGAGTCAGGGCAGGGATAATGCACAGGACCTTAAACATCTACTTGAGTCATGGTGACATTCTGTCAAAGGCAAGGAGGCCAGCTTAACTGAAACTGTTCCACTTTCAGATGCATTTGCATACAGCTCACTGGCTAAACCGATGTTTCTCAACCTTGGTGAGTTTAAGATGGGTGGACTTCAACTCCCAGAATTCCCCAGCCAGCAGAGCTGAAGTCCACCCATCTTAAACTCACCAAGGTTGAGAAACATTGGACTAAACTGTTAAAATGAGTAGTGCAGCTAAAAACAGAATACACAACTGGATGGAATGTGTGTCTTTGGTTCTTGATCTCCTACCGGTTGGGTGTCCTTCGATCACTTGGGTCATGGTTTTTTTTTTGAGGTGGGGAGAGATCCTCTTCCAACCCCAAAGGATGTCAACTAGACATTGATTGGGGTAGAGCTGTTGAAATCTAACGGCTGTCTGAGCTTGGTAGATTTTTGCCAGGCTAGCTAGAAATAGCTTGTCCATTGGTTTCAACCTGGCGTAATTGACATCTTCTTGAGCTTTCTTCAGGATATATCCTACACTGAGGGATTTTTTCTCCATGGCTTGTCCTGCGATATGGAGAAGGGCCTTCAGATGAAATAGCAAACTAAGCTAAACTGTGGGGGTGAATTTGGGTTTTACTTCCACATAAAGTAACCTGGGATAAAATTCACTAGGAGTGTCTAAGACTACAACGCAATACAGTAGGAAATTGTGACCCTACGACAATTAGTGAAAGGGAAAAGGATGTTGGTTGGGGTGTGTGTGTTTTTTTTCCTGACTTTGACACCAACATATATTTGGCTAGCCCTACTTTTTCTACTGATTCCCATGGAATGGTGGGATTCTCAAAGGGAATCAATAGAAAAAGATTGAGCTGAAGATAGTTGGCTCTCCAGATGGGGCAGGCGAGGTAGAGGTAGAGGAAAACTTTCATGGCACTGGGGAAAAGTCATAGTGTAGCCAATTTGTGAGCTTCATATGAGAAGTGACATTCCTTCTGATATCTTTCAGGTATAAAGGTACTACCTAGTGCAGATAATCCCATTGTATTAACCATGGCTCTTACTGGAAGCAAAGTCAGCTTCAGAAAGTTGCTTTTCTGTAAAGCAGGGGCATTTATTTATTATTTATTTATTATTTAAATTTATATCACCGCCCATCTCCCCCAACGGGAGGAGACTTTTGCGGGGGATGAAGATCACACTCGTCTTTTGAGTGATGTCTTTTGAGTGATGTACCACTGTCCAAAAAGTAAGCAAGCTGGGACAGAAACTAACTTCGTTTTAAACACAGCTGTTTAGATTTAATAATAATCCCTTTCTATTGCATTCAAATGTGTGATTTAGAGGCAGCTTTGGGGTGTGCTGGGGGGGGGAAATAACTCACAATGTTCATTGGGCTCCATACACCTTTGAACCTCTGTAAGTGAACACATCTCGGGAAAAGTTCGGTGTTGGGACAGAGTGCACGATCCATGGAGAAGCTCAGAAATTACAATCTAGGTTTGGTTTTTGAAGTGATCTCATGCCTTGTCTTGTAAAAGCAAGTTCCTTGAATTCTCAAAATGAAAATTAGACTCAAAGGTTGGGGTTCCCCAGCTTCAAGTGTGTATGTGTGCGTGTGTGAAAACATCTGTGGTTTTCTGTTACAAACCTATGCAGATGCCGACTGCATTTGTTTATCCTCTTCAGTGGAGAACAGTGGATTTCCTCTGGCATTTTCTAGTGCAGCAATATACATTTGGGAACAGGTATTTCTTGAATGGGATGACGAAAGAAAAGCAGAGGAAGTAGTCTGCATTTAAAAAGATTCTCCCAATTCAAACCTTTTCACTGTTTCCTCTCTCAAGGGCACCAGAGAATTGCCAGCTATTGAGGAGGGTGCAAGTGAAGAGACATGAAAATTAGGATTCCTTGCTAACTAGTTGGGTGGTCAGATATATAGTTAGATCTGTTCAAAGGAGGCAGTGGCATTTTTCCAAAGATTCTCAGTTCTACCTGTCAGGTTGGCCCCCGGTTTATTTAAGGAATGAATAATATCCTACTTTCCTAAGTCTTCCACCTTTCCGTAAAGAGAACATTATTCCACGATTAGTCATCAGCCATCTTTGCTACCTGGTTTTCCAGAATAACCTGCTATACACACTCACACACACACACAATTACAAATATATTTCAGATTGAAGGATTGGTCGGTCCAGGGCTAGGCTTCAAAGTATTTTATATCAATATTGATTTTTTTTAAGGAGGGGGGGCTTACATTATCAGGAGCAAGCTTTTCAGCCCCCAGGCTCTTGAGCAATTATTTTGGTGCCATAAATGTTGATATGGACATAATGGATGTAGCTAAAAAAAAAAAAAATCTCCTTACCCAAGCAGAAAATGCCGGGTGTTTGCTGGAACACACAGAATGCTGAGTCTGAATAGACAGTCCCGTATGTCATCGGTGAGAGAGAGAAATGATGGACGAACCCAAGTTGGTTACTGTACTTAGCACAATGCCACCCAATTCTTTTAATAATAATATACTCTGGTACCATTGACAGATAACCAAGGCAGCACCAGTCAGCTGTAAAAAAAAGGGGGGTCTCTTTTTTCAATGCCTTTATATGGTTCTTTAAAAACTTGTGGGGTCCAAGTTCTTCCCAAGCTCTCTTCTGAAATGCGTATCTTAAATTTGGAGGAAGCTGCCAAAGAGTTCTGATAAAATTCTGGAGGTGGAGTCCAAAAGCCAAGTGGCTGTCAATGAGTGGCGGGGAAGCGGAGTTGAATTAGGAAGACTTGGGGGTGGGATCAGTTGGCTCTTATGAATATGTCGATCGTGTCTGTGTTGGTGCAAAGGCATGTTTTGGCATTTGAAACAGAGGATTCCGTGGAAGTTTAGAAGAATGTTGGTTTGGCATCTACATTGTCCTAACCTGGATTGCGGTAGCTTTAGGTCATTAACAAAAGCTGTTCAGATATCAGCAGGGGATGGCTTTTAATACAATCTTACACATCAGTAGGTGGTTGAATGTTGCTATTTCTGACTTCCAGCAATCCTAGACAGAATGCAAAGGGTGCTGGGAGTTTTAGCCAGGGAATTTGGGGAAGGCTGCAGGTTCCCCCTTCCAGCCCAAAGCAGTGGTTGTGTGCTTCCTTTTGAAGGGGAGGAACGGACTTTTAATTTTTTTCCCCTTAAACCACAGTCTAGCCAGTGTTCATCTCAAATGTCAAAGATTTCTGCTTTTCCCAAAACGGAGACATGGTTTGGCCCAGTTCATCTGGGGAGCAATTAGAAGAGGGTGGAATTGGCTGTGATGATCGCTAAGCTGAGGAGAGTGGTGAGACCAGGGGATGGGCAACGTGCTAAACTGTGGTCTGCTTAAACACTACCTGTGGATTCAGCCACAGCTGGCTCAGTTTACACAACATGCCAAGACTAAACCAAGCAAATCCCATTGAGGGTTAAACAGGGGTGAACCCAACCTTGCCATGTCAAAGGTGATGTCAGAGGCAAGTTCTGATTTAAGGAAGCTAAGCAAGGCTGTGATGGTGAAACAAAAACACCCTAAAACAAGGCAATGGCCCACACTGAATATTTACCTAAAGTCAGTCGTGGTTGAGTTCAGTTTGAAGGAGACATGTTTCTACTCACCCAGCTGAGTCCCCCTTCTTTAAAAGGCTGTTATTGTGTGGTCATCCTACAGAATCCACACGTTTATTGAGGGCGGGTTTCTTGCACAACCCACGCATCCACCCATAACTTACAGAAGAGCTTAGAGTTTCTGTAACTCATGTGGTCTGTCTTTTTGTGCCGGCTTGGTCGCATATGCTGGGAACAGCAGGATTTTTGCTTGCCAGCAAAACAGGAAGCAGGTTACAAATGCAGCACAGCTCTTGCCAGAGGTCAGAATTGATCACTTGCCGCTATCCTTAAAGGCATATGCATTTTATGATCGCATCAGCCAATGCAGTGATGCATTGGTTCAACAAAATTCTTTGTGGTTTTCATTCTGCCACAATGCTGTGTTTCCTGGCATGGATTCCCCAGGCTGAAAGTGGGTAGTCTTGCAATGCCAAGTAGGGCAGGTGAGGGACTGGAGATGAGAGAAGGAATTCCTCTGTTTTCAAATTCTGGCTCTGTAGATGTTGGGCCACGACTTAGGAAAGTCTGGTTGTCCATCTGTCTTATCTGGATCGGTGCATTCGCTGGAGCTCAAGTCGGCTTGCGGAGGTCATGTTGGATTTCTTTATGGCACGTTACTTGACACGCTGCCTATAAGCCCGGTAGTCTTGTCTCACCAGTCAAGGAAAAATGGGTGTAATGACTGTATTACTCAAACTGCCATCAGATTCGATCCATACGTAACTATAGTAGAAATCACTTGAATGGAGTGTAGTATACAGAACAGTGAAAAAGTTGCGAATGAAAGTTCCCGCGTTTTCCCCAAGTCAAACAACCCAATGAGTTCAAACCCCTTCCCTTCCTCGGACATGCAGCCCCCCTCGTTGTGCCAGTCAGTTCAGTTCCACGCAGATGTCTCCAACGGCTCGGCAGCTTGACCTTGGATACCAGAGTTAGTCCAAACAAGATGCTTTCACGCTCCTGCCATGTTCCCCCTCCCAGTTCTGCTAACTCGCAAGTCCCGACACGTGTTAACTCCATTCATGCATGCAGGTCCAATCAGATGTTCTGGGAGCATTTGATCGGGGAGCATGACAATGGCGGAGCTGCTGTCATTCTCTTGGCGTTTTCTTTGCCACCATGGATCTCACAAAAAGCAGCCTTAGTGCTAACATGACATTTATCCAGATGGCCTATCCTGAACAATGTTGGCCCAAAGTAGAGATCCTAGTGCCCCATTCCAAAACAGGGCTTCTGTCCTCTTTGGTTTTCAGAAAAGACTTGTGGAGGTCCACCCAGCTGTTCTTGCTGCTTCTCAGCTTAAGAAGGTACAGCTGGAAAAGCCATTTGCCCCATGTGTGGTTGGGAATCACCCATGTAGCAGAAGGCTGCCTAGCTGTCTTGGGGATGGGAAGCAGTAGGACAATTTGAGGAAGAAACCACCCGCAAGTCAAGCTCAGCTCCTGATGACTTCATGGACACATCCCTGTAGGTCCTCCTGAAATCTAGTTTTCTCGGTCTCTCGGGTTGGGATTATTCACAATGGTCTGACACCGACATAATATTAACCATGGCTTGTTTTTCCCTAAAAATTTTAAATGTACCTTATCTTATCTAAATTTTGGGTAGTTTCCCCATCCTTCAGCGCTTTGAAGTTTGAGGATGGAAAGCTTTCCTTGCTTGCATATGCTTGTTGGGCTAACAGACAATCCCATCTGGTCCTCCAGAGAGCTGCTGCCAATAACCTGGTTCTCGGATTAAGCCATTATTTGTTTTAAGCAGTGATTCAGTGGATCAAGTGTGGTTGACTGAACTTATCCAGGGTGGCTGAGTCTGCACAACAGAGTAAATCCAAATGAAAGAAAGCAGATCATGGCTTGAGTGCCAAGTGTGAACCAGCAAGGCCTCTTAAGGACTGGAAACAAACAAAAAAAGATTTTGAAACCCGTAACATGAGTTGATTTGCTCCTTTGCCTTGTAGCTTTTCAAGGTTTTTCGGGAGATTAATTCCTGCTTTAAAGATCTGCAGAAGTTCTCAGGATTAAGAGAAGCCTAGGTGAAAATAATAGAATGCACATCTATTATGCATCAGCAATTTAAAGTTTTGCTAGTAGAATATAAACAGTAGCAGCGACAGGTAATTGAACAGGTTAAATTAGCAGTCTTCTTCTCTTCAGCCTCATTTCTATTGCAGCTCACTTAGCCAAAGAAGTCAAATCAACACTTTTAACCACCAGGGACCTGTTTACACAATCAGTTATCTTGGGTTAACGATGCTTGAACTTGCTTCTGCCTCTAATCGGTGTTCGTGTTTATGGGGTGAATCAGAGGTGAAGATGAGTCGGGAAAGTCAATGCGTTTTGCCAAGATCAGCATCTCAACATGCTTTTAATCTAACCTGGGCTTTTACAGTCGTGTAAACATTATCCCAGGACTGTTTGCTCTGGTTTCAGAGCTTCAGAGAGAAATGCGGTAATTTGTGAGTGTGAATGATCCAAAAGGTTTTGCGGTTGAAATATCTTGGATTTCTTGATTGAAAAACATGGTTGATTTCGGTACACAGTAGCAGTTGTCAGAGTGAATGGGTTTCTACACTGAACTAAACCATGATTTGGGGAGGCTGTGACTTGTTGGTTAAGCTATAATGGGCTAGATTCACATATAATATTAAGCCCCAATGAGTGAGTACACACATTGAGATTAGCCAAAAAATAAAATGCATGATGGCTTAGTTAGAAGCTTGAACTCGAAAACTGGTCCATGTATCTTGTTACACCATGATTTCTTTTATTTGGATTTGTCTTGCTATGTTAGGTACACCAAGCCAGTTGTGGTTTACAAACAAACCTCAGTTAAGCAAGATATGGATTAGCGTAGTATGTGAACTCAGTTGCTATGTCCTTTGGTACTCTGAGCTTCCCCAGAAATGTACAGTGAATGCCATCTGCTTGATTACAGAGCAGATACTTTGGTCAAACAAGGTCATAGATGAAGTTCCATGCCTACTAGCACCCCCAGAAACAACCCTGTTTGGAATCTTGTAAAGTTCCCAATAATAGTTGCAGACCAGCTTTTCCTGATGTGATGGACCTCGGCTCCCATCATCCCTTAGGAAGGTTTGCTGTATGTGTTTTTGGGGAGCAGAGGATAAAGATGGACAAAGCATGTATTCACTGGTCAAGATGATTCAAGAATTCTAGGAGTGGACCCGTGTGGACTATGTGGAGCTCTGAAGATCAAGAGGTGGACTTGATCTGACTTCACAATGCATATTGCATGTTAACATGAGGAAGGGGTCAACTGCATTCACATATTATGCAATGCCATAATGTTGTTTTCTTCTTTATGGCTTAGCTATGGTATACCCAGCTATTTGGGGTTATTGAACAAACCATGGTTAACAAAATTATGGCTTTGTGTTCTCATGAGAAACACAGCCATTGTACGGTGGACTTGTCTAGCATCTTACATGCAGCTTAGAACAGCCTCTGAGATGTAAGTTGTCTATCCTACACATGATGCTAAACCAGATTTTTAAAAACAAAATCTCCGTTCAGTATTGTATGTGAAGGTAAAGACGCTTGAAAATGAAAATTTAAAAAAGTCTCCAAAAGAGCCTCTACCATTTAACTTTAATCAAAATGCCATACCAACATGCATATATAGTAACATCAACATAATGTATTCTGTAATTATACCAGTAGTTTTTCTGGTTTGACTTTTCCGGATTATGATATAGTACATCCCTGCTCTTGCTGGAGAATACAGTGAAGATTACAGAGCTTCAGAGGGAAGTTTGGAAATATTTGTTAAAGGTTTGATCATTAGAAAAGCCTCCAGCCTTTTTAAAAAAACAGGCAAAGAAAAAACACATAACAAATGCTTTTTAAAAAGTGAAAAAAACAGACAACAGAAACCAAGAAACCAAGTATAATATTGTTATAACAGTAAGCAGTTACAATTCTATATATACTTATCTAATGTAAATATTATGCAAGTATGTGTTTATTTCTAATACACTTACATGACTATCATGCTTTGCTTAACCTTCTGTACTTTGTACAAATTAGTCCCATATTTTGTTGTCCATGCAAAGTCTGTGTCTACAGGCAATTTATACAGTCCACTACTTTCTCCCTGAACTTAGTAAGAATAGGACGCTGTAAAAACATGTGCTTTAAAGAAGCATTATCCTTATTACATTTCCAACAAAATGCTGTTTTAGACAGTCCTTTTCTACACAAACGTAGTGGAGCCCAATAAATTCTAAATATTATTTTTTGTTGTATAAGTTGTATTTTAAGGTCCACTGACACTTGCCATAGAAGTTAAGTCACTCTCACATTATCTAGGTGATATAAGAACCCCTAATTCTTGTTATGGGTTTCTTTTTCTTTGACAATGTATGTAAGAAAAATGTTTAAAATAAGATGTCTCGAAGAAGAAAGAAATACGGTATGATGTTGACCTGAAGTTAGGCACTTTTTGAAGTCAGTGTTGGCATGGTCTCTGTCAAGTCAATTGAATCCACTTGAGAGTTATTTTGCTGAACTAGTTTTTACTGGTTGCCCAACCCTAAGGTAATTCCTGATCTTTATGGTACCCCAGTCTCACCATTTGACATTGGTGGGGGGTTAAATCTGGAACCATGTGCGAGGGGGGACCCGTATCTTTATCTTGGACTTTTTAAGGGTCAGCAGAATGTATGAAGGCCATCACTTCCTTCTTTTCTGGTCTCCAGATGGCATTTGCAGTCATCAGATTTAGAAGCCAGCTTATTTAAGAAGTAAATAAATAAAACTGGAATGCTTGATAATTCTAGGCCAGGTCAACACATCTTGGGGCAGTTGGCTATGTATGGGGTCAAAGGCAGCAATCCTGAGGAGGTTACCAGCCGTTTAAGGCTTGGGCATTGCTCTGCTGCAATTTGCATGGTGGAAGTGGTAGAGAAATGACTAAATGAGTTTTTGATGTCTTTCCTTTGTAGCTACATCTCCGACTTTGTCAAGATTGACCGAAATGCATTGCAGCTCCCAGTAGCTTTGTGTTTCATTCTGCATGAGTAGCAAGTTTCATGGGCTGCTCTGTGACAAGGTTCTGGATTTACTAAGCCTCTTGTCTGTCAGGGATTAATTTAACCTCTAATTACTACATTTTCTTCACAGTTTGCCACACATGAGCATGTTATAACAAAAGCCCAAGAAGAGATGTGGTCTTATTTAGCACTGGCTTCGAAATTAATTTAGGGAGTTTAAAGCTTGGTGCTAAAATATTTATGCTGAAACTAGAATAGAAAAAAATATGATTTTTTTTTCTAATGGTCTTGGCAGTAGTTGGTTAAACAGTCTGTTATCTGTGGCCACAGGCTTGTTTCTTTTTTTTTTTCCTTCTTCTTGATGGGAAAAACAGTTCACCAAACACTGTTTTGCTTTCATCAGGCTAACAGTTCAGGGTGACTATTTAAAGTTACCACCGTTGCTTTTATTTTCCTGCAACAGCCAGCCCATCTTTCTGATCAGGAGAAGATTGTCTTATTTTCAAAGAGGCAGCATTAAAGTTGGGCTTGTAAAAGATTGCAGCCACACCGATGGACTCTACTTCCCTTGACTGACTGATTCTAGATTCATTAGTTTTAAGGAAGAAAATGTTGCCCAGGTTTGCCCTATCCCATGTCATTCTGTAAAGCTTTGGGAAGGAATGGATGCTGGTGAAAGTGTTTAACATCTTGGTGCCCTGGATTCTTCTGTGGTGGAAAAAGCTAGAACTTCATGGTGGGTTTTCTAAACCCCCCAGCCTGGTAAATGGGGGTGTGCAATCCCATCTTACACTTACCTGAGATAAAGACCTCCGATGGGCACTTCATTTATTTGTCACATATGCAAGGCCCTCCGACCCCATAGCTACATAGTAATGTTGGAAAAAATTAAGATCTCTCCCTGCCCTCCATGTTGTCTCCCCAGGACACTGTCTTCCTGAAATATTGCCTTCCCCTTTGAGCAAGGTAAAAGGTTAAAAGTTACAAAATAGAATGGGTTCATACAAAGAGGATGCCAGAAAATTAAAATATGACAGGAAACCCCAACTGTTCAGACAAAGGATTCCCTTCAGGCTTAATCAGAGATTAAGATCAACAGACAAAAGGTCACTCATTCACAGAATTTAGCAGAGCCCATTCAGGTGAACAGCCAAACAGATCTCCATAATAATAACAAGAGATCCCTTCCAAGGTGGACTGTCCTGAAATTTGGTAAACTGCACTTTTCTCAGAAGTTCTTAGAGGGCAGGAACACCTTTACCTAACAACAGCCAAGCTCCCTATATTAAGGGCTTGTGGGGGAAATACAAGGGTGGCCACCTCCAACCAGCAGACTCTCTACCTGTTCTTTGGAAATAAAATCATCTCTGTTCAAGCAATCGCCTAAGAACTTTCATTCGCGGCTCGGGACGGACCTGGTAAGATTTCCTTCCAACAGTAATTAAGAGCAAAATTAATAACAAGGCAAAAAGTAGGAAAAAATAGAGCCAGCATCTTCTCAACCATACAGTGTTCCATCAGGGGTCCCAACTAACCCAAGACCTGGGGGAAGAGCCAGGTTTTAAGGGCCCGTTTGAATGAGGCCAGATTAGGGTGGCCTTGATAGGGCAAACTGTGATCCTTCTGGGTCACACAGAACAATGATCCTTAGAGATAACTGCAGGGAGGTGCATGATTGGAAAGGTGGGGTGAGGAAGGGCAGTGCTGTGCCTACACCTGCTCTGTGAAACAGCTAGTGGCCAAGAGCATATGTGGGCCCGAGCCAAAATGTGATTTGATCTTTTCTGAGCATGTTGAACAAACCGATCCATTATGGTTGCTGAACTGTGGGTGGCTTAGCACGTGGTATAAACCCAGTCTGTGTGATTTGCTAAGCACGCTTCACAGCTTGCTGCGTTGTATGAGCCTTGATTATTGTGGTTTATTTAATAAACTAGCCTAAAACAAACCAGGGCTTTGAAGAACACACCAACGGTATGGATGGGTTTTCCTTGAATTTATTATCTTAATAATAGGGAAACAAATGGAAGGGAGTGGTCCGCTGCTTATTCTCCTCTTGAAAATGAGTTGAGAATGTTTCCTGAAATTGCATTGTGAAACCTGTCTCATTTGCAGCGAGGAAGCCAGAGCCACAAAGGCATTTCCAGGTTTGCATTTCAGTGACTGACTTGGAGGGTTAACTTTGCCACAGGTGGCTGGGCTAAGCACTGTAGACCTCCAAGTTCCCCATCACTCCACTCAGCCCCTAAAAGCAATCTTCCAGTACAGCTAGATAATTGTTTCCAAATAACTATCAGGTACTCATCTGGTACAGTCAGCATAAGGATCCTGAACAGATAGCAAATTTAATTCAATTTTGTTCTTTCCAGCTGCTGCTTCTCTTCCAGCCCCCCCCCTTTTAAACCGCTGTTATTTTCTTGTAAAAGCGCCGCATCAGTTGCAAAAACAACTTTGCCCCATGCTGCAGACAGAAATGCAGGCTAGAGGGTTGATCCCGGCTGCCAAGGTGTGACTCATCAGAATGGAATTCTGTTTCTCCTTTGTCGAAGTGTAATTTGACTGCAAAAACAGCCACTGCCTCTTTTTTTCCCCTTTTTCCTCCCCCTTCTTCTTCTCTGGAAAGCTGTACTGTTGGGATCTTTAATGGCATGTAGAGCCTGCTGGGTGGGGCTCTTCCTTAGCCAAGGGAGAGGAAAACACTACTACTTGTCCCCAACTTTTAGAGCTGTCTGCACAGGACTTGGCCACATTTGAGGTCACACAGTTACTCAGCATCCGGTTTGGTTCTTCCGCCAACAGGATTATTTAGCAGAGGGATCCTCAGATGTGGGGGCCTAATAGGTATATTGGGAATCATGAGGACATGCTGTGGGCACCCTTGCAAAAATAACCTGCCAAAGCAAAAAAGGCTCTCGGTCTCAGCCGTATCCAGCCAAAATATCATACCCCGATTCCCCTGGGCTCTGTTGCTGGGCTGGTTCCCTTCCAGAGCATGGACCTGCGACTAACCACTTGAAGTTCTTCATCAGGTGGACTCCCTGGTGAGACCCTGCTGCTAGAAGTGAATCCAAAAAGCACATCATCTGCCGTGCTTTGGGGTGGCTGGTATATATATTGTGGGTCCCTGTGAAGAATGCCTCTGGGCATTTTCAAGTCCACGGTCTGCCCTTTGGATTCCTGAGATCCTTCCTTGATAGGAAGAAATATTCAGCGATATGAACCTCCGCCAGTCATTGCGGGGAGGGGGGAAGCCCCGCTGAAGGCATCTTCTGCATTTTTTAAATCATTCTGCTTCAACTTAATGGAAAAGAAATGGCGTTTGCTTTCTCCTTCCCCAGAGGGAGGGGAAAAATCAATTCTCATGAATGCAGCCTGAGTGTCTTGCCTCTATCACAGTTGGAAAGACAGCCAAAGGGTGTGTATGAGTTGTGTGTCTTTCATTCTACCGTCATCCTTTCAGAGAACCAGGAGCTTAGCTCTTTCTGCTACGGGTGCCCGAGCAGGGAAGCCTCCTGAGAGTTGTGGCTTCAAAATCCATCCACTCCTTCCCATCCACTTTTTAAACATTTTTGCGTTCATAGGGAGTCTGTGCCTGCTGGTTCTGCTCTAAGGAACAGATAGCCCCCCTTAGAGCATCTGCTGCAGGTGTAAAAGCTTTGCCCTGGGATTCCTACTTGCTTGAATTTTACCTAGCGCTCTAGAAAACCGGCCAGACAGGCGTGACTTGTCTGTGCTGCTCGGCTTGCTAGGGATTATTGTTGAAAGCAAAGTGCCACACAAGTGTAGCCTCCAAAAACACATGTCTGAGTGACCTTGGGTCCCAAGCATGGCAGAGTTCCCATCCTGGGGCTGTCCTGTCATCCATTCCAAGCACCGGCTGACCATAATCTACAGCTTGTATGTATTTGTTAAGCAAATGAGGTTAATCAAGTGCACACTTGTCACGTACCCTGAGCATCCTCCATCTGATCCAGAAGCTCAGCATTCTCTGGGTTATTCGGGTCATCTTGGCCCCAAACGGGATGATGCTGGCACCTGTCTTGCCTTCTCCCTACTTAGGAGTTCCGCTACTGCAAAGAAAGATAGGGGCAGCTGGTATCCAATGCAAATTTCTTTCTATATTGTTACAAGAATAATGGCTTTTTAAGTGGCAGGAAGTGGGGGAGGGTTGGCATTCTGGTATTTGTTTGTTACCAAGAAGTCAGATGAACCCAAATAAGATGCTTTAGGGAGAAAGAGATTTGATTAAGCAGGCATGTTAAATGTGACATGGCCTGGAACCAAGCTCTGGAAATCAGGAGTAAAGTACAATGTGCTGGGGCTACAATTTAGAATTTCCAGCCAATGTGATAGTTGGTCATCATCACTGGGAATCCTGGAATTTTGGGCAAACAAGAGGAGGCACACTTTTCTTTCAGTGGAAAGCACCTTCAGGGAGGGAGCTGTTGATGCAATGATATCCAAATCCACTCTTTATTATTACAGCCATAGGGCAGAAGTGATGTGATGACATCATGCAGGTAGATGGGACTTCAGGGCGTTCTTGTTTCATTCAGGGATTTAGAGCTTCTCAGGGCACCTGATTTATTTTGTTTCCCATCAGGAATTAGTGGTAGGTCAGCCTCATCTCTCTGGATTTCAGTCATGCTATCCCAGGAGCTCTAAATCACAGGTTGCTCTGGCTTGAAATAGAGTGTGTATCAGGATAAAGTATCCTGGTGACTTCATATGCACCTGGATGTAATTTTCTTTACAACAGTGTAAGGAATGGTTTGCTGTTGACTTCTTCCAGAATGAAGTGTTCTTGCTTAGCTTCTGAGGCCACCCGTGGTTCAAGAGGTGCTGCCCTGATTAACCACCAGCCTTGTAGATATCTGTCAGCCTTCCCAGGTAGACCAGACAGGAAACAAGACCAGATGAGCTAATTCTACTTTATTGTAAGGCTTCGTTAACAGAATCTTGCAAGCCTGAAGGTACAAATCTCCTGCCGCCTGCTTTACAGTCTGGGAAGCTAGGGAGGGTCCCTCCTGAGCCTCTTTCTCCATCCATCATGCAGCTGTGGGCTACGCCCCCTCTTATCTGACCCTCGGCAGCATCTCTTCACCCCGTCTTTTAAGGTCTTCCTCACATGCCACTACAATATCACACCTCATGCCTTTCACTTGTCTATGTGGACTTTGGGTCTAACTTACTCTGCAACATTCTTTTGAGGCAGAAGGAAAGATGGTATGAGGCAGTGCTCCTTGAAGAAAAGATCACTCAAAAGTGTAGTAAGGAGGTTTCGGCCATCTCTAACTATGTCCAGTCCTTATATTTTCTCTATGAATGTCTTAGGAAATTTCTCCTTCCCCCTCTCTCTCCTCCCCTCTCTGAGAATGGTTTCCAAACCAATTTTTAAAGGACTTTTTGAGAAGAACAGTGGACATTATGCGGAAAAGAAGTGCTATTAACATTGTTATTAACAGGGAAACAATTCGGAAGTGATTAAATAACTTTTATTATGAAGAGACAATCTAGAAGACTGAACTGATTATTTTCTGTTGGGCTTTGCCAGCAATCAATTTTTCTTTCTAGTGTTCAGTTGCTTGCTAATTTTATTGATTTTTATCAAATGTGTTGACAAATCAGTTACATATTTTAGTACCTTTGAAAGCATCTCCTTCTTTATAGGGTGGTGATCTGGTCATGCTAAGCACGCTCCCTGTTTTTAACTGCTATTCCTGTAGCTGAGCATTCTTTTCTTCCACTTTTAGGTACTTGCATTTTAGGACAAATTTTGCTTTTCTGAGTTGTTTCCAGTTTAGAAGTAATGATTTTCTGCAACATTTGGTTTGCATGGGGTAATTTGCACAGAAAGTGTTTGTTTTAGGTGGGAAAATTGCCATTGTGTTCTGGAAAAGTTTCTACTCTGTGGTCTTTTTTTTCCTCACCGGCTTGGTAGAGATGCCACGTGAAAATAATTAACTAACTGCCATATTGCATTTGCAGCTGTACTTGTCATTGACATGCATGATCACTAATGAAGTGATGAAATTGAGAAACCCCTTGAAGGAAAAAGAAAGGCTGGACATTTTTCCAAGGAAAAATTCCCAGCCCACCTCACTGAAGGGATTACGTGGAGCAGACCTTTTGAGCATGAAATTAATAGGGCCAAATTTCTGTTTTTGAGGGCTTCCACCGACTTTGCAACTACAATCAAACATGGTCTAAGACCTTTCTGTTTTGCAGAAACTGTACAGGGTGCAAAGCGAAAACTGAGAACTCTATCCACTTGGCTTTGTTTATGCCTGTGGCAGCTGAAATTGTTCCCGTCAAATATACCTCTCTGTTTCCTAAGATATACATTCTTTAAGTGTAAGCGACTGAATTCTGCACGAGGGAGCAATCTCCACTCTGCTCGGTAAGCAAGCCAAAGAAGCGGAGTTACGTGCTTGGTCTCAGCTGTGTTTGTTTGAGAAGCATGTGGGCAAGTAGGTTTTGCTAGAGTTTGAACTTCTACTAGCAAAGTTCACCAAGATGTTGCATTTTTTTTTTCCCTGTAAAGAAAATTGCACAAGATTTGCCTGGTGCCCTTGCCCAAGAAGCCCACAGAGGAATGTTAGGTTCTCCTGTTGAAGTAGAAGAAGCCAACATGTAACATTATGTGGTTGCTATCGGCGTGTCTCTTGAAACATGCAAGGAAGGGTTGACCAGGTGTCTCCCCAAGTCCTGCTTGAAGAGTTGAAATCCAGTGTATAGTATCACTGACGTGTTCTCTCATAACCATCAGGAAGGCTATGAAAGGACAACTTTCAGCCAAGGAGTTTACTGTTGTTGTTGTTTTTCAAAGCCTTAATAAGCAACAATTTAGGAAGCTGAGCCAATGTCACGCTCAGTGACTCACTGTGCTGAAACAAGTTCTGAATGCCACTCCATTGCTCTCAGGCTAGATACAGTGGTGAACATTTTTCATGCCTAGCTGAATATATTGTTTAGTTCCTAGAGGCCAGAAAGCTATGTCGGGCGCAGCATGCTGCATTAGACAAGAGGCCAAATTGGACAATAGTTCCCAATAGTTGGAGAGAAGTAGCTGTCCAAGAAGGAAGTCTCATCTTTAGGTTGAGTTACTTGGTGTCCTTCAACTGTAACGTGGTAAAACTAGGTACCCTTCAGGGCAGTGTTTCTCAACTTTGGGAACTTTAGGATGTGTGGACTTCAACTCCCAGAATTCCCCAGCCATGGGAGTTGAAGTCCACACATCTTAAAGTTCCAGAATTGAGAAGCACAGCTTCAGGGTATACAAGAAGCAAAGTAGCCCAGGTTGGTTTATAAGGAAAGAAACTCTTTCTTACAGCCAGCCTGAGTCTTCTATGAAGAGCATGTCCCTGACCAAGCTCAGATTGAACACTGCTGTTGCTTTTCACTCCCTCTCTCTCTCCATGCGACCGCATCTCTTTGAGATCTCTCTTCCAGGCGTAGGGGTCTTACCTCAGAGAGTAACATGTGTCCAGAAAAGGCTGCCACCTTGTTTGGAGGTGTTGAGAAAAGAGCTGGGTTAGCCCTGGCTTCTTCAGAGCCTTGGTCTGAACGCTGAGCACCTATCTGGAATCCCACTGATGGTCATTTTTGAGGGAACCCTATTTTGTGGCTGAGAGTTCATTTGGGGAAAGGGGGTCAGTGTTGACTTCTGAGCCCCATGGAGATGTGGCAGAGATTTGGTGAGATAGAAATGTTGGCCCTTTGAGGAGGTGGCTTGGGAGGGTTGTCAAAGAGGGTTCAGTAAAGCCTACTGGAGGCCAGGAAGAAGAGATGGGTTCCTCAGACTGCTTTGGTGTAATTTTATTCCCTCTGATGTCTTCTCTTTATGGACTTGTGTTGTGCCTCTCATACTAAGACTCCAAACACAGGAAACAAGGGCACTGGGTGGAGAGAAGTGTCACAATCCCATGGAGATCAATATACTGGTTGTACTAGAAGATGTGTTCACGCACTAATTGTCCTCTCACCTCCTAGATTACAGGCCTGGTTTCCACGCCAGCCACCATGGTATTAGTAAAATCAGTACTGGGTAGCAGATAGTGCAAATGTTTTCTAGCAACAGATTAGTGTTCCATTAGATGGCATCTTAAGGCTTTGCTGAAGCAAACAATTAGGAAAATTCAAACTATGGTGGGGGTATAAATATTTAACAGTCTTGCATCAGATGCTATGAATCATATCCCTGATGGGTTCTCTCAAATCCAGAAAGAATGCAAAAGCTTAAAAGATGTGAAGGGTCTGAACAGCAGACGACTGTTTGCTGCAAATAAATGCATCCCAGGCATTGCATTACACATTTCCTCGGTCGCCATATTACCCTGCCAGCTTGTCTAATGGGATCCTCCGATGCCGATTGTAGCTCACTCTGACCTACTTTCTCCTTGTGTCCAGCAGCTGTCAAGAACCATTGGAGCCAGAAACTGGAAATAAACCCTCACTGAAGGAAGCAAAAAGCACGCCCAGTCCCCCCAACTATTGTCGTTCGCTTTGTTTCAACTGGTTTCTTTGTTTTGCAAATACCATCCTTTTCCTGTCCTTGCATTTTGGAGCATTTCTGAGGCTATCATCAGAAATGGAGATGAAATAAGGAATGATTTTTATTCTTATTCAGTCAGGTGATGGGATATATACAACCAATTCTCCGAGAAATAAAACTTTGGGGGAGGAAGGAGAATTAACCTGGCAGTGTATTTATTTGCAACAATATCTGCTATCTGCTGATTCAGAACCTTTGCATCTTTTCTGTTTTTGTGTTCTTTCTAGATTTGAGAGGAGCCATCAAGGATATGATTCATAGCATCTGATGCAGGGTTGCTAAATAAAGGTTTATAAACAACCCCCCTAAGTTGAAATTTCCTGATCGTTTGCTTTAACAAAGCCATAAGATGCCATCTAATGGAATACTAATCGGTTGCAAGAGAACATTTGTAATATCTCCTATCCAGGATTGATGTTTCTAAAATAATGAATGTTAGGGTAGAAACCTGGCTTGTAATCCTGGAGGTGAGGGGACAATTAGTGATCAGTCTAAGAGCAAAGCTTTTTGCCACAAATCTAATGCTTTATTCCCATATGGCTGCAACTTGGCTTTGCAACTTGGCTCAGCTGTAGCTGAGCTTCAACCTCAGTCTCTTTAGAGTTCTCATCATATCCAACCATGGTTTGCCCCGCAAACTGATTTTTGTGTATGCCTGCAGCCACTAAGCCATACTATATTTTATCCATGATTTGTTGAATAAACCACCACTGGTTTGGTGTATTGGTTCCTAAATCATGGCTTACAAGGTTCATCCCTTGTGCCAAGTAAATAACAGCAACTATGTTGTGGTTTGGTAGGACAGGTGAACTTGCTGCCCTTGATCTCCCACGTGATTTATGCAGGAAAGGTGGTAATGCACAGAGATGGCCTCTGAAATGTAAAAAGTGTGGCTGTCTTCAACAAGACTTCCCTTCCACTTTAGGGGCATCCCCAACCAGCTTCCAACAAGGTGTGCAGCTCGTTCCAAGGGCACACCCTGGTTTACCCTTAGCATGACATTTTGATGCAGTTTGGCACCCGAATAGTCCCTGGTCTGTTGTATAATAGAATTTGATCAGGCCCATTTTGTGAAGCTACGTTTTCTCAGAGGAGACAGAAGTGGAATATTCAAAGAATGCCTTGAATTTATGATAGAGAGAGTAAAGAAGGTGACCTTGATGGACTTTTGCCACTCTGCACTGCTGTAGACTCATCTAGAAAACAAACGAGGCACGTTTAACAGTCCACGTATGGACTTGCGTGCAGACGGCGCGTCTCCGTCGTTCTCAGCACTTTGTGGATGCTCAGGTTGTGCATATAGATCGCATGCCGCAAAGAAGCCCCATTACACTGATGCCAGCAGTTGTGTCATTTCCAACTTTTAAGTCGTGTTTAGGTTGTGAGGTCTCCTCCCCTGGGACACACAGTTAAACCGGAGGCTCTCCGAAGAGAGGGAGGCCAGGCCTGTCTCCCCACATCTGTTTCTAATAAGAGCCCAAAGGAGAGACTGCTATTTGGTAAATGGGTTAATTTGATTCATGGAGCAAGTAATGGTAATCCGTATTATTCGGTGCAAATGGGCCCTCAATATCCAAAGGGGAGGGAATCTAATTAGCAGGCTGTTGTTAGTTAGGGGTCCTTGCCTGTCTGGGAGTGGAAGACATACAGCGGATTGTAGCGATGACCCATTTATCATCTCTCTACAAGCGGGTGGGGTTTGGTGCTGGCATTTCTGCCGAATTTTTACACTTACATTGTGTGAGTGTTGCAGAAATATTAGGGCTGCTCTTTTCTCCCCCCTTGTCATTCTTTCTTCGCTGGCTTTGCTGTCTAGATAGGGCTTCTCAATCAGGGTTCCGTGGCACCCGGGGGTCCTGCGCCAGGTTGCTGGGGGCTCCCTGGGAGATTGTGATTTATTTAAAAAATGACTTCAGATTCAAAGCCGTCCACATTAAAGAGGCAAGTTTCATTATCTTTAGTTTAAGAACACTGTTGATGCATAGATACAGGCCTACCCATGAAACGAGTATAATAATTTTGTGACTTCTGGCCTGTCTTGGAGCCTGAATAGGCAGGGGTTCCTCAGGTCCTGAAAAATATTTCACGGGTGCCTCCAGGGTCAGAAGGTTGAGAATGGCTGCTCTGAAGGAAGCCCAAAGATTAACCTCTTTCTTTCTGAAGTTGAATTGAATCTTAGTCGCTTTAGTTCTGAGGCTTTTTTTTTTAAGTTTGTTTGCAGGGTCCATCATAATAAAAAAATCAGATTTTGGCGGGGGCAGGGAGCAGGTGCTGCCTCCTTCAGCAAAGTTGTTCTGTTTCTTTCTATTTAGCATTAATTTCTGCAGGTTATATATGGCAAACATTATTTGTAAATGTGATAAGGACACATGTACTGGTGTGTCTTTTCAAATCAGCATAAGTGGGCCATGTCTTGGTGGGTCCTTCAAGGAGCAATGTTGAAACAGCTCTACTGATCAAGATCTTTAAGTAGATTTGACTCAGAGCCTTCCCACTTATCCTCTCCAGCCACCCCCAGCTTTTGTACTACAGCAGCGTTTCTCGGCCTTGGCAACCTTAAGAGGTGTGGACTTCAACTCCCAGAATTCCCCAGCCAGCATGCATGGGGAATTCTGGGAGTTGAGGTCCACATTTCTTAAAGTTGCCGAAGGTTGAGAAACACTGAATTAGCAGGAGAGAAAATTCTGCACCGGGAAGATAACAGCCAAAGTCTCTGATCGAGCATATTATATAAAGCAAAGCCTGCCTCTGACTAATGATTCTTGGTGTTCTGCTAAAACAGAATGAGGCCTGTATGCAACTATTTTTAGTTCCCCTCGAATCATTTGCTAATTTCTCATCGACCAAGATCACTCCGCGATATTTGCAGGAGTGCAGATGTTAGAAGAGATAGGCAGGGACTTGGTCTTTTCAACAGAGCTGCGGTCCTCCCCCCACCCCCCCAAATCACTCCTTTGCATAGAGTTTGTGTGCTGTTGTTAGAAGCAAAATACTGAGAAATGGGAATGCTGTTTTTTTCAGTTCCTCCCTCCTATCAATACTTGTAGAAATGGTAATACAGTTTGCACAGTCCCAGCTGGCATGATATTTCCTGCTGTGTGCCTTTTTGTTTCCTTTTCTTCTTCCTCCTTTTTTTTTTTTTGGAAAAACCAACTGAACTTGTTTTGTGTTAGACAATCCTTTGTGCAGCCTCCACGGTCACTTGAGATGGGCCAGTCAAAGCATTCTCAAATACTCTGCAACGTAAAAGAAATAATTCCTTTGTCTCAAGAAATAATTCTTTTGGCTCGTGCAACCAGCGGAGGGAAGTCAAACCACCAGGTTGGCTGACTGGGGCAAGCTGATCTTACAAATTTTCCTGCTAAGCAGGAAGCAAACCAGTTCCCATTTCCTCGCTTCTCCGTATCACTGGTCTAGTATAGAAGTGTGTTAAAGCCAAGGTTGTGCTGACAAAATTCTCTGCCTTTTCGGGGCTTCCTGCGTTCATTCAGCCTGATGAAAAAAGATTTGCTTTTTTAAATATATGTGAAAGGCAAAGAGAATTTGGGGAAACCTCCCACGGGCTTGAGGTTCTTGCATGTATTAACAGGATGAATGTCCAGCCTTTCATTGCACAATCAGCTCTCCAGCAGCCTATGGGTCAGTTGAAGCCTAAAGAAAGACCTCATGAAAAAATTCCTTGTGGGGGGCTTGTTTCATGTTTGAGAGTAGAGGCAACCAGAGGACTTCCCAGTGAAAGCATGGGTAGAGAGCACAGCAGCAATTCCCCCACCCCCGGCCACTTCCCAGCAAAGAAGTGTTCGAAAGAGAAGTTTGAAAACAACTCTCAAGTTTGGGGGGAACGAGGTAGAAAAACAGATGCCTCTGTTGTTGGAGACTTGAAACAAACAAAACAGGCAGGGCAGTTTTAACTTGGGCCAAGTTAAAATTAGGGTGTGCAAAGCCTGTTGAATTTCAAACGCTGGCATGCCTTCGAAGCAGGCTGTTTCAACCATTTGGGAAGCGTTCACTGCTCCGTTTCCTGCTTGAAATGCTCCTGGGATGGTCAGTCTCCCCCTTCCCCCTTTTCAAAATAGTGTTTTCAATGTGAAATGGTTTGTGTTTGAAACCTTTTGCACATCCCTAGTTAAACCAACCAGTGGCGATGTAGACAACTTGGCGCCCTGCGGATGTTGGACTGCAACTGGCAGGGCTGGCAGGCAGGATCAAAAAAAGAATCAAAAGGGCAGCCATCTTGACTTTTTTGACCCCCCCGATGCTGCTGGCTACAACTATCACAGCTATCCTCTTCCTGTGGGCAACCTCGAGGGTGCCAGCTGGCCTATCACAGCTGGGTTTGGAAAGAAAGCCAGCTGTGCAGTCTCTTGCTAGAACCATGACCAAGAAACAGTGAGGAGGACACCCCCACCACCTTTAAATAAAGCCCAATGACAACAATCATCTTAGTTCTCTTCACTTTGGATGGCAGTTTGCAACACCGGAGGAAAGCGGGCTGTGCTTCAGCTGGCACAGCCAGCTTCAAGGAAACATGTTAAAATCCGAGGAAAGCATTGCTTTTGCTCATAAGTGCATTGGCCTCGCTGCCAACATTTCTCTCCCCTTGGCTTGTGGGCTGTTTAGGGGCTGCGCAGGTCATCGGTGAAAGGTCAACAGCTCTGCTGCCTGTGCAGATAAGGGGGGGGGGAGCTGTTTGAGGTCATTTTGCAAAAGAATTCCCAGATACCATTGGAGGGTGTCTTATTTCCTACAAAAAAGGGGGAGGAGATAAGGCTACATATTTACAACCCTTGGCTGCATTAAATTAGCCGCTCCCGCAGATTCGAATTCATTCCCCCCCCACTTTTTTTTTTTTTTTGCTTTAACAAGCTCTTTTTAGAGCTTCAGTATGTAACAGCCTCCAGCTGTAATTATTTATCTCCTCCCCTTGTATTTTGCTTCGGGCAAGAGATGCCTTTTAAGCACAGACAGATCTGGCAATTTATTATGAATTATTAAGCTTCGGACACCCATCGGATCTGTTCAGTTTGTCAGCATTTTTTTTCCCCTTCCTTAATATTCCTTCAAGGAACGCTGGGAGTTTAGGAAGAGGCAGCTGTATTTAACGCAAATAATTGGTCTTTAACCTCGTCACAACAGAACTGAAATGATTTGATATGCTTTGTTTGTTTTTGCTGAGATCCCCCCCTAGCTGTTTTGGGGTCCAACAGAAAAGGTCTATTTCAGGGATACTCTAAGCTCTGCTTTGGCACTCTTTCCAGTTAAATATCAACTTAATTGGCTTCTTGAACTGGAAGCTAATTTGGCAGGCTGATAAATTGCTGTGTGTCAACTGCAAACAGGGCTGGAGGTTGGTGGAAATTGGGGCCTCTTCTAATTTTGTGGGTGTGACTTTATCCACAAGAGTTGAAATAAGGAACCGGCAAGGGGTGGGGGGAGGGTAATCATAGCCCAAAGCAGGCAGGGAATCCCCATGGCATCTTGCACCCCAATTTGCTTGCCTGCATATAGACGGACATGTATGCATACCTCGCATCTAGCTTTACGGCAAGGGAGGATGTTTGAAAGCCTAATTTCTAAGTGGGTTTTGATGGGGAGAGATTGCAGGATTGTGGAGGGGGCGGTCCTCCCCAGTGGCCACTTTCCATGAAAATTCTTCCCTTCCCATGCATCCGTGAACCCATCTGGCTTCCAGCCATTTTATCTGGCTAGGTAAACAGGGCCACAGGGGGTTGTTCTAATCTCTCATTTCAAGATGAGTCCTTCCTTTATCTACCCATCATCCTTCTGGAGTCCCACCTTCCCTGCCACCCAAGGCTGTCTTCTCACTGCTAGTAGGTGTTCTTCAGCTAAGACCAAATCTTCTTCCTGCTGCTGCCACTCCTAGGTTTGATCTCTTCAGGCAGTTTGTCTTATGGTGTATCTAGAAGATATTTCTGTGTTTTGGAGGGGGGGAAAGCTGTTGTCTGAAATATACCAGGGGCTTCTTTGAAAGTTGTGCTGGAAGCAAAAACAGACGGAATATCCAAGGCTGAGGTCAATCTGCAAGGTGGTATGTTTGGACCGTTGGCTTGGTTCTTCCTCTGTAGAAACATTTCCAGCATGTTCTCTGTGATCATTCTTGAGCAACTCAAGAAATCTTCCAAAGGGCATTTGAGAGTGTCTGTGTGGACGTCAGCACTTACATCAAAAAAGGCAGACCTTTTTTGTACTGCTGAGATTTTAACTCAATTATGGGACGTATGCTTTCCACACAGTGGGTCCAGCATGTCTAGAGGCCTGGATAAAACAGTACTGGAAGAGAAAGGAAGGGTCAAGTTCTGAAAAAACCTCTTATCCCCAATGCCTTGGGCACTGATGTTTAATTCACAGACCCTGAGGAAAATCTATTCTGGTAGGCACCCCATCCTGACAAGTCTGTTTGACATTGGTCAGGTAAGCACCATCTGGTGGGTTGCTCTGACTTCAGTGGCCTTCTAGGACCTAAGTGATGCTAAATGAGTGGCATTATAGGGGATCTGAAATGATAGCAATACTCAACTTTCTTCCAGTGATTCTGCCTGCCCAAGAAGATAGGGAAGGGCAACCTCTTGTCATGAGTACAGATGGTGAGCAGGAGGGGGCCCCTATCCAGGGGGGAAAACGCATGCGTAGTTTAGAGGCTTTGAACTGTCCTTCAAAGAAATTCAGAGCAGACCCGCCTTGAGTTTTGGGTTTATCTGTGTGGGTTTCCCACGTTCTTTCAGTTTGGCAGGATTTCTTACTACTAGAGCTTTCAATAAACACTAGAGACCAACTCACTGTCTCAGCATGGTACTTTACTCTAAGTCAGGACACCTCTCTCCAGTTCTCTTCTCTTAAGGAGTGTTCACGGACAACGGGAAACCAACTTTCTCAGTTGCAGCCTCCCTTCTCTGGACCAGCATTACTCCTGAAATTAGACTGATTCCTACCTTAATTTTTTTGGGGTGGGGGGAGAAGCCACGAAAACCTGGCTTTTATGGAGAACGTTGGCAATAGGTTGGTGATGAGGTAGACACTCCTGGTGTGGGTTGGATGTTCCTCAAGATGCTATTTTTGTTTCTTTGTTTGTTTTGCTGTTATTTATTATGGGTTTTATTTTAAAGCCTTTGTTTTGTTTTTTTGTAAGTCACTTTACTCTTGCTGGATCGAATGGCGTATAACCAAAAAGTAGATTTTCCAATTCTAAAAGAGTATTGACCCTGAAACTAAAAACAGACCTGGGAAAAGAGGCAGAAGTAGGTCCCTGCACTTTCCAATACACTGCAAGGCTGATAGTTACCTCATATGTAGTGAAAGAACTCTTAATGATTTCTGTCTTTAGGAAAACATTCTTCCAAAGGGATTTCTTTCCCCATTTGTTCTTCTTATTTCTTCAAGCAGGATTCTCAAGCAACGATTTCATAATCATTTCTGCTCTTACTACAGTATCGGTCGAATCTCAGTGTGGCTGTGGAATGCAACTCTTTTCACTTTTAAGACTTTGGGAGAAGGTTGCCTGCATCCACAGGGGATTGCCCATGAAGGTGGACAGAGAGTTTTTGGGTAGAGAAACGGCGAAACAGCTGAAGTTAGGAAGAATGCTTCCGGATGAATGTTGTTTGAGAAATTAAGTGCCAGATGCCAAAAGTCAAAGCAGGGAGATTCCAAAACAATAAAAGGAAACACCTCTCCCCCAGTGCGTAATTGATTGGTTGGATTTGCTGCGGTCAGAAATGGTGACTGTCCCCAGCTGGATGTTTTTTTAAAAAAATTGACTCGATAGAGACATGGAGGCTTGGGCTACCAATGGCTACTAGTTCTGAAGATGGTTTTTACAGCCTTCCAGAACTCAGGGATGCTACCTCTCCTTTCATATCCAGGAGTTTCTGCCATGCGCCTTTGTGATACTGAGTGCTGGACCAGGTAGATGCTTGACCCCTGCAACCTTAGGTTTTTTTTCCTACCATGCATTCTCCTGGTGTGCTCTCTGTGAATTCTCTTGCTTTAAAAGAAGGATGTGCTGCAGCGAAAGGTGCATTTTGAGGAGAAGAACGCGTCTTTGGGATCCCCAGCAGAGAGCAGTGGGAACATTCAGTTACTGCTGAACCCCAGAATTAATAGAGCAGAGAAGAATCGGCGCTCAAGGAGAAGTGCACCGGTTTCCTTCCTGTTTACAGAATTAGAAAGCCTTGGGCAGTAAGGTAACGTCATTTCACATAACTGGGAGGCTCTTCTTCTGAAAGGAGAGTTGTGATAAATGAGGTGAGGCTGAGTTCCCACCCAGCCCCCTCTTCTTTCTCTCCCTCTCCTTTCAGTTGACTTTCTCAGAAACTTTTCCTGGTGTGTGTGGAAGAGCTTTGTTTAATCATTTAATAATTCAAATGGCTTCATATTCCGCATAGTCATATGGCATTGCTGGAAAACATTAGGTTTCTAAAGAGGATAGGTCACTGCTGAAGAAGAAACACCATGATATTGTCCACCTTTAAAAAATTTTTTAAAAAACACTCCTTCTTCCCAGTCTGGAAATGTTTCATTGCTTGATTAAATTTAGAGTAGGGAACATCTGATCTTCTTGAAGAGCAGGAAAACAAGAGACCAGAATATGTGGGAAAGAAAGGGAGCTTCATGGGAATAATACAGTGAAATCCTTTGGTTTTGTCTTCTTGACCTCAGATGAGGCAGTGGTTAGTAATTTCCAGCAAGAAGTTTCCAACATTTAATTTCTGTTTGTTAAAGAATTCAAAACACTCCACTCGGTTTGAAGGCAATGTCTTTCAATAAGCCAGATGTCCCCCAGCTGATGTCCTCAGATGTGTGGGATTTCAACTCCCCAAATCCTTGACTAACATGCCCATTGAGAAGCCTGAAATGCCACACAGTATTCAGATCATACCCAACGTACCCAAAATATTTAATGCGGGTTGAAACATTAAGATTTTTGATGGCTTCCCCCAGCTCTGTGGCCTTTTTAAGACTGTGAGGGCTGGGAGCAGATTCTTGGAGTGACACACACACACACACACACACCCCTTTTTTTTCCTTCATTGTATCTTATTTCATTGTAATTATTTTTGGGGTAATTTTGATATAAATATTTTTTGAAGACAATGACTTTGGCCAACAGGAGCGTGCAGCTAAAGCCAAAATACTGGAATTGTTTGGAATTCTACTGGAACTGCTTAGTTTTACTTCCTGAAACTCTGATTTTTTTTCCAATACTGAATTCTACTTAGGATGTAGGCTCAGGATAATTACTTGTCCTCTCCAACTCCAGGCTCTATTAAGCATTCAGTTACTTGGCTCAAGGTTGTTGAGGCTCCTTCATGACATCAGAACGGTTGAGACAGAAAAGTAATAACACCACTGCCTGATCCAGCCTCTATAGATACGGATTACTGGATGCTAGGTGGTCAGGAAAGGAGCAACTGAGTTCTGCTTGGGGGTTCTCTCCAGACACCATCTCGCTCTTTTCGGCCAGTACATTTGTATCCATCTGTCATTTTATGTGTATTTATTGTTTGATTTGCAAGCTGGGGAGCCCTCCAACCTTCTTTTCGATCAGGAAGAGGTAGGAGCTGTGTTTCTTCTATGGCAGCGAGATCGTGTGCTTTACACATCGAACAATAGCTCATGTCTTTGCTGAAAATGTGTTCTGGATATAAAGATGACATCACCCCACCTCCCACGTTTCTTATCTGATTCATCTCGAGGCAAAAATTGCAGGCCCTTCCCCTCCCCTGCACGATTTGTCGTGACGGTAGTAATCCGGTGAAAAGAGGAAGTTTTAAATTGTGAGCAGTTGTGCAGCTCGGCTCAGTTAACATGGCCGCTCGTTTCAGGGCAGACGCAGTCCAGCTTTTCCTCCGTCCTAGAAAGCAGATGTTGCGGACCACCTGAGTCTGTTTCTCTGTCTCCCGGAGTTGATCTCCCTTCTGTGAGGATTGGAAAAGCCCATCTTCCTCATTCTCAAATGACAGGTGTGTTTCAAAGGAAAAACAACACCACTTCAGTATCTTTCAGTGGTTGACTGCAACTGGAAACACCAGTTGTGTAGTGCCCACAGGTAAAACAGGCAAGGTGACAGATGTGGTGCCATGACCCAAGTCCCGCCCTGAGGGTGCCACTACTCCAAAGTCTATTTTAAGTGCCCTGACTAAAACAAATGTTGCATCCCTTCCTGTATCAGGGCTCCCTTCTGCAGGACAGGAAGAGCCTAGAATGGAATGTGAGAATGACCTCGGAAGAGGGAGATGTTGCCTAGGGAACGATCAGATAGAATGGGGAGGAGTCCACAACTGAATAACGGGCAGAGGGAGAAACTTTGAAGGACCCACCCTAACTACTCAGGTGATAAATAGGGAGGGTGGGAGATCTGTACTTTCAGACTTGCAAGGTTCTGTTAATGTAGCCTTACAATAAAGTAGAATTAGCTCATCTGGTCGTGTTCCCTGCCTGGTCTCCCTGGGGCAGTTAACAGAACTGAACACCTGTCATGAGCACTGATGGCGAGCAGGAGGGGGCCCCTATCCAGGGTGGAAAACGCATGCGTCGTACTGAGGAATTAAGCAGCCATTCAAAGAGACACAGATCAGACCTGCCTTAACGTTTGGGGTTTATCTGTCTGGGTTTTTCCCACGCTTCTTCAGTTTGTTAGGATTCTGTTTTGTCGGCGGTTCGAATCCGCGTGACGGGGTGAGCTCCCGTTGCTAGTCCCAGCTCCTGCCAACCTAGCAGTTCGAAAACATGCAAATGTGAGTAGATTAATAGGTACAGCTTCGGCGGCAGGTGACAGCGTTCCGTGTAGTCATGCCAGCCACATGACCACAGAGGAAGTGTCTACGGACAAACGCCGGCTCTTCGGCTTTGAAACGGAGATGAGCACCGCCCCCTAGAGTTGGACACAACTGGACTTAATGTCAAGGGAAAGCTTTACCTTTACCTAATAAACACTAGAGGCCTACTCCTCATCTCAGCGTGATTTCTGACTGTTAGGACAAGACCCCTTTCTATCGTATTCATTCTTTTGGAGTCAATAACCTGGCTGTCTAACAATTCTTTTCATCCTCTTTAGATCTGGAACCGTAGATTATAATTTGGAACCGTAATGCATAAATTAGTACATTGTGTATTAGAAGCAGTTGGCGGAGAGCAGACTTTGTGGTGGGCATCTGTGACTTACAGGCAGTCCTCACTTATCGACCACAATCAGAACCAGCAACTCTGTCGCTAAGTGCCGCAGACATTATGCAAAAAATCATGTGACCACACTGGACCTACAGTGTCACTTCCACTTCCGTCGTTAAGCCAGTCACTGTGGTCATTAAGCAAGACATCACATGACTGGACTTGCAATTTCATTTCTGTGTTCTCCATTAAGTCTGCTTATTGGAAGCGGTTGTGAAGCTTGTAAATGGTGACCGCGTGACGCTGCAATGGCCGTAAATGCAACGATTGGTTGTAAAGCTTTTTTCCCCCAAACGTCTTAATTTAGGACAGTCGCTAAACGAGGAAGTTGGTAAGTGAGGACTACCTGTACTGTCATTGGATGCATTCTTCTGTATGCTTAATTTTACAGTGTCTGTCATCTAGCCTCATGAAATTATCTAGTACTTTGTAATAAAGGAACAGTCTCTCTTCCGAAGATTGTAGAATGGACACCAACAACGGGAGGAACAGCATGTCAGGACTTCATCCTTTCATTCTTCTTTCCTCCCTCACCAGGTTATTTCTATTTTCAGCAGTGATCTCAGATTAATAACCCGCACTCTAACGAACTAGGCACCGTTGTAGGAGCTTGCAAAACAAATGCATTTAAAAAAAAAAAGTCTCCTCCCCCACTTTTTTGTTCGGCCATGATCTGAATGAGATAATATTTTAATGTAAAACAAGCAAGGAAGACTGGAAGGAAGTATTTTGACACTCTTACATTTCTCACTGCACAATGGGGAGAGGGGAGGGAGGAAGGAACCATGCCTCCCAGATGTTTTAAACTACAACTCAATCCCCAGAGTGGTTGAAACAGCTGGAAGTGGTAGTTCCCCAGAGATCTGAAGGACACCAGGCTGGAGAAGATTGCTGTGGCAAGGCTTATCCAAGCTGTGTGACATCTTAACACAATTCCTGCTTGTCTCCAGCCCCTTTGGCCTTCGGTCCTCATAACTCACCAGGGAGCATCCGTGGCGTTATGTAGACGAGGTATACCGTACATTGCAAGAGGGGAGACTAACAAAACTCCGCCTTTCCAGCGTGTTGCTCTTTTAACTACTGCTCCCAGCACACAACCCCAATCAAACGGTTCAGCATTTGTTTTCCCTTTTTAACAATGGAGGGGGTGGCATCGGTATTTTGTGAGCGTATTATTAGAACGGCTCCGTTTGATTTTTCACACTAAAAGAGAAAAAAGAACTTGGGTAGACCCTGGCATCGCCTCTGATGGGGAGGGGAGTTAAGCCTTTTGTGGATAAAATCCTGCCAGCAGGGATGCGTTTATGGGCATCAGATGCATTAGAACATGTGTGTCTGGTTTCTGTGGCATCTTGTGCAGAAGGTGGCAATTGCCTAGGTTAGTTTTCAGGAGGTATAAAGGAATTCCTGTGGGGGGCGGTGTAGAGAGAAATGTCATAACTGTGAGACAACAGCAGTTCTTTCATTCTAAACTAAGTATCTGGAGCTTAAATGTCCTGACCTTTTAACAGTTGGTTTGTTCTAGGTATAATCTCTGTGTTAGAAAAGGAAGGACAACTTCTCATACACCCTTCTCATACAACTTCTCATGATGAAAGAAATGTGGGGAGAATTAAGCTCTGGGAATATAATGCTGTGTAGGACATTTTGATGGATTCCTCAGTGCTGTGGTGGGGAGGGTGTTTTTGGACCTTTTGGAAAGGTCCAAAAATGATATTGGCTGACTCCGTGCAGATTGGTAAGCGGTGACTTCTCTTCAACATGGTTTGTGCGACAAATCCCTTTGGGCTGGGTTTGTCACGTTCTGCCGCGAACCATGGTTCACAAACCATAGTGGTTGGGTTACGTGGCGAACGAAGTCAGAACCGAGCAAAAGAATGGATTGTGATGTGTTGGGTGGGTGCAGGCATCTTAAACAAGCATTGGGTGGTGAACAGCAGGGCTTTTATACCAAAATGCAAATATTTCCTTGAAAGGGGAGCACTGACTTTGGTCCCCCGTTTCACATTGCACTCATACGCGCGCGCACACACAAATGAAGAAAGGATAAACACTGCTCTGATGTTGAAAGTTTCATGACTTATCCTACTTCCGCTATCCTTAACGTGGTGTCTCCAAGTGTCTTGGGAATATAGCGTCCAGAATCTCTAGCCAATACGTCCAATATTAATACACTTGAAACAAGCTGCTGTTCCGTCCCTTCAGAGAAGGTTGTTTGGAGGTCAGTATGACAAATGGGCCATCAGGCTAGTCCTACCAATTTGTCTGGGCCTGTGCAAAAATGCCAATGACCTTGAGTCTTACTCCAATGACACACATTTTGGAAGCAAGGTGTAGTGACATGGCCTTTTAGATCAGAATGTAAAGGTTGTGTTAAAATGGAACTATGCATGTTGCCAAAGTTCTTCAGAACGTTGACTTCTCCCCAAACAGAGTTTTCAGAATAGAAAGGAAAGTGTGTTTTCAACTGACTTGGGGGTGGGGAGTGGGGTGGATGGTGTTTCTCCCAAGGAAGTCACAGTGGATACTATCTATTCAGAGAAAACACACTCAAAAAGAACTGTTGGGGAGCCACTGGCTGTGCAAGGGAGAGATTCGGAGCTACAAAGCCATAAGGTTGAGAAAGAGATGTGTAATTTGCCTACCTCTCCAGATTTTCCATTCCTGAAGATGGAGCTCTTTAAACAAAAAAGACACTGGTGTGTGTATATTTTTAATATATTGTTGTCCCCTTGGTCTTCCTTGTATCATAGGTTTGGTTCATGCATTATGCTTACCCATGATGTGGCTCATTAGGTTTTGACACAGCTAGTGGTGTGAAATCACTCATTTTGGAGTGTATCCTGGAGACCAGCTGTCAAACAAGAAAGTCAGTGACCTAATCCCATATGAATCCATGTCCCATGTTTTCAGGACAACTTTCCTCAACGTGGACCCTACTAGGTGCGTTGGGCCTACAACTGAAATCACCACTGGGTAGAAATTCTGGGAGTTGCAGTTCTGGGAGTAGGAGATCGATGGCTGTTGGCCTGAAATGTGTAGGTATCAAGTAAGACACTGTGATAGGTTTTTCTGGGACACAAAAGTATCTCTGCAACACACAGTAAATCTCTCTAAGCCAACCGAAAGCATCTTGCTGGTTTCATAGGAGCTAGAATTTCACAACAATTAACCATTGGGAGTCTACAAAACAATCCACCAGTGTTGACTTTCCAAATACAGTCAAGGTCAGAGCTTTTTTTTTTCCCTGCATAGGCACAAGTGTGTCTGTTTTGGGCCAAGTCCCAAGAATGCTTTGCTCTCTGCAATACGGTGCCAGAGAATCCTTGCGTTAAAGACACCAAGATCTGGTAGACATTTTGGCACAGTTGGGTTCTTTATTCCAGTAATTCTGGATACAGAATGTTAAATTTTTAAAGACCCAACTTAAACGTAGCATTTAACGTAAATCAATTAATGGTCCTTTTTTTTTTAATGCAATGTGACTGGTTTCAAGTATTGCACCAAGCCAAAATACACCATGGGATCCATTTGATTTTGGCTGAGCATGTTGCATGAACCCAGCCGACTGTGGTTACTTCAGCAAAATATGATTAGATAGATCAAGGCTTAGTGCTGTATGTGCAACCAGCCTGCATGGAATTTATAGCTTAGTGTTAGGGCACCCAGGTTGCATGAAGAACATCTCTGTTGAATGTGTAGCACCATCAAGTAAAGTGGAGAAAGGTTCTGATCTTCATCCGTGAAGACCTTTTCTCAGTGTCCTAATCTCTTCCAGCAATGGTTGAATCCATGATGAACTGAGCTGATGAAGACCTTAGTAACAGTAGCCTGGCTCCATCGGACTGGGTGGCCATTCCAAGATCAGTTACACAGACCCAGTGGAGTTGGAAAACAACAGCGTGAGCTGCTGCCTCCATGAACTGCGTGTGAACTTCTTAGATGATAGGCTAGGTGAGCTCAGCCTGTTCTTGGGTTTTATTTTTGCTCCGAACTTTGAACCCTTCAAAGTCGCCAGAATAGTTGAGTTTTATGAGGAGAAACCTGTCCATAATACCTGAAAGTGGGCTCTTCTAGGAATGTTCTGTGTGCCCTGCTCATCTCAACAGGTCCAAATTGGACCCAGGGGAAAAGAACCTGAATTGGTATAAAATTCCATATACCTTACAAGCACCATCCCTTCAAAGTAATCTCAGTGGAGGCTGGCTGCTTCTCACCATCCTTGGATCATCACAAGGAATTAATGTAGTCTAAGAAATTAGGTAAAAGAACCAGAGGATTTTGAAATTAATGCACTCTAAGAGAAAGTGGCATAAAATGATACGGTACTTACAAGCATTAGAAAGAGGTACGGGGAGATAGAAAAACATAAATTGGAGATTGATCTTGATTTTGAGCCAGAAATGGAAAAAATTGAGCTTTGCAGCTAGAGAAAAATGAAGAAGTTGGGGAGAGGAAAGGGAGGGGGGAGCCCTCCTTTCTTCAGCTGTCAAGCTAATAACACTTGTCAGTAAATGAAATGTGAAAGTTACAAGCAAACAATATGCCCAGTGTGGCTGCCTTTAAGTCCTTGGATTACTAATTAAGACGCATCCTTTGCAGGGAGATTGGCATGCAGAGGCAACACCATTGTCTTGATCCTTCCAAATGCTTTCGTCAGATGCAAATTTTCTGGCATTGTTCTCTGTTGAATCCTCCGGTGGATAAAGTTAGGGTGCAGGGTAGGAGAATAGTATTGCTGAGCCAAAAAGATTCGTCTGCAGATTTTTTTTTCCATCTGTTTTACTTCCACAGGACAGAAAGGGAGAAAGTGTGTCTGTTCCTCCCCTTTCCTCAGGAGAATTTCATTCCAGTGAAGTTCTCAAAGGTGGAGCACAAAAGGGGTCTGTGAATCTCTCTTGAGGAGTCTTTATTAAACCCTAGGGGAAGGGCTTCAGATCCAAAAGGGGAAGCTGCACAGAGATGGAATGATTTGTAAGCAGAGGTGTCTGCATGGAATGTTCAAAAGAGTCAAGATGGCAGCCCCGCCGGTACAATAAAAGTTCCACCCATTTTTTTTTATCTGTGATACTTAAAAATGGGTGGAACTTAAAAAAAAAAAACTAGGCTTCATTTTTTTTCTTTCCCCAAGTTGTTTTATTGCATTATAAAATGCAAAAAGTACATTATAGAGTACAGATAATAAGGGAATACAGTGGTATTTATACAAGAGAAACTGGAAAACCTAACACTGTGATGGTTAAGATCAAGTCAACCTTTCAGATGAGGGAAAAAATTATATCAATGTGAAAGGTGGTTTCTAAGATTAAGGAACATCCAGTTGCTTAGGTTAATGCTAAATATGACATTGATAAAGAGTTACAAAGGACATTACATTGTTTTATAATATGAAAAAAGTTTAGATCTGCAGAAAAATATGGATGGACCTTGGGTCACACCGTTGTGGCTGTCATCTTGATACCTCTGTAGGATTTGTAAGCATGGGGGAGAAAAGCAGTATTCACCGCCAATGAAATAAGTTAGAGAACACTGGCAGCCGGAATCTGAAACAAATTTTAGAGCACCTGAAACCGAGATACAAAAACAGAAGTCTCTTTTATTGGAGAAGACGACGTTTAGGAAATTGGTCAATGGTGTTTGCTCCAGCATTACTGAAAATAAGCCCTCACCTGGAAAATGAGACCAGAAAGAGAAATAGGTTGCTCGTTTCTTAACTGAAAGAAGAAAGTTGTAAGATTTTGCTTCTGTAGGTAGGGCCCTTTTGAAAAATAAAACCAGCAAATGGTTTATAAAAATGCAAGATGAGAAAGAGAAGGTTAGACCATGTTTTAGACCAGTGTTTCTCGACCGTGGCAACTTTAAGATTACGTGGACTTCAACTCCCAGGATTCCCCAGCCAGCCACGCTGGCTGGGGAATCCTGGGAGTTGAAGTCCACATATCTTAAAGTTGTCACAGCTGAGAAACACCGTTTTAGACTGAAATTTAAATTGAAAGGAACTCCAATGGGAAGGCCTGCTGTCCCACTGGTAGGTTCTTCCTGCAAAATGTTTCACCTCTCCCACTTAACTGCAAATCATGAAATGCCCCCCACGTTTATTTTTGCATTTCTACCAAATCAGGCCAGCTTGATGACCATATTCACATTGGTTGGAATTTCATCTAGACTTAAAAGGAGGAGAATCAACTCTGATGGAAGCATACATGGGAACTGAAGAAAGTTCTCTTGCTTCTCCTGAGATGTTACTGTGCTTGGAGGCTCCCCTGGCTGGAACTGCCTGCTGAACTATTCTCTTTTCTTCATTTTTTTTTTTTTGGTAGAAGTTATGCAAGGCAGGATGTGAATTAGACTGGAGGAAGTGACACGATCTACAGTCATAATCTTTAGGAGGCATCTATCATTAGCAGTTTTGAAAGCTGCCGACTTACCGCTCCAGTAAAAGGGCATGGGACCGATAGTTCTGCCAGATGCCAGAGACGTTCCGCAGGCTGGCTTTCTTCTCCAGGGCCTATACCCCAGATCCAAACAAGGCTGATGTGATCCTGAAGGACAGGTCTGATCAGGCATCATTTGCTGGTAAAGAAAGAAGGGGACGAAATTGAGGTGGGGGGACCCTTCTTCTTCTAAGATACCTTTAGAGATTTGTGTTGCACAAAACACACTGAGCAATGGAAGGGTTGACTGTACCACAGGGGCCGGTGGTTGAGGTTCTGCATATTGTTTTGGTGGAGTCTGAAGCAGCTGGTGTTTGGCCCAAGTTTGAATGGTGGGTTAAGTGGAGACCTGTGAGAAGTAGAGGTCAGTGGGTTGGGCCAAAGAGCAGACGAGAACATGGCTCTCACCTTCTTGAATGCTTGCACTGTCCAGTTGTTAAATGAACAGACAAAAGCCATCAGCAAACTCTACTGAACCAGGGTACTGCTATTTTGAAAGACAGGTACTTCTTCCTCTATCTCTATCCTCTCAACTTTGTTATATTTGTGACCCAAACAAACAGTGATTCATAGTTAAGCAATGCCCTTTACCCAATTAGTTTCATAAGTGACTTCAGAGGGGGATAAATAGCAAAGATGCAGCACAATCAGAAAGCTGGGTTCTCTAGGTATGAGGTTCTCTAGCCTACCATTGTCCTGGTTTATTTCTTTTATTAGAGAAGTTTAAAGGTTGTTTGTGTGTTTTTCCCTGTGCAGCCTGCATGCAGCACAGTTGTATTTCCCCCTTTTGGCTGGGCTGGGTTCCATACAGAGTCATGATGTGTCTAATCACTGCTTATTAAATAAGCCATGATGGGTTCCCACTTCACAGTATTCCATCAGCCACGGTCTACAAGCTACAAAGTCCGTACATTCGGTTGGGCAGAAATCATTCAGATCATCTGATGACTTAGCACAGTGCGTGAACCCTGACTCTGTCACAACAGAGGAAAGGTGCGGAGTGAAACTCAGGTGTGTGCTTGGCTCTCCACCTAGAAATTAAAATAACAGAATTTAGGAGAAATTTAAAAATCAAGAAATGTATATATTCAGAAGTAGAGCTGTTTTAGATCAGCGTTTCTCAACCTCAGCCGCTTTAAGATGGGTGGACTTGAAGACTCCCAGAATTCCCCAGCCAGCATGCGGCTGAGGTTGAGAAACACTGCGGTTGAGAAATGCTGCTTTAGATTAATTCCCCAAAGTGACTTGAAGCACAAAGATATCACCTGCCTGCAACTCTTCAAAGCAACCTCACCTTTACTGGAGATTGCGTGTTCACTGCTGAGGAGCAGCCACATGATTCTGAGAAAAGACACAGCTGCTTTAAAGAGTTGCAGGCAGGGGCTAGATGTGCCCATCAAAACACCTTTTCTGAATTTTCTCCCAAGTGTTGCAGAGACCTATTTAAAGCAATCATATCCCACCATCCACTCCCCAAATTTCAGCCCTAAAGTTTTTCTGTCCATACGAATAACATATTGGAGAATTTCACTGCTGCAATGAACGATTAATTGTGTTTATTCAAACGCCACCCATAAAAGCCATCTCCAATTGTATGTTCTCTAAATGTGCCAAAACATCACTTCCGTCCCCTCTAACCGGTTTGATCATTGGGGCATAGTAGCCTATAGCTCCTAATGCTTGCTGGGGCACCAAATTTGGGAAGCTAGTATACTCCTTTGCATAAAGAGCAGGTCACATCAGATCTGGCTTCAGATCATACCATCATTCTGGATAAGCAGAGAAGCCTGCATTCTCTGTGAAAGAGAACTCACATGTAGAGCAACAGTGTTTTGGCATAATCTAGTTCGTATTAATTAAGCAAAATGCTGTGGCATACGGGTTGCATGGCAGTAGATCAGAGAACCTCCATGGCTTTCCTCATTTTACATGGCTTTGGCCCTGCTCATTGCCATAATGGCATTGCCCACCCTTGGAAAGCGGGCCTCAGGCTAATTTCCAAACTAGCATTTGGCTGCCTGGCTTTGAAAACTGTTGGTTGAACGTGGCTTTAATTGGCTCATGTAGCTGTTTGAATTATGGGTGTTCCACCTCCCAGGATAAAAATCTTCCCAAGCAGTTTCCAAATAAGAAAACAGTCATAAATAGCAATGCAATAGGTAGTTAGAAGCCCCCACGCACACACGCACACACATTTTGAGGAACCTTCCCACAGCACCGCTGGTGAAAATGGCCCTGTTGAGTGGGAGGGAAGAAGGAGAAGGCATCTGCATTATGGTTGACTTGCTTTCTTCCCTCCCCCTTTAGATATCCTTCCCACAGAGCAGTTGGTAGTAAAATGGCACATCTTGTACTAATGTAGCTCAACAATCAAATCTTTGGTCTTGACGGCAGATTCAGGCTGGCGCACCAAGAAGCTACAGGCACGCTTTGGCCAGTTAAAGCCTTGGTGACCCAGCAGAATGCATAGCCTATCACCAAACTAATTGCATTTGGGGCATCAAATCTTTCAAGCTATCTAAAGCTGAATGAGGCTAGGATAACGAACATGGAAGATTTGTAAAGCAAGGTTAATTATGTCTTGCATGCTGTAAGGAGGCCCTTTATATTTTCCATAATTAATGTACATCAAACTTTTCTTTAACAGCTGGGTTTATCTGAAGCTGAAAGTGATAAGGAAAATCCTGTAAATGTTTTAAAGCGCTACGTAACTTATACAAATAGAGGAGTTTTCTTAATTATCTCTTTAGTGCCCTCTTGAATAATCTGAAGAATAGTCAATGAATGCTGATTGTAGAGAGTCAGCCTCCTCCTCCTCTCCCTTGCAAAGAAGCTGCAACTCCCTTTGACCATGTTGGCAGGAACTCAGAGCTGCAATCTACATGGCTCCATGTAGGGGAAAATCATTTTAGATCATTTCCAAACGCCAAATCAAGATGCTATGTTTGATGGTCTAATCTGATCTAATCCCATTGGCCATGCAGCTCATAGTCATTGAAAAGGAGGAACCAACAATAATTAAACGGGGGGCGGGGGAATGGGCAGGTTCTCTCAAGCAACCCCTGGAGATCTGTTCTTCTATTTATTTAAAGTTATCTTTCGACACAGCAGGAAATGTGACGTTTGGTCATATTCCCATTTCTGGATCCCCAAATTACTTGGTTATTGAGGGTCATATAGATGTAGACACTAACGTAGAACGTGTGTGTGAGCATGTCTTCAAAAGAGACAGTCATTCACGCTGTCATAGATTTAGTTCTCAGTGGCTTTCTCTCCTTTTTAAAACTGCTCTGGCTTGGGGGCCGTCTGAAGTATCTGTGGTTAGGTAGAGTCTGTTTAGATCACTCAGGCTGCATTGTTTTGCTTGGATCAGAAGGTATGTGGATTATTCAAATGCTCTGCCTGTAAGGAATGTGAAATTGTTGATTTGTCTCAGTAGGAACTTAATACCCTTTGTTAGCTGTGCTTTGCCAGCTTTGGGCCACGTTTCTGTACAAGCCTTCAATTGTTTGGATGAAAAATTAATTTCTACAGAGAAGAGGCTGGTATGTTCTCTAGGAGCCGACAGCATTCTTCCCTGGTGGAAACGGTCTTTTGTAAAATATATTCATAAAACCGGAAATGATCATTTGTCCTACACATGGCGATAAACGGATTAAGGTCTCTCCAACGGGGATAGCCCTCTGGAATGGAGGAAAGAAGCAAGATTAAACAGGCAGTAGATGTGAGGAAATGCTCCTGCAGGTTTTGGACCTGGTTTCCATAGTATGCTAAACCGTGGTTTGTTTGTTACAGTGGAGAAGCGTAACACACTAAATCCAAGGTGCGGAAGCCACATTATGGCTTGGCGAGATATGTGAAGTCAGGCTTTGGCTTTTGCGCAGTGAGGTTGAAGGCGGGATGCAATTAAGATCTGCTTCGGAAGCATTTGAGAAGAGATTGGAACCAGTTTAACCAGGGTTTAGCCTAACCAACCCTTTGCTTTTGGCGTAGGCCTGACTGTCTGTCTCCAACTCTTGCTGCTTCTGCTGCTTTGCCTTTGGAAGTCCAGAGTTTCTGGTCTGCTTAATAAAACCCATTTATCTTGCAGTTACAGGGATCCATTAAGAGGAAAGTGGAAGATGACGGTTCGCCGGCACCCAATGCCATGCCTGATGTCATCTTCCCAAGTGAGAGTAAGAGACTTTGTCTTGATGACGTCACTCTTTCCATGGGTCCTGGGACCAATCCTGTTTCGTGTCCCGATATGCAAAGCTCTCCATTCTCAGCCAATCATGGAACCTCCTCTATGTCTGGACATGGAATGCTGCTTGAAAATAACCACATGAATGGGAGTGGCATTGGGTCTCCATTTTCTGTACCTCCTAATGCTGAAGTTGGGCAGAAGGGGCCCCTCGGGGGACATTATAGTGAAAAAGGGAGCCACATGCATGCTGTGGACCAGGAACTACAAGATTTGTTGGAAGAGCTGACCAAGATGCCTGATCCCTCTCCAAATGAGTTGGACCTTGAAAAAATCTTAGGGAGCAAACCTGAAGAACCCATCGGGAACCTTGCCCACCCACCAGCAGCCATGAACAGCACTCCCAAGTCCTCTCCTCAGGCTACACCCTTGGACAACCATCTACCCAACAAAGACTTTTCTCCTGGATGCAACCCAAGTGGTGGGTCCCCGCAGATGAGGCCACCATCGACTGGAGCAAGCTACTCAGTTCCATCTCAGAACAAGGCTGTTGCTTCACCTATTTCTTCTGCCACACCCAACAAGGGCCAGGCTCAGGCCATCCACATGCCTGGGACTAATTGGCATGCCCAGCAATTGAAGCACTTAGCCAGCAAGCAAGCCCCAACCTCCAAGCCCCAAGCCCCAAGCTGGCCAACCATATCTTCTCAAGGTCTTTCTCCTCCTTACAGGCAAGGGTCTTCTCCGCACCACCAGCCATTCAGTCCCCAAAATGTCATGGTCTCCAGCATGAGTTCTAATGGCCTGCCAGGAAGCAACATTCAGAGTCCACAAAACTCCCTGCTTTCAAGCATCACGTCCAACAGTAATCCACCTGGAGGTCTCTCTCCTCCTTTTGGGCCAGAGAAGCTTTCCAGTCCAGTCCTCAACCAGCAATCTTTCAGCCCTCCAAACTCCATCCTCCCCAACATTTCAGCCAACAGCATTAAGAGTTCTCCAAACCCTTTGGGGCCTCCGAATACTGGACCTTCACCGTACAGGCCAGAGAAACTTTCCAGCCCAGCTTTGCACCAACAACCTTTTAGCCCTCAAAGTACCTTGATTCCCAACACCACACCTACCAGCAACCCAACCAACATGCAAAGTTCACTCTACAAACCGATGTCATCCACACAGTCCAAGAATATGAACATAATCATGACACAGTCCTCCAACAGCGTGCAACCGGGGTTGGGGAGTGACGGGCCTGTTGCCCAAGACCAGTTTTCATTCAGCAACACCAAGCCACTCTCCCATTTCAATTCAGAGCCCACCCCTGCCCAGAAGATGTCACCGATGGCTTCAAACCCGGGGCAGCAGTCCCTCATGCATTATCTGCAGCAACAAGCTGCAACTTCTCCACAATCCCAACAAGTCAACAACAACCAGCTTCTTCAGCAGCAGCTGCGGCAATTGATGCAGCCTTCTCGGATGCAGCGGCACGTCCAGCCATCTCCACTGTCATCGCAAGTGCGGCAGGTAAGCCCACAGAGGTGGCCTTTGTTCTTTAGCCCGTGCCCCTGGGTCCCTCCCTCCTTGTTAGGGCCTTTGTCAATCTCTTTTACGAGGGGTGCATCAGCAGAACCCCCAGGATTGCATACAAGCCTTGCAAATCCTTGGAACTGAAGCCACCGTGCCCCTACTTATGTCCATCATAAAACTGACTTTTTTGACCCTCGCCCCTGCGGACACCCCTGCCTGGCTCTGATTCCTTTCAGGGGCCTGGTCCTGCCTCCCTTTTAGAATACTCCCCGACACGCTCTTCACAGGTCAGTGGTGGCCCTCAGCAGGAAAATGTTGAGCCTTCCTGATTTATATAGGTGTGTATCTATTTATTTATGAATAAATGAAGTTCATAGGCCTCCTCAATCTGATATGGCTCCGGGCAGCTTAAAAAATACAAATAGAAAATAAATACTATAAAATACAGAAATCATCAGAAGGTGTCCCTAAGAAACATTTAAAAACTAGAACACCCTACGAGAAGACCGTCACCTACTCGCCAAGGTTACTGGAGAGAGGACCAGTTCTATCTTAAGGGCACATTTGATAAAGACCGGGGGGGGGGGGCATATGACTCTCAGGAGGAACGGTGCCCCAGAGAGCGGGCACCATGATAGAAATACGTGTGTCCTGATGCGACAGTTGCTGGAAGAGCAGACATTTGCACCTTCTTGGGGTCAGACTGCAAGAGGCTGAAGAGCTGAATAAAGCAGATCCTGGTTTGGTTGATAACTTTAAAGCGTTCACTGAATTTGTAGCCATTTTGGATTTTAATTTGTGGTTGGTTGGCTCAGTCTGCTGCTTGGCTGTCTGCCAATGTCTGTGACAACCTTTGAGTACAAGAAGACCATGATTATCTCTCCATGTGCTTGTGCTTACTCACATACAGTAAACCACATAGGTTGTATTTACCTAGAAGGAAGACTAAGGCCTCCCCCCCGATAAATTACGTTTAAAATGGGACAGCTGTCTTAGGATCACTGAGCGTATGATAAAGAGGTAGATTTCTTTTTTTCTGTCTCCTTTTCCTTTTGGGAAGGTTAACATTTTTTTTTAAAAAGGCATTGGACAAACTTTTTTTCCCAGCCTTGCACAGATAAAGACAACTTCTTTTTATACAGGTAGTCCTTGACTTACAACGATCCATTTAGCGACCATTCAAAGTTACAACAGCACTGGAAAAAGTGACTTGCGACCAGTCCTCGCACTTGCGACCAGAAATTCCACTGCCAGTTGTGGTCGTAAGTCAAGGACTACCTATACTTAAGTTATAAGCTTTGGGGTGGGTTTTGGAGGGGAGGGAAAGGCACCTGGCGAATATCGGCTGTTAGCCTATTTTTATTTTATGTGTCCTTTTGGTTCCTTTCGGTTAAGCTGCTCAAGGAGCTATCCAGGAATAGTTAAGTGTGCTTAAGAGAAAATTCTAAAGGTAGCAGTATGTACCTGTTTACAGAATACTCTATCCCAAGACCACACGTTGTCTTAGCTTGGCAGGCTTGGGATGGATGGATGGATGGATGGATGGATGGATGGATGGATGGATGGATGACGTGCCATCAAGTCACTGTTGACTCTTAGCAGCCACGTAGATGGATTTTCTCTGCAATGATCTGTCCCCAGTCTGGTCCTTCAATTCTTCCAATGGTGCACCCATCACCATTACAACTGAGTCCATCCTCCTCCTCTTTCCTTCCACCTTTCCCAGCATTAGAGCCTTCTCCAGACAGCTGGGTCTTCACATAATGTGTCCTAAGTATAACTTGAGCCTGGTTGTTTGTGCCTCAAGTGAGAACTCTGGCTTATATTGCTGTATGATCCATTTGTTGCCTGTGTGTGAAAAGCATTTTTCAGGTGTGGCTGGGTTGTATCCTCTCCAAAGAAAGGAAGATAATTTGGACCATCTGAACCAGTGGGGTTTAATTAAAACCATTATTGTTATCTTGCCATATTTTGTGGAGGGCCGTTTCTGTTGGTTTTTGACCTACTGCTTGCCACCTAGAATTGCAGTTAGCGAGACGGACAGCCATATAAATTGATAAATAGAAAAGTTGTCCCCGATAGGGCCAGAACCGGGAGTATTGGTTTAAGACAGCATCCTGATTCATACTGTATATCAGCAAGTTATGGTTTGCTTAACCATGGTTTACTGAATGAACCATTATGGCTGGGCCCATGCAGTGTGCTAAGTCAAAGCGGCCAGGTGGCAGCTTAATGCTATGTGAAACCAGTTGCTGTTGTGGGAGAGGCCCTAGGAAAATATTCAGCCTTGGTTTCCATGAACGGCATCAGGAGCCAACCTATAGGGATTACCATGTATCCTGAGATTAAAACCTGGCTGTTGGACTCGCAACAGCCTGAGCAACCACTGACCGGTGAGCTGCAGTTGCAAAAACCAACTGAAGTTGGAACAAGCAGCTGCTGAGCTGCTCCTGCCGGATGCCACATTCCTCCCCTCTGCTGGGATCTGGTTACCCGCTGAATAATAAAGCAAAGGATTGCCTGAGGCAAGTTCACTCCTGGGAACTCAATGGCAAGCAAGTGATTACAGTGGAGAGTCGCTGCTGGGGATAGGTTTGTGAGAAAGACATGAGTGTTGGGTGTAAGGCAGGCACCTGTATTATTGAGGGAGCAAAGCATCGGAGAGTATTTATTTACGTACTTATTTATTTGATCGCATTTGTGTAGCCACCCATCTCACACAGTGACCCTGGGGGGCGTACGTAATAATCAGAAGCATAAAACCATTAAGAGCCTCGTGTGGCGCAGAGTGGCAGGCGGCAGTATTGCAACCGAAACTCTCCCCACGACCCGAGTTCGATCCCAGCAGAAGCTGGATTCTCTCTTGGGCGGCTGGCTCAGGTCGACTCAGCCTTCCATGGGCGGCCGGCTCAGGTCGACTCAGCCTTCCATCCTTTCGAGGTCGGTAAAAGGAGCACCCAGCTTGCTGAGGAAGGGGACGGCTGGGGAAGGCAATGGCAAACCACCCCGCTCTATAGTCTGCCAAGAAAGCATCATGAAAGCAGCATCCCCCCAAAGGGTCAGATGTGACTCGACGCTTGCCCAGGGGACCTTTCACCTCACCAAAACCATTAAAGCAACCATAAAAATAAAAACAAGATGAAAACAAATAAAAAAACCAAATGGCAGGAAAAAATTCCGAGTGGACATTCCATTAACGATTGTATAACCATCTAACAGGCTCCATTCTACGGTGGGATCCCCAAGCTACTTGACAAAGCCACGTTTTAAGGGCCGTCCTGAAGGCCAAGAGGGTTGGGGCCAACCTCGGGAAGTGATGTGAAGTATAATGTCTTGTCCGTTTCCAAAATCAATATGTACTGGCACAGCAGAGGCGTCTCCTTCCCAGCAGACAGCAGGGTTTCCCTGCCGTCCTCCTGATGTTGCAAGGGCTGCAATTCCCACATCTGGGAAGTATGGGACTTGTTCTAGCACATCAGAACTGTGCTCGGTTGAGGAAGGCTGGGTCGATGAAGTTGGCCCTGAGTTGGCTTTACCATGCATGTACAGCAGCCTTATTGCTGAATAATCCTAGGCAGCTGCTTTACGCACTGTGCTGTTCCCGGAAGCTTGGCTTACCAACCATCATTGCAGGCTAAGCCAGACCTAAACAAACTGTACAACAGTTAAAGGCTATATGTGGCCTCCAGCTGTCACACTTACCTGGTACACCTTGAAGAATGGGTCTTCAGCCACTTTAGCCCGTCTCAGGCACAGAAGATGGCAGCAGGTGACCTCTTCGGAAATTCGCCCATGACTCTTATGGCCCTTCTTCTCAACTGGCTGGGCTCCCCTATCACCTTTTTGCAAAACAGACCAGGCCCCATTCAAACCAAAGTTGCAGGCCATGATTTCTTAGTTAAGCTGAGCTGATATTTCAGGAAGAGGGAGAGAACACACTGTGTCAGGAGCTGTAGAGCAGTGTTTCTCAACCTCAGCCACTTTAAGCTGTGTGGACTTCAACTCCCAGAAGTCCCCAGCCAGCACCCATCCACACATCTTAAAGTGGCTGAGGTTGAGAAACGCTGCTGCAGAGAAAGGGAAAATCCAAGCTAGGATGCTCAAGGCACAGACAGGAGGATTTATGGGTGTGGTTTTGCTTTGGGGAATAAAGATCCCATTTATTTCCTTTTGGCAATTTCCTCTATTTGCATTGGTTACTCCACTGCAGGTGCAGGGATCTTCTCTATGAACAATAAAAACCCAAGTCTATCGTGATGATAAATATGATCACAGAGAATATCCACATTTTCAAATCAGTTCAGTAAGCTTGCGATGCCTGACTGGCTTTTACTGGGGAAGACTTATAACATTAATTATGTCGTAGATGACAGCCCTGCTCTGGATTTTATATCGTTGGTTAAGCCATCTCTGAATAACAAGCAAGTAGAGGATCAGGGCAGTTCTTTTTAAGAGCTTTAATGGCTTTTATCACAAACGGGGATTCCAAGAAGGAATCCTAAAGCTAACTGTAGAAAGAAAAGTAGATTATCACCATTCTGGTGTTATCAAGTTCTTGTTCCTATGGCACAGGATCTGTTTCTTACAAGTGAAGATTGGAAACATCAGTTGATTAATTGCAGGGGAGTAATGAACTAATTATTCATATGTTGACACGGGTTTTTATTTTTTATTTTATTTTTTTAAGAAAAAGAAGAGGCCTCTTGAGAGAGCTTCATAAAAAAACACAACCCTTGATTTAATCAAGAGGCTGTAGGGAATTATCCATAAATCAGAACTATCTGATTTTGCCTCGTCTTCAGAAAGTTAAGCAGGGTTGAGTGTGGTTATTACCTGGATGGGAGATGAGCAGGAAATCTCAACCTCTTTCATATTATTGGCAAGAAAACTATGCATGTGTCCACAAAATCATTAGGAATCAAGCTCGGCTTGAAAGAGGCTTTACCTGTACTTTAAATACCCCAAAAATGCCTTTGATATGAATTCATGCAGTTAACTAGCAAGACAGGAGTTTCTTTAGATGTTGTATCAAATGTCTTCATTGCTGGGTTTACATTTCTTCTGTCATTTCACAAGTCTTTGAAACCGATCAAAGAAGGAATTTCTTCAGCGTGGCACCTTACAAATGCATTGAAGTTAAGATGTGATACCCTCTGGACAGAAAGGCAGAATATAAATAGAATAACTTTTACAACCTGAGAAACTCTGGAAGTTCAGAAGCAAGACACCTGAAGGAAACTGAGTTGGGAAAATCTTTTTATTGAATGAAAAACATTCAACGGTGGAATTCCCTGCCATCAGAGGCGATCATTGAATTATAGGCAGCATATCTTAAATACCAGCAAAAGTTTGCAGGTTTCTTAAATGGATGCCGGACTAGATAGCGTGATCTTCTTCAGGGGTGTCCATAGGTCACAAAATGGGAGCCAGGATGGGAGCCACAATGGTGTGATTGAAGCTTGGCCTGTTTTTTACATGTGCTACGTGTGCAACACATAAAAAACAGAAAGAGCTTTGATCACACTGTTGTCCTCATCCTGACTTTTTTTGATCATGCCTTGCAGATCCCCCAATCTTCTTTGATTCTCTGATGCCAAAATGTCACCCCAGCATTTCTAAGAATGTGCAAGATTGATTGTACCAATTGAAAGGATCTCTTGCAAGGTCTTGAGGATGGCAGGAGAAATTAATGGGGCTGCCCACATGAAGAGGGACTGATCCAAAGCATGGTAGGCTAGTTTGAAGTGATTGGATTGAGAGACACCTTTCATTCCAGGCAGTAAATTTCATTGTGACAAATAAATTCCTGAGAATGCTTTGAGGGTTTTGGGTTCCCTGTATGTTCCCATTTACTGGGTAACTTCAGTGGATAAAAAGCTCACAAGGAAAAAAATAGATATAATACAGGACATGATGAGAAGAAAATTAAGGAGGAACAACCTTTTTTAGAATCCTAAAGATCCCTTGCAGTACGAACCAAAGGCTGTGGAAGTGAGTTTGCGGAAGCTCCTACAAGCTTTGTAATGGTATGTGGGAATGACCTTGAGAGACCCAACAAAGAGATGCTGCCTAGGGAATGGGCAGATAAGAGGGAGCATAGCCCACAGCTGCATAGTGGGAGGAGCAAGAGGCTCAGGAGGGACCCTCCCTAAGATCTCAGCCTGTAAAAGTGACTGCTCAGACTTGCAAAATTCTGTTAATGTAGCTTTACAGTAAAGTAGAATTAGCTTATCTGGCCGTGTTTCCTGTCTGGTCTACCTGGTAAGGCTGACAGCTTTCTACATTGTGGCCCATTCCATGTGTTAGAATAAGGAGGATCACAGGTGTACATTCTGGATCAATGGAGTCATTCAGAAGAAGAATGTGGTTTTGTAATTTACATTACAGGTTAGGCTATCTGATTACTAGCAAGGAGCTCATCATAGGACAGCTAATGATTAGTCAGGCACTTGACAAAAGAAATTAGTGCTCCTGATGAGCCAGGAAGTTGTCTTTTAATCTCCTGGAATCTCTCGCTATCCTTCGGAAAGTGGGCTCCCCACAAGCCAGCAGGGAAAAATGCACATTTAAATTTAAATTTGGAGAGGGTAGAGGAGGAGGAAAGAGCAGCAGGACGATTCAGCAGCATCAAGGATTCAGCAGCATCAAGGAGTCCGTTGCTTTCTTTGGGAAATCTGATTGGTGACAGTGCACTGTGTTCACATTTCCAAATCTAATCATAAAACAAATATTCCAAATGTGCCATCCATCTCCAGCATTCACTCTCACCCAGAGGTGGTAGCTGCTGCTGTTACTTTCACAGTACTACTACTACTACTACTACTACTACTACGGTGGCCATCCTCTTGAGTTCCCAGGATTAAATGAATCAGAAGCACATTGTTATATTAACCTTTCTTATTTTTTTATTCTCACCTACTCTGTGTGTGTGTGTGTCTCCCTCCGGCCTTCTCTTAATGGCAGTGGACTATGTTCCTTATCCCCTTATTCTCAAGGCAATCCCGTGAGGCAGGATAAATTGAAAGGTTGTGGGTGACTTTCATGCCAAAGTGGGTATTTGTTCCTATGTTTCCTTGGTTCTAGATCAAGTTTCCAACCTAGCTTTCCCAATTTTATGCTCCTCAGTTGTGTGGTCTTCACCTTTCACGGTGTTCTCGTGCTGGTTGTGAGTTTGCGGAGCTGACTTTCAACATCTCTAGAAGACACTACACTCTTACACTTGCACTCGTGGGGCAAAAGTTTTAGATCCTCTATGGAACTTCCCAAGTATGATGCTCTCTAGATGGCCTCCATATTGGTTGAAAGGGGTGGGAGTCGTAGTCTGCCAGAACCAGAAAGGATCAGGTCAAGGTGGGGAAGTCTGCCTTATTGGAGCTTGAATGAGTGCCGAATGAGAACAAATTTGCTATCAAAAGGCTCTTTTGAGACATTATCAGAATAACTCAGGACACCCTTTCTCTGTGGCTTTTTCTGAAGGAGCAGCCCGGTGTTATCTTTGGTGGGCTTCAAATTGCCCCTTCCCTTGTGCACATGCATTTTGCAAAAGTGAGTCAGATTGCCTTCTTTGTCTCCCACTCAGCCACTCATCCCTCATCCTGGAGCCAGGCAAGTATTATGGAGAGAAAAGAATGTGGACAATAGCCAGGAAGAGCAAAGAACAATCAGCATAAAGTGGGATTTTGTAGCAGGTCCAGGAACACGGAGGGGGGAGCAGCTGCTGGAGGTGGACCATGGGGAGATGGTGCGCGGGTGCGTTCTTTATGCGGCTTTTGAAACACATTGTAGAGACATGAGTTTGCATTCCAAAGAGTAACCTTCTTGGGCCAATGTGTGTTTTCATTCCAGCCACTCCTATCTTAGATCTGTCTGCAGCTCAGCCAGACAGTTTGTCAAATCCCTCTTTCCTGGGACAATTGGGAGATCAGATCTTGCCTAATCTTTCTTCATCTGATGCTCCAAGCCTTTATTGTTGAACATTGACAAGTATTGATTGGGGCAGGGCGGGTTGCTTTCAGGTTGTTGGAAACCTGGGCCCTGGAAAATGCATTCTGCTAAAGCAGCCATTTGAGTGGGAAGGTATTCAGAGGGCCTAAGGTGATAGAAGAGGTGAAAATAGTCTGCAGAGAACCTACTCAGAGAATCAGGAGTTTACTAGACAGCTACTTTGAACCACGGCGTGTTAACCTCTTCGAGGGCCTGGTGCACTCCATGCCTTGTTCTTTTTTAATTTATTTACATTCTTTCCATTTTTTAAAAAAGGGAAGCTAGGAAAGTGCCATCTTCAAACAAAGTCTCTGTTTCCAAGAATACCTCTGGCTGAAACTCAGACCCCCAGAGACATTCTTAGAAAATCAAATTGGAAGGTGGTTACAAACCAAGGCTTAGATTGGAAGGGTGTCCCAGGGGAGAGGAGGAGCAGGGGAAGAAAAAGAGAAATAGAGATGACAGAACAGCCTCTTGGAAAAAGAAAAAGTGGCGGGGAGCAGGTGCACCACTTTGTCTTCTAGGAAATGGGTATTTTGAGAGAGGCCAGGCTCGTGATGTAAGAGGGTCCATAACGTGCCCTCAAAATTCCAGAAGAGGTCGTGAAACTGTGGTGTGGTTCTTCTTGAAGCCAAGTGGTGAACATTAGTCACTCTGGAGTCTAGAAGTCAGGTTGCAAATCCTTTCCTATCCACATTCCAATAAAACTGCTCCTCTGTGTAACAAACGAGTAGAGGTTGTGTTGAGGGGTTAAACTGTTGTCCATGTATTCGCTGGCCAATGACATTCCACAGGTCTAGTTTATTATCTGGGTTAACTTTTGTAGGATGTCCTAAGGTCTAGGAAGAGAGAGAGAGAAGGAACTGGGTGTATTTTGTCTTGAGGAAAGACGACCATGGGGGGGATATAGGAAATCAATACCCCAAGGAAAGTGAAGAACAATTTTCTTTTCTTCCAAAATGCAGGGGGAAAAGCATCTAAATTTCAAGAAAGCAAGTTCTGATTGAATGCTTTAAAAAAAAAAAACCCTTCCTAAGAGGAAGAGCAAGTCAACAATGGAACCAGAATCTCCCCTTTTCTAGATGTGCCCAGGTGGAGGCTGGATGATAGGTCCTTTGTTATCTTTGTTTTACTCTGGGTTCCTGGACTGAGCATGGGGTTAGACTAGATAGCTTAAATGGCCCCTCCCATCCCTCTGAGACATGGAGTGAGGTCTTCTATCTATATAACCTCTCTCCCACATTTTCTTTTAGCAAGATGGGATGGATGCCCTGACCTTTTCTTTACCAACTCCCAAAGGGGGCAGTTAGCCCAAGATGGTGCCCTCCCAGTTCCACATCCAGAATACAAAGGATGGAGCGGCTTTTTCTACTGCATCTGGGGCAGCAAACTAGTTCAAAGGACAACATTCACACTGCACACTCTGCACACACACTGTCCTGACGCTCTGCTGCTGCTCGACCCCCCCTCCCACCCAGTACCCGCCGTCTGCAGCAGCTGTCTTATCCACCTTAATGCCAGGCAAGTTCTGGCGATGAAAATCACAACTCAACTGTTGCCTGGAGGCGCTGACGGGACTGATGTGGGCTAACAAAGTGAGGTTCAACCTAGACAAGACAAAAGTCAATAATTACATGGCTAGAGATGCTGCCTGTTTTAAGACAGGTTAACAAGTTGTGCCTCGCGTTAAACCTGGGGGGCTCTAGGCAACCAGGGAAGGAACTTGTGACCTGGTGTGTTGCATGCACATTGGCCTCTTGTTGCTCCTTCTGTGAATCTGTGAGTCTTTGGGCTTGAAATATTTCCCTTCTTCCATACCCAGAAGCAGGGAGAGGCAAGCCTATCTTGGATTTCAAAGCCTCTTGGTAGCAATAGGGCATTTGCCTTGGAGAAGAATGGGGGGCTACTGAAGCAAAGGCTGGAAGCTCTTCAGCTAATTAAGAACCTTTGGAGTTGAGGAATAAAAGATGTTGGGTGAGGAATTGGAAAGACGGGGAGCAGAAGGTGTGATGTAGGAGCCTGACCTGATTGCAGATGCAAAAAGATTGCATCAAATGGTCATTTCTAGTTGGTTTGTTCAACTGGGACCTGAAAGCTATTGTGCAGACTCACTCAACAGTCATTTCGTCTTTCCTGCCAAATTTCTAACGGACACAGGAGTTATACACTTCTCTCTCCTCCCATTGCGGTCATCCCAACATATTGCTCAGAACACATGCGTTCACATTTGATTACGCACAGTAGCAACATCTTCCAAGGAGCTGGCCTATTTGCCTGTCTGTGTGTCTAGCTAGCCACCTATCGATCTGTGCATCTGTCTCCATGTAACTTCAGTCATTGTGGCTACCCGTAAAGCACATTTTGCAAAAGCAAAAACTAAATGACATGTGACTAATGAAAAGTAGCACCCAGTCTGGTTTCGTTTTCTAGTCTTGAGTTCTTTTAAGTTAGGATTTTTTTTTTTTTGGAAAAAAAAAAATTTCCTTGAAAGGTGAAACTTGTGCATGGCGTAGAGATGGTGAATGAACTCCGCCTTCTCCCACCAGCATGGTTTCTATCAGTAATCTGTACCTAAAGTAAATGTATTTCAGGCTTATTATTCCTATAGCATCATTCATTAACATTTATCTCAGGTCCATTTACAATGCAATTTGAAATGGAAACAGCAGCAAGAAACCATGCAACAAAATAAATAAGAATTAATCACTTGTGTGTCCAGTTGAACAATCAACCCAATTAAGGGGGCTGTCTAGAAAACTAGTGTTTAGAATGTGAGCTCAGTAGAAACACATAGGAGAAGAGAAATCTCCTAATGTCAGTTGGACTTTGAGGGTGGAGGTACACCAGTTAGGAAGAAGCTTTGGCTTTTCGCTTGGTGTCACCTGCTAGAACCTCATTTGAAGCCAGTTTGAACATAACCTTAGATCTTCTAATGAAGGAAAAATGTGTAAGGTTTTGAAGCAGCGGCAGCTTCTGGACTGTCTTCTGGGCAGCCTTTTACCTCCTTAAAGATGCCCTCAAGTCAAGAATGACTCTTGAGGAAGACAGCGAGCAATTTTCTTGGCAGCTTTATGGAAGTGGTTGCCACAGACCTTTTTCTGACTTCCTAGTCTATCCCATGATTTCCTGATGAACTCATATCCAAGTACAAACTTGAGTGATCCTACTTCACTTCTGAGATCCATCAATGCAAGCTTGCTGTTACCATCTGCTAAGGCATGTTTTTGTATCCTGGCCTTTCTCTCAGAAGTTCTGCTCCATGCTCCTGTTTTTCCCCACAACCATCCTGTGAGATAGGTTGGAGTAAGAGAGAGTTACAGAGTCAACCAGGGAATTTTCATGGCTGAGGGTGGACTAGAATCTCTGTCTCCTCACTCTTGATCCAACACCTCAGCCCAGTCTTTTTCAACCTGGGCAACTCTAAAATGTGTGGGCTTCAACCCCCAGAATTCTCTAGCCAGCATGTATGAATTCTGGGGGTTGAAGCCCACACATCTTAAAGTTGCCAAAGTTGAAAAACAGTGCCTTAGCAGCTACACCACCCTGGCTCTTAGTATGTTCATATATAATGTATTGCATTACTTCAGCTGGGGAAAGCTTTAGACTTGTGCTGTAAAATCATGCTCGATTAGCACCACTGGATGGAGTTTTGGATTTGCCTTTTAAAACAGAGTGCTTAGCAAAATGTCCCTCCTTTTCTAATGCTGATTAACCAGATGTCCTTTTTTCCCCATCTTTTGTTGTACAAGGAGCAGGTTACGCAACTCCACCCTGTAAAGCTGATAACTGAAGTTGCCTTCATCCATCAGCCATAGTCGAGGCTGATTTTCACTGTGTGCTTTGCTGAACAGGGTGCCCTGCTTCACACATCTTGCCATATGCCATTGTTTATAAACTACCCTGGCTGGGTTCACCCAGCAACAAAGCCAGAACTTTACAATCCTGATTACGGCTTATTGTGATGTATGAATTCAGTTTGGCCTTGGATAAGGCAAATCCTGTGAAGCATTAGGTCAGCTTAAGATCGGTTGTGTAACTCCTTAGCTGAAAAATCAAATCTGGAGAAGACATTTCAAATGAGCTTGCTTCTTGTGACCTTAGTTGGACATGGTGCGGAGAGCAAATTACAAGACCTTCCCTTCCCCCTCCTGCCGTCCTTGCTCATTTTTTAAAAAAAATGTGCTTGGATGTTCTGTTTTCCAGTGTCGTGTCTTGAAATAACTTTCTTAGGAAAGTGAACTAAATTTCTCTCTGTCTCTCTTTTTGTCTGGGCATTTTGGAGAAATTTTAGTGTGTGGGTGGGGGAAAACAAAGCCGCATTTGTGAGCAGAAACTGGCATTGTTTCTCTGAATGGGGAGGGAAGACTGAATTCCCTTCATTTGGTTCCCTTGTACATCTGCAACTCTGGAAACAGATGATTCACAGTTTGCCTACTAATATAGGGGGAGCAAAACCCTGTGAATTAACAGCCAATCTGGGGTGAAAAATGCACTCTTAGGTGCATAATACCCACTCTGTTGTTTGGGCACCGAAATCACTTTGCTGAAATCAAGAACATTAAATCAAAACCAGGAACACCACATTTGAAACTCTTCACATTGCACCTCTAAATACAAAGGACCTCTGCAAAACATTTTTTTTTAAATAAGGTCCAATAAGGAGAAAGATCAAGTAATTTGTTATTTGAGGTTGACCTCTTTCCTGGGACAAATCTTTGATCTTCCTCAAGAACCAGGTAGCTTTGCTGCAGAATACGGCCTTCCCTGACGTAACAAAGCATTTCTTCCTTTTCTTGATATTGTTCAAAGCAGTGTGTTCAGCCAAAAAAAAAGGATAAATAAAAACATTCTAAGTATTCCTTGCAGTTCTGCAAATGCTTTTGGGTGCTGGTGGTGTTCAAATATGGAAAGCGTTAACAGAATAATTGCATAATAATCGAGTTTTTCTTCTCTCCCCCTCCCCTCTTTCACCAAGCGAGATCCTGTGTCTTCCTCCATTACTCACACTAACTCAGAAATAGTTCAGATCAAAGCAGAAGAGGTACCTAGCTTTGCAATTGACTTGGTTGTTTAGATTCCCCACCGAGCTCATTTAGAGCTGGAATCAAACCATTTCTGCTTATTTTTCTTCTTTGGCTTTTTGGCAAATATGGGCCACCCTCAGCCAGGAAGATCCAAAAGAAGAAAGTTACATTCGGACATAACATTCTGTAAAATTTAACTTCCAAACTCTGCTATAATGAGCAGACAAATCTGCCTGTGGATATTCTGCACCCCAAAATGGCAACTGCCTTGAAATCAGATTTATTTCTGCAGCTGGGGAATAGAATGGATTGTGTCTCAGCAACCCGGAACTCAACAGCAGAGACGAGAGTTTAGCAAGGGGCCCTCTTAAAAACATTTCTATTTGGCAGCTATTTCTTCATTTTTGCTTATACTTTTCATCAACTGTCTCCTCTTGGGGTTTATCCATACTTTTTTTCTACTCATGAATATAGCAAAATCTTTGTGGCAGAGAAATCGCCATGAGTGTTGCAAAAAAGCGTGAGAGTGCTAAAGTAGAAAACTCATTTTACCTTCTCAGAAAAAAGGGGGGGGGCGTCTTAGAAAGTCTGGAAAGCCTTTTGTTCAGAAAACAATGACTCAGTTGGACAATTCAGTGGGTTTAATGTCTGTTTTATTTAGAGATTTACTGCCCTATTTTGTGTAGAATTTGTGCGTGCCAAGGATTATTGATTTTCATTGAAGTGAGCAGGTCTGGTCAGCTAAAGCATGTTAGATTTTACACCCTTTTTATGGACTGCATTGACTAGGATAGATTCTGTATATCCTTAGACAGACTTCTAGCAGACCTTCAAAGCTTTGAGGCAGCTCCCATCCAGAAGCTGCCATTAAATCCTAATTTTAATGTGACAGAGAGGGGGAAATGATTAAATTACACGGAGAGTAATATTAACTCTGCCTTTAATTGATTTTGTGTTGGTGGTTTGTATTTTTAATCAAATTTAGGGTTCCCCCCCCCCCCCCCCCCGGCAAAACTAAATCATGCCCACCGACTTTGGGGAAGATAGCTAAGAGTGGCCCTTGTTTATGGATGATGTTTTAATTTTGCACTGAGTGTTATTGTTTATGTTGTTTTTGACTGTGTTGTGCCCTGCCCAGACACTGCTTGGATTGGGGCAGGCCAGAAATACTGCAAAACAAACACACATACACACACACAGATGTAGATATAGATACACACACATACGCACTTCTGTTCATAATGATGCACCACCGAAGAGCTGAGTTCCTCCTTCTGTTTCCTGTGCACATTAGTGGTACTGAAGAGATTATAATAAAAAAGAGGATCTGAGCATCCAGCCTCAGCCTGGAAGTTCCACTCTCTAATCCCAAAATATGAGTGCATGAAAACACCTGAGTTGGAATCTTAGCTGGTCTGACCCAATATCATCTGCTCTGGCCAGCTGTGGCTATCAATGGTTTGTGTGGGAGATATTCCACAGCTGCTCTCTGCGTTGAACCTAAGACCATGTGCGTGCCATGACGTCCTCGATGGAAGCATTTCATTTGAAATGAGTGGAGGGCTGGTAGGGGACCCTCCCAACATTTCCTAGGCCTTGGCTTCTCTTGACCATGAACGATCTGAATTCCCGAAGAAGCGGCTAGGACTAGGACAAAGCCTATGTTTGATTTTGCTTCATTTGGGCTCAATTAACACAAAGTACAGTTGGTACATTTACACTCCAACCACATGTTTAATCCTTCTTTTTTCATTCTACTGCATTAAAGAGGACCGTTGGGTTAAAACTTTTAGAGTGGCCTCAGGTCTCACCCGTGGCATTTGAGGACCATGGGTGCTCCATGGGGCCCCGAGTTATGCAATGACAAAAAGGCCCTTTGTAGGCACTGGGCAACCCTCTCCTCCAGTAAAAAGGTGGGTGAGGGTGTCCAGATTGCTCCCTTCTGCCCGTTTTCTTGCCAAGTTATCCCCGTTCAGACCTGGGTCACTCCTTTGCAACCACCTGGCCAGTGTCGCAAGCTGAGCTTCGAAAACAAAAATGAGGCGATGATTGAAGTTCAGGCTGGTTGAGATGGGCTCTGTATTTTTAGCCCGGGGGGCTGGGCGCAGAAGAAGCCAGAAGCAGCAAATGACTTATCTTTCTCTGGCGTCGCTTACGGAAATAGACCGTGGCCACCAGAGAGATCGGCCCAGTTGGTTTCCATGCAGCAGGGAGGAGAAGGCAGGAAGACCTTGCTGCCTGCCTTTCAGATCCACTCTCGGACGGGTGAGACAAAAGGCGGTGATTTCCAGCCGCCTCTGCTCGGCTGTGTTTTTTGCTCCAAGAGGGGCGAGAATACAATCGGCTCTGTGTGCGTTTCCCCAGCTAACAATCGTAGCTGGGAAGAGTTCTCTGTCTTGGAACACAAAGTGAGCTGGCAGACGACTCCTTTCCTGAAATCCCGGCCAGGCACCAGACGGCAAAAGGAAAAGAGGCACCAGGCCGCGTTACGTAGACAGAGGGCTTTGGACAAGAGGCTGAGTCGGGCGTTGCTGGGTCACCAGTGTTTGCTTGCAGCTTGCAGTTCAGCTCTCGGCTTTTCTCGCTCTCCCAACCCTTTTCAAAACCTCGGACCATCTGCACTTTCTTCTCTGTTTCTCCCACTAAAAAAAAAACCCAGCCAAGCCTGAGCAACACCAGCAGCAAAAGAAAATGGGCACATTTTTTCAAGCTGCAAAGCATGTCAAAGACTTGTGGTGCTTCTCTGCAGATTTGCGGCCTTTTGATCAGGTGTGCAGAAATTGAGACCATGGGTATGACCCCCCCCCCCAAGTCCTTTCCAAAAATTGTGGCCAAACATGACAGAAGGGGATGATTAGCAGGTAAATACAGGTAGTCCTCAACTTATAGCCACAGTTGGGACCAGAACTTCCATCGCTAAGTGAGGCAGTCACTAAGTGAGTCATGCCAGATTTTGCAATCATTTTTGCCATGGTCCTTAAGCGAATCTGGCTTCCCACATGGATTTTGCTTGTTGGAAGCCCGCTGGGAAGGTCGCAAATGGTGATCACGTGACCCTGGGACACTGCAACCATCATAAATGCATGCTGGTTGCCAAGTGCCTGAATTTAGATTATGTGACCACAAGGCTGCTACGACAGTTGTAAGTGCAAGGACCGGTCATAAGTCACTTTTTTCAGCGCTGTCGTAACTTCAAATGGATGCTAAATGAATGGTCATAAGTCGAGGACTACCTGTAGGGAATAAACATGCCAGAGATATTTAATTAACCTTAGATGTTAATGAAATCAAGGTTTGTTTTCACCCAGGCCCTTCCTACTGTTGAAGTCTGGTTCCTGATCCACTACTAACTATCCAAATAAGGTTTTCTGCCCCAAGGAGCTTGTGCGCTCCTAGTTTAAATGCTGTGGTTCACCTGTTCCTTCCAGCCTTTTCCCTATGATGCCCAGCTTCAGGTTAAGGGGCATTTGAGGAATTGGCGTCTAGGAGCTTCAACGAGGCTAGAATGGGATTCAACAGTCAAAGCTGGTGGCTGCTAACGATTGTAGGCTATTTAATGCACAGTCAAATTTAATCAACAGTATGGGCCATTCTTCAGAACTCTTGGCTGTTATACATGGCCAGAGCTAATTAACTGTCATACAGTGAATCTCAGAATCTTCCATCATGTGCTGGACTTCTGTGGAAGTTTGCAGCACCACTCTTGTTCTTTAAACAAATACGCTCCATCATTCATCTGCCCCGCTACTGTTGGATTTGTCCTTAAGGGACGGTGTCGTACCTACATTACTCTTACCATTACATTGCTCTTATTTGGTGTGTCTCATTTTCACAAGTCCTAGGCAGTTCTCAGGGATGCCGCGTTGGGACCACTGGTTCCGTTGTGAGAAGAGAAGGCTCACAATATTTGCTCCTTGTTTTGAAAGAAGCTGAGCAGGAAGCTGCCCAGATACTGCAGGATTCAGCCTGTCGCAGCATCTGTCCTGCAAAAGTCAAGTCAACCCCTGCAGCTCCCAAAGGGTGCTTTATGTTGATCAGTTGCAAAATGTTTTCCCTCTCTCATCATCTGTCCTCACCCTGGCCGTGTACAACAGCCTGGAGTCCTAGCAGATTAGCCTGTATTTTTTTATTAAAGTTGATCGAGCATTAAACAGCTTTGAATTGTCAGCAGCCAAACCACTGCGCAGGGAAGCCCACTTTTCAAATAAAATCGTTAGCTTGAGTTTGACCTCTGGAGATCTATATGTTAAGAAAGACCCCCAGCGATGGAGAAGAAGGCCTTACCTGTCTACAACGACAGTCCCAGATAGAGTAGAGGAATAAACTGTTTTTGGTGGCTAAACTGTTGGTTGGACTCCGTGGCGCTGCGGGTTAAACCGCTGAGCTGCTGAGCTTGCTGATCGGAAGGTCGGCGGTTCAAATCCGCGTGATGGGGTTTGCTCCCGTTGCTAGTCCCAGCTCCTGCCAACCGAGCAGTTCGAAAACACGCAAATGTGAGTAGATTAATAGGTACTGCTTTGGCGGGCAGGTAACGGCGTTCCGTTCAGTCATGCCGGCCACATGACCATGGAAGTGTCTTCGGACAAATGACGGCTCTTCGGCTTTGAAACGGAGATGAGCACCACCCCCTAGAGTCGGACACGAGTGGACTTAATGTCAAGGGAATCCTTTACCTTTACCTAAACTGTTGGTTCTTATATACAGGAAGTCCTGTGATTCACTGCTGATACCAGTAGCTGGTCAGTGTTTGAAAAAATCATGTTTGAAAGAGCTCCAGAGAGCTGTGAGTCACTGTGGATCAGGAATGGGCAACCTGGTGCCCTCAGATATTACGAACTTCAGCTCTTTTCAGCCAGCATGGACAATGAGAAAGTATTGTGATGGCTGAGATCCAAAATGCCTGGATGACACCAGATGGCTACCTCCTGCTGTAGACATTATTAGAGCTAGTTGGGCCCAGGACATCTGTCTGTTCCTGAGTGTGGCAGGGAAAGAAGAAGAGGTGTAGAAGATAAGATACGGAATTTCAAATTGATATGAAATTTATGTAAACTTTGGCCGCAGGGCTGAATTTCCACGAAAATTCAGTGGGAGCTCCCTCGTTGAGGCAGACCCTGTTTAGAAGCAGAACTAAAATTGCTAAGGGATGGGAGTTCCTTTCACTCATGTCACAGCCAAAATGTTCTGCTGTTTCTGGTTTTGGTGGTGACACTTTCTCTCTTGCGCGAGACCTCCCTCTGGCTTCAAGCAGAGAACCGTCACTTTCCTAGCAGCTTGGCTGTACTGCAATCTATGTGTCATTTTGCCTTTCTTGGTGTGTCCACCATCAGTCAAGGTCCCTTCATTGTTTTTCCAGCTAATGTCTTGGGCTGATGGCCAGATTGTTTGAGATGGGATGGGGGGAACTTCTCACATTTTTGCTTTTATTGCGATCCAGACCACTTCATGGTTCCCCGCTGCTTATTTCATTGTTCCCTGCTCCTTCCTTCAGTGACCAAACAACCAAGACACAAGAAGGCTTCTAACTTAATGGGGGATAAACTTTGTAAAATGTGTCTGCATGGTGAATTTTGAGATTTACATGGGAAAAAGCTTGTTTTCCTCATTCCTAAAGCAACTAATCCTTTCCTAGGGAAACTGCTTTGCTTGTAATGGAAATAGAAGTGATGGGGCAGCCAAAATAGTTTTCTAAAATAGACAGGTTGGACAGAAGTCCCAAAGATAGGGTTTATACATTCTCTGTGCTGACATAATGTGGTTGGTTTATTCTTGGCTTAGCATCATCTGTGAACCCAGCCATTGTGGTTTGTTTGGTTAAATATCCCAGCTTGTTCAATAAACCATGGCTATAATATCCCATTTTAGCATTATGTAGGCATGCCACCAATATTGAATTGGTTGGATTCCATTCTGTTGAGTTTTACATCAGTGCCACCCTAGGATGAGATGGAGTCGTGATCTTTCCTTAGATGCAACTATTCCTTCTCTAACTGACATTGGATCTCCTGGTCCTTTACAGTGCAATTGGGTCATGCTGGCTGGGGTTTTAGGATTCGTAGTGCCAGAACATCCAGAGAATGCTATATTAGGACATTCCTTGTGAATTCCAAGTCTTTCCTACCCTGTTTTTTTTTCTAATCAATGGTTCTCATCTTGTGCTGTCAATCACTGTATCAAAGGAACTAGGTTCCCATCATGGCAAAAACTAAAAACCACTTTTTCCCCAAAAGTGTATGTGTGTAAGTTTTCAGGCTTTTGTTTGTGATATTTATTATTTAGGTTAAGTTTTCAAGGTTTTAATTCAACTTTTGGTGATTCACCCTATATCACACTCAGGCTACTGAATTCTATCTGAAGAATGACTGGATTCTCCGTTGCTTTTGGCTGTTGTAGCAATCTTGCCTCCTGATCTCGTGACACCCTTTTAATAATGGAAGGTTCTTCTTTGTCCTAAGAAAAATGTGTTGTTGGTTTTTTGTTTGTTTGTTTGAAAGACATCCCTATTTTTAATCAAAACAAAAGGGTTAGTGATTTCAAGTTTGCATTTAGATCCAAGCTGCCTCCCAGACTTGAATTCCCCACTCTCATTTATTAGGTTACATTCCCAGTGTGAATACGCTATACATGGTTGGAGTAAGCATTACATCATCATCATCATCATGGTCATTGGCCTCTGGGAATGACTGGAAGCATGGTAGAAACATCTGATGTCACCAAACAAGCAGGTTGACATTGTCAACCTGTTATGTGGGGCAGGATTGAGCCAAGTAAGCATGGCAAGCTCATTAGAAGCTTAATATACTTAGTTTGCTTTTGATTTCCAAACCCAGGAGCTTCAGGAGAAGGGCAGGGGGGAGCTTCTGAGGCCTATGGGCTGTGGTTTGCACAATCCTTCTCTAGATGAAATGCTCCAGAAATGTGTGGCTGAGTAAATGCTAAGTACAACCATGTGCATTATGTTGTGGATCCCCACACAGATCAAGCCCAGTACGTCCAAAGGTCATGTATCTGAAATAAGAGCTTGCTTATTGAAAGCTTATGGAACAATAAATGTGTTAATTAGGCTGTCAGATGCCCTAGGACTCCTGAGACCTGTGTTAATTTCATCCTGGCTTTTGTAGCGTTCTGGAGAATCTTCTTAGTCCTCTTTGCCGCCTCCCTTCTCCTCCTCCTCCTCGTCTCAAGAATGACAAGACTGTCTGCCAACTTTGTGTGTGTATGTATTGCCTCTTTTTGTTCTAAAAATTCTTGGCAAGTCCAGCATTGTATATACAGTGTGTCTCCCCCCCCCCTCTTTTGGAGCAGAACAAAGCTTTCGACACGCACATCTCCAGAACTTCTCTGACAGGAAACAGTTTTAAAAGGAAAAGTGGATATGGACACGGTGTCTTTAAGCAGATGGACAAAATACTTTCTAATGCCAAAGAATCTTCCTAGTTAGAATGCTGAAGACTTTTATTGTCCCAGGTTTGCCACTTTGCCTCTCGACTACAACTTTCTGTGTCAAAATAATATGGGAGACAGAAGCCTCTGTGGGCATCAATGGAAATGTTTTAAAGTTAATTGGCATATGTGCTTTGATATTCAGGGACAGCCAGGAGAACGGGATAATCTTGTCCTCCGTATGTATATTCCCTCTTCTCCCCAGTATGGCAATCAAGCTGAAATTAATAATGCCTTATATTGCATCATTGGACTTTGTTGTTTTCCAATCTCAGCTTAATTGTCACATGGGGAAGGATTTCCAATAGTTACAGCACACAAAGAAGGATTGCATAACCATTCCTTTCCCTGTTACAGTCTTCTGGAACAGCTACCCTCAAGTTACAAATAAACTTCGGGTGTCTAGGAAAACCTTCCTTTGATGCCAGTGGACTCTGAGGACCATAACAAGCTTCAGAGCATGCCCCCCGAAAGCTACACCCATCATATTGTGACCCTTGGCCTGAAGCCAATTAATTTTCTACTATACTTAAAGTATGAAGAAATCAAACACGCAACTCATCTAAAACAACAATATAATACTTTAGAAGCATATAAAAATCCCAGGAGAGCATGAGAACTCCATATTCTGATCCAGGCTTGGTGAGAGGCAAGGTAGAAGCACCAAGAAATGGATAGCTACCTCCTTATATTTCTGAAGTATAGAAATATACCTTCTGACAGAGTTCAAAGGAATATTGGATTGTCCTTGTCAACAATGCTCCAGTGAGGTTTGTTGGGCTAAGCAGAGCAGCCACCCAAGGTTAATCCAGGAGCTACCACAGCTTTTATCTTGGTCCTCTCGCACTTTAATCATTGTACCATGAGGACAGAGTTGTACAACTGCATCTCCCATGTCATTTGACATGGGAGACGATTGTTTTTGTAGGAAGAGAAATCTGGAACAATTTGGATGAGCTGCCCAACAGCATCTCAAAGAAAAAGTCCTCACGTAGCTAGACTACGTCCTTGGGCGAGGGAGACTGTGAGAATGCCCAGAACTCACGTGGATTCACTCCTCCTCTTAGGTAGTCTTCTCCCAATTTCAACAAACTAGCTCCCAAGCTAATAGAGGCAAATGCGGCTTTTATTTCCAAATTCACACGGCCTGGATTCACAGGTAAGGTCTTTGGAGAACAGCCATCTGCCCCTCTGATGACTTTCTTTCTGGGCCATGATTGAACGCTTGTTCACAAATATCAACACTTTGTTTTCTCACTTGGTGTCTTCTCAAACTAAAACCACCTGAATTTCTTTCAAGCAACTTAGCTGTGGGAATTCCCAGCTCACATCAGCCTTAGCCAGTATGCTCGATACAGAGGCAAAGGATGGTGGGAGTTGCAGTCGACCAACATCTGGACAGCCACAGCAGCTGACCTCTTTTTTGGAGGAACCTTCTGAGTGAAAGACTGACTTTTTTGGAGTGTTGGGCCATAGCATTCTCCCTGCATAGTCCTTCCAAGTCTTCTCCCTCGTTTTTCCTTATTCCATTTATTTAATGTTGGCCGGTGTTTCTTTTTTTTTCTCCTTGTGGTTGGTGGCCATCAAAAATTGGAATGAATATACTGATTTGTTGGCGGCAGTGCCTAGTATGATTTAAGTGAATAACACTGCAGACGGTGCATGTTTGCCAGAGAAGTTAACCTTGTTTAACGTAAGCTTCTGTCCTCTTTGCCTGCTGTGTCACCAAAGCTTGCATGAAGAAAGCTTTGACTGGAGCAAACCCCTTCAATAATTCATGAAGTGAGTGTAGACATCCATTCCTCATCAAGGAGATGAGGGACCCTGGGGTTGGGGCTAATGTTGGGCCCCTCAGAGTGTCTCCAGAATACGTTGGGCGGTATGGGACTGTCACTGCACAAGCAACCCCTGGTTTTCAACTTGCATGCAGGCCATGGAAAGCCATTGGTTGGGGTGCTGTGTTCGGGTGGAAGCCTCTCTGGCTTGCTGTGATGGAAGATCTTCCTGGCCTTTGACATCTTGGGTGCCAGGCTGAGCAGAAAAGCTCAGAGTTGACCATAGTTCACATGATGCCTTTTTCCTGAATAGTAAAGCTTCCCTCAAATTGAACTTGACACCTGGGGACTTCACAGACCTGCCCATTTTGTTTTCCTGCCAAGCTTAGCTTGCCATCCCCTTCCTCCAAGATGTCAGTCTAGCTCAGTGTTTCTCAGCCTCGGCAACTTTAAGAGGTGTGGACTTCAAATCCCAGAATTCCCCTGGCTGGGGAATTCTGGGAGTTGAAGTCCACACCTCTTAAAGTTGGCAGGGTTGAGAAACACTGAGCTAGCTAATGCCTCAAGCATCAATTCATTAATTAATGGCTGAAGAGGTTTCTCATCCCAAGGATAGCCAGGCCTGACCCTGCTTAGCTTGCAGGGAGTGGGGGGAAACCATTTATCCCGCCTCCTTTTCATTTGTATGTGTTGTTTGTGCAAAATTTGGGGTCTTTCTTCTGTTGTCACTTATATTGGGGGCGGGATTGTTCTCCCTCCATCCTTGAAAGGAAAATTGCTGCACTCCTGCAGAAGGGGGGCAGGTTAAGGGCCCAAATGAGTGGAGCTGCCATCCCTTTCTTCTCTTTCCCTTCCTTGTTTCCAAGTAAAGACCGATCCTGTTGGCCAACAGTCAGGATTGGTCGCCCGAAATGAGAAAAAGTACTAGATGAAATGGCAGGGGCCACGCGAGTCCCCCTGGCACCTAGTTGCCAACCTTGCCTATGTACAGATGGGAGAATGTAATGGAGAAGGACATAGTCATTTTGCAAATTAGCCGTTCGCGTTTCTTGCATTCCCGTGGGAAAATGGAATGGGTTTGTAGAGAAAATGATGGAGGAACCCAGGCCAAGCTGCTGACCTGTAGCTTCTCCCCCCTCTCCACTCCCCACTGAAGTATAATGAAATATAATCCTGCTTAGCTTCCAGGCTCAGACCTCCCACCTGCTAAGACCTACTGAGGCTAGACATGGCTGTAGGGGATGTTACATATGAGCAGAATTTATACCGTGCCTCGCTCCAATAGAACCTCATATACATGCAAACATTCAGACATACGTTTCTAGGGGGGTTGCAAGATATATAATAAACTACAATAGTTATCGTATAATTGTGCAGTCTCGCTGATCGTGGCTGCCCTGATTTATTTGATTATTCCTTGCGCTTTTGTGGCCATGTTGGGCCCTGGGGTTCTGGAAGTGGTGCAAAAGGAAATGAACGGCAGAAGTGCTGCAACCTGTTTTTTCCCAGCTTGACAACCACCGAGTGCCTGGGACTGGGAAATTGAGAAAATCCTCAGGCGTGGGAGACGTTTGATGGGTTGGGAAAGGACTGCATAAACCGTAAGCCTGGGGAAAACATCTTGAAGTCAGGAGGGAGGGACCGTCACTCCCAGCTTGATCCAGGATGCGAGCATATCCCCCCTGGATAACTGAATGGATCTTTTATTATCATCTATCATGATAGAGTCTCATCACTTTGGACCAGTTGGTCTGATAAGAAGGACCAGGAGGCTAGCTCTTAAAACCCAACTAATGCGAGCAAATCAATTGGCATTTCTCTTGAGCACAAATTAAGGTCATATTTTGCAGCTGGCAGCCTGAAGGGGACATTTCCTGCAACCGTGCGTTCAGTTCTACCTCCCTCCCCATTTTGATGGGGCACGTGCCAGAGACAGGATACGGGGCAGGGTGCATCCACTTCAACGCACAGAAACGTCTTGGAAAGTTGGGGTCATTCCTCAGGGTTCCTAAATGATCGCTTCTGAAACCCTTGAAGTCTCAAGAAATGAAGACAGTTGTTTTGTGCAGGGCTGCGACTGGCTGAGCAAGAGTTCCTTTATTTATTTGCCAAATGTATATGGCCACCCATCTCATGAAAAAGTTCCCTGAGAGCATGTTGGAGTTTTTTTTTTAATTCCCCAAAAATGAAAAACGTTAAATGTCGATAAAGTGTAGATCGTAGCAGGGGCTGGGGGTATGTTTACAGGAAGGCATTAAAGAATTGGTGGTGGTTGAAAGCGGCTCCCCCCGTCTTGTCCCCACCTGGCTTTGCTTCAAGGACAAATGGGATTTTGGTGGTGTGAAGCTGCAGAGGGCTGGCAATCTCAACTCCCTAAAAACAAAACGGCCTGAGGGGTGGGGGGGAGCAAAAAGTAAAAATGGGGTACTTGCAAACACAATCTTAGGGGAAATGGTTGGGTGAGCATTTTTCCTTCCTCCCCTCATCTCCCACCATTCCAGGTTAGGATGGGTAAATTTTCTAGTCCTTGGCTACAGTTACATGACATGATGGAAGGGGGACAAATGTTTGGGTCCATAGGGATGTGTTTTTGAAAAGCAAAATAAGATTTAACACGCCTGTTAACATGGGAAAAATTGCATTGGCAGATTACAGTGGTGTGGACTGGGGAGGGTGCAGAAAATGAGGGAGGGAAAGAGCATCATACAAGTCCAGTGACCATACATCCTTCATTATAAAGGACAGTCCTTTATTTCACAAAGCTGTTCTTTAGATTTATTTATTTTTCAAAAACTCACTTTTGTCCTTTATTTTGGCCATTTAGCTTTCACCATACCAATGGAACCCCTTCATGCACCGTCTTTCACGTTCACGTGAAAAATACAGAAACTGAAGGATCTTTTTAAAAAAAATTTACCTATGCTGTTCGATGTTAGGTATTTTTATTGGAATATGCATTTTTGTAAAGTTCTTCTCAGTTTTGCTCTTGAATTTTCCTGGGTAAAGCAAAGTTACAATCATAAGCAGATTTTTTTATCCTTATGAGCCTTTTTCAGATTTGCCCTTTTGCAGGCTAGTGCCTTATTTTTTCCAAGAAAATAGGGTCACATATAAGTGACCCTGAAGTTGTGGTGTATTCATTTAGCAGTATTTATTTTGGCAATCTTCCCTTCCTGTGTTGTCTTCAGCTGAGAGTGGCCCTTGAACATGTTGAGCTGCCCTCCTTCTTTTAAGGCAGGGTTTCTCCACCTTGGCAACTTGAAGATGTGTGGACTTCAACTCCCAGAATTCCCCAGCCAGCCATGCTGGGTGTCTGGAAGCCACATTTAGTGCTGGACTCATGGTGCCAAGCCAGTGAGGTGGCATCACATGGGCCCACAAGCCCATTTTCGATCTGAATTGTGTTTTAGGGCTTAAACTACAATTTCTTCGGCTCACTTCAGCAGGAAAAAGAGACATCCTTTTCCAGCCATTGTGGTTCAAGGATGCTTTAAGAGTCAGAAAAAGGAGTTTTTCTTCCGAAGGGGGAATCTTTTTTCTTTAAAACAAAAAACCCTCCCTGGAATCCTTAAAACGGTGTTTCCCAACCTGGCAATTTGAAGATGTGTGGACTTCAGCTCCCAGAATTTCCCGGCCAGCATGCACAAACAAATGCATGGAATGTTTCTATATACAATTTCTGGCTGGATGGAGCAGAGGCACCCGACTTTTCTATCAGCCGCAGTCCAAGGAAATAGAGGTATGGGAGAGCATCCAAGGGTGCCTTGATAACCTTGCCAGTAAGGTTCATTATACTGGATTGCACCCAGGAGAATTGGGTTCATAAACCTCTTTCAAGCCTAAAAGGAAACAAACGGCTGTTTGAAAAAAAAAAAGTCTTGAAGACAGATGGGGAAGTAATCGACTGAAGTTACTAGCAACCACCATTTATTGGTGCATCACTATATGTCCGTCTGGAGGTTCGCAAGGGAAATATAAGGAATCACTTCTTCTCAGTTGGCATTGCATGTTGTGGGAGCAGAAGGGAAAAACAAAACACCAGATTGGGAAGCGAGATTAGGTTTTACGGCATTGAGGAGAAAAAAGTTGGGTCAGGAGAAAGGGATACCTTGTTTTGAACAGATCTTTCGAGTCTTCTCTGCCATAAAAACTGAGTCCATTTCCCCAGCTTGCTCCTTCCGTGGGATTTCTGCTCTCTGGATGATACGCACTAAAGCGGTGGTTCTGTTTTGCCTTTGGGGGTGTGGGGAGGGTCTTCCCTTGAGGCTGAAGCCAGTTGGTCATGCCCCCATTTCTAGGAAGTTTAGGCCAGTTTGATGTGAGCAAGACGCTGTGGTGGACCAGCATGTGCAGGAACAGAAGACAAACTGACTTGTAAGTTCTAACCAAACCACAATCCGGTCAGATCGCTTACAGACTTCAGACTTCCTTTGCCTCGAGATAAGCTTCGAAGCCTGACCCTGACAGTTTCACTTGGGTAAAGCAAAAAGTTCTGGGTGTACATGCTAGTGTTTAAAAAGGGGGATGGTTGACAAGGCAGGGAAGTCGTACAATATCCTGGAATTTTGTCTGTATAAACGTCTTCTTGTGTCTTTGTCCTTTGGAAAGGCTCATCTTACATTTGGGGCTGTTTTTCTTCTTGAAAATAAAGTATTTTTCCCCAGTGGGTTTTTCCTTTTTTCCAGAACTAAGGGGAAAATAAAATAGCTAAATGAAACCTCTACAAGGCTTAGTGCATATATTTTCCCCTTAAACCTCCCCTGATAGAAACTTACCAAAACTTTCAGTCTTATCTATTTAAGTGATGTCACCTATTCAGGAATGTCAGGGCTGGGAAGTCAAAAAACATCCCGGGAGAAAGCACATTCATTTTCTTGCCAGAATACTTCATTGATGTAGCTATGTAGGCACCTGCAGTTGAGTTGAACGAATGTGCAAATTCTACCAATTTAGGTTCAACCTAAGGGACGCGGTGGCGCTGCGGGTTAAACCGCTGAGCTGCTGAGCTTGCCGATCGGAAGGTCGGTGGTTCGAATCCGCATGGCAGGGTGAGCTCCCGTTGCTAGTCCCAGCTCCTGCCAACCTAGCAGTTCGAAAACATGCAAATGTGAGTCGATTAATAGGCACCGCTTCAGCGGGCAGGTAATGGCGTTCCATTTAGTCATGCCGGCCACATGACCACGGAAGTGTCTTCGGACAAACGCTGGCTCTTCAGCTTTGAAACGGAGATGAGCACCACCCCCTAGAGTCGGACACGGCTGGACTTAATGTCAAGGGAAACCTTTACCTTTACCTAGGTTCTACCTAAATTAGCAATCCCCAACGTGTACATTCCAGATAGATTCCAAGACTCCCAGCCATCATGATTGATTGATTTGATTGCCATCAAGTCAGTGTCAGCTCTTAGACTTTCCCCAGGAAGATCTGTTCCCAACCTGGACCTTTAGGTCTTCCACTGGTGCAGCCACCCCCGTTGTGGTCAAGCCCACTCACCCCAACAAGCATGGCCAACCATTATGTCTTAATTAGACAAGACAGAACTAGATAAGGTGCCAGTTGACTGAGAACTGAGCAATTATGTTCAACAGAAGAAGTTCTGCAAGTCAGCACTTGCACCTCTGCCTGTATTTGGTAGTGCGATTCATTCTTCACTCTATCAGAGAATGGGAAAAAAATTGTTACATGGGGTTGCCTTTATTTTCCCCAAACATTTTCCAGGAGTAAGAGTTGCAAATTACCCTTGTACCTTCATTCAGCTAGTAAATAATCTCTTAAAAGGAAGAAAATGGCCAAACTATGTTTTAATTGGTCAGCAGCCTTTATAGTGGTGCAATCTGCCTGTTGGAGTTGGCCTTTGAATGCAAAAGCAGATGAGTTTCCTTGGAAGCAGTGACACAGAAACGTGTGTGTGCACATAACACACACACACACACACACACACGGCCCTTAAGCTTTGATGCAATGCTGTCTCGGTCATGTGGGAGATGTTCGCAGCTGCTTCACTTGTTTGTCTCTTATTTCGGGGATGCTGCAGTTCCCACTAGTGGTAGAAAGTAAGAACTTTTGTTCTTTCTGAATGCAATACTTGAAAACTCTGGAGGATTCTCTTTCTTATTGTCTTATCAGCCGCTCCTTTTGCAGTGCCTGGAAATGAGGCGTTTTGGAGGGGGTGGGAGTCGGTTACATTTCCTGCATCAAACTCTCTTCCCCGGTCTCCCAACTCTTTCCCCCTGTGCCTCCCTGAAAACAAAAGGGCTCCCAGATTCCTTCCTTGCCCAAGAGTGGGGGGTAGGGGTTACGGACAGGATGCCTTTATATAACCAAAGCCGCTTTATTGTGGCACAGAGTGCTGAGCTCTGCCCTTTAATTTCCCATATTGATGGAGAGGTGGGGAGAAAACCAGCAGGCTGCCCTAAATGGAAAGCCCTCAAAATGGAATTCAGACAAATGCTTGGTCAGCAAGAACAGATCTTCACAATAGGCTTCAGGAAAGCAGTTGCCTTAGGAAGAAGTCTTGGAGATCGTGTTACGATAAGCCTGTTTGCTTCAGCACACCCAGAAGCAGATTGGGAGGGCATCGGCGTGCACACCTTTCTAATCCAGGGCGAGCAAATTGAAACCTCGCTCTCTCCGATGGCTTTGCTCGCAGCCAACCTATATTTATTCTGAGCTGAGTCTCAGACAAATATCCGCAGGAGACTCGGATGTGATGAGGGGAGAGGGAGTGAAGTGGTGTGTTTAGCTATGAAAAGAGAAAACTAAGCCGGCGGCGTAGGAGACGACGCTTCGAGGATCTGGAGAGGTGTCTAACTAGAAGGCCACAATTCACAGAGTGCAAGGTGTGCAGGAGCAGCCTTACGTTTCCAAATTGGGAATTCCAGTTGAATGCTAAGGGAAGCTTCCTAAAAGTGACAGTGGAAACAGTACGGTAGCAATTTCTTCAGCGTTGGCTTGAAGGTTGGGAAAGGTACAAGCAGAGTACTGTCCATGCTCCAAGCCGCATGGAAATAACGCGACATTTATTTTATTTATTTTATAAATCTGTTCACCGCCCATGACGTGACACGCTGCCAACTTTCTGAAGTACTGCATTTCAGAGTAAGAATCTCGGTGCTGGTGGGGCCACAGGGACTCTTGGCATCCATCGGGTGTCCAACTTGGTTGTCTTCTGCAGCTGACCCTGAGGAAGACTCAAGAACTGTGTGGTAGCAGCTGTGGCTTTGTGAGCAGGGCTGGAGGACATTGCATCGTTGCTCCTACCACGGACACGTGATGTGAAATGCAGGTCAACATTTACTAAACAAAGGAAGCATCTTGCAGCTCCACACAGGCTCTTACTGGGTACAGCCCATTGCACAATCTACCCAGAGTCAAGTTTGCTTGGGACCAGGGAATTGGGATTGGCCATTGAGATGGTCTAGACAGAGATAGTCACCGTGATAACATTTTTGCAACCATGAAATGTTTAGTCTTGGCAGTACCACAAAACTCTTGGTTGTTTTTGCTGCAATAGGCAAACACAACTAACCACCCAGCCCCTTTAGGTTCTTCCAGTAAATTGATGCAAAGGTGTTCCAATAGTTGTGGTTTGTCAACTCAAAAACTGAAACAAAAGCACTCTAAAACAAGTGATTTCACTGACCTCCTTTGCTAAAAGTTTCTATTAAGCAAAAAAAAAGGGGGGGGGAGTCCTCCAAGTGATCCAGTGATGTTTCTTACTCTGCATGGGATGCACCCTCTCTGCTCACCTTCCGTTCTGCTTCGCTCTCCATAAACACAGTCCAAAGTTTCCAAGCTGACTTCCTGTTTTCTTCATTTTGGCATGGCCCTCTTGGTCAGATGTCCAACAGCAGCTCCCCCGCTTCTTGGCTGCTTATCTCCTGATAACACCACCACTCAAACAAAGGATGCGGGCTTCCATTTGCCAAACAAAGGAAGTGTGGTCCAGTTTCAAACAGCCTGGCCATGCAACATGCACGGTCCTCTCCGCCAGTAATAACAACATGTCGTCAATAATGTAAAATACTACAGGAGGCTGGTGAATTATGAAGCAGATGGTGGCAAAGGAGCGGATGGTGCAATTTGCTCCTGTGCTGGACTGTTTTACGTATTGGGGTGTCTTCATACTTTACGTAGATCCTTGTTCCTGCTCTCTGGCACGTCTTAAGTCTAGAAGCATCAGCCGTTCCTCCTTAAGCTGGAGGAGTCATGGAGAATTGTATCCTCTGGCCTGGTGGTTAAGGCGACAGGCTAGAAACCAGGAGACTGTGAGTTCTGGCCCCACCTTAGGCATGAAAGCCGGCTGGGTGACCTTTTGGGCCAGTCACTCTCTCTCAGCCGAGCCCACCCCACAGGGTTCTTGTTATGGGGAAAATAGGAGGAATATTAGGTATGTTCGCCACCTTGAGTTATTTATAAAAATAATAAAGGCGGGATAAAAAAAATCTTTAGAAACCCAAATAAAATTATGTTTTGGAGCAGGAGTTTTTGCTAGTTTGAGGTCTCTGGCAGATGACCCAAGTATGCATCTCGGAGGGTGCCAGTTTTTGGTGTTGATTCTGTACCAAAAGCCCCAGGGAGAGAAATTCAGGACAGCAGTTGGTTCCTGGGAAGTGTGTAATAAGCAGAGCAGCTCTAGGTAATATTTCTTCCTCTTTTCCCCAGGGAGGACCATCAGATTAAAGAGATGGTAAAGTCTCACTGCTAGAGGAAGGAGTTGAGAGGGACGCTGAAGGCCGTAAAAGAAAGGATACTGCATTTTTGCAAATGTAAATAAACTTCTCCCTTTCTCTCGCTGAAAGTTAACTATCTTTTATTATGATGCTTGATCGCACAGTCAGACAGATGTTTAGACTGAATTTGGCATTTTTGTCCACCTATTGAGGCTTTCCCAAGGACCTGGGATAGGTAGATGTTGTTGTTGTTGTGCCTGGCTTTTTTTTTTTTTTTTTGCATATCAGAATCAGAAGTTTTTATACTTTCTTCCAACAGAAAGTGGGTTGCTGAATGGCTTGTCTGTTTCTGGTTTCAGCTAGCTTCCCTCCTTCCTTCCAGAAGCCATGACAACCTGGGTTGGGCAAATTCAAATATGCTGGTAGCGCCTACTCTTTCCCTTTCTGTTTTAGAACTTGCACCGTTCTTAATGTTCAGGGAGGACCTGTTTTTTGCCGTTTAGATTCAGGAACCGAAACAACACTGGCGTTCTGGCACATTCTTACTCAGTTTGTGGGGAAAGATGCTTCTGGTTTGCTTTCCCCAGCAAGAAGAAAACCTCTGTCAGGTTCTCCTGGTGGAGTCTGCCGACATTGCTTTTGAATTATGAGATGGCCAAGCAGGGCTGCAACTGGGGGGGGGGGGGGCAACCGGGGCATGTGCCCCAGGTGCGCTGGAGGGGCGCCAAAATGAGTGCTGGCGGCACACCAAAATGGGCACGGAATCCATGTTTGCCCCGGGTGACACAGACCCTAGTTGCGGCCCTGTGGCCAAGGAGTGTGGGCAAATCCCTTCGTTTGTTCTGCTACCTTTTCTCAAGTACTCTGCAGCCTTCCTGGGTTCCTACCATGAAATCAAATCCCACAAGACCTCAGGACTTGGTTTTGTTTTGTTTTGTTTTTCAAATCAAGAAGGGACGGGCAGCCAGAGAGGCTGCAGAAGGAAGGAAGGATTCGTCACATCAAAAACCACCCTTTGCAGTTGCACATCCCTGCCACCTCAGAAGCAGCTTTGACGGAAGCCTGAATATAACTCAGAATAACAGAAAATTCTTTTCTGGGAAAAGGGAATTTTCAAGAAACTCAAGGATAGGTTTCTTTCAGGGTTGCGTAAGTGGGGACCTCATCAACTGTCTTGACTTGGAAAGCCTATCCAACATTGGCCGTCAAATGTTAATTGTTAATATGATTTCATAAAGAATGAACCTATCTCTATTTAACATAATGTAATTATAATTCAGGTTTATCTTTAAACAAGCACTTCTCATTTGTATTGTGGCCTTGTCCACCTTTTTGTCCTGTAGTTGTCTTCCAAGAGTCTGGAAGACTCATTCCGCCCCCCCATCTACCACTCCAAGGTTTAATTTGGCCCTTAGTCCAACAAAATTGTTTACCCCTCATTTAGATGCTGCTTCAGCATTATCACAGATAGTCCTCACTTACTGACTGCCTCATTTAGTGACCGCTTAAAGTTACAACAGTGTTAAAAAAAACAGCTTTGCAACCAATCCTCACATTTACAACCGTTGCAGCATCCCACAGTCACATGATCACCATTTGCGTGCTTCCCAACTGGCTTGCGACAAGCAAAGTTAATGGAGAATGTGGAAGTAAAATTGTAAGTTGCAGTCGTGTGATAATTGCTTAACAACTACAGTGACCCACTTAATGACCAAATGGGAAGTGATGTCATATGTCCGTTGCAGTCATGTGATTTTCCACTTAACGACTGTCACCGGTCTCAATTGTGGTCGCTAAGCAAGGACTGCCTGTAATGTTAAAAAAAGTGAATAGCTGAGCATAATTATGACTCTGTTGCTTGCCCAAAAGCTATCCTTAGTCATCACCAAGGTTTTCTGGTTCTTGAGAAAACCCCTTTGCCTGGAAGCAGGTGATCAGAGGAAGAGTTATGGGCAGAGCGTGAAGCTGTTTGCTTAAAAACACCCTCTCCCTCACCTCCAAGGCTGGCCTGTGATTGTTCCGTTTGGAAGCAGAGCCACCCCAAAATATTTCAGGAAGCTTAATTGTACCGTGGGATGAAACCTGACGCTGGACACACCACACTGAGCACTTTGTCCGAGCAGACCAACACTAAACCTGTACAACGCCGGAGCTCAGTTGATTTGCTCCCGTGGCCAGCCAGAGCAGGCCATGGCTGGCCGGAGCAGACCGTGGCTTCCGTGATGACGGGACAGAGCTGCTGGGCCTGTCCTGAGACAGCGTACCAGAGGCTCTGGACGTCCCGATGGTCATCTTCCTCTTCCCATTGAGCGGTGCATCCTTGTGTCCCTTCTCTTCCAGGACCAGGCCCCTGGCATCGCCGCTCGACTGCAGGAGCCAGGAGTCCCCTCCAGCCCGGGTTCAGTGCCTGCCCAGGCCCCACCCCTGGTGAATGACTACACCCTGAGGAACCAGCTCCTGAAGCAGCAGATTATGAGACGGCGGCAACAGCAGCAGCAGCAGCAACAGCAGCAGCAGCAGCAGCTTCAGGTTGACCTTTTAGCACCTGCTAGCAAACCCAGGATAATTCACAGGCTCGCTCTTCCAGGGGTGAAACGGTCCCGGCCATCATTGCAGAATGGCGAACCGTCTGTCTGCCGTGGTAGCTGGGCTAGTTTGACATTCATTTATTTACCCATTTGTTTCCTGCGGTGTTGGTGTCCCTCCAGACCAGCAGGATTCCCTTCTTGCAGCAGAATGCAAGTACGATACAATAAAAGAGCAGAACCGCAGTAAGAAACAGAGGCACAGAATTCGTAAGGGGGAAACTAAGGTCACCAGGTACAAAAAACAGTCAAGCCCGGCCCAAGGAGGGAAAGTCTAACCTATATCAGATTCCCCTCCCAGGACTTTTTGGTTAAGCCTGGTTTTATCTGCTCTCCTAAAACACAACAGGATGGAGGCAATAAATTCTTCCAAAGAAGTAGACCTGTAGCAGAGAACCTGACTTTTGGGGTCCTAGAGAAGACAAGCCCCAAAGAAAGGGATCTGCTGTTGGCCTGCCCTGCAAGAGAAACCAGACTTCCTTCCTCCCTTCCTCAATCATATTTATATGGCCGCCCATCTCACACAAAGCGATTCTGCGCAGCATACAACAACTTGATCTCCAAGCTTTCAGCCCCTGTAGGCAACCCTCCCCATGAAAATTTCTTGCATCTTACAAGGAACGGGTGTGAGGAAGAACGAGAGATGAGGAGCAGGAGATAGGACCAAAAAGAAAGACCAAAGGTGTTTGTAGGAACCCAGAGGGAGAAGGTAGAATTTGAGGCCATAATGGGATCAGAGGAGATTATGAAGGACCCTGATCTGCATGGGTTTAATGAGAGGGTCGGGGTGCCCAGACCGTCTCCAGAAGTTGCCATCAAATCATGTTTAATGTTAGCGAAGAAGAAAATTGCTAAATACTGAAACAATAGTTGTATGAGCCATATTTTTTATGTTTTTATGTGAGTGTAGAAGTAAATGAAAGCAAATTTAGTTTTTGTTCACGCTCTACTTGATTTTTGGAGAGTGGCCCTAGCATGTCAGAAGCCAAGTGGGGCCCTTCGTCCCTCCAGAAGTTGCACCTACTCTAGTTCAACAAGTTTTGGGGTATCTGGGAGGTAGGCTGTTTCCCAAATGTTGGAAGGAACGCAGTGATGAATTCGACGTGTCCTCAGAAGAAGAGAAGGGACGCAGACAGATGTTGCAATTTTATTTCCCTTTCAGTGACTGAGGTTCAGCATTCAGTATGAATTGCAAAGGATTGTGGTTTCCAAATTCTATATTAAGGCCATCATTAAGCCAAATAAAAATATGGAGCGTTTGAGATCCCTGGATCTCTTAATCAGGCAGGATAGTTGCTAGAAAATAGTTTGAATAGAGAAGATGAGGGAAAGTTGGCTGGTCTGAAGTTGTAAAATTGGCATAATCAATATCTCAAAATACTAGAACTTGGGTAGGAGCAGCTAACATTCCAATTAGACCCTGCTTGGTATTGTGGTATTTTGAAGCTACACGCTAAAGTTTTAAAAGATGAAGATCCCCCGCTTTAAAAAATATAGAATCTAGATCTTGAGACAAGCCCATCTCTGTCCTTCTACAAAATACACTAGGGGTTTTTTGTGGGGGGGGGGGTGTGTGTGAAAACAAGACTGATACAGTTTCCCCAAATCCCGGAAGACTGAGGCAAGGAATTTATGTTCCTCCTGATATGTCTGGAATACAATTCCCAGATCTCCATCCAGCATGGACAGTAGTGAGGGATGCTGGGAGCTATTGGCAGTAACATCTGGTGGACCACAGGTTTTTCACCTGTGCTGAAAGGGAACCCAATTAGGACTGTGTAGAAGGAGACAAAAGGTATGCATTTTAAAAATTCCAGGGAAAGTTCATGAATCTATAGCTGGAAACGGGGAGCAACTCCTTTGTATGCATTTGCATTGCATAGAAAATGCGCTCAGTGTGAAAATACAACTTTTCTTTCTTTTGCTTCCTAGGAAAAGCAGAGGCATGGCATGATGAGTGTGGCATCTGAACAAAGGGGTCCCTTTGTGGGCCAACAGATGAACCAGTTTCCCGGTAAGAAGGATACCTGTTCTTCTGGAAGCTTTTTTAAATTCAGGGATTTCAAGAAAACCTGGATAAGAAATGAGATTTTTATGCTACTTGCAAATCTAACATTCCTTCTGTTGCTGAGCTGTATAAAACAGACTGTTCCCTGTAACAGGAAGAGGTTTTTAGAATGAAATAACAGTGGTATATACAGTACCAAAGCTTTAGTGCCAATGTCTCATGTTTGGGTGGCGATAGTGCAGAATTATAGAATTAGAATTATAGAATATGTAATTTTGCAGCTGTTGACTACAGTGAAGCAAAACTCACTTGGCAGAAGGTAATTCCTCATTTTGCAGACTAGAGCTTGAAATGCGGAAGTTAGAAAAATGAAAGTACATGAAGCCCAGAATTCAGATTTTGAAACTACACATTACTTGAAATTAGAGGGTGAAAGTTGATATGCCAGCAGCAAAGAATGGTGATGGGTCATGTGTGGCAAACCCTTATTTTTTTAAAATCCCCAAACAATTTTGAAATCCACCCGAGAGAAAGCTGTAATGCGAGAGTATTGTTTTATTTTTACTGTGATTTCTGTTGATGGTGCATTTTGGCTCTTGGGAACTTCAACAAGTTTATGTTTGGAGCACTGATTAGACAAGAACAACTCTGTCGTTTTAGCAAAAATAAAAACAGATTGCTTGCAACAGTTAAAAGCCAAGCCAAAAGCAATTGTTGGTCCGTGACTTGAATCCTAATCACTAAAATGGATAGTTCATTTTCTAAACATCGTTGGAAATGTAACAATCAGATCATTCTTTCATATTGGATGGCAATGCTGCAAAGCTCAACAATTCTGGAAAATGATTCATTTTCAGGTTTCTAAAACAGTATAACATACCCTGTTAGTTATAATCACAAAATGAAATACTGAAAAAATTATAATTCACTTGTTACTTGATACTTGTTAATTCCTTGTTTATTCCCCTGATTCTATTCTTTTGCCCTTTTCTTTTTCTTCTTTCTCCTTTTTCTGTTTATAGGTTTTTTTTTCTTAAAGTATTCAGTAAAACGTATTATACCCCCCCAAAAAATGGGTATGTAGGTTCAATATGCCATGCTTGCAGAGTGATAAATTACGAGTTTAAAGGCATGACTCTCAAGCATCTGCCCACTTACTAATTCAAGATCTTGCTCGTCTCTCCCCAGCAGTTTCCCAGTCCATGCCAACTGACTGCAGCCAGTCCATGCAACCCTCTGGCTCAAACCACCGCATGATACCTCCTGCCCAAGGAATCCTGCAGAACACCTTGGCCTCCGGCATTGGGCCAGCTGCTGTGAACCAGAACAGTGGAGCTATGGTGATGATCCCGCATAATCCCAACAAGCAGCCAGCCATCTTCCCCCCGAATTCCGATTTCAACCTCCCGCTCCGAGCAAGCCAAAACTCGCTGGGCATGACTTCAGGATGCCAAACCGTTCACAGCCATCCTGTGGCTCGGCCAGGCATGGCTTTGCCCAGCTTTGCTGCTGGTGCGTTAGTTACACATTCTTCTGCCCAGCAGCACTTGAGGCAGCAGGCCATGACGAGAATGCCCGCCATCTATTCCAATTCCTCTGCTCCGATGTGGACACCAACAGTGGTCCCGAGGATGCCAAATCAAAGTCCGATAGAAGCCAGCATGCACCAATTCTCTGATAATCCTGTCTTCTCCAAACAGAACATCAGGTCAAGTCTCCCTGGCCAACCATTTACTCACCAAGCTGGGCCTCCTCCCAACCAGATCGTTCCTGGGGTGCAGGCCAGACAGATACAGAAAGTCAACCTTGGACCTTCTAACCAAAGCTTAATCCCTCTCAATAATCAGAACCTGAGACATGGTTTAAGCAGAGGACCTTTGCCAGCTGCCATGAATGTTATGAAATCAATGCCCCAAGGGGTCTCTGGGTTTAGCCAGCTCAGCGCTGCTCCAGCAGTTGGGCCACCCAGTTATCCAGGCTCAGCTGGGCAGTCCTCCGTAACGTTCAACAGAATGAACGTTGCTTTGGAGTTGTCACCGCAGTACGACTTTGTAACTCAGCAAAACAACGCCATGTTACCCGGGACGTGCAGCGAAGCTGACTTTATTGACTCTTTGATGAAGAACAGCAGCGGCACTGATGAAGACTGGCTAAATAATTTGACATTGATAGATGACATTTTGGGGCAGCACGTTCAGAGTGCTGGACATGTGTGATTCTAGAGAGGAATGAAAGGAGGTGTAAATAATCTGCAGGACCTGAAATGGAACCCTATAAAAAATTAGCAACAACATTTTACATCTCCTTCTTTCAGAGTCGAAAGAAAGGATGAGGACGCCCACTTCATTTGCTTTCCTCCAGGGATTTTTCAAATGGCTGTGTACATATTTGAATATTTTGTAAATTATGTTTTCCTAAACATTAAATATGGAAGTATTTATACTTCTTTGCTGGACTTTGTAAATACCTTATAGATTACTTTTTTTTTCTTATATTATAGGAATTACACTTTGTTCTAAATATGCAAATATTATTGTTAGTTTCAGTAATACTGTGTATTACAGCATCGAATATTTTATGTTTTTGACATAACGTATGGATGAGGGGTGCCCTGGAAAACAGAATAAACAGAAAGAAAAATTTGCAGCAATTCCTACCTCCCTGCTTCTTCTAGTGCAAATTGTACAAACCTCCGTTTTGATCAGCGGCCAAAAAGCTTTGCAAAGCAGCTCATTGGGACAAGCTCCTACATGAAAGAAAGAGAAGATCGTTGTTCTTTTTCCATCAGGGCTTTCCTCACACAGTGAGGATCTTCTCACTGCATCATTTCAATGGGGACAGGCAAATCTGGGGTGGGGTGCAGGCGCTGTGCACATTTGGAACACGATCCTTTGGGTCTGCTGTGGTCTGTGCGAAAAACAAGTAAACGTACGGTAAGAGTATTCTCCCAGAAGACCTGACCTGCTCCAAACTACAGATAGTCCTTGCTTAACAATCACAATTGGGACTGGAATTTTGGTTGCTAAGTGAAGCAGTCATTAAGTGAATCCGACCTGTTTTTACCATCTTTTTGTGGTGGTCGTTAAGCGAATCACTGTGGGCGTTAAACAAGCCATGTGGTCGTTAAGCAAATCACATGGTTCCCCACTGATTTTGCTTGCCAGAAGCTGGCCAGGAAGGCCAAAAATGGTAATCACATAACCATGGGACACTGCGATGGCCATAAATGGAAACCGGTTGCCAAATGCCCAAATCGTGATCTTATGACTGCGGGGACATTGCAACGGTCATTAGTGTGAGGGCCAGTCATCAGTTGTTTTTTTCCAGCACCGTTGTAAGTCTGAACCATCACTAAATGAGTGGTTGTTAAGTGAGGATTACCTGTAGCTGATCCTGGTAATTGTAAAAAATCAATTTCACAAAAAGCAAACTTCTGAGGTAGTTCCACGCTCCCCTCTAGTTTTCTCAGTTTGTCCTGTTTTGTGCGCCTCCCAGACAGTAGGCGCATGAAAACAAGGCCACCTACATTTTTGTTTTCTAACAGTTCCTATGTAGTGGTGCCTCTAAATAAATATACCAGTGCTTTGCAGCTTCCCCTTTAATTGCTTGGAAATTTTTTTTAAAAAAAACTATTGAAATATTAGGAGTCCCAAGGCAGGAGGCTGAACACATTTGAGTCCCTGGAGTCTGCACAGCCTCTCCTTGGAGTGCAACCTCAAGCCGTGCACTTCATGTGCGAACAAGCCCCACAGAGGATGTCTGAAAGGGGCGCAAAGCTGGGCAGGGCTCTGGAGCCGAGCCCAGGATGTTAATCCCAGGTAGCTCCGTCCTTCCCGAATGCTGCAGCGTCTGTCAATGGCAGAAACGCTGATGTTCACCTGCAAGGCACCCCATTGAGAGTAACCAAGCCATGCCACTGTGGCTACGTGAAGCTGCCCCTGGAGAAATCAGGGGCTGGTCTTGAGAAAGGGTTAGAATGCCAAGGCTAGTTTGCAAAATGATCTATGCCAGAAGGATGCCCAGCTCTAAAAACAGAGGTCTTTCTGATTTGCCCACCTCAACCATGTATATTTGTAGAATACAGATGCTTTGTTCTTGGTTCTAAATGATTTTTTTTTTTTTTTGGCATTCTGTTTTTAATATAAGGATTGCCCCCCCCCACCTCCCGGCATAAAAATGTCTATAAAAACACAAAATAGCTTAACTTTGGATGTTTTTTCTGTCATGTATATTTAAGAGTCTGTTTATCAAAGAGATCCATTGTACTGTACGCTTCTTCAAAAAATGTTCCTACTTTGTGTAACCATATTTTAATAGCCACATCCTCCTCCTCCATTTGTAAAATAGCATTTGTGTCAGACACACCAAACTGTTTTTTCCTTCATACCATAATAAACTGCCAGGGAAAAAATTGCACTCACTGAATGTTTTCAGTTATTTGTTTTGTAGAAGCTGTTTTTTCATATATACACACACACATGCACACACCCCTGTAGATATATTTAATTTGTGAAACCCTCAACTTGGATGAATGTTCACGATCTACTCTTTCTGAACAAGAAGATCACGAAGCCTGCCATGGGTGGCTTTGCACGCATGCTTAGGAAGAACTAATTGTGCCAGAAATAGCTACTAATCGGGTCTGCAGTGTCCAGAACTCTTCCTGCATAACACATGTCCTGGCATCTTAACGACTAAATTAATTACAGTATAAATCATCATGAGCTTTTATCAGATGCAGGAAGTATTATTCCAAGACACACCCATAAGAGCAGGGAGGCAACGGGTAAACAAGCTAGAGGCAAATAAAATTGCGAGGCGCAGGCACTGATGAGAACTACAGATTGTGGCCAATCACAAAAGACTACTCTATGCTGCAGACATCCTTTAACTAGAGAGCAGATTAGCATATTCCAACCAGATTCATGCTTCTCGCTATGCAATGGTCAGTTTAATCCTAATTTAATAAGCCACAGGATGCTGAGCCCAAACCAGACAGCCACATTATGGATGCCTTGAACCAGGCCATAATGTGCTATTTAAAAACTGCTCTTTTTAAATCCCTGAGAAATAGCATTGGGATTAAATACTGACATGAGCTGCAGCCATAAACCTGCTTTTCAGTTACAGGCAGTCCTCACTTAACGACCACAATTGGGACCAGAATTTTGGTTGCTAAGCAAAGCGGTCATTAAGCGAATCTGACCCGATTTCACCTTTTGTCCAGTGGTCATTAAGTGAATCACAGTGGGCATTAAGTGAACCATGTGGTCGTTAAGCAAATCACATGGTTCCCCTTTGAGTTTGCTTGTTGGAAGCCAGCCAGGAAGGTTGAAAATGGCAATCATGTGACCACGGGATGCTGCGATGGTCATAAATGCAAACCGGTTGCCAATTGCCCAAATCATGACCGCAGGGACGTTGCGACGGTTATAAGTGTGAGGACAGGCCATAAGTCGTTTTTTTCAGCACGGTCATTTTAAGTCCAAACCATCACTAAACGAATGGTTAAGTGAGGACTACCTATATACTCATGAAGGCTGTGTTCACAAAACAGCCTCAACCCAATCAGGCAAAGATTTAATAGCCGCCTGCTCAGAACCAGCTTTGTGTGGCTCAGCACCATAAGGTGAACCTGCCCCCACCAGTTGGTTTATGGTTCCATGTATTGTGTGAACCCAGCAAATGATATGGCCCAAGAATATGAAATGGACTCATTGTCCAGACCAGAGCACACTTTGAGCTGCTACCATCCTTTCCCAAATTGGGGACATCAAAGATGCAGTGGGATTACAGCTCCTAGAATTCCAAGGGGTGGGAATTCTGGAATCCTAGGGTATCATGGGAAAGGATGGTTTAGAGATTAAAGGCTACAGAAAGAGGGGTGAGATGCAAGAGGTTTCAGTAATAGGGTGTTGAAATAACCCCCCTCCCCATTTAACCAGCTGCTGATTTGTATATGTTTTTAAAGATTTTTTTCCCCATAATTTCTATATTCTGGTTCTCAGGATGCAGGCTTTGAATCCGGCTATTGGGCACCATGCCATCTGCAATGTCAGACTTGCATTTTTGCATCTTGGACTTGCCACATTTTCCTGTTGCTTAGAATGTAAACTGGCAGCTGCTAAACTTAGGAAAAATTACTGTCAGGCATACCCTGATCTTCTGAACCCCCAAGAGGGGTCACTTTGAGATCATGAACTGCATTAATATATACATGAAAATAAATTGTGGGGTGTTTTATTTTTTTTTCTTTTTCAAGGAAGAATGTTGCCCTAAAGAGCTGCAGGGAAGAAACAGAGGATATCAGTAGAGTTAAACGATGGATGCTCTCAGAGGCAATTCCCCAGAACTTTGCTCTGTGACTGGAGAATCCTATTGTGCAGGCCTAGAGAAATCTAATAGGGACGCGGTGGTGCTGCGGGTTAAACCACTGAGCTGCTGAGCTTGCTGATTGGAAGGTCGGCGGTTCGACTCCGCGTGACGGGGTGAGCTCCCGTTGCTAGTCCCAGCTCCTGCCAACCTAGCAGTTCAAAAACATGCAAATGTGAGTAGATTAACAGGCACCGCTTCAGCGGGCAGGTAACGGCGTTCCATTTAGTCATGCCGGCCACATGACCACGGAAGTGTCTACGGACAAATGCCGGCTCTTTGGCTTTGAAACAGAGATGAGCACCGCCCCCTAGAGTCGGACATGGCTGAACTTAACGTCAAGGGAAACCTTTACCTTTACCTTAGAGAAATCTAACCAGTTATTGCAGTCTTGCAGGTCTCAAGAATTCATGAAATTTAGAGTAGTCAGTTCAGTGTTCTGCCACAATGCGATACAGTTCTTGAAACAACATTCTTAGTTAAGATTGTTTGTTTGCAAGTTCCTATTTTTCTTCTCCTCCCTGGACACAAATCCATTTATTCATAAAAATCTATAATCCGTGTTCTTCTGTGTTCACTACGGTGACTGTATTTTCTTGGAAAAAAATAAAGGACCAACCTGAATAAGGGACAAATCTGCAAGAGGTTCATAAGGATAAAAAAAAAGTAACTGTTTATGTTTATAACTGCTTTGCAGAGGAAAATTCAAGAGCACAACCAAGAAAAACTTTACAAAAACACATATTTTAATAAAAATGTCTAAAATCAAACAGTGTATGTAAACTTATTTTGAAAAGACAATTCAATTTCCAGCTTCTTCACATAAATGTGAAAGACGGTGCATTAAGTGGCACCATTGGTACGGTAAAAGTTAAAACGACCAAAATAGAGGGCAAACGTGAGTTTTTGAAAAATAAATACATCTAAAGGACAGCTTCCTGAAATGAAAGACTGTCCTTTATAATAAAGGACGAATGGTCACTGTAGTGTTCCCACAATGCACAGCATTGTAGAATGCTTAACTATGCTTTATTGAAGATATCACAATAGGCCAGCTTCGCATAACACAAGGTAGTTAAGCTATAACACTAAGGAAATTAGGCTATAATACTGGGGGAAAGGAGGGAATGATTCAGCCTGTTTTGCATGTCAACGGTCCTTAATACAAAGCTTAGGATCACCAGGTGGGCCTGGGAAGCGTCCTGAAAGCAGAAGAGTATTATGATGTAACTGCAGAGCAGTGTTTCTCAACTTTGGCAACTTAAGACATATGGACTTCAACTCCCAGAATTCCCTAGCCAGCCATGCTGGCTAGGGAATTCTGGGAATTGAAGTCCACACATCTTAAAGTTCCTACGGTTGAGAAACAGTGCGAGAGAGGGAGGGAGGGAGAGGGAGAGGGAGAGGTTAAAATATAATTGCACTTATAACTGCTGTGAAGGATATCAGAAGCCACCTCTTTGTATCTTTTTTCTTTCTTTTCCGTTTTTCTTCAACTTTTTTCCCTTTTCTTGCACTTTTGGCTTTCACTCTGCTTTCTCCCTTTTTCTTACTTTATATTAGTCTGTATTAGCTTTTATCTTCTTTTTTAAATGTTTCAATAAAAATCGTATTAATTTTTTTAAAAAATGGAAGTGTCCTGCAAGCTTAAGAGCTGCTCCAGTTAGCCTCAGCAACATCTGAGCAAGCAGCGCCTGCAGATGGAAAGGCCCCGCTGAATCTGTGACCCATTCATTCCTGTCCATCTTCATTCATCAGCCCATTCTGTCTTTTTCCTCCCTCCCTCGACTAATTTTATTCACTTCGAGATCCTGGGGGAGAAGCAGGCTATAAATGTGCCAAGAAATGCAGTGCTTGGAGAATCTCTCATGTTGAACAGACAGAAGAAGGTCCAGCTGGAAAGAAATGAGAGATGCATCAGGAGAAGCAGAATTGGGGAATCCCAGTTCCTAAACCACGTGTTTCAGGGAAGGGCTTCGGGGACTTAGTGGCACAATACCTGGGAGACAGAGAAAGAATGATTCTCTGATTGTGTGAATTCCTGACCCCACACAGTATATCTCAGTTCCTGCACTTCGTTGACCTTGGCCAAATTCTCTCCCTGAGGTTGTTTCTCTCACCGGTGTATCAACATTGAGTCCAAACCACCAGCTTGTTTCACTGCAGAGCCATGCCTTATTCAACTGCGGGGATGTGGACTCAGCCAGGCGTCTCTGCTGCAAAAGGACAACATGAGAAAATTGTCTTTAAATAGGATAAAGCCAACAGCTGGGGTTGAGGTCAGCACAAACTGGAGTCGCAAAACAGCAAGGAACAGAAAGGGGAGAAGGAAGCAGGCCATGGCTGGTAGAAGCGTGCTATCCTTTCAGTGGGTTTAAGCGAAAATACACACCAGAGGGTGGGGGAAGAGAGGGACACTAGAGCCGCGAGACACTGGTTACGTTCACACAACATGCTAAACCCAGGTTGTTTTTTTAATCCGTTCAATCGCATCCAATTCTCAGAGACTGCCTGGACAAGCCTCTGCAGTTTTCTTGGCAAGGTTTTTCAGAAGGGGTTCACCATTGTCTCTTTCCTGGGGCTGAGAGAAAGTGACTGGCCCAAGGTCACCCAGCTGGCGTTGTGCCTAAGGCTGGACTAGAACTCACAGTCTCCTGGTTTCTAACCTGGTGCCTTAACAGATTGTAACAGGGCATCAATTTGATCAATAAAATAAAATAAAATACATTTTAAAAATGCCCCCTTGCATTTACACTCAAAAGTAGCCAACAATAGTTTTGTGTCGTGGGGAAGGTGCTGGCCTACAAACCAGGAGACTGTGAGTTCTAGGCCTCCTTTAGGCATGAAAGCCAGCTGGGTGACTTTGGGCCAGTCCCTCTCTCTCAGCCCAACCCACCTCACAAGGTTGTTGTGGGGAAAATAGGAGACAAGAGTATTAGATACATTTGCTGCCTTGAGTTAACCAAAATATATTTTAAAAGGCAGGATAAAAATATAATAATAATATGATGATGATGAATATTAACAGTAATTCTGAATTCTGATGATTCATTTGTGCAGATTGCCTCTTTTAATTCCATGCAATTTGTATTCATCTGTGGTGTCCACGGAAGGTCTCTGCAAGGAGTCTTCCAAATGCCCAAAATTTCCAACCTTTTGGCCATTTGGCATGGGACAGAATGAAAGATGCGCTGCGTTTTGTTTAGAAAAGTTTCTTAATGCAATTAATCTGGAGTTGCAAAGCAGTGTCGATCAGTGACTAGATCCATGCAACCCCACCTTAACTAACTTAACTTTTTAACTTAACTTCTTAACCTACCCCCTTGGTTTAGGTAAAAGTAAAGGTTTCCCTTGACATTAAGTCCAGTCATGTTCTACTCTAGGGGGCGGTGCTCATCTCCGTTTCAAAGCCGAAGAGCCGGTGTGTGTCCATAGACACTTCCGTGGTCATGTGGCCGGCATGACTACACGGAACGCCGTTACCTGCCCGCCGAAGCGGTGCCTATTAATCTACTCACATTGGCATGTTTTCGAACTGCCAGGTTGGCAGGAGCTGGGACTAGCAACGGGAGCTCACCGCCGACCCTCTGATGGGCAAGCTCAGCAGCTCAGCGGTTTAACCCACAGCGCCACCGCGTCCCTCCCTTGGTTTAGGTTTGGCTATAAACTAGGTGAGAACAGACCCACTGTGGCTTATTCTACAAGTCATGGTTAAAACAGGTCAGTTTTAACCATGTTGCGTTGCAACAGCCGGTTGCAACGCAGAAGCCCCGTCCGTCCCCCCGTCTCTCCCGCATTTTTCCAAGAGCGGGAGGCATCGCCCAGGAAATCTGTTTTCAGAGATGTCCTTCGGGGGCGGGCGGGGGCGTCTCTGCGGGGCCCCATTTGCCACCGCGGTGACTAGACGGCGCCGACGCAGGTGCAACGCGCGCTCTGCAGACAACCCCGCCAGATCGGGCGCCCCTGACTCAACCCCCATCCTCCCACAACCCGCTCCGCCGTGCCCAGCCGCCGCGCAGAAAAGGCGGAGGCGAACTACGCCTCCCGGCGCGCCCCGCGCCAGGGCGGCGAGCCCCTTTCCGGGCGGCGGAGGACTCCATCTCCCGACGCGCCCCGCGCCACGCCCGGCTGCCCGCTGCCTCGCTCGTTCGCTCGCTGCGGCGGCGGCTTCCTGTCAGCGGCCGTCACGTGACCGAGGCCCGCGGCGGCGGGGAAGGGGGTCGGCGCGGGTGGGGCGGGCGCCGGCGGAGCAGCTCGGTGAGTGGGCGCTCGGCGGGTGAGTGGATGGATGGATGGATGGGTGCGTGGGCGGGCGGGGAGGTCGCCCGGGGCTCGGCCCACCCCGGGCCTCCCTCCCGGGAGAGGCGGAGGAGCCGCCGGGCGGGTGGGGTTTTGGGGACGGGGGAGCCTCCACAGACAAAGCGTGGCCGCGGCGGCTGCCCCCCCCGCGAGGAGAAAGCCAGCCCGTGCGGGCGGGGCGCGCTCGGCCTCCCCTGAGGCGCTAGCTGTCCAAAGGCAGGGTCAAGAAGCGGGGTGCGCGGGGGGTGGCGGGCTGCGGGGGTTCCCGCCGAGTCCTCCGCCTGGCCAGATGGCGTATCCCTTGGAACTGGGCTTCCGGGCAAAACCGAAAGCTCTTTGGGGGTCCTCCTCCGTCGTGTTCGAAAGGGGGAAGGGAGGAAAGTTGAAGAACGCTCCATAGAATAACCTGTTCTCCCCCCCCCCACTTTTTCAGGACCCAGCCTCCCCCCCGTGGCCCCCGGGCCCAGGAGCAGGATGATGGTCTGCTGGAAGAGCCGAGCCCCTCCCAGATCTCCCACCCCGTGGGGTTGGGGACCCTGCTTTGCCAGGGGAGCGGGGGGGGGCATTTCTGGGCTGGGCACTGCCCACCTGCCCCCCCAGTTTGGAAAAGGAGGCCTGAGCCCCCTCCCCCGGGGTCAGGAGGGAGCCCTTCCCAGCCTGACACCCACCCACCCACCCACCTACCCATCCATCCATCCATCCATCATGTCTGTCTGTCTATCATGTGTCTGTCTGCCTATCTGACTGACTGACTGACTTGACTGACTGACTGTCTGTCTGTCTGTCTGTCTATCTATCTATCTAATTTATATAGCCACCCATCTCCCCAGTGTGACTGTGGGCAGCATACAACAAAACAGAGCAACTAAAATAAACCTTTAAAAAAACTATGAAAAGATAAATATAACTAAACCCATGGGAGAGTCCCTTTAAGATCTTGAATCTCACAAAGCCATTTCACGCTTTGCAGATGGCCCTGCACGGGTGAAGGCTGGGCCGCCTCCCCCACAGCCACCCATCTCTGCACCTGCTGCTTCCGGGCACCCTGCAATGCAATGGTTCCCGCCCCCACCTCGCTCAGCAGGCTGAGCGTCTTTCTAATGGCCCTCCTCCATTCTCCCCTCTCCCTTTGCAGGCCCGTTCTGGGGCTCTCAGACCCAGCTCACTCACTTGCTCTCCTACAGTCAGGCCAGAATCTCCCCGGACCTTAAGCTGCTTCTCTCTGTCTCATGCATGCGTGCAAAACTTGGCCACATCTTGCAATGAAAACAGTGCACCGGCTGCTTTGAATAACAGCTGCTCTTTGTACCCACATTTGCACACCAGGGTGATGTTTTTTTTGCTGTTCTGCCAGGGCCATCTTAGCTGTGGCCATTCTTCCAATAGCAAAGTTTGACTTGGTCCCTCCGTGCAACTTCCATCTTGGCTTCTGCAGATTAATATTAACACTGATAGTCAATAATTTTTGCTTCCTGGCTGAGGTACAGCTTCTACAGGTGCCTTCATAGACCACGTTGGAGTTAGCGATAATGGATGGGAGAATTATGTTTGCTAAGCTATATTCCTCACTTCTTTGGCCTCCTTCCTGCCCCAATTTGATAGAAATCCTCCGTTTTGGGCCAGCAATTTCACATAGGTAGTTTGGCTTCTCTAGGTAGTCTTTCCCACCCTGTAGAAAACATTTCAGTACTGCTCCAGACAGTTTCAAAGAGAAAAGAAGAGCCATCTATGCGGTTCTAATTTCTTAAAGTGGTCCGAAGACCCTGGGGGTCCCACAGGACCCTCTCAGTGGTCCACGAAATCAGAATGATTTGCTAGCCTATGTTGAAAAATAATACAGCATTAAAATCTCATCAAACAATTGTGAGAAGCGGTAGTGGCAGTGAATGCATCAATTTTAATTTTTCATGTGGTAAATATTGATGATAAATATAAACCATACCAATAAAAGCTCTTTTGGGACCCTCCATTTTAAAAAGGAGGAAGTGGTCCCTAGAGAAAAAAGTGTTAAGAAACACTGATCTAATGCAAGGTGATCATTTCCCAACCCCTGCTTTTATTCCTATTAAAACTCATTTAGTTTATAGATTGGTCTTGGGATGGACTCATTTAGTTTATAGATTGGTCTTGGGATGGGATATGATAAGGAATGACAAATTTAAAAGACATGCAACATTAAAACTCTTAAAACATAAATTTTGCAGTGGTGTGACTTTGGGGCTCTTATTTCTTGAAAGTCTGCCCTGTAAGCTACCTATTCATCTTCCATAATGCACAAGGGTTGCTTCACATGTTTCTTTTTCCCTGTCTGGAGTTGGGTCAAGTAAAGGTGCTCAGTTGAGCAGTTGCAGTCTAATTCTTGATGAATTGCAGTCCTGAACTTGCACACATTGGGTTGGATGCAGGCTAAAGTTTCATTTATATGAATGGATCTACTACTGTAGACTGTAATTTGGATCCATATGTGGAGTTTCTGCTCTGCTCGGCCCAGTTTGTTCTTGGGTTTGCCTCAGTGTGATAAGAGTGTAATTTAATACTGCCATAAAATCTGTGCCAAAAGGATCCTCAATTACTAGGCTTTTGCATGACATTTTTCTTGTATACTTCCATTAGTATCAGTAAGGGTGTTGATTGCATCCATATTCATGTGGTTATTCCTCCTCACACCTTCCATAAAGATAAGCCAAGAAGCCTAAGGCTGCATCCGTACATTTTACCTTGGCTTGGGAATTTGTGCAACTTTCCCCCTCAAAAACAACAGCAGCAGCAACAACAAAAGGGGAGATAACCAGAAAAATCAAATTGTGTGACCCATGATGTGGGTGTGTTGGGTCATTCTGGGCTTCCTTTGGGAAATGGTGAGGAGAACTGTTGTAAGATTGTGTTTCTGAGTGATTCAACGTTGGAAATTAAGCTGTGTAGGGAGAGCAAGCTCCAACTGTTACGAATGCCATGGTGTTGGAATGATTCACGGTGTTGTTGGTTTGTTTGCTATCTTGTGTACTATGGTGAAATCCATATAGCTACATTTAGAATTATAGGTAAAGGTAAAGGTTTCCCTTGACATTAAGTCCAGTCGTGTCCGACTCTAGGGGGTGGTGCTCATCTCCGTTTCAAAGCCGAAGAGCCGGCGTTTGTCCGAAGACACTTCCTCCATGGTCATGTGGCCAGCATGACTGAACGGAACGCCGTTACCTGCCCGCCGAAGTGGTGCCTATTAATCTACTCACATTGGCATGTTTTCGAACTGCTAGGTTGGCAGGAGCTGGGACTAGCAACGGGAGCTCACTCCGCCACACGGATTCGAACCACCGACCTTCCGATCGGGAAGCTCAGCAGCTCAGTGGTTCAACCCACAGCGCCACCGCATCCCTTTGATTTAGAATTATATATCCTATTCTATTATATAATATCCTATAATATTCCTATAGTATTTATATTAACAATCCCAAGAGGACTTCCGCATCCAAGGAGATATGAAGGTAGCATGAATGTTACACACAGCTGACTAGATTCCATCTGTGTGGGTATGTGACTCTTCATACAGGGCCATGTGTCTATATTGTTGGAATACTGTAGTATAATTTAATACATTCTCTTCTGTTGGTACTATAGTCTCCATATCTGCAAGAAAAGCCTATATTTATACTATATTTCGGTACTATATTTATACTATTATGCTATATGCTATATACATATACACTATATATTATATATTATATATTAATATATGCTATATTATATTTGCTATATTTATACTGTACTTCTGTAGTATAATATAAATATATTCTATTGTTACTGTAGTCTCCACATCTGCAAGACAAGCCAAAACAAGCATTATTCTTAGTTTTCAGAGTGAAGTTTACTAACACATAATTACGCAGTCCAGTGTGGTAGCTTCAGCTTCTTCTGTTTTTACTCTAGAGTGTTTTGTTTCTTGGTGGAGGTAACTTGATATCCTAAAAAAATGGCAGGATGAAAAACGTAGCAGTGTTTTAAACAACTGGTAGAGAATGCAGGAAGGGACAGGCAATCAGTTGGAGTTGCTAAAATGCTGTTTGGGGGAGATAAAATAGACTCGCTCAATCATTTTTTTATTTATTTGACCAGGCAGTTTTTGATGGCAATTATCAAAATCAGAAAAGGATTTACTAATTTGTTACTCACATTCAACTTCTGGTGGAAATTTCGGGCACTAGCTTTTAGGATTGCATGGACAGAAAAGTCCCGTTTTGTTTTCATTGTGGATTACAGTTGACTGTATATATCTTAGTTTTCTCTTTGAAAGAGAACATTTTCTGGACATGCAAGGGCTTTCCTTCCCCTTTTTATTGGATAGTCTTTAATCAATGCCGTCTCGTTTGTAGGATAATGCTCAAGTTACCGGAAAGAACGTCTTCCTTTTAAGCACTGAAGTAGGAGCTGCTGCAAAGGCTGTGTGAAAAAGCATCCAGTAACACCATCTTGCAACTTTATTTATTTATTTGACATGTTTTTATTCTACCCACTTCAAGACAAGCCAGCCTGCAGCGGTTAACTTTCCTACTATAATTAACTCAAGAGTCATCACTGATCTCACTCCACATACGCTTAATGTAGGCTCAGCTATAGGCAAATCTTTGAACATAGCATTTGTTTCTCAGAGCCAGAAACTTACTAAGTGTGTGCCTTAGAAGAGGACTTTGCTTTGCATCTAAAAATAGTGGTGGGAGCAGGAAACTTTAGTGTGGAAGGAACACTGCCACTGTCTGATTCCTAAAAGGTGGTCTGGAAGCAGCACCTTGGCAGCTTGAAGATGTGTGGACTTCAATCCCCAGAATTCCCCAGCTAGCATGGCTGCTGGGGAATTCTGGGAGTTGAAGTCCACACATCTTCAAGCTGCCAAGGTTGAGAAACACTGGTACAAGGTATATACGAATCTCCAAGTAAGCCACGTCTTATTATTAAAGCCTAAACAGGTGTTATTCCAGAAATTACAGAATGACATGACACAGCAGCAATTCCAAATTTTTCTAATACCCTTTATCCACCCCCCCCAAAAAAGAGGTTAGCTGTAGGAGAACATGACTTTGAAGAGAGTTGTTGTTCTTCCCTCTTTTGTGTTGGTTTTTTCATTTCAATTTCGCTTTATAGTGAACAGCTGAGAAAAAAACAGAAATGAAATAAGGCTGCAGTAATCAGAACGTTATTAAAATAGATGGCCGTGACGTATTTGCAGTTTTTCCTGAAATTGTTCCAACCTGGCAAATCTGCTGTTGAAGAAGTTGATCTCAGGGGAGAGCTGGTTTTCAGGGAACAGCCACAGAGCCTCTCAAGCTGAAAGAAGCATCTGTCTACCTGCTTTGGGCTCTTTGAGATCTCTGCATTGTGCATGGTTATAATGTTCTCCATAAGATGTTCACGCGGAGAGTTAGGGGCTGGAACCATTCCTGATACATTGCATATATAGGTAGTCCTTGACTTACGACCACAGTTGGGACTGGAACTTCTGCCACTAAGCAAGGTGCTCATTACACCCAGTTTTACAAACTTTTTTGCCGTGGCTGTTAAGCGAATCCAGCTTCCTCCATTGACTTGCTTGTCAGAAGCTAGCTTGGAAGATCGCAAATGGTGATCACATGACTCCATTTACACTGCAACCACTGTAAATACATGCCGGTTGCCAAGCACCTGAATTTTGATCTTGTGACCACACGGATGCTGCGACCGTCGTAAGTGTGAGGACCAGTCACAAGTCACTTTTCTCAGTGCCATCGTAACTTCAGACAGTCACTAAACAAATGGTTGTAAGTTGATGACTATCTGTACTGTTTGATTTTATACCTCAAGTTGTTCGGCTTCTGGATCAGTCCCAGAGAGAATTGTTTTTCAGAGGCATAACCGTGCACTCATCCTAAAAAGATGGGCCAGTGTTCACGTGAAGGGCTCGCTGTTGCCAAGCCAATAAAGAGGTCTCATCGTACACATTGTTTGCCATCAGTGGCAGTGCAACTGTCATGTGCTTGAAGAGCTATTTTATATTCCAGAATGCTTTGACAGCATCTACATTTTTCTTTCAGAAGCTAATCCCTGAATTAATATAATCCTTTACGTTGCAATGTCTGCAATTCCCTTGCGCTAAGGACCTCTCGGACTGTACCAGTTCGGGATCAGTATCCCCATGGTGCGTTTAATGTTGGAGGGTGTTTCTGCAGTTGAGCATATTAATTTCTGGCTCAGCTGCTCCTTGGGAAATCGCGTGAAAACAATATTGCAGGATTTCTTCGGGAGTGTAGGGCAGTTGACAGGAAGTCCTGCCTCTTCAGATCTGCCTCCTCTTGCTGAAACCCAGGCGCTGTGGCGCCTGCCTACCATTCCCCTGTCTTCTCTGGTGGATCGGAGGGATGATCTCGCGCACAGCGACCTCCTATTTTTCCCCTCACCACAAAGGAAACACAGCAAGGCAAGGTGGACCAGGAACATTGAGGCTCCTTGAGTGCTGATTTGGATGCATGACCATGAAATCCTGGCCCGTTCCTGAAGAACAGGTGGTACAAGTGCAGTCCTCGGGGTTTGCGGGCAAAACTGGCTATAAAAAGGGCAGACTTCTTTGGAGGTGAATTGGCCACTGGTCTCTCTTAGGAAGCTTTGGAGAAACCCTTGGATCCTTAAAAGCTTTCATCTGGCTGACGAGTTCCCATTTTCTTTCTGCAACATGCAGCTTGGCCTTGGATTGTCTGCCCCCAGAACTGACAGGCCCCCTGGATTAGAATTAGGCCTGAACTCTTTGGGTCTGCCTGCATATGGGACTTCCTGACTGCCGGGTCTTGTGAGATTCCATTGTTTTCATATTAAATCATGTGAATTTGGGGAGTGACATTCCCAAGATCCTGTGCAAATTCAGCCTTGGGGGAGTGGGGGGAGAGTGTGAGGCCATGTAGGTTGAGTTGCCACCCTTCCAACTGAGTTCTGTAGTTTCTGTCTCTCTTCTTTTTGCAGGGAGCACTTAATTCTGTAAAATGTTTTGGTGCTGAAAACAGACTTCTTTTTTTAAAAAGAAACTAGTTTCTTTTTAACCCACTTTCCCCCTAATGGAAACTTGCTCGGCTTCCCTTTTGCACTGGCCTGGGTAACGCTATTATTGAAACTAAAAATTTAATTTTCCAAGTAACTTTTAGGAGAAGGACATGCAATGTATTTGGGACATAAAGTGGCGGCAGCTGTTGAAACCATCTTTTTCGTCAGCCGTCCACCCACCTAGAAAAGGTTGCAAAAATAACTCCCCCCACCCCATTTGAAATTGTTAATGTGTGTAGTCCAACTAAAATTGATGTCTCCTCTTTGCTGGTCTATAATAATAAAGATTTGATTTGATTTGATGTCTCCTGTGCCTGCTTTCTCAGCAGAACCTCCCCCCTGTTCTCCAGCATGGCCTCTTCATCAGCACCTAGATGCAACTCAAACTCCTTGGAGAGTGCCTCAATTAAAAGAGTGAGTATCTTCCTGGGCTTCTTTTGAATTATATATTTAATTATTAAGTGTCTCAAATGTTTCTGGAAGCCGTCTCCACAGGGTTGAACGGTCCACAACTTGAGTGCCACGTCGGGTCCTTAAAGTGTTTTTCGCAACACCGAGGCCTTCCCCAGTCACTTTCTGAAAATTAGCAGTATGGTTTCTCACTTTTTTTGAGATCTGAAGCACAGGAAAAAAATAGATTTAATATAGTTTGAAAACGTAGAGAAAATAGAACTTTCCCCCAAGCTCGGGGGGTTGGGGAACCTAGGAATCCCCGCCCATGTGCATAATATTTATTTCATCAAAGCATTTCTTGCCTCAGAAAAAGAAATGCTGAATGCATCCGCAAACCATCTAACAGTTCCCCTTTCCTCCCTTAGCATTACAGCAGTTCTTTGCTTAAGAATTTTGATTGTTTTCAGCCGCTTTCGTTTTGTTAAGTTGCATATTTCTTAAGACTTAAGTCACAAAGAGTAGATGGAAACCAGGAAGAGTCTGGTAGAACCTTTTCCAGCTTTCCAGCTAACACATTTTATTAAAAGGCATAAGATTTCGTGAGTGGCAGCTTATGCTTTTTAATAAAATTTGTTAGTCATAAAAAAGGACTGCAGGACTCTTTCTGGTGTTTTGCTACCATGATCTAACAGGGGAGATCATGCTGCTGCTTCAGAGAATAGATGGGAACATGAAGAATTGCTGTCAGAATTGTATGCAAGTTATACATACAGGATCTTACCGACAACAGAAGTCTCTACGTTGATCTTGTTATTTCTCTCTCAGCCTATGAAAGATGGAACTAACTGGGAACGCAATGAAGAAATTCCTCGCCTGCCAGGGGAAACGAGAGTCACAGGTAAAAACAGATTCCACAGTGTGTAATCATTGCTCCCAAACCCAAGTCCATTGTGCAAGAAGAAGAATAAAGTGGGCTGTGGGCTGTCTGAAGGATAGCATTCTTGAATATTTTAGTCCTCTGGTACATGTAAGAAATAAAAACTCAGCGTGCTCTTCAGTAAATGCATTTGTCGTGTTTTGGGGGCGTACTCATAGAGTCAGTATGGAATGAGAGCAGCACAGTTCAAGAGTGTCTTACCTCTTTGATGCTTCGCTTTGTAGCGCAAAAGGTTATGCTTCCCTCAGACTCTCACAAAATCCTTTTCATTTGGCCAGGGATACATCCGTGACTACAGTTATGTCTTTCCCATAAAATTTAGAGGTATCACATGGCCTTCTCCAACAAAAGGACAACTTCATTTTATCTCCCACAACAGCATTTGAGCATTCCCATACATCCTTTGCTAGTAAATGCTGTCTAGAGATCTGTGACTTTTTAGATTTTGAAAGGTAAATTCGGAATGTTCTGCTGTGCTTTTGTAATGACGTGAAGTTTGATAATATATTTTTTAAAACGTTTGTGTACCTGTCTTTCCAACCGTAAAAAGGTTATCGGAGCTAAGCTTTGTGGCCACGGTTGCATCACAGAAGAGCCTCCATTAGTGGTAGTTTTCCACTTCAGGGTTCTCCACTAATCTTTGCCTTTTTCAGTTTCGTTTTTTGCTTAGTTATGCCTTGATTACACTGCCGTCTTTTAAATGTGGAGCTGCTGTTTCTTCCACAGACAAAGAAGTCATTTACATGTGTCCCTTCAATGGTCCTGTTAAAGGGAGAGTGTACATCACAAACTACAGGCTCTACTTGAGAAGCGTGGAATCGGTAAGCAATCTCTACCGGCCTGTTGTGTGATGGAGGCAACTGGCAACTTCTCTGCCAGGCTGACCTTGGCTGAATGGTATTTGCAGTTGGTGAGATGGCTGAGACCTGCTGCCGCCAGATCCAGAATTATTATGGATTTGTCCCCAGGAGACCTGGAGGGAGTGTGAATTGGTGGCGTGTTTTCTTCCTTGGACCTTGGCTAGTTAGTTAGCATGGCAACAGAATGGAAAACAAGGTTCTCTGTATCTGCCGCAGATGCTTTTAAACTGAAATCTTCTTTTCAGTCCAGGGCTTTGGACATGTGTCAGTACTTGCCCACCAGTGCATAAGGATTCCTAAGGAGATTAACGGCTCTGGGGACCGATGCTTTAGCCTAATGCTATCCCTGGAGCTTTGAGTCAGAGCTCTGTGCAGTCTCCTGACCAAAACAAACAATGGAATAATCAGATTTATTGTCTAGCCCAAGGGGCCCTTGGGAGCTACACAGAGCATGGGTAACAGGTCAAGCAGCCAGGCTCAGAAGCTAAGCAAGTTTGGACCTGCCCAGGACTTGGATGGAAGACCACTTAGAAATATCCAGGTGGTCAGCTAGAATTGAACATTGAAAAGAAAAAAACCCAGACGAAAACAATCGCAAACCATGCCAAGGAAACCACACGGATGTGTCCGTGGGGTCATCAAAGGTCAAGATCAGCTTGAAGGAGGTTCTGCCTGTACCCTAGTGGGTGACCCAGTGATGCAAAGTGGGCTGGCTGGCTTCACTCGCTTGACCAGGGGTAGGAAACGGGGGTGGGTTTCTCACAATTTTTTAGGTTGGCAGTTAATTGTGCTAAGTTTGTTTTAGGATGCTGACTACCTTTTTCACCTTCCTGTTGAAAAAAACGGCAGGAAGCACCACAGTTGATTTTTCCAAAACTGCACGTGATCCGTTTGGGCGGGTTCATTGAAGCAGGCAGTGACAGCCACAAGGAAGAAAAAAAAGCAGAACTTTTTTTACAAATCGCAAAAGTTCAAAAGCAGCAGCTTTAAATGTTCTTTTCTTTTCCCTCTTAGCATTTTCTCAGTGTTTTTGGGTTGATGATTTAGTTGCAAAGTGAGCTAAGGGAGGGTGGTCACCACTGCTTGTTTGTAAAGGAGTACCAGAATGGTTTGGAGAAGTTGAAAAATGACATTAATTATTTCATTAATTTATAGTGTGATCTTCGTGGCATCCTCCGTGAGTAGCTAGCGCTGCCCCTACTTGACACAACAATCCTGACCATGTATAGCTTTTCATAGGATTTCAGTGAGAAATCCTATAGATAACAGCTGGGATGGGTGAGAAGGAATCACCCACCCACCCTGTTTTCTTGAATTCTGAAAGCTGTATTCCCCTCCCTGTGTCCTCCTTTGACGACAGAATCCTAGCTGAGATGCAGGGCAGAATTTAAATTATATATTTTTTAAAGGTCAGGTCTCTTGAAATGTCCTGGGATTTTTACACAGGAAAGAAGTGTTACTTTTCTGAAGAGTTTGGACTCACAATATGCCATTTATATTTTCATCACATTAATCTTCCATTTTGTATGGGTGTATGCGCTGCCCCTGCAGAATTAATGTTTTCGTTCCCATTTCATTGAGGTGCATGAATGTGAGCAGAAGAAACAGACAAGAGATGAGATGGGAAGGGACGGGGCTTCAGATAAAGCATCTGCTTTTGGCAAGTTGGCTTTGTGGGTCAGTTTTAGTCGCAATAGGTAGCAATTTAGCCGGTGAGATTTTTATTAAATGTTGTGTGTGGAGGGCTATTTTATACTGATACTTTCTGCCTCATTGGCCCATTAAGGCTCTTGTTCTGTTTTCATCTGATAACATCCATCCGATTATGTGGTAGCTTTTAAGATACAAATATATTTTATGCCAAACAGTACGGAAGTGCAGTCTGTTGGGAATCCTCTGCTTTATTTGCTTGTTTGTTTTTCAGATTTAGTCCCTGCCCATCTCACTCAAAGAGCGGTCTTTAATTTGATTTTTACCTTTTATCTGTTCAGGACCCCACAGTGATATTAGACGTTCCTTTGGGGGTTATTTCAAGGATTGAGAAAATGGGAGGTGCTTCAAGCAGAGGAGAGAATTCCTACGGATTAGATATTACCTGTAAGGTAAGACTTAAAAATAAGCCATCAAGTCGTTGATATTTTGTTATGCGAGGTAATATATCCTAAAGAAGTGGAAAATAAAGATCTTGTGATTCCTAAATCTCAGATAATACCATCTTACAGTAGTTATTTATGGAGTTTTTTTAATGGGCCCCAAAGACCTGGAGCAATGTACGTCAGCCTTTCCCTTTGAACTTTAGGGGTGATGTAATCCATTTCAGCCCTTAAGCAAAGCTTCGGAAGTGATATGTCCGACTCCCAAAGCATCAAGGTAGGGCTGATCCACCTTGACCACGTTTAGCCCCCCAAAGCAGGTCACTTCTGTTCAGGTGCTGCACATTCACATAAAGGCATTAAAGGACCAGAGAAGTGATTTAAGTGGCACAGCAGCTCCAGTTCAGTCGATAAAACGCAGCTTCTTGGATCGGCTTCAGTAGGATGATTCACTGTAACTGCAGTACTTTCAAATCAGATCACTTCACTGAAACTTTACAGCATTGTAAATGCATGGATGCCATTTACTACTGTAGTTCAGTAGATTGCTTAAAAAGAGAAATGGACAATCTTTTGGTGGCACCTAATTTTCTTAGTAGGACCAAAGGCTGCAGTGGGACAGGTAGATATTGGGGAAAAGTGGCTGTACATTGCCCAGCCTTGACTTAAAGCCTTACCTTTCAGTTCAGAAAGCTGCTAGAGCAAATTACATAACATTAATCCTTGACTGCAGAAATTCCTTTTAAAAAATTGTATGGTATGTTTTAAATTGTAGGATATGAGGAATTTACGCTTTGCACTGAAACAGGAAGGCCATAGCAGAAGAGATATATTTGAGCTCCTGACAAAATATGCTTTTCCACAGTCACATAACTTGGTAAGCTCTTTCGAATTTATTTTGTGGTTGGGGGTTCTTTTTGCTTAAAATGTAGAAAAGCAAATTTGAGAACCATTTACGTATTCGACTTCAGTTTTGCTGCCTGCCCTAACAGTATTCACTTAGCAGCAAGTTTATCCATTTGCCAGATGCAAGCTTGATAATTTCCCTCAATGAGGGCATTGGCAAGAGTCCTTTTCTTACAGGAAGTACGCAAAAAATATTTTTGCAGATTTGCTTCTGTTATAACGTCCATCATTTTTATGAGGAAGGATTTATTTTTGCTTGAATGTTACTGAGAGTATGGATCCGTTTGCTGGTCCTTTGATGGTAAAGCTGTCTTCTTGACTGCTTTATTTTATTTATGTATGCTGCTTCCCTAGAGTAATCTTCACTTAGTTTTTTTAATTGTGTTTTGTTTATATCAGAAACAGTTTCTGAATGCTGTGTTATTTTGTATTGCCATATTTTAACTTCTTACCTTTCAGAAGCGGCAGATCCTTCTTATGTTCCTAAAACATATTTCAATTTGACTCACTTTTCATCCTTATTTGCCAATTTTGACACAAATCCCAAACCCATGTAAATGCTGGGAATTTGAACAGAGTGGGTTCATTAATACGATAATTTTTTAAAAGTAAAGAGAATGCCTTCTAGCCCCCTTTCCAGTAGAAAATCAGTGCATTCATTTTTTAATGATATTTCTAACTACAGGCAGTCCTCATTTAGCAACCACAATTGGGACTGGCAACCCGGGCGCTAAGTGAAACTGACTGTGCTTATGATCTTACTTCAGCTTTCCTTTGCTTTACAGACCTGCAGAGGTTGTAAATTTGAGGTTTGGTTGTAAAGTTATTTTTTCATCACTGCTGTAACTGCAAACAGTCGCTAAATGAGACAGTTGCTAAACGAGGACTACCTGTAAAAGACAGAGACTTTTCAGAGTAGATGCAGCCAGAGTTATAGGTGCCAATGCTCCCTTGGTTCAGCTCAAACAGCAGAAAAGTTCAGGATTGGAGCATGATACCAGATGTGCTCTCCCATTGTGCCAGTCCTGCTCCTTTTTCTCCCACCCACCAAAATATTAGTTATATTTACCCAGTTCACAAGTGACAGGAAAATTTGTTCCTTAGCCAAGACTTCTGACCAGAGTGTCAAACTGAGTCGTGTGTGCATAAACTGAAAACGGTTTAAAAATGGCAAGGATAAGCTTGGCAGATAATGGAAATACGGCATTTTTTCCTGATTTGTTAGGGTGTGCTAAGTCTGTACTAGTTCAAAGTTAACAGTGGAGTTCAGGCCTCTTTCTCAAGCAAAGGATGGCTTCTCTTCCTAAAGCAGGTAGTTTGCTTTATGCCTTGGCTATTGTCAATGTTTGGGGGCATTCTTTAGCCTCACAAGGATCTCTCCTCCTCTAATGAGACAGCTAAGCTCTCTTTAGCCTTTACGTTTCCTTGAATAAAATAAAAGCAAGTTTGGAATGGGAAGGTTAACCCTTGAATTTTGGAAGAGCGGCTTTTGTATAATTAGGAAAGTGAGCCAAGCAGTCTGTTTGGCAGGGACTGCAGATAGTTTGGCATCTTGAATCTACTTTCTTCTTTTGGAATTCCATTTCCTAATTTTTCTTGTTATACTTTCAGCCTTTTTTTGCATTTGTAAACGAAGAGAAGTTTGCTGAAAATGGTTGGCTGGTTTATAATCCTATGGTTGAATACAGAAGACAAGTAAGCTTAGTTTTTTCTTCTCCTTTGCATTCCTTTACCCTCATTTTTCAGGTTTTCTTTATATATTTTTCTTTCTATTCTGTGGCCAAATTGAACTAAATGAACAGAAAATAGGGAGCATGCTCTTCTTGTTTTTAAGATATGAGCCAGACAAAGCCGGGCAAGAGAAATGGGATGGATACATGGATAGATAAGTAGGTAGATATACATGCTTCACCTAGAACAGATTTTTATAAAATGCAATACTTTCTGTATTACATTCTTTGTTTTTACCTTGCACTGTCTTATGGAGGGTAAAGAAACTGTTGATTCATAATGATCATGCCTCATACTTGTGGCCAGTTTTGTTTCTTCCTTTAATTTCCCAGTGGGTTAAAACCAGTTCTACTGTGGAATTGGTGCATGTGTTAAGGATGAGTTCTATATAAGACATTTCAAAGTGGCATGCCCTGGATTAAACAGCATGTGTTGAAGTAAAGTAGCATCTACTGTGACACAGCTCACACGTTGAAAAAAACAAACCTATTTACAAGTATATAAAAAGCATAATAGCCATGTTGGTGTGTGGGGGAAAAAATGAATCCGAAATCCCTAGTTTATTATGATTAGCCAAGATATTGCAAAAAGTGTGTGAAGTTTTTGAGTTTTTCAGACTTCTTCATAAGGTATGGCACCACAGAATTTGTTTCTCTCCTCTATATTGAAGGATTTGAAAGCCTAGTAGTATTTTCCCACTACAGATTTTTAATATTTAAAAGTAGAACATATCTGGATTTGTACTTCCTATTATTTTTTTTTTCCTGAGAAAAGATGGATCTGGACTCACCCAGTCATCTGTGTTGTTTGAGCTTTACTGATTCAGGTTTGAAGAAAAGGGACAATTCAGATAAGCGAATATGCTGGTTCTTACACATAAAGAAATGGGTGTTAATTCGTTTTAGTCATCCCATCTAGCACGAAGGAGAAATTTCAGAATAGAACTTTGTTAGAATCCTGCAAGGTCATCTTATCTGAGGAATTAGCTATACCATTTGAGCATGGAAGCTTCTTCAATGTCATTTATTCTTAAATGTGTAATAAATATTTAAAATACGAAAGGAGGATATTGGCTTGCCAGATGTTGCTGAGCTACAATTCCCACCCGCCCCAGCCAGCAGAATTGATGCTAAGGGAGCCTGGGAATTGCAGGCCTGGGTAGGACAATTTTTGAGTTCATTTAAAACGGAAACCAGCACACCTTCATCGAAGCACAGATTGGTTTATTGATTGGTACCAGCAGCAAAGACAAGTCTAAAGAGAGGAGAGGTTATAATCCCTTCTTAAAACTTAACACAAATGGTAATAAATTCAACAGCTATCCTCCATCCGCAACATCTGACTTTCCACCCATGTTCTTCACCCATGTTGTAGAGTAAGACTTAGGTGATTCCCCTTATTTACTTTCCATCGCTAATTTTAGTACTGCTTTGGGCGAGCTTTTATTTTTTTTTCCTGTAGAGAAGAGTTTCTTTATGTTTTTTCGAGAATGAATGTCAGACACTCCTGTATGTATTCCAAAGCAGCTAATCAGAAAAGCATTCTTGTGTTGCCAAGAAGGCTCATAATAAAATGAATAAAAACAGCAAGGAATCGTTCCGTGGCACTTCGTCTTATGTGCGTCCTTAAGCCTCACATCTGTTACTCTAGGTCCTCACTAGTAGAGATACCTGTGGTAAATTGGTGGGTTATTGCCACCCTGTGGCCATGATAATGCACAGATTGTTCCTCTTTGCTTATTGTCATATTGTTGATACGACAAGATGGCATACAAATACCATCTTGATTCTCTCTCAGCGTCTGCCTAACGTTCAGTGGAGGGTAACGTTTCTCAATGAACACTATGCGCTGTGTGACACGTATCCATCCCTCCTGGTTGTGCCGTATAACGCCACAGACGAGGATCTCAAGAAGGTTTCTGCTTTTAGATCCCGATGTCGGATACCAGTAAGTGCCTTAAGCTATGAAAATTGGTCTCTGTGGTTAAACGTGTTTTGAGTATTCTGCAGAGGGAATGAACTTTCATATAGCACATCAAAATGGGGAATTTTATTCTCTCTTTCAGCTAACTGTCCTATTAACTAGTAACTAATTGCTAAGGGGAATTTTAATGCTATCGTCCATTTGGCCCCTCAGAACTTTGTCAAGGATTATTTTGGAGCTCTGTCAGTGCCTAGGATCGGAAGCAATAGAAGAGAATATCCGTAGCTCAGGATAGTAGGATCTGTATCTCAGATAGTAAAATCTGTAGCTCAGGACCGCCTCTTCCCCATCACATCGGTCCGTCCCACCCGATCGTGCAGAGAGGGCACGCTGCGGACCCCGTCTGTAAGAGGACTCCGTCTGGCGGGGTGCAGGAAGAGGGCCTTCTCTGCGGTGGCGCCCGCCCTGTGGAACATGCTGCCCCTGGAGGTGAGGCAGGCCCCATCGCTCCTGGCCTTTTGGAGGAGTCTGAAGACCTGGTTCTGCTGCCTCGCTTGGGGTGGAGAGGGGAATAGATCTACGTGGAGATGGCTGCTGTAGACCTCTCCTCCCACACTTGGACTGCTTTAGATTCTTTTGCCACTTGGGCTTTTTATCTTTACTCTTATTTATATTATTTATTATTGTAATTTTATACTGTATATTTTATGATGGTTGTTTTAATTGATTATTGTAAACAGCCCAGAGTCCCCTGATGGGAGGAGATGGGTGGGGAGAAATTGGATGGATGGATGGAGAAAAAAAGAAAGCGTCCTTGGAGTCCTTGGTGAAAAGGCACCAGTTCACTGCCAGTGTTGCTGTGGTTTTCTCCTTGGTAGTGCTTTGATTAGCTACCATATATAAACAGGGAGCAAACCCCACCCTCACCAGCACTGATGATGTTACCGAGTCAGGTCATGAAATGTTTGCAAGCCAACCACCAAGCTCAGAGAGCACCAAGGACTCCACAATTGGAAAACAAGAAATTATGCACTTAGAGTTAATCTCCTTGTTGAAACAGCTCTTTTCTGAAGAAAAGTTTTGCCCATTGCAGTATTTTATCTGGGTGTCCTTGCCTATTTTGATTCTACCTTATAATAATAAGCACTATTAATAAGCATTAACCTCCCAAGTTCCACTCAGCTGCCTTTTTAAAATATTACGGTCTCGCTGTGGCACATCCTCTACCATGCAAATTCTTCAGCAAAGTTTGGTCCTGACAATGCATTTGCAAGCCTTTAGATATTTCACACGTGCTGTGAATGACTGTGATCAAATAAAGGGGTTATTTAGGACTTGGGTCTAAATCTTAAGCTAAGCCGCTGCCAACGAAAATTCCACTGAAAACATTGTGGGAAGCAGTCGGGCATTGACGGAATATCCATTAGGTGTTGTCGTGGATCCATCCGGAGACCCAAGCTGTCATCACGCGCTCCAGCCAGCCGCTTGTGGGTATGAGCGGCAAAAGAAATAAAGACGACGAAAGGTATCTGGAAATCATAAGGGAAACAAATGGCCAGCTCTCAAAACTGACGATCTACGATGCAAGGCCCAATGTAAATGCTGTGGCTAATAAGGTAAGCAGATGTTCTCTTCATCTTCCTGTTAAGAGTTAAGCCCTTTTTACTGATGTTGCTAACTGAGTTTTGGTCCTCTTCCCTGTTTTCTGGGAATCTCCAGGTACACTGAGTCAAAGACTATTCTGGCTCAGTATTCTTAAAGTTGTCATTCTAAATACATCCAGAGATCCCCAGATTTGGAAAGCACTAACTGGAGAAGTTGCTAGTAGTTCAGAATGCTTTCTGGATTTTTGACGGGCAAGGGGCACTTCTATTCTGCACAGTCATAGTGGTTGACCAAATTGCTATCAATGTGTCACAGCCACAGAATCTGCTGGAAGGCTGGCTTGTGGGAAGAATGCAACTTCCTGCTAACAAGATTTAAAGCTCTGGAGTCAGAGGATGAGCTATGCATATTTCTAGATTTTAAATAGTTCCACCCTGTTAACATTAACAGTAAACTCCAAGTGACTAAACTTTCAATAAAGTCACCAGAAGATCATCCCAAAAATAGTTGGCTAGTGCAGCTCCCTCCCCATTCCTAAATGCTTGCTTATCATGGAGGATAAAGGCTTTCAGTTGCCTAATTATTTTAAGAGGTGGATGACTGCTGAAGCAAACCATTGCTGCCCATTTTCAGGGAATAAATGGATTCACAGGGAAAATTTGACTTAAAAAGTATACTTGGGTGTGTGTATGTGTTGTGTTCTATGTGTATTGTTTACAGTATCCAAGATTGGGCCTAGAAACTAACCTCTTTGTAAAAGCTTGCTTTAAAAAGTAGAAAGTAATCTTGACTTAAACTCTGGAAACAGTGGGGAAAAGTTCACTGCTTATAACCTTAAATGGGGAAAAATGCAGAATTTTTTTCTGTTGTTTATGAGAAGTCTAGAGGCTGCATTCCTTTCCTCCTGTCTATTCCCCTTGCTTTGTTGTTTCTCAAGCCACACCCTAGGATTACTCAGTCCCTTCCATAGCTAAAATTAACTGTCTCACTTTGCTCCAGAGAGGCAGCTTATATCAGCTTCTGTGCTGCAATGTTCTGTATCATGTTGATAGGCAGAAGCACTCGGCTGATTTAAGTCTGATTTGGAAAATGACCTGAAAGTTCTGCTTAGAGTTTTTGTAACTCCATAAGACTATGTACTTCTTGCCTTGTATTCTCCGGTCCCAGACATGGAACAGTTTTAGCAGCTAGACTGCCGATGAAGATTACGAAGACTCTGTTTTCTTGTAATGCCATTTATCCTGCGTTAAGTGTTTATGGCAAAGGAAAATAACAATCTTAGCATTGACATTTAAACTTAAAAATATTTTAGTAGGAGAACCTAGATTCTGCAGTGGGATTAGAGGACCCTGAGGCTGTGATTAGATCAGTACTCACTGGAGAAATGCTTATTTTTCATCACACGTCCTGTCTTAGAAAGTCCGTTTTTCTCAAGATAGAAGGAAATGTCTTTCTAGTAACGTCCTCTTGTAGGAACTTTTGAATATGGATGTTTCAGTGCTTTTAACGTAGCTATTTTAAGTTGCCTAGAGTCACTCAAATAACTGTAGAAAACAAAGTTCTGTACTGATTGATCCATTGTGTCCAACAAATGTATTCTAATCAGAACTGATGGATGTTTTTCCCGTGCTTAGGCAATGATATTACGTAACTCCTCGGTATTTTTACAAGCCTACCGGTTGTGGTGGGAATATATAATGATTGCGATGGTTGTGCAAAGGAAATTAAACGCTCACTTCCTCTTAATCCAAGGCGACTGGTGGTGGATATGAAAGTGAGGATGCCTATCCCAATGCTGAGCTCGTCTTCCTAGATATCCATAACATTCACGTCATGCGAGAATCTTTGAAAAAACTGAAAGATATCGTCTATCCTCACGTAGAGGAATCTCACTGGTTATCCAGCTTGGAGTCCACCCACTGGCTCGAACATATCAAGGTACAGCTGAGGCAGAGGATGTTTGATGTTTGTTTACCGCAGTCTGCTGCCTTGGGCTTGGGGTCCACGATCTTGAATTAAAATAGCAGGGTGGGAGACTTCTCCCCACCCCTCTCAGTTTCATTTTCTTCTTCCTTGGCAGCTGGTTTTAACAGGTGCCATTCAAGTAGCTGACAAAGTGTCTTCTGGAAAGAGCTCTGTCTTGGTGCACTGCAGTGATGGCTGGGACCGCACAGCGCAGCTCACCTCTCTGGCCATGCTGATGTTGGACAGCTACTACCGGACCATTGTGGGCTTCGAAGTCTTGGTGCAAAAGGAGTGGATAAGCTTCGGACATAAGTTTGCATCGGTGGGAGCCAAAATAATGATCCTGGCTAAGTTACTTCCCCTTAAATCCCATTAGAACCAATATACAGCAAGACCATTGTCCGCATAGTTAGCACAGAGGCCTGCCTTACGCGCTCCGGCATTTCATTGTGAGTCAGCAGCTTGTACTTAAATGTAGTTTGTCAATAGCCTGATAATGCCAAAATTGCTTGGATGCTTAAAAAGCTGGGTTCGGTCGCAGACCAAGTCATATACTCATGTGTCTGTTGCGTTGGTATGTTTTCATAATGGGACACGTTATAGAACCTTTTGAAGTTGTTTTCCCCTGGGTGTATTGTGTATCGCCTGAAAAATGGTACCTCTGTACTGCTGCTGCTTACGTTTTAAGATTGTTTCCGTACACTACAAGCTTCCAAAAGTAACGTGTACTGCAGACAGGTTTTTAAACCACTTCAGTTAGAAAGCGTGATGCACCTTTCAGAAGCTCCTGCTGGTGCAGTCTAATTTAGGTTTTCTTTTTTTCCCCCTTTACTTCATTCTGTGTAAGGGAAGTAAGCATGTTCACAAAATTCTGTGAAAGCACCTGCTACTTCTAAAGCTAAGCTAAGCTAACTCATTTAATTAGAGCTGCTCTGATTCTCCTTTTCTTTTTCACCTCAGAGAATTGGTCACGGAGACAAAAATCACGCTGATGCTGATAGGTCGCCCATCTTCCTCCAGTTCATTGACTGCGTGTGGCAAATGTCTAAGCAAGTAAGCTACGTTCCTGGAAGAGGGTGGAGATTTAATTGGCTTTATTGTAATTTGTTTGTTGTAAATTCTTTGTTGTAAGCTGCCCAGATAACATACAAGGAGCTAGAAGCTGGTATACATTTGTCTAGTAGAGGGCAGCGGGGTACAACTTTGAAGCAGCTTTGAAAATAACTTGGAAACCAGAAGTAACATGAACGTCAAATAATTTGGACTCTATTCTACTTAAAGCTGCTGTCTGGATTACCATAGGCTTTGTATCTTACCCTAAACCTTTGTCTGTTTCTCTCTAGTTTCCAACGGCTTTCGAATTCAATGAACAATTTTTGATTACTATTCTGGATCATTTGTACAGCTGCCGGTTCGGTACATTTCTGTACAGCTGTGACTCAGTAAGAGAGAAAGAGGTGAGTCGGTATATTGACGACGTAACATGAGAGCTGTGCAGTTTGCCTGCATGCCTGGATCTAGGAGCAGCATTGGGTGATAGGAAACAGGTGACAGAACAGCGGTAGGAGCCATAAATGCCACGTAAGGTGGCTGCTTTGGGTGTAAGTTTCTTATTCTGTTTGCACGCATCCTAGAAGAATTTGGTTGCTGATTCACACGCAGTTACAACTAAGGTGGTGTGAATCTGAAGAGATGGTTTCGAATATGCTTTTCAGGCCAAATGTATCTATTCTCCAATGACTTATAGAAGACAATCACTGGGTGGGAGAGGCAATGGTTCCTCCTGGGGTTGGCTAGTATCATAGAGCCCTCCCCAAGAATGACACCTCCACTTCTTGGATTCTGTATTTATTTTATTTTTATTTATACTGGCTGTTGTTAATCGTAATTATATTTTTATGGTTTTAATTACGGATTTCATTGTGAACCGCCCAGAGTCCCCCTTTTGGGGGGAGATGGGCGGTGATATAAATTTGAATAATAAATAAATAAATTATGTGAGCCGTGTGTGCGGCCTGGGTACGTCACGCAGTCACAGCTAGTGCTGAAACTGGTTCCTGTTTGCAGAAACTGAGCGAGAAGACGTCATCTCTGTGGTCCTTGATCAACAGTGCAAGATCAAAATATACCAACCCCTTTTACACTAAAGAATTGAACCGCACACTTTACCCAGTCGCAAGCATGCGCCACTTGGAGCTTTGGGTTAATTACTACATTCGGTGGAACCCGCGGATTAGGCAGCAGGTAAAATTCCTTACCTTTAAAGCTAAGACGGCGTAGATCTATAATCTCTTTTTTAACCAAACATAGAATTACGAAGCTGTTGTATTCTGAGTCACATCATCCGTCTGCCTCCTCCACTGTTCTCCATTCTGCCTGGCAACAATTCCAAGGATCACAATCTCAGCTTGTATTTTCTGAGACATTTGCACAAAAACAGATTCTCTGGTCTTCAGTCGTGCCTTTCTATCCTTCTCAGAACAGGGTTCCACATACCGTATATACTCGCGGCTAACCCGAGAATTTTAGGTGCCAAAATGCACCCACAAAAACTTGGCTTGGCATATCCGCGGATGGGCTTATCTGCAAGTATACACAGTAATAGAGCCTCGTCGATCCCAGCGGGAGCTGGATTCTCTCTCGGGCGGCCGGCTCAGGTCGACTCAGCCCTCCATCCTTCCGAGGTCGGTGAAATGAGGGCCCAGCTTGCTGGCGAAGGAGATGACTGGGGAAGGCGATGGCAAACCACCCCGCTCTATAGTCTGCCAAGAAAACGTCGCAAAAGCAGCATCCCCCCAAAGGGTCAGGCATGACTCGATGCTTGCACAGGGGACCTTTCACCTTTCACATACACAGTAATACTTTTTAAAAGTACCCGGATATACCCGTGGGTAAATGGATAAGCTCACTCTCATATTTTTAACCAAAATACATGAAAAATGCGGGTTGGTTTATCCGCGGGTGGTGCATTTTAACCGTAGTATTTTGGTTAAAAATATGAGAGTCGGCTTATCTGCGGATGGGTGAGTATATACGTGAGTTTATGCAGCAGTAAGATGTTCCACTCTTACAGAAATATATTCTTATTACACGTTAAAAGCATTAACCTTTCTTTAAATATCTTAGTTATTCGTTTGTAATATTGTGTATCAGGTGAATAGCAATAATTAACAAAGAAACCTAAGCTGTTGTACAAAAAGAGCCATACTAAACTAAAAATATCCACCCACCCCCAGGGAAAACACATCAACAAATTAAAAGACAGGCAAACAGCTGAACACACAAACATAATAATGAATACAATAATACATTTTCATGGAATAACGTTGGAATGCAACAATGACCAGTTTCTCACCCCGATAAAGGGAAGCCGCATTGACGCTAAAAATGGAATTTATCCGTAGAGCCTTAACGCTGGGCATGAGAGAGTGTATCTTTCTTAGTACATCAGAGGTTTAAACCCCACAAGTTGGTTTTCCACCGTCCAGGCTGCAGCCGTCACAAACATCAGAGAGGTAGAGAATTGTAGCGGAAGACAAGTAATCCCATTTTCTAGTTCAGTATTGAAGCCCAGGGTTTCCTTAAGGTTCTTCTTCCCGTGTTTTTGTGGATCAATGGGCAACGGCTTTTGAAAGCGGATCTGCCTGGCGGAAAAAGACGGTCCGTGCGTGGCGTTTCTTATCCCCGAGGCTTGGCAGAAGAGCCCGGAGCTAAAGGAGAAAAGAGCCTCTGTGTTTGACAAGTGCAGCTTTTGAGAAGGCCACTGGAACAAAGGTTCAGCTGTTGCTTTCCTGCAGCGTGCCTTTGATGCCGTTTCCAGCGCTCCAGCATCTGGAGGAAAGGCCGGCCGCATTCTGAATGCATCTGCTGATATCTTGGTTTGGAAGTTTTTGTGTGACTGAGCAGGAGCCCGTTTGAAAGATGCACAGCAGCAAACTAGTTTGCTGGGGAGAACGTGGCATAATACTTAGGCGCAGGCCATACAAAAATTACAAACAACCCATAACGTTTGAACTAAGAACATTCAGTATTTTAGGGCTGGTGGATTCTTTGCCACCTTTATGTTTCTCCTTCGTGGTGGGAGGGGACAGGCAAGCTGGAGAGACTCTAGTTTAAGGGACTGGAAAGCAAAGAGGTGTGGCCAGGTCTCTTGCTTTGAGAAATTTAACACAGTAATAAATGCAAGCTGTAATTCCTCCACTGTTGGCTCTTCCGTCTAGTATGACTCAGAGGTGGTTCGTTCCACATAATCCCCACTTCGTTGCATCCTTGTTTGCTTGCCTTGCAAGGGACACTGCAAACCAGAATTCTGGGTTTAGCGGCCGTCAAACCATCCTGGTTTATTCAGCCAGTGATGCTACTGAAAACAAAGCAGAGGTGAAATTACAGCAGGAATCAGTAGCTTGTTCGCCACAAACTCACATTCTCTGTATTCTGATTTATGGCCGCCATACATTTGTTTATTGTCAAAATTCGTAGAATGACTAATACTTGGGAGTGGGGGGGGGGGAGTCAATATCTACTGGGCGGTCTCGTAGGTGGCCAAACTGTTTTAAAACACCTTCCCTTTGTTCAGCAGACAAACCCAGTGGAGCAGCGTTACATGGAACTTCTGGCACTGCGTGACGATTACATGAGGCGGCTGGAAGAACTGCAGATCACAAGCAATCCCAAATTGTCCAATTCCTCCTCCTCCTCCTCCTCCTCACAGATGATGTCACATGTGCAAACTCACTTTTGAAGGCGCAAGAGGGGTTTTCGCTCCTCTCTCTGAGCCCTCTCGTAACCAAGTGGTGCTCATTGAGATGCGTGGGACAAGAGGAAAACTGCCTTATTTGGAGCTTCTTCCTGAAACGCTTGTCCCTTTGGAGAGGATTTGGACACAAGGGGGCTTTTTAAAATTGATTTATGTGCCTTTTGAAACCTTTTGCCTGGGAACATGCTATTCGACTATTCTAAACAGTTGTTTTTTACCTTGGAGCATCCAAAATGTGTTTAGCTAGCGCTTTCAGTACTAATCACCACTTTTTTGAGTAGCATCATCTTCCATCTCCAGGCTGTTACCTTGCTCGGGCCTAGATGCATCTCCGTGCAAAGTGCCATCGATGTCAGCATGAACCTTCTGAATCATCCGTTTGCCTGGCCCTTGGAGAGGAGAATTAAAGACAGACTGGCTGCAAGACACTTGGTCTTGAGGAACAATGACGATGTGAATCACCGTTTCTTTCAGACAAAATGCCACTTTTAATGCATTAAGATGACTGCATTAGCAACAGCAAGCTACCAGTAACTGAAATTACCTGAAAATGTGTGCCTGTTAAGCAACAGCCTTATCTTCAGAGCAGATTAACATTTAATTTTTTGAGATGAAGGGAGGTTTGTGTCTGTGTGTGTCTGTATGTGTGTATCTGTGTGTGAGTGACATTCTGTAACTGATTAGTCTTTCCTCAAATACATTCAAACAATTTGCAGAAAGTTAGTGCACTGAAGAGATTTAAATCAGGGGTAAACAACTTGGAATATTCCTCCTGATGTTTTGCACTTTGATTGCTATTAGCCCCAGATAACACTGCTAGCAGCATCAGATTGTGTTGAACATCTGGAGTGCGCTAGGTTGCCCAATCCCTACATGTAAAACTTGCAGGGTTTTTTTTTTTCCTTGGTCATCGTGTTGGTCTTCTGTCAAATTTTATAATTTGTTCCTTTCAGGAATCTTTTTAAAGTGTAACTTACAAGCACTTGTAAAATCAGCACAACCCTTGTAACTTGATCTTTTAATACATATTTTGCTTAGGATATAAACTTTTAAAGCGGTATTTGGTCAGTTCAGAACAACTGAAACATAGGATTTGTGAGGACTGTTTGTAGCTAACATGATTTATTTTAAAAATATTGGGGTGGGTACCGTTTGTAAACTACTTTATGTGTAAGTTTTGATCTGCAAAATATAAGGCGGAAGAGAAATTATAGGATAAATGTGTAAATTAAGGATATGGAAGTCTTTTCTGTAAAGTGTAAATATTATGATTCTAAAGTTTAAAGGCAGACTCCAAAATATTATAAATTTCTTAGTTTTAGAGGACATTGGAATATTTTAAGAATAGTATATTTTCAGTATAAGAGAAAACACATTAATAGAATAAATTGTATACTAAGAAATTTGCACTATTTCTTCAGGGATAGACTAAAGTACTTAGTAATTTCAGCTAGCTGTGCATGGTTTATTTTCATTTTCCACATGATGTTTGTCCTCTAAATTTCATTCTTTGCTGATGCTTTTGTCTTCTACATTGTATTGCACCTATAGATGGGTACTTTGCTAAAGGGAAGCAAGTTGGAGAAATGAAATGCATAACTTGAATTACAAGAAACTCACACGTATCCCATCATTCTGTGTTAAATGGTAGAGTAGAAAACTGAACAGCTATGCAGACTCAAATACAACTGTCATTTCTTTGCTTGCAAGTTATAAAACATCTCATTTTTTCCTTGCTACCCTCAAACTTTGTGCTGGTTGTAAATCCACAAGAAATACCTGTTTCTTTTTGACTGGGGTGAATGAAATGAGACTTGCTTGTTTTTACAAAGTAAAACACTACAATCGCAGCTGTTTGCGGGGAGGGTAAGCTAAAGCGCTCTAAAATGCCTTTGCCTTTTTCATTACCTGCATCTCACCGATTTATGTTGCCAGCGCCAAGGCAATGCTGCATACTGATTTGTAGAGAATTTAATGTTGTTTGGGGAAAAGTGTAAACTGGTGAAAATTCTCATTTTTAAAAAAAAAGACTGGCTTAATTCATATGAAATAAAAATCAAACACTTTTTTTTCCCCACTTCTTTCCTGCAAGTTACAGGTGGGGGGGGGGGGAGTGTCACTCCTGTGGATTCGGTGAGGTTTATCCCTCTCCCCAAATCAGGGCGGGAGAGGTCCATGATAGGCATTCCTCACTCAGCTGTCCTTAATTCCTGGCTGGGGATGATGGGGGTTGAAGTCTATAGATTCGGAAGGCAGCAACAAGGGGGCGTTTTGAAACGCAAAGCTGCGAAAGTGTTCCGTATCCCAACCACAGCTAAGAGTGTGGGAGCGTCCCAAAGGAGGAGGAGTATGGGATCTGGAGTCCGATTAAGAGCATGGGACTCCTTTGCCTAGTAAAGAGATTGGGAATAAAAGCATTACACCCCACACCAACGCTTTTCCGTTCCCCAGCTATGCACACCCCCACGCGCTTCCATTCCCCAGCTTTGCACAAGCATTTCCACTCCCCAGCTTTGCACACCCACATTTTTCCAATCCCCAGCTATGCACGCACCCACGCACTTCCATTCCCGTTTTTGCACAAGCATTTCCACTCCCCAGCTTTGCACACCCGCACCCGCCGCACCCCGTTCCCCTCCCCAGCTTTGCCCAGGAGGGCCGGTCCAGAGCGGGGTCGGCCCCGGGAGGGAGAGGGAGCGCGGGCGCCCCGGCGGGGCCGTCTCCCCGCCCGGCCTGGGCTCCCGCCGCGGCGCCCTCCCGACCCGCGGGCTCCGGCGGACCGGGCGCGGAAGAGGCGGCGGGCGCGGCCAACATGGAGGGCGGCAGGCCGGCGGCGGCGCTGGGAGCCGGGCAGGGGGCTGCGCTGGAGGCCGGCGGCGGCCCGGCCCGGAGACCCTCCCGCTTGGCGGCGGCGGCGGCGGCGGGCCCGGCCTCGGCGGCGGCCAGCGCGGAGCCCGCGGACAGGTGAGGCGGCGGCGGCGGCGGCGGCGAGGCGGAAGCCGGGCCTGCGCGCGCCAGGCCGCCTCCCGCCGACCCCGGGGCCCATCGCGCGCAGCCGGGCGGGCAGGGGCCTTCCTCCTCCCGCTGCTGCTGCTGCCGCCGCCGCTGCTCGAGCAAGGGGCGCCCCCCCGGGCAGGGCATGATGGGCATTGTCGTCCCGCGGTCCCGCCTGCCGGGACCGCGGCTGAGCATGGGGAGGGTAGTCCAGAGCCGCTGGGGGCGGGCTGCCTTCGGAGAGGCGACGGGGGGGCCTGTAGTTCCCCTGACCGGGAAGGGGTGGCCTCTGGGCATGATGGGCATTGTCGTCCCGCTGTCAGTCTGGCATTGGCACTGCCTTGCGGGTCCGGCAAGGCTGTGGATGGGGGATGTAGTCCGGAGCAGCGGGGGGTTGCCTTGGCAGAGGCGATGAGGGGTGTCGTCACGCACTTGGGGGCACCGGCTTTGGGGCACTGCGGTTAAGGGGGCAGAGGCGTGTCGCCCTCCAGCACGTGGCCCTCGGGGGAGATGACGATGGGCTTGGGAGTCGCACCTGCGAGGCACGCGAGGTTGGGGGAGGCCTTCAAGCCCCCCCCCCCCCAACTTCCTTTGTAAGACCCGTTTGGGTGTCTGAGCCTGTCTTGGCAGAAGCTCTGATTGCAGGGCCCGTTTTATTTCATTTTACTTTTTTTCTCCTTTAATAACAACTAATCCTAAAGCAAGTGTAACCAAAACATGCTCAGAACGGCACTGAACACCATCTGTATATATATTTTAGAGCAAATGTATCCAGACCTGTCAGCACACATGCATGCGCAATATGTATTTGCGTGCATATATAAACATCCACATCCAGACACACACACAGGCTGCAGGAGGAAAAATAATAATAATAGTTTCCGTCTTTTTTTCCCCAAAAGACCACTGAGTTTTCCTTTTCTTTAAGAGGATCAAGAGCAAAGGACGAAACAGGCAGGTGGGATAGGAGAGCGGAGAGACGCGGATCGGGGAATTGGCACATATCTTGTGGAATGTGCTGTGGCAGGTCTTGTGGTGGTCACCAGATTGGGAACACCCAGGCTACATGCAAACTGAATTTAGGCCCTGTAGCAATAAAATCCCCGTGAAAGCATGCTGATGGTCAGATGACCCATACCTATGCAGCGGCTGTGTTTGCGCAACTAGAATGGGGTTGAGGAGTTTATGGTTCAGTGTGTTGTGGGAACTCAGCCATTTTCCTAGTGTGCAGTGCTATCCAGGCCTTCAAACCATAACGGGTCGTCCTCGTTTAGTGACCACAATTGGGACTGGCAACTTGGCTGTTAAGCAAAGCAGTCGCTAAGTGAAACCGCAACTGGGCTTACCATCTTCCTTCAGCTTTCCTTTGCTTTATGGACTGGCAAAGGTCATAAATGCCAGGACTGGTGGTAAAGTTCCTTTTTCATCACTGTCGTAACTTTGAATGGTTGCTAAATGAGGCAGTCGCTAAATGAGGGCTACTGTATAGGGTTTCTTTGGACACGGTTCATGTGCATGTTTTGTTGATCTGGCTTTAGGACGGGACTGGACCATGATACGTGAACTTCCAGCACTCCAATCTGTGGCACCCAGTCTCCCATTATAACACGCCAGCACGCAGAGAGTTGGACAGCAAAATGTTTTCTTTTCAGAATAAGGGCAGGATTTCCACACTTAAATCTTCTCAAATGTGATGGAGTTTTTAAAGGTTAATAAAAGAACTCCAAGCAGCTAGCAGCAATCTTGCAGAGTAGAAGGGTGAACCAAAAAAAGGAACTTGCACATTAAGCTTAATTGCGTTCAGAAAATAAATGCAGTCTTCACACTGTAGTTAATGAAGAAAATAGAGATAGCTTACTTTTATTCAGTAGTTCTGGGTACAGGTAGATTCATAGTAGAAAGCACTTAATCATCACTGGTTCTTTGTAGACACTTTCAATGTGGAATAGAAAGTCTGCTGCAGGCAAGGTGGTAGGGGGAGGGCTGCATTCCTGCAGCACCTCCTGCTGGCATGTGTGCAAGAAGGTAATGGAGACTGTTAATCCCCAAGCCCAAGGAGGAAGAGGAAGTGGAAATCAGGTGACCCACGTGACATCCCACAAGCACAATAGAGGTGCGTTTGCTAGAGAGACCCCCTTATGCTTATGAGACAATGCTGAGTTGACCCCTGATAATTCCAACACAATGCATAACACAAATAAAAGGGCTGAAACAGTTGGCCCTTCTGTGCTGGAGAAGTGCTGGAAAGCATCCCATGGTGTCTGGCTGGTCAGAGAAAAGAACTGATGTGCCTTATAAAGCTTGCCCACCCCAGTTTGGAGTTGAGATGTTTATCAACCCAGCTACTAAGTCCTAATGTGATTTTTTTTTTTTTAAATTGATTCTATGATAAGCCAATTCATGCTTTTTTGTACAGGGAGAGACCTACATGCCAAAGACTGGTTTATATAAAGTAGTAAATGTTAAAAAGAAGTTCTCTTCTAGAATTACCATTGCTTTGAGTGGAGATGGTGTTAGAGAATTTCCAGGTGCAACTGGATCTTCATAACCCTGGATGATGAAGATGAAGATGATGATGCTAGTTTTACCAAAACACCAGGCTCCACTTTAAGATGGAGATGGCATTCTTACCAGAAAATGCAGATATTCGAAGCTCAAAAATAAGGTTAAGATGGGGGTGGTTATGCCGGAGGAGTTGGGCGATACTTATATTCTGCTTTTAACTCCTGAACACTTTCCTATATTCTTTGTTTTCTACATAAAGCTCCCTTTTTTCCCTCCAAGATAGGGAATATACAGCTAACCCCCAGGTTTTATTCTTACAACAACCCGGTGGGATAGGCTGGTCTGAGAGACAGCGTGCCCAAGTGCCAGGACAAGATTCCTGCAGTCCTTGTCGAGAAGGGGGAAATGGCTCCTTCTGAAATTCCTCCTTTTGCCCAGTCATTAAAAGAGCAAAAATCCCATTCACTTTAGTATCTCACCACCCTTGTTGATACTGGCTGCAGCCTGGCTTAGATTTCCTTGTCGCTTCCCGGAATCTGGCACTCTTTTTTGAATCTGATGCCAGACATCTCTGGATACTTCAGGAAATACCTTTCATGTTTAGGCATTCCTGAATAAAGCCGTTCTTGCTAAGGCTGGATTCTCCTTAACGGGTCGCCTAATTTAAACCCCTGGATTCCCTCTTCTGAAAAAATCTTTTGGGTCTATAATTTGTTTTTGCAGCTTCCACTGGCAGATGTTTAGCAAAAGAGAGACCCAGTGATGTAAACTTTCAGTTGCCCCTCAACGGTTGGAGGCAAAACGTTTTCCCGGTCCTGCCCTTCCCACAGTTTGTGCTCATTTCTTCAGCCAAGTAGAGAAAAATGCTATTGTTTTGCGTAACCGTTTTAAAACCTCATTTAGGAGCGCTGCCATCTCCAGAGCTCACAAAATAAGTATTTATGGAATTCCATCAAGTATATTTATGACATGCATTGTGCTTCCTTTTCATCTCTCATTCCTCCTCACATTTTTAAAATTACCAATTTGCAATGGAACGTAATCCCAAGAAAATATGGGTAGCGCGTGTCTTCCATTAAAATCCAGAAAAGATTTTTTGTGTGGGATTAAATGTTTGCTGTATATTAGTAGGACTGATTTCCTAGAAGTTGGATTAGTTTGCTTAGAAGTAGGATGGACAGATTCATCTATTGCTGGACTATGTTGCTTTTACACATGTTCACTATATAAGTGTCCCTGGGGGAGCTGGGGGTGTCGACGACCGACAGGAAGCTCTGGCGTGGGCTGGTCCATGAAGTCACGAAGAGTCGGAAGCGACTGAACGAATAAACAACAACACTATATAAGTCTGTTTATTTTCTCATGACTTCTCCCCCCACATCTTGTAGGAATTTTTACATTTCAGTGTACATTTGAAAAGCATTTTCTCTCCAAATTGTTGGTTGTTTTGAGGGGATGTTAGGTGCAGGAAGTGGGTAGCATAAGTTTTAATGGACAGAGTAAATCAGCTGGTGTGGAATTTGTATAGAAGGAATTCCTCAAGCATTCCTACCTTTAAAAAAAAAAGGAATAAAGCATCTTAGATTCTGAACCTTGGCTGCAGAATGCTGCAAGACTCACTTTCATGATGCCCTGTCCTTATTCTCATATACTTCCTCTTTATTTTAAGCACTCGTGGTTATTAAAGCTTTATATCATTGAAAAATGAAAGCGAGTAAAGGTAATAGTTTCCTGTTGAGCTCAGGAAGGCTGCCTTTGAAAACTTCCATCGTCCTTATTTTTATATTGCTTAATTATTTTTATCAATCCATCAGTAAGTTTAGTGTTGTGACCGCGGGTTGTAATCACATTACATAGGATAAAAAAAGGATGAAATTAGTAATAATAAAAAAAAGAGAAAGGAAAGAAATAACAACAAAGAAAAGGCATGCAAGAGAATTCAGTGAAGACGGAACCAATATTAAAACTTCAAAATTTCTAAATTTAAAAGAAAACATGGCAGAGGTAACAACCTGGCTTCTAAGAATGGGGATTATACCCACAAGGACATCATTCATATTTCATTGTAGATTGGGCGGTAGAGATTGTAGTGGATGATATTCTCCACTTGGCCAACACCTCTAAATGTTTTTATATATGGACAGTCTTCAGCTTGTGTGTCCTTGTTCTTCCTAATCATTAATATTAGCTTTTATTAAACTAGAGATATCTCCCCAAGTTAATTTTCCTAAGAAATTAAACTGACCCGGTTAATTCAGAGATGGTCCACTTTTGAGGTTCTTGAGGTTCTGTTCTGCAGACATTAAACAGGCATCACATTCTTCCCTTTTGAGTTAAGCCGTGTTAATGTAGAGTGGAGAAAAGGAGAAAGCAATAATACGCTACAGAAGGAAAAGGAAGTGCATAGCTAAAGTTAGTTTACACCAACATTATTCACTATACCTGTCCAACCAGTTCTGTCGTTGCAAACCATCTTTGGTTCTCTTGTGACTGTGCATTGCTTTGTACATTGCCTTCAAGTCTTTAAACTTCTCTCGTCGTTCTTTTTGAGGATCTCCTCAACTCCATCCAACCACTTCTTTCTCAGTCTTCTCCTCTGCCTGGCTCATTCACTCTTCCTTCCTATTTTTGTTTTGCTACTTGATCTTCATTCTTTCTCTAAGACCAAGCTTCCTTAGCATGCTTTTCAGACCCATTCATTCTTGAACCTATCTCTTCATGTTTTAGCATACACGCTTCTTAATTATTCCATTCCCTCTGCATTCAGGGCCCTTATGCATTTCTTCTGACATACCCAACAGAAGCATGCCCACTTACACACCACCATTTTTGCTTCTTTGGGTAAATAGTCATCCTTTGCAAAAGACTATATACTATCTACCACCTTTCTACCAGCACTTTCATGTTTCAGAATCTCTATTCTTTTCCCCACCTTTGGTAAACGTTTTACTAGATGCATAACCTCGTCTATTAATACTTTTTCATATAGGATTTGCACCTTCTCTCCCTGTAACCATTCTTATTTCTTTCACGCCTCTTCCTTTCTTCTGTCCATCTTCTCCCAAGAACCATTCTTGACACCATCAAAAAATGAGCTATCCCACATTCAGAACCTTTCATCACCCTCGTATCTATCCCTAACTCCCTTTGCATTAACTTCATTACAGTCACTGACCAGAATTCAGCATATTAACAGCAGTTAAAACAAAATAGTATGGTTTATGGCAAGATCATCAGTGCAGTCAAACTGGGTCTGGTCTTACGAACAGGATGGTAATATTTGGCCATGTTCATAGAAGTTGAATTGTTGCACTGGTCTGATGATAGCAGCTGTATGTTGAATAAATCAGAATTGCCTGGATCCTAATCTACAGGCTGTCTTGCAGACCAACATACTACTGCCCACATCCCATTAACGAGGTACATGCAATGTAGGTGGGATGTGGTGGTGCTGCAGGTTAAACCGCTGAGCAACTGAGCTTGCCGATCAGAAGGTCGGTGGTTCAAATCCGCGTGACGGGTTGAGCTCCGGTTGCTAGTTGCAGCTCCTGCCAACCTAGCAGTTTGAAAACATGCAAATGTGAGTCGATTAATAGGTACCGCTTCGGGGGGTGGGTAACGGCGTTCTGTTTAGTCATGCCAGCCACATGACCACGGAAGTGTCTTCGGGCAAACGCCGGCTCTTTGGCTGTGAAATGGAGATGAGCACCGCCCCCTAGAGTCGGACACGGCTGGACTTCATGTCAAGGGAAACCTTTACCTTTACCTACATGCAATGTAGTGACTTACAATCACATTGCAGATGATTTAGAGAAAACTGATAACTTTATAAGTGATCAGAGGTAATGGATTGACTGCCATCTGACATTAAGTGATCGATGGACAGTTCAAATATAGAGGCATGTTTATAACAAAATCAGAAGGAGATATTCTACCCTTTAAAGTTTCATGGTCTTTTAATGTCTCTTCTTTTTTCTTCAGAAGTGAACTGATGAAAGTTTGATAGGGCTGCCCATATTTTTACTTTGAATGTTTAGTTCTTACAGAAGAATTCCTTCATGCATTATAAACTTGATATTAGCTTTCCAGCAAACAAAGCTAATATCAAATGAGAAATCATGTAAGATTTGATATCAAGATGTGGGGTGGGGTGGTTTGAGGAACACGCAGTAGGATCACATGCATTTTACTACCAGCTGGTTCTTTACCCCATGTTTCAAATCAGAGTGAGAGAAGAGTGCAAGGGATGATTACATTTCAAATATTGTAGGACCAGCCTTAGTTATTTCAATTGAGATAGCCTCCAAACCCTGAACTAAGATCATCCTTTGAAGTGAGTGATTAATGTAAACTCGAAATAAATGCAGCCAATTTGACTATAGATATAATGCAGTTCTTTAAAAAGTCAAATGACCTGTTATGTTTGCTTTTGTAGCCCTACAGGATCCCACGTTGAATGGTGTAAGCAACTCATTGCTGCTACAATTTCTAGCCAGATTTCAGGGTCTGTGCTCTCAGACAACGTATCCAGAGAATACCGGGTGAGTCTTTCTCTTAGTTCATTTAACGTATCTGTTCAGTACTAAGGCATGTCGGTCTTGCCTAAGATGTAAATAATGGGGCAGTTATTTAGGATGGAATATGGGGTGTCCACAGGTTAGGGTCAAGGAAGTCAAGATTGCATACGCAACGCACTGAGGGTCGAACAGTGCTAAAATCAAATATTTAGGTAAATATAAATCAATTACAAACAGGCAGAGCTTTGACCGCACTGTTGTGGCCACCATCTTGATTATTTGACCATACGCTGTGGACACCCTTGACTGTATGTCAGATTCATCTTTTGGTTTTCCAGGAGAAGGGTCACTGGTTTTATATATGATTATGATGCCTCCTGTGTAAAGTTGTGATGCATCAATAGACGTGACTCTGTTTGGGAGCCATTTGCAATCTAAAACTGCTACTACATTGAGGTTTCTAGAGAGAATGATTGTGAGAACAACCTTCAGCCTTTGCCTGCCTTTTAATTTTTTTTTTATTGCCACTGAGGACTTTGCTTGTCCCCTTAAAGCAAAATTAATTTTCTGCTCTGGCCTGGATTCAGAGTAAGGTTCTTTCTTTCTGGAACTAGCCAGCTCCTTAAATCCTGTGGCTATTGGAGTGGCCCAGCCTATATTTGAAGGTGCCTTCTGCATCACTTATAGTGAGCTACTGCAAAATTTCTTTCTGAATGCCTCTTCCTCCTCAGACACGTATTCAGGGGTTCTGCAATGTGTTGGAACCAAAGATAATACTTTACTGCTCCTTCAGGTAAAGCCATGTGACAGATCTGAAATTAGAGTAGTTTTGTTGCCTGATAGAATTGTAGATTTTTAGAACTCAGAAATGTTATTTGCAGGGATCCTGGAGAACAGAGTATTTTAATTTAATGTGTACATTTCCATACCTCACGTATGATTTAAAAGTTAGGATGGTCTGCTGTAGTTCTTCAAGCCACTTTAGTCTCAGCTTCTCTGGCACTGGGTCAGATTGCTGACAGCAGGTGAATCTGGCAACCCTCTGCATGACTATGTTGCCCGACAGTGTTCTCAAGTCTAATAAATATTATTAAACTCTGGTTACCCTGCAGTGAAAAATAAAAGACTGAATGTCGCCAGCAAAGTGTGAGCTTAGTGAACAAAGCTTCACCATGTGGGTTGATCAGTTGTAGAAAAGATCCAAGGTTTTTTTCCCCTGGTTCTTAGTTGATATTTTATTTGTTTATGGCCAGGTAAATAAAAGATCCATCTTTCTTTTTCTACCCATTACAATCTGGACAGATAAATTGCCCCTGCAGTTTTACTGGCTGATGGAATTGGAGGTTAAAATGAGCACTCTAAATATATCTTGTGTTTTTTTGCTTTATTGGATTCTTTTGACTGAGAATCTGAAGGAATATCTTTAGCTAACATCCGGGAGAACTGTCTCCATTTTGGCTCAAATCTGGACAGAAGTCAGGTCTCTGCCATCTACCATTAATTCTAATCTTGAAGAATTATGTCTACTTCTCACATTTTATTAAGATGGTAAATAAAGAACAGATAATGAAACAATGTTTTCAACTTCCTGTAGAACAGTATTGAGGTTATAAATGTTCGTTCTAAGTTTTGGAATGCTGTATTAAATTAGTTACCTGATTGAAGTTGACTAAAGTTATTCAGAAGACAGTTGCCTACCCAGTAGTGGTGAATTATTATTTAATTATATAGATTAAATCTGAATATTTCAGTGATACGTATTTCCTGAGAATAACGAGTATGGAAGGAATGAAATTATTTGTGCATGCGTATTATAATTTGCATTTTCTTTGGGGGTTTTTTCAATGACAGTGATTTTTTAAAAAATCAGTGAAATAATTGTACATCTTGAGTACTATTATCACAGTTCTATTGACCAGATATTTTACTTTCTGGTCTCGTTTATGTCCCTGACTCTCTTGGTATCTTTGATAAACACCTTCAAGAAATTAATTGAAGAGATTCAACAATTTGAAAAAGAAAATAAAAGAAAGGTCACTTGGTTATTTGAAGATGCTTGATATGTTCATATTTAATCTTGTAATAAGTGATCAGGTAGATACGTGGTCCTGACTAGGCTTCTTGAAACATCATAATGAAGGTGGCCTTGTCTGAAATCAGGATTTCAATCTATGACTTGTTGGATAATATCTGTATTTTAACTAACAGGTATACAGGAAGCCTACCATAAGGGTAAGAATACATGTGGCTATCAGCAAGTTGGACTCTTACCTGTTTGTGTTTTCTGTTGTGTATAGAACTTGATGTGCCTTGGTGTTTGTTCTTCTTTACTTCATTAATGGTTGTTTTCAAGCAGCTGGGCCATCTTGCTATGCAGCATAACAGCTTGTTTGCCATAGAAATGTTTTATGTACATTCCAATGTTTTCATGAACAATAAAAACCAGAGTGGGAGTGTGCATATATTTAACTTAGCGTTGGAAAGGCAGGGAACTAACTTACATTTTATTCTATTAATTCTGACAAAATGGGTCCTCTCAGCTGATGCTTTCATGCTCTAGACTGCAGAGGACAATATGAGCAGCCTTAATGCCTGTGGTGTGTTCAAGTGGTTGGAAAGGGAAGTCGAAGGAAAGCCGTAAGTCTTAATTTAGTCTGTGTCAACAAGAGGCCAATTCATCCCTCTGTCTACACAAGCATTGCCTTGATTAGGACATGGATTCTAAAGCAGGGATCCAAGGTCCTTGTCACTGCAGTAGCCAATATTGTTGCTGCCAAACCGTTAAAATACATTCATTCGGTCGTGATTTTTTTTTTCTTTTTGCTTTGCTTCCTTTCCCAAAAAGTTGGGTTGCACAGTATTTAACATCAGTGCTCCTCTTTCAGGTTACCAAAGGGAATAGATGAGCAAGAAGGAAATAAAAAGAAAAAAGACTTGGGTTACTGACTATCCATTTCCCTAATTTATAAGGGGACATTTATCCATGTAATAAGTGTGATGCATAAAGCAGACCTTAACATAAAGTAGCAGGATGAAAACAATTGCAATAAACACATTGCTCTAAGTTTTTATTTGTGAGGGGCAGGATTTCTATTTCTGTTATACATCGCATTTTCTTCCTCATCTCCCTTTCGTTGCTCAGACTTCAGCCAAATCTTTCCAGCTTCATCTTTCATGCCATTGCCAGATCTTCTGCTCTACTTCCAGGCCCTTCATCTCTGACAGAGGAGACTTAAACGCAAAAGCTCAATTCTGCTCTTTTAAATAATACTTTAAAATACAATCTGCCTTAATCTTCTGAAGGGTTGGCTCCTGACTTTTTAACGGTCAACTGAATACTTCTTTCTGACTGAATGGGAACTAGGTAAGAATACTTACGGGATTTACCCGTGACAAAACGTGGACATTTAGGTACCATTTTTGAATATTATGTTCGGCTTCAAGGCAGGGCCATTGACCAGAAAACTTAAGAGATCTTAGAGATGTTCTGAAGTCCCTCAAGGTTAAGTGGGTTCTTTCATATATGTATGTGGTTTTTCAGGGAAATCAACAGCAAAAAATTGCAATTTTATTTTCACTAAGCTCTAACTGAAATTAGGTTTTCATTCAAGAATGAATGTAAGCAACAAGTAATTTATGGCCTCTAACCTCCAAAACGGTTCAACAAATATTTCTAAAATTATTGTGTGGATTAATAAAGAAGCACATATATTGCTATAACATATTGGGTTTTTTTTAACATTTTAATAACTGTATTTGAGCATAATTGGTTTCCTCTGTAATACAGTCTATATATTTGTGTTTTATTTTCTGCAGTTAAATACATTTTTCTGAGAAGGGGTTGGAAGGTTTCCCCAGAGAGGGTCCATGGCACCAAAAGGTTAAGAAACCTCGGTTTAAATAGTAGTTCTTACCATTTACCAGTTGTCATCTGGGTTTATCTTGGATAAAAATAACCTTGTAAAGCAGGCTTGGCCGTGTCTGGCCTGCAGATATCACTAGAGTACAATTTCACTGTCACCTAGCTAGCTAGGCCTAATGGGAGAAAAGCTGTTGGCCAGCTGTCCCAATATAATATAAATAAAGTAAAAAATAATAGCCTCCTTTGCTTTGCTTTATTGAAAAAACTTGACCATTAAAAAAAATTCCTTTGGATGTTTTGGCAAGATAGATTCTTGGTTGACCCAAGACACTTCCCATAGCCAGCATTGCTACTAGCCAATCCAAAGCTGAATCTGCACTATCCTATGAATATCCTTCCCATTGCTGATGAGAATATGATCGATGGTCCCTCCATTTAATCAGAGGGGCATCCAAAAATCAGTGGACCTCACTGTGCTCTTCACATTTGTTTCATTGTGCATTGGAGTGGCAATCAAAGTCATTGGGCAGAATGGGGAAACATTCAAAGCCAGGGGAAGAGGGGTCCAGTCAAAAGGGCCACCCATTCTGCAGATCTAGAGGAAACCCCGCAAAACCCTCTGCACCATATTTGCTCTGCGACAGCAGATGGCCTGGAAGTTCTCAGGAGCATCAGTGTAGCATCACTCACGGACAGGCACACTCTGGGAGGGGGACCAGTTATGTGCAGAACCATTTCAACCTGGCATTATAACTAAACGATCAGAACGGGTTGCAGCCAAACCCTGGAACGTTTTCCTGAATCTTGCACAACATCACAGTTTGTGTTAATGAGCAGAGTTCAGATAGTACTAAAGAGGGAACCGAAGTATGTCGTTGTTCGACCTTCAAATTATTGCATGGTTTCTGTTTCTGCTACCATGATGTGCTGTAATCAGTTTCTTCTGTTGTTTTAAGCATGTGGCCTACTTTACACTCTGCGTTTTGTCTTTTCTGTTTTAAAGGTTGAAGATTTCTAATGTCAAAAAGACAGTACATACTTTGTGTTCTGTGATACTCAGGCTGACTCTTGGAAGGATAGAAATGCATGCATTCCTGTTCATTCCTCTTTTTTTTAACCAAAGTAACTGGATCTTATAGGTGCCAACACACATACTTTAATGCATTTGATTTAAGAAGGTATGAAAAAGCTGACCAAGTGCCTTGATGTTCAAGTATCTACTGTCTCTTTTTTAAAAAAAATTCTGTCCTTTCACCTGTTCTGTGCATGTTTTTTCCCCTCTTACTTCTGCTTGCCCACCGCTGCAACATGCTTTTCAGGAGGTTCAGGATGGACACAATGGCTATCCTTCTGACGCAGAAGTTGATCAGGTTTATATTTATACTCCTATTTTGTCCCATAACTTACTATGTAGGGTTCTGCTTCGGGCGTTGGGAAAAAAGTGCAAATGGTAGGGGGGTTTGTTATCTCTTCTTCGAAAGCTTGACGACTGAACTGAGGGCATGGAACTAGTGCTGTGTTTTGAGGAGCATAGCAGATAAATACATGCAAAGGATTTGATTGCTAAATTGGGGATTCTTTTTAAAATGCCCCGAGTGTTAGCCTTAGTCTTCCCCCTTCCCACAGCACCTTGAACTTTTGGGTAGCCGTAGCCATTCCAGATGGAGGGTGCAACGTTGCCCCTGGATCATACCTTGGGAGTAGTAAATACCAAAAAGCCTTTGCAATCCAATATGTGCGCCAAGCACATGGCAACCTGGCCTCATGACCAGAGACAGGCAGCTTGCTAGGATGGGCACAAGGTGTTGCCCTCCTGCACAGGATAGGCATGAGCTACATTGCCATTGTTTCTGAGATGCAAGTAAGATTTGGTAGACACTGGCATTGCATGGCAGCTTCAAGGAAGCAGGCACCCCTTAGGAATGACACTGCTATGTGCCTCTGATGCTTCTGCAGCAAAATACGGTATTGATCTCCTTTCTTCTCCTTCCTCAATACTCAGCGACCATACTTGGCACCCAGGGCTGCGGGAACAATTGCATCCCCATGTTTCCCAGGTTCTGCAGAAACATATGGGAAGGCAGCTCCAGTTTCCAAATTCTTCTGATGAGAATCCGTCTGCATGAAAACTGCTTCAGTATAAGCAAGTCCCGGAAATACTATACATTCAGAGGAATTGGTGACAACCCAAAAGGGTTTTACGTGCATGGACGCGTTTAGACGTATTCATAGAAGTTTTGGAACTCTGCTGTCTCCCCCATTACAGCCATAAACGTCTTTGAAAATCCTTAAGATTTCAGAAATTATTTGCTCAGGAACGCTGGCAGCAACCAGAAAAACCCTTAAACCTGCAGAGGAAATTGTGCAGCTCAGTCAGTCCCATCTGTAAAATCAGAAGGGTGCAAAACAACAACAGTCCACCCCTCCTCAACAATAATGTTTACAGAATTGTTTTAAAAATAAAAATATTAATGCTGTTGGCTTAATTAGAAACCATTTAACCAACTAATTGGCTGCTTATCAAGTTTAACATATCAGAGTGCCCAGGCAGGTGACTGTGACAGTATTCAACAACTGCAATGATGTCTGTTGTCTGTATTCAGAAAAATTATGTTTCATTTTTCTGTATATAATTTTTCTTAAGAGAAGCGACACTCACAGTTCTGCAGCAGCAGAACTGAACATCGTTTAAAAACAGGCATGTTTTTAATTAAAATCCTATTAAACCCTAGATTTTAAATGTGCAGATAATGAATCAGTGATTTAATTTAATTGATTAATATTATGAAGGATAAGCCGCATAAATCATAGCACGTCAAACATAACATTTGCATCCCTTAGTTAAGTATCAGGCAATTGGCTAATTTCTCCGATAGAGTCCAACAGACTCTTTGGCTGATTTCCCCAATTTTGTGCTTTTTCCACCTAGAAGGCACCAGTTTGACGAAGTCTACCCTTAAAGAAGCATTGCAGATGTAAATACTCCTGTCACCAGTTGGACATGCAGGAGAAGGATCACAATATTAATCTTAATGTGTAAATCAAGAATTAAGCAAAAGTTGTTGTGGGCATCTGTGTGTGTGTTTTTTTATAATACTCATCCCATGTTCATAAATGCCAGCATCTTAAATTTTACAAGTCTTACTCCACATGTAAAACACTGGGCACTCTTAAAAATTGGTCAGTATTACCAGTCTGTATATTTTCTGCCTCCCCCCAGACATCTTTGAGATCAGCACAAACCATCAGCCAGTTTGGTCTAGTGGTTAAGGTGCTGGGCTAGAAACCAGGTGTCTGTGAGTTCTAGTCCCGCCTGAGGCACGAAAGCCGGCTGGGTGACCTTGGGCCGGTCCCTCTCTCTCAGCCCAACCCACCTCACAGGGTTGCTGTTGTGGGGAAAAGAGGAGGAGGAAGGAGTATCAGGTATGCTCGCCGCCTTGAGTTATTTATAAAAATGATAAAGGCGGGATAAAAATTTAAATAAATAAATAAAATACCCTTGTAGCTGTTGCTGCAACCATTTGGTTGAACAGCTTAGTGTGACCCCGTAGTTCTGCCTGGTACAACCCTTTTTATAATCTACTTTGCTAAATCATTTGCTCTTTAAGAAGTCTTTTCAGACCAACCGCTGAGCAAAATGCCAGTTTCTTTGTTCAGCGGCTGGTTGGTTTTTCTATGGGATAGTCAGAAATTTATTTGGAACCCAGGCCTTCTAGTGGTTTCAGTGCCTGCCTAAAGAGATCCGGCTGTTGCTGTGCAGAACAAAACACCCTTCGCAGCAGAGGAGTGCCTGTGAGGTAGAGAAGACAACTGCAGATGCTTGAATTTTGCCATAGGGTGGAAACGCTCTTTCCTCCATTACCGATTCCATTTAGTGCTGGAAAGAGGGTATAATGGCATCTAAGAGGCAAGATTAATGCAAGCAGAGCTGAAAGTGGAACAGTCTTGCAAACTTGATCTCTAAGAGTCATAGCAGACGAGGAGCCTTTCGAAGCTTCCCTTCCAACACTCCCTACATCTCCCTAGGCCTTGCTGAAGCCTGTTAAATCTGTAGGCGCTTACAACCTCGGTATATGTTTCTGGGATAGCTGATCTGCCCTTCGTATAAATGTTTTGCCACTTAACCCTTGTTGCTTTGTAAATACGTAATCGAGAGCCAACCCATCTAGGTTCGTGAACACTGAAACAGATTTAGTCTGCCTTGATCAAGGTCAAGAGATCAGAGATTGGCCACTGGATCACCATCTCCTCACCTACCCCTTCTCGGAAGTGAATTCCGTTCTGAAATCTTACATCCAGCGAAGCCGTTCCTTTGCAGCTGTTTGTAAAGGAGCTCCTGCTTCATCGGGCTTCCCCGTCCTGCTCAGCGAAAACCCAGGTTAGCCTGACTTGCCATGGCCGATCCAGCGCAGAGCCAGAGTGGTGGTGGTGAACTGGTATCCAGGTGGCAAGATCCTGTGATCTCATGGCTGCTTGGCTGCAAGTGTGTATCTGCCACGTGTTGACATGTCCCGCTTTGAGAAAGAAAGAGCTGTAATTTGTGCGGCTTGTGTAACTTTCTAGCCAAAGCACCTTGTAGTTGTTTTCCCCTGACAGCTGTGCAGATGGGGATGTGAGATTTATCTGTCACCTTTGGCTCTCTGCCAGGCACTGAGGGATGGGAACAAGCTTGCCCAGATGGAAGAGGCTCCCCTCTTTCCCGGAGAATCCATCAAAGCAATCGGTGAGTGGACTGTTCAGTGACTGCCGTAGCATTTTTGTTGGTGGCTAAATGTCAAACGCGTTGTATCCCTCTCCGTCGGCTGTGTTTCAGGACGGTTCGACTCAGCTGTAAGATTTCACCTTGAATCCTTAATGCCTTCAACCCAAGTGGGCTCTAAGAGTAGCTGAACACAGAAGGCAGCCCTGTCTGAAAAGAATTTTAATTACAAATTAACATAGAATTAAGCAAGCCATGAGATGGATGTCTCGGTATAATCCCGTAGATATTTAACTCTGCTCAGCAGTTTCATCTCGAATCTTTGTTGTAAGGTTGTTGTTTTTTTAAAAAAATGGTGATAATGTTCCAATACTTGAAATAAAACACTAGCAATCTAAACCATGTCTGGGTATGACATCCCTTTTCCTCTCTGAAAGCTCCACTGAAAAATTAAAGGTAAGGCTGTTTTGGTGAGCTGGTTTTAATGCATTCCCTGTTTCCCCAGTCCAGAGTGGGGCTTAGATAGATCAGTAGAGACACTGGTGATTTCAGCTAGCTAGGTAGCAGCCAATGGAAGAAGCCTCAAGTGCCCTCGGGCGCAGGATCACTGCTGGTGCGGCTTAATCTTCCAAGCTTTTGACAGTTGTCTAAGGTGAGTCTGTGTAGGTTGCTAGCCTACCATTCTTTTCTGCCAGCCTGCTAAGAGCCTGTATTTCCATGTTACATGCAGGGCAAGAAAAGCCTCTTCCTTGGGACTAGCAAAGAAACAAAGATTCTTAACTTTATAGCCAGCAAAAAACAATGTCCTAAGAGAGCTGGTGGAAGAATTTCAGAGCGATTCATACCTCTTCATGGAGCCTTTGTTGGTTGTGGAATAAGAGACTTGTAAACAAAACAAATTACCAGGATTTTCTAAGCCTCTAGTGCAGTGTTTCAACCTCAGCAACTTTAAGATGTGTGGACTTCAACTCCCAGAATTCCGCCCAGCATGGCTGGCTGGGGAATTCTGGGAGTTGAAGTCCACACATCCTAAAGTTGCTGAGGTTGAGAAATGCTGCTCCAGTGTCTGGATAAGCCTAAGGAATTATTCTTGAGCTACTTAAAGTTTGGGAAACTAGGAGAATGAGCAATGCTTAAAGTTTCCACCAGAAGTTAAATCCAAGGACTTTTTGGATTTGCTCTTGATTATCAGGAAGACTTTTTAGATAGTCTTTCCTTTGGGTTTGAGAACAAGTGGTAAAGTTATTGGAAAGGAGGTTTACCTACTAAGTCTGTAGTCCTAAGCAACTTGTGTGGAAGGAAATCAAGATATATTTAAGGATTGTACCAGGCAATTCCATTCCAGCAAAGAAGTCAATCCCACTCAGTTTGGATGGATTATATGGTGACTCTGTGTGTGTGTGTAAAATTAAAACTTAAGAACATCATCTGTCCTTAATTTTTTAATTTTCTGAGGTGGTAATTACTGTGCCTTTTGCATTTCCTAAAATTAACATGTTTGGCCTTTCTTTATTTTACTTTTGTTATTATAAAAATCTTAAATTTTAAAATTAAGTCCCATGGAAGATTTTTAAAAAAAAATTGTCATGAGTACTGATGGGGAGCAGGAGGGGGCCTCCATCCAGGGGGGAAAACGCAGGCGTAGTACTGAGGAATTAAGCAGCCATTCAAAGAGACACAGATCAGACCCGCCTTGACTTTTGGGGTTGATCTGTCTGGGTTTTCCCACACTTCTTCAGTTTGTTAGGATTTTCTGTCTAATGTAGCAGTAATAAACACTAGAGACCTACTCCTCGTCTCAGCGTGGTTCCTGGCTGTTAGGACAAACACCCATCCATGTGTGAGATGTGGCCTGTAGTCTCATGCTCATAGACAGGTACATGCACACAACATAAAATGCATCCTTTGGCCACAAGAATATTTCTCATCCTAATCCAGAGTTCTCACTTGAGGCACACATGACCAGGTATTTTGGAAACAGTCTGTGAGGACCCAGCTCTCTGGAGAAGGCTCTAAATGCTGGGAAAAGGCCCGCCTTAGCCTTTGGGGTTGATCTGTCTGGGTTTTCCCACACTTCTTCAGTTTGTTAGGATTTTCTGTCTTATGTAGCAGTAATAAACACTAGAGGCCTATTCCTCGTCTCAGCCTGGTTCCTGGCTGTTAGGACAGAAATCCTGCAAAATACCTTGCTATGCAAAGGGACTTTCTTCCACATGTAACACCATACTCAAAACGGGATTTGAGAGCAGAGATAATATCTTGCACGAAAGAGTTTCAATAAAGGGATGTAAGCACTAATAAAATGTCCCTTTTTTCTCAGCTAAAGACGTGGTATATATCTGTCCATTTATCGGAGCCATCAGCGGCACATTGACGGTGACGGATTACAAAATGTATTTCAAGAATGTCGAGAGGGTGAGTCTTTGTTCCATGCAGCGCATCGTGTGTTCTTCTGGAGCAGTGTTTTTCATCCTTGGCATCTCAAAGTTGCCAAGGTTGAAAAACACTTCTCCAGAGCCTTGCTCTCACAGTTTTTGCAACCAGGAATTTATGCACATTTATAAGCTAAGCGTAAAGGCCCGTGGCTGGCTTACGTGTCGTGCCACAATTATTTTGTTTTGTCTCATACAAGGGATAGAATGCTAAACATTTACCCATGGTGCATTTGAAAAAAAACTTTATTTTTTTTTCCCCTTCAAATTCCAGGATCCACATTTCGTTCTTGATGTCCCTCTTGGAGTGATAAGTAGAGTTGAAAAGATTGGAGTGCAGAGCCATGGGGACAATTCTTGTGGCATAGAGGTTGTTTGCAAGGTATGGATTGGATGGTGAGGACGTGCGTCAGCATCTCCCAGTTTCAAGTGCTTTAATTTCAATACATAGCTTAGCTTTGGGAGATTTTCATTCATTCCTTGTGGCTGAGCTATTTTTCAGCTGTGAGATGTTATTAGCATCTAACATACGAATGAAAAGAGTCGTTCATTTAGTATTCAGTGTGTACTTCTTTCCCCTTAGTGAATAGGTAGTCCTTGACTTAAGACCACAATTAGGACCAGAACGTCCATCGCTAAGCGAGACAGTTGTTAAGTGAATCGTGCCTGATTTTACAACCTTTTTGCTGTGGTTGTTAAGTGAATCACTGCGGTCATTAAGTGAATAATGTGGTCATTAAGCTTGTTGGGAGCCAGTTGGGAAGGTCGCAAATGGTGATCATGTGACCCTGGGACACTGCAAGTGTGGTAAATACATGCCGTTTGCCAAGTTCCTGAATTTTGATCACATGGCTGCAGGGATGCTGCAGTGGTCCTAATTGTGAGGACCTGTCACGAGTAACTTTTTTCAGCACCGTCGTAACTTCGACCGGTCACTAAACGAATGCCGTAAGTCAAAGACTACCTGTTCACTGAGTATGTTAGACAGTACTCTATCATATAGATGGTTGCTTCTGTTACGAAAAAGGCTACTTTTTGTTTTCTGAACAAAAGTAATGGTATATATTGTGTTAGGCTTCTCCCCAGCAAGCTGGAGTAGAACCAGTTGACCAGGCACTCAAGGATGCATGAACTTCTGATAAGATGTTTTATCGTAGAAAAGCTAAAAAAACGTTATGAAAGAATTCTGTGAAGCTCTGTGTGTAAGAATCCACCTTCAGTTCCACGTGCTGCTTTTTCCAGCTTAGAACAAATGGCTAGAAGGACTTTGCCAGGGCGGTGTTGTCTGCTGCTTGTTTGGCTGATGGCCTGATCTGCTTGCTGTGACCCTCTGAGAACTGACTTTCCCAAGCTGCTCATAAATACTGTCCTAGAAATCAGAGTTTAAGATGGAAATTTACTGTGCTCAATGAAAGCATAAATTAAACATGATTTTCTCTAATAAGAGTCACCAACACAAAATGCTTAATTTCCATATTTGTAAGTGCTGTAATTTTTCATTTAACAAGTCAGACCTAAAGATATCTTTTGACAGGATATGAGAAACTTGCGGCTTGCTTATAAACAGGAAGAGCATAGACTGGAGATTTTTCAGAACCTGATTACCCGAGCGTTTCCTCTTTCTCATGAGCTGGTAAGTATGAATGAGAAGTTCTTACCCCTAGCAAAATACGTGAGGAGGAATAAGAGGAATATAAAAAGGTTGATTCTTCATAATCACAAAACCTAAGTGTTGTCGTTGAATTGGCTCCACACAGTAGATTAATTTCATACATACATGTTATATAAATAACAGATATAGAGAGAATAAGGCTTCTATCCTGAATGGGAATACATTATGCCAGTTAATGATTTCTAAAAAAAGAATATGGGGTAGTTAAGTTTGCTGATACTTGGGAGAACTCTTACTTCTCAAAACTAAGGCTCTGTATAGAAATGACGTTCAGTGACAATAACTATTGCTTTTATTTCACTGCATTCAGCCATTCTTTGCATTCAGTTACAAAGAGAAATTCCCTACAAACGGTTGGAAGGTTTATGATCCGGTGGCAGAGTATAAAAGGCAGGTGAGCATGGTTGCTTTTCATGTTTTAAATGCCATCCTGTATCAAGCGTTCTGTACATACACACAAGCACACATAAAACATTTAATAAAAGTGACGCCATGCTACCTCCCCATTGAGTTCTTTGGTTATTGTGGACAGTGTCCTCTTCTCCATCCCAGAGAGGATGTGGAATTCTTGAACAGAAGTCTAGAGATGGCGGGTGGGTGGATGGATGGATGAACGTGCACAGATTGGAATTCCAGAAGAGATGGAAGTAATTTGAGTAGAGATTTTTAAACAGCCTGGGTGGAAGGTACACCCAGTCTCGGATGGATTGGACCTCTTTTGAACATCTAGGTCCTTCGTTTGAGGTCCTTCTGGCCCCTGCTCCTTTTGTGAAGGCACAATTACAAGCTTGCTTTATCAGCTTAGAGTGGTAAAACCTATCTAGAAAGATTGTGTATCTTTTCATTCATCCATGTACTAGGTCAGGGTTTCTCAGCCAGGGTTCTGTGGCACCCTTGGGGTTCTGTGAGAGGTCCCTAGGGGTTCCCTGGGAGATCACAATTTATTTAAAAAATCATTTCAAATTCAGCCAACTTCACATTCAAAAGGTAAGTTTCATTCTTTATTTCTAGTTTAAGAACACTGTTAATGCATAGGTACAGGCCTACACATGAAACAAATATAATAATTTTGTAACTGGTGGCCTCTATTTGAGCCTGAATGTGCAGGGGTTCCCGAGGCCTGAAAAATATTTCAAGGGTTCCTCCAGGGTCAAAAGGCTGAGAAAGGCTGTACTAGGTGCTTTACAGTAAAAACAGTATGAAAACTTTAGCTAGTGCTAATCCCATTTTTCTGTCCTATGAAGTAGAGACCATGTGGATGAATTGATCAGTAGATCAATATCATGTGAACTGTGTAACCTTTTATTACAAAATGTGTATATACATGTTTTAGTTTGAATACAACGATCTATGGGGGATATGTACAGGCCCCAAAAGTATTTGTCTGTGCGCATGAAGTAAAATAAAAATAAATGCATACATCTGAATACCAATTCTCTGCCAATGTACTCAGGATTGCTTGTAGTATACAGCAGAGCTGAATGCACATAACGTATTAACATGATACGTTAAGGATAAGGAAAGTAACAAGTGTATGCACGCTTAATATACATACCAGGACTTTTGAACTTTAAGCTGCATGCCTGCTTATATATTCAGAAACATCATTGCATTTGTGTGATTTTAATCCGGAAAAAAAAAATCAGCACTGTACTGTATTATTTATTACAATTAGGTTGTGATTGATTCCTTGGGGATTCTAAAATCAGGTACTGTGTGTCATATCAAAATTATATATTTTATACACACACACACACATACACATAAATGTTTTGTTTCAATGCAGGGTTTACCCAATGAGAGTTGGAAAATATCCAAAATTAACAGCGTGTATGAGTTTTGTGATACGTACCCTGCCGTTCTTGTTGTGCCAACTAGCGTAAAAGATGAAGATCTCTCCCGAGTGGCTGCGTTTAGAGCCAAAGGCAGAGTTCCAGTAAGTAAGACCTAGATTTGAAATCGAAGGAAGATGGCGTGAAGAGTAAACGAGACACCTTTTCAGGCAGGGAGCTCAGATGTAAAGAAGTGTTTATATTCTTTCTGTTTGAACGGGGCACGGAATGGTGCCCCTAGGTATAAGACCAGCTGGACTGCAGTTCTTCTGCTTGTAGGAATACCGGAAGGATAATACTTCAGGTCAGGTCTAAGAGTAACAGAACTTTTAAGTTTTTCTGCTTTGAAAATCCTCTTACTGGATATTACTGTTTCTTGAAAAGATAATAAGTAGTAAACCTATATAAAATAGAATTAGAAGGGATTATTAATCTGTTAAGCATCCTGTTAACGGGCAACGATCCAGAGAGTTACTTTTGCAAAAATCTTTCTTCTCTCTCTCTCTCTCTCTCTCGGTGGACAAGAGGAAATAAAACAGTAGCTTCCTTCCAGTTGTCACATCGCAACTCTTGTAAAAAAAAAAACAAAAAAAAACCTCAGCAGTTTTAAAAGTTTTGCTCTTACGAAGGAGATGTAACAGCTGTTCAAGGAGTTTAAGTGCGCAGAGTTACATAAAAATTGTTCTGTGTGCATTTTTGCTATTCTGTGTCTGTTGCTTGGGATGACTAGCCTCCAATTGGTTAATTACACCACCTTAATGCATCCCATTTAATTTAATGAATTTCTGCAAGCACTTCCTTTGTAAGTGAGTCGCTTTCTCTCCGCCCCCTGTCCCCACCTCTCCATCTAGGTGTTATCCTGGATTCACCCCGAGAGCCAGGCCACCATCACCCGTTGCAGCCAACCTCTCATAGGCCCAAATGACAAGCAGTGCAAAGAGGATGAGAAATACCTACAGACCATCATGGATGCCAACGCTCAATCCCACAAGCTTTTCATCTTTGATGCACGACAAAACAGTGTGGCGGATGCCAATAAGGTAGGAGTCACCCAAGAGAAGAGCGTTAAGGGAGCTTCGACAAGCAGGAAAACACAAGGGGGGTTCAAAGTGAAATACCAACTCATTGAATAATTTGAGATGCATTGGAGTGATGGAGGCCAACTGTATTTTCAGGCCAAAGGCGGCGGGTATGAAAGTGAAAGTGCCTATCCCAACGTGGAGTTGATCTTCTTGGAGATCCCAAACATACATGTGATGAGAGAATCACTGCGCAAGCTGAAGGAAATCGTTTACCCCACCATCGATGAGTCTCGGTGGCTGTCCAACGTGGAGAGTACGCACTGGCTGGAGTACATACGGGTAATAGCCTTGAGGAAACGTGGTACCGTCTTGTGCCTGGGCTGCTCTTCAGGCAATCGTTTACCCCCGTCAGGATAGTCTAGATCAGTGTTTCCCAATCTGGGCAACTTTAAGATGCGTGGACTTCAACTCCCAGGATTCTTAGCAATGCCCATGCTGGCTGGAGAATTCTGGGAATGGAAGTGCCCACATCTCAAAAATTGCCCAGGTTGAGAAACACTGGTCTAAATAGTGGGGAAGGATGACCTTGATCTAAACGTTGGGGATTCGACATTTGGGTTTTCGTTTAAGTAGGCTATTTGGGGCAGTGCTTTGTAATTTGAGTGAACATCATTCATTGCTGATGAACAAGTATCCTGCTTTTCCCCACTTAGTCTTGACTGCGCTCATGACAAACATAGTTGAGTCAAGATCACAGGCTTGGCGGGGACTAACTGAGTTCCTACCTGGGGATTCCCATCCCTACCTGATCTCATCTCCTGCTCTGGCTTTGGAGACAAATGCTGAGGCTGAGTCAAAATCAGAGCTGCTCCTGCTGTGCAGTTCTTTCCCCACAAATACATGGCTAATCAGCCCCAGCCTCCCTGGATTTTAAATCAACATACTGTAGTTACTTTAGAGATTGAGTGTTCCACAAAGGTTACCACAGACCTTACAGCAGCCCTGTGAAGTAAGAAAATACCATCATCCTTTCTATCGCAGTAGCAAATCCAAGACCAAAAGCCATTTAATGAATTCACAGCACAGATGAGATTTGAATTAGGGAATTCCCGACTCCCAGCTCAGCCGTTTATTTATTCAGTTTCACTGTCTCTCAAATTGGTTGGGAATTAACCGGGATTGTTTTCACTCCTGTACAGTGCTCTTTTTCCCTTGCAACATAGATCATTTGGCACATAAACCGAGGCAAATCTCCCAGTGGCAAAACGCCATAGGAACTACAATTCTGCTTGGCCAGCTACCAGGAGTACCTAATTTGTAAACACTGCAGACCTTTGTAGCTTTCTGGCTAAGTTATGGAGCGTTATGATCTATGTTCAGTTCCAGAGCACAGATTCTGTAGATGCCAAAGGTCATGGTGGCTGCTCGTATTGGATGCAGAATTCCCAGGAGTATTAATCCCCTGCGGCCCAGTCCTTTACGATCTTGTTTTGTTTATTTTCTTAAAACATTTGTATAGCTGCCCACCTTAAAACAACTCTGGGCAGCTTTTTTTTTCCTTTTTTTTTTCGTGTGTGTGTGTGTCTTCGAGTCAGTCCTGGTGGCTGCCTGGACTACTCCCTGCAGTTTCCTTGGCAAGATTTCAGAAGTTGTTTGCCACTGCCTGCTTCCTAGGGCTGAGAGAGAGTGATTGGCCCAAGGTCACCCAGCTGGCTTTGTGCCCAAGGCGGGACTAGAACTCTCCTACTACACCTGATTGGCTCTTGGGCTGAGAGAGAGGGGCTGGCCCAAGGTCACCCAGCTGGCTTCGTGCCCAAGGCGGGACTAGAACTCAGGGTCTCCTGGTATCTAGCCTGGTGCCTTCACCACGACACCAAACTGGGCAGCTTACAACCAACAAAATAGTAGTATAAAGCCAACAGCCATGAAACTAAAAACTAAGAAACCTGAGGCTGCAGCCACCCCACCCTGATGCACCCACATACTTGTCCCACCCTGGCCTCACTCTACCCCAACCCTAACCCTAACCCTAACCCTGGGAAGAGCCATATTTTAAGTGCTCCCCAGAAGGGTGGGATCTGTCAGATCTCAAGTGAGAGGATGTTCCATAGGGCAAGGGCTGCAACGGAAAAGGCACATTTCCAAGGTCGCACGAGATGGCAATGCTTAAGGGAAGGGACCTGGGGCTACAGTCTTGATAGGCTATCCAGATGGAAATTTTTATTTCATGGCAAATATTTAATGGCATACATGGATGGAATAGAAATCACTACAGAATATTGTTTAAAATATTGTTAGACTATGTATCATGTGGATTCCGCTTACTGTGTTATATGAACACAACCATTATTGTTTGTGAATGATCGTTTATGATTTAGAATACTGAGCCCATTGGGCTTTAATCAGTAAATTAGGGTTAAACATGCAATACGCAAACCTAGCAACTCTTAAGAAGGTTGGTTCATACTGCAACATTCAACAGAAATCTTTCTAGGGAGTCAGAGAAAAAATGAATTTTTTAAACCCTCTGTTTCTTCTTCCTCTAACCAAAATGTACTGGTTAGAATATGACAGTTGCCTAGTCTAAGAATTAGCCATGGTCTTTTTAGACAATTTTTAATGTGTTATTAACATTAAAATAACATTATACAGTATTTGGAATATAATGACGGTTTCATTTCTCATAACCTTCTCGGCAATTTGCAAAGAAGCTATTGGATATACCTCTGGCGCCTATTGTATGTTCCAGGGAACTGGAACTGAAATGTAACATCCATATTTGATTTAGATTTGTAACATTTGCTCGCTCACTTGGGAGACATTGATAACAATGAAATGCCACTCTGAATGTTTGTTCTTTTGAGCAAGGTGGTGGGTCTTTTATGGGGGAGGGTCTGTCAGCAATTATTGCCCGTGATAACTACTGTACCTTAAGCTTCCATATTTAGTAGCAGCCATTGCCAAGTCCCCGGGGCATTTGACTAAGGACTGTTGGAAACAAAATGTCGGATGGCATAAACCATTTGCCCAATCCTGCCGGTCTTCTGCTTTATCCTTGCACCAAGACGTCTCCTAACAGAACTTCCTTTAAGGTATCATTTCAGCCTGGATTTTTTTTTCTTTTTCTAAAAGATGCTTCTTGCTGGAGCTGTGAGAATCGCTGACAAAATCGAATCGGGCAAAACCTCAGTGGTGGTACACTGCAGCGACGGTTGGGACCGTACGGCTCAGTTGACTTCCTTGGCCATGCTGATGTTGGACAGCTATTACCGCACCATCAAAGGCTTTGAGGTCCTCTTAGAGAAGGAATGGATGAGTTTTGGACATCGCTTTGCAATGGTGAGTATAATGCAGGCCAGGAAGGCTTCTCTTTGGAATGATCTACTCTGCAACCCAAAAGGGCAGCAATCATTCCCAAGCGCCAGCAAAAAAATTTGCAAAAGAGGCTTAGCTCTGTCCTGATTCTGGTTTAGTGCAGTGAAGCTTCCTGCTGGGCTGGATTCTGATGCTGGCCAATTGCACTTGCGACCTCTGCCCCTTTTTTGCAAACGTTTCCATCCACTGCTAACATTCTACACCCATGGAAGCTGATGACTGTGTCCACCATTTGCAAGCTAGGTTCCTACATTACAGTGGTTTAGTGCAGTGTTTTCTCAACCTTGGCAACTTTAAGATGCATGGATGTCAACTCCCAGAATTCCCCAGACAGGAAAGAGGACCAGATGAGTTAATTCTACTTTATTGTAAGGCTGCATTAACAGAATCTTGCAAGTCTGAAAGTACAAATCTCCTGCCGCCTGCTTTACAGGCTGGGAAGCTAGGGAGGGTCCCTCCTGAGCCTCTTTCTCCACCCATTATGCAGCTGTGGGCTACGCTCTCTCTTATCTGACTGTTCCTAGGCAGCATCTCTTCACCCGGTCTTCCAAGGTCTTTCTCACATACTGTTACATTGAGGCACTTTATAGGTTCAGCTTCCTATAGTCCTGGAAGGCAGCCAGAATCGTATTTTAAAGATTGATTAATTTATGTGATAAATCATAATTACTGGGACCACACTTTAGCATGATGTGTTAATCCAGTCACCGAGGTAATATCTATGTTCAGCCTTGCACCCACCTCCATTTCTGTTCCTTCTTTTGCTTTCAAGGCCTTGTTTCAATTGTTCCGCCAAGGTTCAGTACTTGGTGTGCATTGAGCAAAAGGAGAAGCCTTATTCCTAAGTTCCTTTCTTTTTTTCCCCCCCTCCTCTAGAGAGTCGGTCATGGAGACGATGATCATGCAGATGCCGACAGGTCCCCCATCTTCCTGCAGTTCATAGATTGTGTCTGGCAAATGACAAAGCAGGTGAGAACTCATTCATTCATTCATTCATTCATTCGTTTTCTACTTATTTAACATATTTCCGTGCTGCCACAGTCAGAAAGACTCTTGGAAGCTAACATACAAAAGGCTCAAGTTAAAATACCCACAGTAAAAACAGCCATGAAAACACTCAAAAGTGTAAAAGTTCAAAGTAAAATAAAAGGAGAGATAAGTTAGAGTACAAATGGAAATGTTCATGTCAGGGGAAGATTCTCCAGAACAGCTCAATCTTCAGGAGCTTCTGAGAGACCAGCAAGGAGAGAGCCAGCTGATCTTTCTCAGGGAGGCTGTTCCACAGTGTTGTTGGTGCTGCTCCAGGACAGTAGCAGCACCTTCCTGTGGGATTTGCAGCAGTTTCTCCCTGGTCAGCCTAATTGGTCAGATGGTCTTGCAGGTATCTGTCAGCCTTGCAAGGTAGTCCAGACAAGCATGCCCAAATAAACCAGTCCTACTTTATCGTAAGGTTTAGTTAACAGAACCTTGCAAGTCTGAAGATACATCTCTCCCCCTGGCCTTTACAGCCCAAGAAACTAGGGAGGATCCCTTCCGAAATGTTTGCCATGCTCCCATTCTTCCTGCGGGCTCAGCTGCCTCTTACCTGACCATTGCCTCGTCTGCGACTCTTCCTCCTGTCTCCCAAGGTCATTCCCACATACCGTTACAGGATCTGGGTTCCAAGGGCAGATTGCCCAATGATCTGTTCAGCATCTCTTCAGAGGAGGTTTCCCACAATGTGAAGCATAACCACAGGGAGGAGCAGACAGAGTCCAGGGAGGTGTGAAGAACCTTTTAGTGGTACATTGTTACAACAAATCCACCTCTCCCAAAGTTTCACTGCATTGCTTTCATTGTTCATTTGTGTTCATTTTGGTGTTTGGATTTTTAAGGGAAGTGTGCACATTAAGATTACACTAAAGGGAGGTGTGATGGTAAAAGGTTTAGGAACCCCTGCTTTAGAGATAAGGTTTAAATGAAATTGTCTTATTCTTCAGAGCACACAGAACAACAACAAAACAAAAATGCTAGGTCTGTTTTAGAAATTCTGATCCATAATTTTTGTATCCTGAATATACCAACTCAAGACTAAGAAACTAGAACCCCTTTTAAAAGTTACATGGCAAGATCACCATTTTTAACAGTTCACAGCGGATCCTAAGATTCTACAGGTTGAGAATCCATAGAAAATTACTCCTCTGTTTCCGGTGGGGTGGGGTGGGGTGGTGGTCTTTTTCATCCATGCCATTTTTGGGTCTCCCAGGTCTACTCTATAGGATCGGAGATCACACTACACCCATCCAGGAAGTGATTAATGTCTCTTACATTCCTAGGAAACTCTGCTCAGCAAAGGCTGTTCCACTGATAGAAGAACGTGGATTTTTTTATGTAGTTGGTAAATGTTGGACGATGTTTCCATAACTCAATTTAAGCCAGAAGTTGCAAATACGGTATAGCGGGTGTTACAGAACTAAAGTATTTTTCGAAGAGAAAATCAAGAGTGATTTTGTAGTATTTTCTGATTATTATGAGCTCACATGGGACTGATAAACTTATCCCTGAATCTATAAACTCATTTTTTCTCAGTAGCTATCATTTGTAGCTCTGTAGTGCAGTAGTTAGTTTACATATCAAAAGCATCTAATTAATATGTGCAAACTCTTGAGATTTGCTGATTCAGAACAAATTAATAACAAGGCTTTTCTTAAAGTTTCGAGGTCGTTGTTTATACAAGCGATAGTACTCGAACTCCTGGTGACTTTGTGCACTAATCTTTGTACTTAAATTCAGCTCATTCCTAAATAAGAGTAATTCTTGGAATTATTAATCAAACATTCTTGCTTATGTTTTGTGCAGTAATGAGCTCAGATAGGTATCGTACAAGAGTTATAAAGTAGACTTTATTTAAAAAGGGGGCAGATGCTGGTTGTGATTGCAGTTGCATAGTTGCTATTCTTAATATTAAAAAAGAAGAAAGTTGGGAAGGAGACAAGAACAGAAGAAGAAAATGGGAATCAAATCAAACACACCATATCCATAAAACTGTTGTCTGGAATCCCATAAAATTCCCCTTTAAAAACCATCAACTTCAAAAAAATTTAAAAAATCCTTTTTTGTATCTTGCTTACATGGAAGGCTGTAGGACTCTCAACCTTTGCCAAAATCTTCAGATTTGACAGTCAGTTGAGGGTCTGACTGTTTGATTTGTAATTTAGCAAGATGACACAAGGAAAAATATACAAAGGAAATAAAACCAATGGCAGCAGATTGGCATAAATAAGTTAGTGGGAACTACATAAACTTATTTGAACCTGAACGACAAGGTACTCATCTTGCTATATTCTTGCCAATTTTATGAAATAGATTTTTTAAGTGCTTGGTTGGAGAGGGATAGTAAAAAGAAGAGCATAAAAATAAGTGGTGGCAACTTTCAGAAATACCAGCAGAGATACCCATTTTTTTTTCGTTCTAGATAAATCCAAACTGTTTCAAGGTAAATTATGTACCAATGATCACTGGTGAGAGCCTTGGCAAGTTTTAGTATGTGAAACTCAATTTTTATTCCACTTGATCTTAATTAGCATCCCCAACAGATGTAAAAATGTTTCAGGATGGTTTCTTATGACAGAACAGCCATGGAGGTCTACTTTGGATGAAACACTGAACCAGCAACCCTTCCAAAAACTTGCATTCTTGAACAACAGAGCCCCTGAGGAAGAGTCTTAATCTCCCACTGGGAAATTTAGGAGTCTGCCAGATACTTCCTACCAGCTCTCTAGCCTGCTTGAAAAAAGCATTTTGTACATGGCCACAGAACACAATAAGAGTTACAGCAGCTGACCCTCTTCCAGGAAACTGAATAACAGAAAACAGTTTTTCAAATAGCTCTGGTTTTTTTGGCAAAAGGTTTTAAGGGCCTAGGTACTTATAAAACATCTTTCCCAGCAAGATTTGGCCTGCCCGTGCCTTTTTCTGACAGTTCCTCCCACTGCATGAATGACAGTGGTAGAAACCTATCAGCATGCCTTCTCAGCTTCTCTGTGGTCGCCTACCACTCCCACCTCCACCCCTGCTTCCTGATATAGGGAAGGTCCCTGGCCTCTTGACCTTTAAGAAGGTTTTGAAGACCTTTTCTGCAGGGTGTGGAGGACAAAGAACTGCCTTAAACTATATAGATTGGAAACTGCTGTTTTGCTTTTACTTGTTTCTGATTGTAAATCTTGAAGTATAAAGCCTTGTCTAAATTAATAATCAGCAGGATTTTATACAGTATCACGGTTGAAGTCCATCAAGGATGGGCAAGCTGGACATAATGTGCCTGTCTTGCTTGGCACCTTCAAATCAAGAGAATTCTTCTGTCCGTGGCAGAAAGTTAAGGATCTGATTAAATAATATCTAGGTCAGGCATTTGCACAAAGCAGCGAAGTCTCGCAATTGAACTCTTGTCTTTGAATTGTCATAAACCTTCATATTTTGCCGTAGATTAACTGGGTTAACAGAATTGGCTAAGGTGGCCAATGTGAGCATCTGCAAGGGCTGGGATCCTGCAGCTGAACCGCACCAGCCTTGCTTAGCATGTTGTAGAAACTGGGTCTGTGTCTAAGTACACGGTAATCCATTCACTGGAATGAAACGTGGATTGGCTTTTACTAATGAAAAAAAATAATAATCTAAATGTCTTACCATTTCAGTTTCCAGCAGCGTTTGAATTCAACGAGCTCTTTTTGATCAGCATTTTGGATCATCTTTATAGCTGTCTCTTTGGCACCTTTTTATACAACTCAGAACATCAGCGAGTAAAAGAGGTAAATCAGCAGCGGATGTGATGGTCTGATAAGAGGCAAAAGATGTGTGGGGCTGTTTTGTGTCTGCTGCCGACCTTGAAAGTTTTTAAATGTTCATCTCTCGCTTGAAGTGCGAATAGGGACCAAATACCACAAACGCAGCACAGGAGTCTTTGACGAGAACGCGTTTCTGTCCTTAAGAGCTATTAAGATTTCTAGCTCAGACTACAAGCTTAAGTGCATAATCTGACACTGAAGTGTTTGGAATCTGACGTTTCTCCCTGTGGGTTGGATTTCTGCCTCTGGGTCATAAATGTGCCTTATGGCACTGGCTGTGGGAGTCCTTGGTTTTCAGGGCTAGAATATGCAGACTGGGAAGAGCCTTTTCTTCAGCACCTTCAGGCCAGTTCTCCTTCCCTTAAGGGAGGTGGGCTTCAAGTATTCCCCCCCCCAACTTTTAAGGAAGAGAGGAGGAGGAGCACCCATGGAAAGCCCACCTATGGCCTTTCTGAGAGCAAAGCTAGAAAATCTTTCTGACAGAAGCCTTGGAGAACTGGTGCCCATCAGAGTAAACAGTTTTACATTTGCCCAGAAATGGGTGATCTGAGAACCCCTCTGGATACACCTGAAAAAACTTGCAGTCTCCTGGTCTTATGAGAAGAGAGACATGTGGGAAAAAGTAATGTAAGCTCAACTAAAGGCTAATGTAGCTGAAACTGCACCTTCTCCTAACAGTGGGTCCCAGGAGGTGGGCCTTCAATGCCATGGCTCCCTCCTTGTGGAACATTCCCCCACCCCCAAAGTTGGGCTTGCTCCTTCCCTGCTGTTGTTTAGGACAGTGTTTCTCAACCTTGGCAACTTTAAGATGGGTGGACTTCAACTCCCAGAATTCCCCAGCCAGCATAGTTGCCAAGGTTGAGAAACATTGGCTTAGGAAGTCCCTCAAGATCTGGTTATGTCATCAGGCCTGGCGGTCTTTGGGAACTGGAGACATTCTTAGATGGCTCCACTGTGATTGACATTCTTGCTCTCTCCGAGGGGTTTGCATATTTTAAAATTGCTGATAATATTTTTATTTGAATAATTACTTGTTATCTTTTTATAATGATTTTTAAAAATCTATCTGCTGTTTTGTTTTACTGCTGTACGCCTCCCAGAGTTTCTTTGGGTGAGGTGGGCGGCCACATAAATCTGATTAATAAAGAAATAAAAATAAACAGGAAAACAAGAACAACATCAGGAAATCTGGCCTTGTCCACATGTTTGACGAAACCTGCCTTTTTGCCTCATTGTCTTCGTCCTACAGCTTGGGCTTTCTTCCCCCAAGATGCCAAGGGCACTCTTGTGCCACCAAATGACTGCCTATCCAAATGGTCAGTCTGGTTCAGGTGGACAAATAAAGGAGTTGTAGAGTTGCTGGTGTCATGGTGAAGGCATCAGGCTAGAAACCGGGAGACCGTGAGTTCTAGTCCTGCCTTGGGCACAAAGCCAGCTGGGTGACCTTGGGCCAGTCCCTCTCTCTCAGCCCTAGGAGGAAGGCAATGGCGAACCACTTCTGAAAAACCTTGCCAAGAAAACTGCAGGGACTTGTCCAGGCAGTCTGCAAGAATTGGACACAACTGAATGGAATTTTTTGAGTTGTATACAATATATTCCATGCCAGATTGACCTGTTGCTTGGATCACGCAGCCTCAGAGTTGAACGAAGGCTGTAGACAGAACATTCTGAGTCATCTGAAGGCTCCTGCTAGGTAGTGTTTCTCCCAGCAAGCAACTTGAGAGCAGGTGGTATTGCTCTGAAATGTCTCTGCTTTAGGGTTTGAGCAAGCACAGCCAAGTTGCGTAGCCGCACCACAAGATGGAGCTGAATTACACATCCTCACCCAAATACCATGCCTATCCGGCAGCTCCCACTCATGAATGGATAATCTAATGCAGCTTTCTTTAAAAAAAAAAGGAAAGGAAAGAAGGAAGAAAAAAAGAAAATGCAATTTAAGAGACAACTGTAGTGGAAACAGATGCTTTATAGCACTGGAGGAGTATAAAATTGCAAGAGGAAGCTGATAGGAATTCTGATTCTGCAACCTTGATTTAATAATGGCTTTATACTGAAGATGGGGTTTGACTCAGAATTTTAACAACCCTGTTAAACGTGGCCATTTAATTATAACCACAATGTTTAGGTAGGTGTAAAGATTGTGCCCCTTCTCTACAGTACCACTTCATCAATTCCATACTGTAGTGTTTGCTGACATCCACACAATTTCATTTTGTTGCTTTCAGTGTTATTTCCCTCCTCCCCCCTTTCCAACCGGTGTCATTCCCTGTGACAAGTGCATCACAGCTCCTCCAGGCTTGTTATTTGCCAAACGTGCCTAAATTTTAATGGATATATTACCCAATAAAAGTGAACTTTAAAAAAAAACCAATAAGGACTATTGCTCAGTATTCTAAAATAACCCTTGCCCGCTTTGTGCTGGCCGGAGAACCACAAGTAAAGGCCGAGAATGTTCTCATGCCTTGGGCAGGGGGTTGGTCTAGAAGACTTGCAAGGTCCCTTCCAACCCTATGATTCTACGATCATGCCATTTTCCAGAGCAGGGCATTTGGGAGGGCACTTCAGGCGGTGACCAGCCGTGCCAGCCCATCTAGCCCAAGGAGGTACCTCTGAGCAAATCTCCAGTGATGGCTCAAGAAAAGGACACATGGGAATTCCTCAGCTGAAAAATAGAAGTAGAAATAGTTCCGGGATTGGTATGTTGGATAATAGACCTGGAAGTGGCCATCTAGGCCATTCAGTCAAGCCCCTTGCTATGGGCAAGAATCCCAATTAAAATAATTCCTTTAAAAATGCCTGTCTGGCACCTGCATGAACTCTTCCAGGAGAAGGTTGCTCACCAACCCTCTGCGTTCTAGTGCAATATAATTTTTTTGCAAGTATGCTTTTTCACAACCTTGTTTGTTTTCTTCAGGACATAAGTACCAAGACCGTCTCTTTGTGGTCCTACATTAATAGCCAGGTTGAGGAATTCAGTAACCCTTTCTACGTCAACTACAAAAACCATGTTCTGTATCCAGTAGCCAGTCTAAGTCACTTGGAATTATGGGTAAACTACTATGTACGTTGGAACCCCCGAATGAGACCGCAGGTAGGCTTTGCGTGTGTCCTGCTGTTTGTGTGCGTTTTACAAATTGAAAATTTAAAAACAAATGATATAAATGCATAATCCTGGACTAGAAATCTTCAGAGCTTTGACTATATCGTACAAGAAGTCAAAGGTGTGATTGACAGGAGACTGGACCTGCTGGACTTCCTTTCTCTCCCTTTCATCTCGGGACAGCTCACAACGTATTCACTGTGTCATTGTTGCTGAAAACTGTAGATAGACGTCATAATTCTTGCACTTTCTCCCACCAGCCTAGGTCCTCTGGAAGACCTAGAGGATTTGTTGAGTCCGGTCTTCTGCTGCACGCAGGGTGTTGGAGAGACGTTTGGGCACTGCCTTCCAGTGACTCCAGGGCCCAGTATGGGCTGACACTGGCCCTGTGTTCACAGAAAAGTGGGAGAAAGAACAAAGTATATTTCTCAAAGGAGAAGAAAGGGGATCAGCACAAAGTAGGAGCCATCCAGAGGAGGAATTTTGCATATTGCATATATATTGTCCCTTGGTAGTTCACTATGAAGAGAGCCAGTCTAGCGTAGTGGTGAAGGCACCAGGCTAGAGACCGGGAGACCGGGAGTTCTAGTCCTACCTTGGGCACAAAGCCAACTGGGTGACCTTGGGCCAGTCCCTCCCTCTCAGCCCTAGGAAGGAGGCAAGGGCAAACCCCTTCTGAAATCTTGCCAAGAAAACTGCAGGGACATGTCCAGATAGTTGCCAGGAGTCAACACTGACTCGAAGGCATCAAAAAAAAAAGAAAGAAGAAGCTGCCCAGAGTTGTTTTAAGATACAGTACAAATTATGCCTTCATTTGTGACAACCTGGAAGTTCTTTCTGCGGTGGCTGTTCACACACACAAGTCATCTAGTGTGACATACACCCCAGGCTGTTGTGAGGGTATGTTTTTAATGGATGGTATTTGTGTCTCTCTTATTTTCTGTTTTGACTTTCTGACTGCCTTGCTGCTTTATTTATGCTGAAGTCTGATTATGAGATCTCCCTTCTATTCCCTCTGCACTGGGTATGGGTCTAGATCCTCTTCCTCTTTCAAAATCAAGACAGGCTATGCTAATGCTGCGGTGCTCCACCTGGCAATAAAAATACTGCTGAAGCTGCACTCCCCTTGTCTAATCCACTGGATTTAGCTTGGTCTAGGATGCTCACAGTTTCCCAGTAGAAACTATGGTGGAGTCTGTCCATGTGTTGTGAGATTAAGGAGTTTTCCTTGTGTCTTCTGATTGCTAGTTGGTGTTCATGGATGCGCTCTGCTAGTCTTCTGTCTGTCCTGCATAGTGGCTGTTACAGTCCTTACAGCAGCCCTCTCCAGCAGCCTGCATCCAAATAAGCAGGGATTAACATCAAACAAACAATCAAACAGAAAACAATACCCTAATCAAGGAACTCCCAAGGAGAAAACCATACCCCCACCAACACTGGCAAGGGAAGATACTATATATAAACAGGGAGGAAACCCCACACTCCCTCGCACTGATGTTGTTACCTAGTCGGGTAATGAGACATCTGCAAGCAAACCACCAAGCTCAGAGAGCACCACGGACTGCACAAATAAGACTTACTGCCTATTATTAAATTCTTGCCTATTATTAAATGTATACCCTGCTTTTCTGCTTATATAAGCAGAAGGGTGGCTTACATCCATAAAACAAAATGTAAAAATGACAGTCAAATCGGTACAGCTAAAGTCAAAATGAAAATTCTGTTCAATTAACTGTTAAAAGCATGGTGAAAAAAACGTTTGGCCATTTTCCTAAATACTTGGAAAGTACTTGGAGAGAGCATTGCAGGGCCTGGGAGCCCCACAGGAAAGGGCCTTGTCCCACCTGGTAGAGAGGCCAGACTTGTAAATCAGTGTTTGCTGCTGAATCAGCTGCTGGCTGGGGAATTCTGGGAGTTGAAGTCCACCCATCTTCCAGTGGCCAAGGTTGAGAAACACTGTTGAGGATAGCGCAGTGCTTTTCTTTACCCAGTCACAGTTAATTTACCGGATCTCTCATTTTTGCAGCTCGACGGCTGAAATAATTTTTAGTGCCATGTGCTCTTCGTCTTTGGAATGAGACCTTCTACTTGATTAGAAGTTAGGATCCCCTGCATATGCTTCATAGGGCTAGATATCTAGGGAATTCCCTTTCCCCTTAGGAAGCTTTTTCAGTAGCCAGATTTCAAGACTCAAATCGTTAGCAGTTTGCCTTCCGTCTCTTGCCTTCAGATTTTGCGTGGCCACCCGACAAAGACATTTTGGGTGCAGAAGACGGCCTACTCGCTGATTGCCTCCTAAAACCTATTAGGAAGCGCATTTGGTTGCCAGCTCGGATTATCCATTTGTGCTGACTCCAGTTTCCTTTGCTAAAAGCAGACCTCCCTTTTATAGTAGCTAGTAAATAGCGTCTCAGCCTCTCTCTCTGGAATCCCTTAACATGTCCCATGAATAAATTGCTTTCAGCTTCTTGGGGTAGATGCTTTTGGAAATCAGCTTGCTCAAAGAAAACCATGTGAAATGCAGGAAACGTATGCTGTGATTAGATGAGAGAGCACGTTCTCGATTATCTGATCAGTAATTATAAACTAATGAATATGCCACTCTGGAATGGAATTTTGGCAAAAGCCGCCTATTCCTTACATCAGATGCATCGGGTCCCGGTTGCAGATTGTTTTGAGGAAACCACAATTCCGGGAGGAAACGTTTTATCTAGACTGCTGGGAATATAGCCTCGCATAGAAAAAGCTTTTGGGGTGGAAAGAACACGCACAAATGTGTGCTCACGTTTAAATGAAGCCATTACAATAGGCAAAGCAGCAAACGGCTACAACCACGCCCCCAGCCACAAAAGTTTGGTGCCAAAGTATAGACAGATACCACAGTCAACATTTCATTACTGATTATTCATGCAAATATTAAAGCCATCTGCGACGGTTCCCAAAATAAAAATGGACAGATCTCAGAGTGGGGGAGTTCCTGTTCCTCGCCCAGCCAAGTTTTGGTGGTAAACCCCAGATCTGCTTGTTGCCCCCGAAGCCAGCCATGAAGGAATGCTGTCTTGCTACAAACAGACCTGGGGTGTTCGCACCATGGGGGTGTCCTGCATTTTAAAACAATTATCACAGGAACTGGGGATCTGTCTCGGTTTCCCCCTTGAATGCTTTGAGGGTAAGCAGAGAAGAAGTTCCTGAAGGACCCCATGGGGACATGCCCCATACCAACACAGCTGCATGGGCATTGCACAAGGTTGGCAGTGCCCAGATCTTGTAGTCATGGCTGTGGCAGGTGGGCAAAGTGGGGTAATGCACCGGAACATTATTCCCTTGCAGGGACCATCTGCATGAAAAGGGCATGCAGAGCCCTGAAGAAGAACCCTCATGTTCATGAGCATCCCACTAAAAGGGGCGTTCGGTTCCAATGATTCGCTGTTGCGTTTCAAAACTCCGGAAGCCATTCCTGGTTGGAATGAAACTAGAAACTGGTTTGAGGAAGGTGGCTTTCCGGTCCTCTGCAAGCTTAGCTGGGAATAAGCTCTTGTGAAGGTTAACCTGAGGGAAAACGTGCCTCAGCTTACCTGGGGCAGGTGAGGCTCCCCTCTTCATACATCTGTGGGATTTAGAGGGGTAAAAACATCCTAGGGTGTGCTGTGATTCACAACAGCAGTGCACAGTTTGTTTGTCTTTTTTTTTTTCCCCAGGCATAAAACAAGATGGTTTTCTTAGTTGCAGTCATGTTGAGCTGATTTTTCCCTCCCATTGTGTGACAGTGGGCCCCTGGGCCCCTATAAATTTCTCTGCCTCCTCTTTGCATTTTTCCCTGTCCCTTCTCAGCCTCGTGAGCCCATAACCTTTATCCCACATGAGCCCTGTCTGCATTACTCCGGAGTACTTTGGCAGGCTCCTGTTTTTAAAAACATCTCCGGACTGGCTGTGGAAATGGTCGGTTACGATTGCTGAGAGATTAAAGGCCACTCTGGCAGAGCAGCCTCCCCCCCTCCCCACCCTGGTGCCCCCAGGGTTACACTTGAATCTTTTCCACTTGCCAAATTAAACACATCTTCAGCCAGGCATCCCGGGCTGCTATCTGTTGTAAAAGTGGAGGCTTCCCTGGAGAAATTTCTGTCCGTGACAGGTACTGTAGATCACACTCAGTATGGACGTTCGTGAGTGGGATAAGCACATTGGTATTTGATCTTGTCCCACCGCAGGTCACAATCTTGCATGCTTTCCAAACCCTGTGCCAAAGAAGGGAATAGCCACAGTCAACCCTCCAGAAGGCAGAGAACGCCCATTATCGTTCTGCCTCAAGGAGGTGGGCGATGGTTGGGTGCCTTGTTCTGTTCCATTGCATTATTCTAGCAGCAAGAATGAGGGTGGGATCATCTTATAGAATCAAGGAGTGGGGTTAAAATAGCAATTGACCGGTAATGCTCTGTTACGTGTGAACGTATGTTAGACAACAGGTGCAGTATACTGTCCCTTAATTCTCCCTTCAAGTGTGTGAGTGTGTGTGAGTTAATAGCTGTAGTATTATTTCCTTCAGTTTTTTTTCCTTGATTGTATAGTTTTAGTAAATAACATCATTACTTTACTACTGTTTATTTTTGATGTTACGTAAATATAGAGAGCTCTTCCATCAAAGTCAAGTTCCTTGTATGTCTAATCATACTTGGCCAATAAAGGATTCTATTCTATTCTAATTTCATTCTACAGATGCTTTTCTTCTAGTTGGGGTGGGGTGGGGGGGAATTAAGGCCCTACAGAAGAAACACATTCACTGCAGAACAATTTTCATTTGAATGGGCGTCCTTGAGCTAGTAAAGGGAAGCAGAAGTCTGTATCGTTTGGTTCCATACAGTTTAGAACAAGCCATGCCTGAAGTGAGTGGTGGTTCTATCGCCTTTTATGCTTCTCCTTGTGGGGGTGAATGTTATCCCGATGTGCCACGCAGTGCTGAAAGAGTGGAGTAAAATAGATGCCATCTCCCTCTCCAGATGTGTCGAAAGAAAATCCCCGTTAAATGGTGGCGGTTTTGAGCTTGCACTAGATGCGAGACAGAAGCTGTGTTAGCAAAAACGTGGCCTCTGCTCATGATTTTTATATTGCCATCCTGCCCACTGGGCTGCCACGTAACCTTCTACTTGTGATCTACAGGTTAGGTTCTTATAATTAGCGGTGCGGTGGGAGAAATAGGAGCCTTCTTAATTAAGCAGCTAATAAATCCTGAAATGGAATCGCTGTGCTCTCCAGCCAAATTCAGAACAAACGCTTGCTCTCTCCGGTAGATTTGAAGCATCTTAAAGCCTTGTAATTCCAAGGTTTTATTCATACACATCTAACCAAGTCCGATAAAGTCCGGTAGAAGCATTTCCACACCGTGCTAGATTTGAGTGGCTTTTAAGTTTGGTCCAGGGCTGGGGTGTGTTTGTGTCTGGCTTAGTGTGTTTCACCAACCCAACTTGTTCGGTCACTTGATGGTGCAGCGTATTGTGCAATCCCAGAAAACAGGTCAACTCAGCAACCAGATTAAATGTAGTGTGTGAATGCAGCCACTCAGCCCACTGCCCCATCAGTGGCAATAACCCTCCCACACACACACACACACCTTCTTTCCAACACACGTGTGCATTTTCAGTGGCTACGACTCCACACAAGGGCAAAATTATGACATAGAAAGCGAACACCACTCCCCCTGCTAGAATCCAATGAATGACTGACTTCTTAAAAACAACTAGCTCAGCCCTCTGCCATCAGGTGCCCTTCAGAGGTCTTGGGGTCTGCAAGCCCCCAAATGCCCAACAGACATTGTGCCAGCAGATGGGGAAGGGTTCATCTGCCCAGAAGACCCAAGCGTCTTTCACTTCGGATTAGTCATAAATCAGGACTCCCGGAAGGTAGGGTTTCTACCTTTGCAGCCAGGGGTTAACCTTCCCCCCCTTTCCTTGTGATTTTTTTTTTTCTTCCAAATAAGCAAGGCGGGTCTGTGTTCTTCTAACCCTTTAGAGCAGTGTTTCTCAACCTTGGCGAGTTCAAGATGGTTGGACTTCAACTCCCAGAATTCCCCAGCCAGCCACCCATCTTGAACTCGCCAAGGTTGAGAAACACTGCTTTAGAGATAGCAACGCTCCTGGAACAAAGTTGATTTGCGGACACAAAGCGGAGATGAACTTTTCTCTCTCTCGGTGCAGGGGATTTAACGTGCTTATAACCTAACCAAGTGACTCGAAGGCCGGCAGGAGTTTTTAAAAGATGGCCCCCATCAACTTTCCAGTTAGCATTAGGTAAAAATGGCACACACGCATGCACCCCCCCCCCAAAATTAAAGATTTCTCCACAAGGTGGAAATCTGCCTGTTTTTTTGCTCGCCTCTAGGATAATGGCTGTATGCAGAATACGAAAACGCAGCCCAGGTGTAGGACAGCTCCATGCTCCACTCTGGATGCGTTCGGCTGTAGAGTTGAAAACGTGTAAGGTTTGCCAAGCGTTGCTTAGCAATAGACCCCTCGGCTGCCGCAGGGCCCCTCATGCACCAGGAGAAAAATGATAGACCCCTTTCTCAGAAAAGCCGCTTTGCCAAAGCTGCTCTGAACAGCAATTGGTTCATCTTCCTTCTGCACTAGGCAGACTTCAAAAGCCGGCAGGCAAATTGCGGTGTTCTTTCTAGCTTTCTTCCAGAGGTGAACGGCAACCAGTTGCTCATTAGCGGAGGAAAGCTTGAAGTTCCAACACCGGATGCTTGTCGGTTGTTCTTTAAGTCCCTGGCCCTGCTAAGTAGGCCGAGCCAGTAAAAAATAGGCTTCTAAAAATCCTCTTTGGATTATCTTTTTAGATAGCTTACAGTGGGTACACACGATGCTTCCAAAGCCCATTTGAATGGGAGTCCAGACAGCGCTATCTTCCGCGTAGTAGCATGTTCCATCTTCCCATTGAGGCCTTCGCTGATTTTTCACGTCAAGAGATAATCTTTTAAAGAGCAGGAGGTGGAATCATTACAGGCTTTTGATTGCCAGGACATTGGTCTGGAAACATCCATGTTCCCAACTATTTGATTAAAACAATGCCGTTGTCTTAACAGTAGATTTTATTTTTTTTTAATGTAGTAAAATCATACTAACCTCATCTAGAAGTTGGGGTTTTTTTCTGACTGTGCCTGGGCATTGGCAACTCCTGGCAAGGAGAAACCTACAGGTTCCCTGTCTGCAGGCTTTTGGCCATTGCGAAGAGACTTTTTAGAATAATAATTTGGGTTGCTACATTTCTCAGCTTCAATTTTCAGTGAGGTCATTGTAGGCCTGCATCTCACCTCTTTTTATTTTAGTTACGTTTTATATTTTATTTTTAATACCTGTTCTTCCATGACAAACCATCCCAAGCAGGGTTTTTTTTTCTCTTTTTTAATGGAAAGGTTAAAGTAAGTCTTCCTCAAAAGGGTGAACGGTTGGAAGACTTTTAAACCTTGGCTTTTGTGACTTTCAAAGGAAACCAAACCGTGTGTTAAATTCCAACAGATGCCAGTTCATCAGAATCTGAAAGAACTGCTTGCCATCCGAGCTGAACTGCAGAAGAGGGTGGAGGAGCTGCAGCGGGAAGCGGCCACACGCTCCATTTCGTCTTCATCCGAGCGAGGGTCCTCCCCCGTGGCCACACCAGTCCACACTTCGGTCTGACCGGCCAGCAAGGCCACGAGGTTTGCTTGCAACCGAGAGACACGGATCTGCTGCCAGAAACTCTCCCTCCAGCTGGTGGTGTTGGGGGGAGTGGGGCGCCACCTTTCCTTCGTGTCTGTTACAGTAAAGCCAGAAGTATTTTCTTGCAGTATAAAGCTGTAGAGTGGTGGTGCATAGTTTCTTTCTTATCTGATGTTTTTTTGGTGTTGATCATTGAGTTTATAGCCAAACCCTTCCTTTTTTGAACTTGCAGCAAAACCAGGGATCTCTTTGGTGGGCCCGGAATGTGGGGAACGTGTTACAATGTCATCTCCCGGTGGGAAATCATACCAAGTGGGCTTGATTTCTGAAAAAGGGGAATCTTCTGGTTTCCTTGGTACTAAATACACAGAGGGGTTTTGTTTTTGTTTCTTTTTCCTCAGAGGGGGGAAAGCAAGCCACGGCAAGCATTGTATTTCTGGGAACCGTTGCAGATGACCTGACGCACTTTGAAACGGATTTTTTTATTCCTATAGCAGTTGTATATTTTGAATGAAGATGCTAAAAAGCAATGAGCGGGATTTGTCGCATGTGAGACACACCTGCTGGCTGTAAAAGTAATCTTTGAATCCGTGGATTATTGAATACTACTTTTTGCACGTTTTCCGTAGTTACCGCTCACTTTTGTCCAGATGAAACAGAGATACGGAACTGACTCGGTTATTCCTTTTTTTTTTCCAGAATATTTTTCAGTTCTGAATGGTCTTTACACCTTCCCACGGCATCTAAATAGGTGAATTGCTGGTAGACATACTTTGTTAAAAATCTATGTACCCAAGAGCAAGCTCTCTCTTGTGACTGCAGACCACCTTCAATGTGAACAGAAGCTAATCTTTTCAAGGGGTTTCGAAAAGATAGCAAATTGTAACAAAGCAGCTAAATAAAAAGTTCTTTCACCAGTCGGTTGTTGTGGGGTGGGGTGCTTTGAGACGGTAAAAGCTGTTGTGCTGTTCTCTCTCTCCTCCTGAGCAACGCAATTTATTCCTCTCCGAAAAAAAGCATGGCTGCCATTAGTGACAGGCAGTGGGAGTCTGTGACCACCTTAACCTTAGAGCTGTGCAAGGTGGGTCACAAGTGATGGTTGGTTAGCCAAGACTACAGTGTTGCACGCTGTTCAGTTCTGTCTCAAAGCAGGCTACACAAAACCATCACCAGGGATGGGGGCAGTTGGGGGGAAGGGTATCGGTGGTGGTAGTGTCCCCAATCTGGGCTCCATTAGCCAAGAAGGCTGGTTGGAACTGCTAGAAAACTTAACGGTTTACGCTGGCCACCCATGATCCCAAACTGAACACCTTTCTGGCCACACGGCTGAAATTTGGAGGCGCACTTACGAAAAGTCTGTCTGGTTTCTGTCAGTCTGAATGAGCAAAGGGAACCCCCTCCCATTCCCCCTCCCCAAATGGGGAAATCTATCCTCACCCACTTTGCGAATTTACACCGTGAAATCCCACCCACCTCCCCTTTAACTGGCACAAAAGGTTTCTTACCCTTGCCAGGAAGGGATCTTGACTCTCTTTGACCCCTCTTTCATGCCAGTCCTGATGGGGAAGGAGAAGACAGCAGACCCACCTCCCTCCCAGCAGTAAGGCTTGAAAGGGGGGCAGTGGGTTGATGGAGATGCTGCTCCAAGTGGCCAGTGTCTCCTCCTCGCTTTCAATATTGGGGACCACGCGGTGGTCTAAGCATTGGACTGAAGATTCCCCCAACACGCTCACCTGCCTTATTCATATGGGAAGCCCATCAACGTAATTTCTGATTCAATGCAGAGGTCTGGTGATCAAAGACGATGCGTCAAAACTGTTACAGGTGCCCCCCTTGCAACTTTGCTTTTAGAGGCCGAAAGAGAGGTTGGCCAACAGTTGTTGCTGCAACGGCATGCAAAGACAGTCGCCCCATCGAGTTTTCCCCTGCCTCTATTACAGTGGTTCCCTCCCACATGGAAGTAGGGTTTTGCAGTAAAAGGAACATCCCTTACGGGTGCAAGAAGAGATCCTTGTTTACACGAGAAAGTCGGCTGCACATGGGGGAAATGCACCCAGAGGGGACACAAGCACACCGTTTTGTTGTACGAGTCATTTTTTTCATTTATTGTTTTTCCAGTTTGTACTTCAGCATTCAAGTTTGGATAGCCATCCCCCATAATTCTTATATGCACTTTAGCAAAATGAGTCTGCCTTTTTTTTTTTTTGGTAATACGCAATTGTCAACTTGGATAGATCATTTCTGTATTAGCCAACGGTATGTATGTATTGCTTAAACAAAAGCTTCGCTTCTTTGGACACCATCTCCTCTCTTACTTGGTTGTCTCTGGTCTCTTATATTCCTTTTGCTTCCCATTTTTGTCTTTTTTTTTTTTTTTGCTTTAGCTCCCTTTTCTGCTATTAAGTTCTGCCCTTCGGATGAACGCTAATTCATACAACAGCAGAGCTTTGGACAATGAGAAAACCATTTGCTGCCAGTCGCATGAGAAGGTGACAACTGATGCTGGTAAATGTTCGCCAAACGAAAATGCAAGCTGAGAAGGAGAGAAAGGTAAAATCAAAGCCAGTTCTTTAAAAAGCAGAAGTGGCTTAAGTTCCTCCTAGCCTTCTCATAACAGGAAACCCCTTTCTTTTTCTCTAATTAGATGTCTCCTTTTAACTTCCAAGAACACATGTTGCATATAAATTCAGGGCACAATATGTGGTATATATATATATATATATATATATATATATATACACACACACACATACATCTTTGGCCTGATGGAAGACTTTTAATGCATGTGATTTGTCCTGCTCTGAACATCTGGCTATGCTTACAGATGTGGCGTTTCAGCTCACAGATCGTTTTAATTACGAATATAAAAAAGCAGAGTAGAAAAACGGAAATGGACCCCCCCAAGAGGTGTTGTACAACACAGCTGGCACTGCTACAGAGAAGTTAGCCAGGAAAAAGCCAAACATACTGTTGGTTGAATATACAGACAATGGACAGAATTCCCCAACGGGGAGAGATCATAGTTCAGTGAGGGAGCACATGCTTTGCATGCAAAAGACCCCCGATGTCAACCCCTGGCATCTCTCTACTTTCCAAGGATGGCCCAGGCAAGTCAACGAAACCGCCTGTCTGCCCGGAATCTCAGGCTGAATTGCGCTGTCCTCGACATGGAGTTTTTATGTATTCTAATCTTGCGTATTTTCACGGCAGCAGAGTTCTTCTGCTCCACAGTAGGATTTCTGGAGGGCTGAAAGGCAACAGGATTGGCCTTTGCCCATAGAACCACTGCCGGCTTGGCAGCATGGCGACGCGGACCCCACGGAGGCTAGACCTTTGCCTGGGCCATCAGTTGCTCGGATAAAGAACCAGGGCGTAAGAACTTAAAGTCTCTGTCTTTTGGGGAAGACCACGCTGTTCTTCATGGTCTGGGGAGGCCATAACAGTCACCGTTGCTCTTTGCACCTGACGTTGAGTCGTACTTAACAAGTACCTCCCTTTTGCTGGACTATCTAAAATTTACATTAAGGCATAACCATTTACCAAATTCATATAAAAAGACTTTGGGGAAAGGAAGTACCTCTGAGGTTCATCCACTGCCACATCTTGAAAGCCTGGTCGCTTTTCTTAATGTAACGCTTGGGGGGTTTTGTTCATGGAATCTGAAATACATACGTCTTTCAAACATCTAGGTGGGTAGCGGGTTATTTAAACTCCCCCAATACACAGCATTTCAAGATGCAGATCAGTGGCAGGACAGTAATAGAAAGACAACAAAACAGACAATTTACATCTACAGTAACATTTCCCCATAATTGGCCAAAGGAAGGAAGAAAGAAACTTCATCTATGTGAGAAAATGATTTCTAGTCCAAGTAGACTCACCATTTGCCCACCATTTATTGAAAGATGCACCACTGTACCCTAGTCTAATGTTTGATGTACTTGACTACCTTTGTCAAGAGAGAGCTTAAAAAGTAGTTGGGAATAAGCAGTTATGTAGATTCATCTGTGTGGTTTAGCTCACCTGAACACTCTGCTCTACTGAATTTAGAAAACAGAAACACAAGTCAAGACCTTGCTCTCCAGTATCTAGAGCCACCTCAAATGTGAGGAACCTTCAAAACCACTTTCCTAACTAGTTCTTAATCAAACTGTGAGTCCTTCATAGCAGAGTCCCACCAAGAAGAAGTCATTTCAGTGACTTCCTTAAGCAAGCTGCAATCCTCCTTTGATTCCCCCCCCCCCTTGGCCCCCAAGTCCTGGTTTAAGTCTCAAGCCAACAATGGAATTAGAACATTGGGGAGAGGAATAAAGCAATATGAGAATTTAGTACATCCACAATATACATTATTCCTTTAAAGGTCTTATAATGCTTATGAACTGCAAATTACCAAGCCAGAACAGAGCAGAAGGAATTCCCACAGTTGACAACAGACTTCTGGGCTAGCATTTTTAACTGCCTCCTGTTGGCCTTCCACTGAAATCAGTGGGACTTACCTCCATCATGGATAAAGATGGGGGTCTCAGGGCAAAATTTCAAGCGATTTCCTTAAGCCCCTATGGATACAGCTGGTAGCACCCCTTACATTAGGAGATTTACTCAAGACACTTCCATGATGCACAGCAGCATCTCCAAACAGAAAGTTCCACATGCCAATCTCCCTCACTTGAATGAGGGCTTTGACCTGGTGGGTCCACAGGATGTGGTCAAAAAAAGTAAACATGGCGGCCATGTCAGCACGCTTGAAGCTCTGCTCATTCTTGAGTATTGTGGCCGCCACCTGGACATTTTTGACCAGACGTGCAGACTGCCCCCGCCCAGCTCCGATGCTTCCAAATTCCCATGCCAAAACCTACCAGAAAAATCCCCTACAAATATCACACCGGATCAGTTGGTGAATGAAATCTGAATTAGGCATTTCACCTGCATTTTTCCCCCAACACCGTGTAATACATAATATGGACCGATACATGCACTAAAGAGGAAAAAAAAATACTCTAACCTTGCATGTGAAAATGTATACCTTGCTACAATGGTGAAATGCACGGCTAACAGGCTTTAGGTTAAGAGTGACCAACGTGGGCCAACCTTTAAGCTTGTTTCTTGCTCAGCTCCACAACACAGGGCTGGCTGCTGTTCCTCTGAGCTAACACCTGTAGTAGTAGTAGCAGAACTTTTCCCAAAAACAGGGCTAGAAAGCCCCTTTGTTTAATGTCCTCTGCTGCCCCTGTTGCAAGATAAAAATAACTGGGATCCAGCTAAATTTAAGAAATACCAGGGACCAAGTTTTGCTTGGGGGAAAGAGTGAAAACGGGCAGCCGCGTGGCCTCCTTCTGTGAATATCCTGGCCTTCTACCAGAAGCATTTTTACACCGCTGTGCAGGCCATGTGGTCCTCACCTTCCCATCTATGAACCAACCAAAAGGGAGAGCATGAAGGACATCAGCTAGCAGGTATCCCAGCACTATCCTTAGTCTTCCCTGGTGGTTTCTTGTCAACTGCATAGGCACGATGGGAAGAACAGCCAAGCTGCTGTATGAGATGAACAGGGTGGAGGAATGGACGCAATTGCCGTATCGTCCTGCCCCAAGGGATTGCCTCCCCTCCCCACAGATGGCAAAGCTCCCTTGTACCTTACCAGCTGTTGGAAGTGGGGAAAATCCCGAGAGTTGGGCCGACAAGAGAATTCCCACCGAGGACAACCCATCTGTGCCTGCAGCCCAGCTCCAGAGGAAACCCTGCAAATGGTCTTCCTTCTCAGGGCCTCCCCAGGAGGAACAGCTGAGGCTTTCTGCTGGGCCAAGATACCAAGGGACACCAAGGGAAGGGTGGCTTCCACCTGACAGGAGAATCACTCCCATGTATGGAAGGGGGTTGTTAAGTCCAGTTCCATCCAGGGAAACAGCTCAAAGGCCCGTCATCTAAATAACATTTAAGCAGGCTGCATATTCTTCTCTCCTTGACAAGGGCCTTCAAACGCTGGGCTGCAGAATAAACATGGTTGTCCACAAACTGGTTGAGCTCGGATCGAGACCTTGGGGAACACCAGGCCCCAAGTATGAATTAGCAGGAGGCGGTGATGGGCCATAAAATACTGACACAGAAATGCTGCCTGCTGGAGAACGTTGGAGAAACCGGGCCTTGAAAACCTGAAGGTGTAACATTTCATAATAATCAATACTGTCCATTATATTTCATCCCTTGTGTTCCCTGAACCAAAACCTCATCCCTTTGCTGGTTTTTAGCCCGTTAATTCTATACTCATCTGGATGCCTTCCTTTTTATCTGGAGTGCAGGGGGCAAGATTGGTGGGAGGTGTGCAAATGAATCACCCCCCCCCCCCAGCGGGAACCCTTTTGCACACAGCACACCCCCTTGAGCTGTTCCTGCAGTCCTTAAAATCCAGGTCCTGGAGCCCTCTGCAAAGCTGGAGCAAACAGCTAGGAAGCCTGCAGCCCATGCATTCTGTCCAAATGTATGGAGGTGAACAGGAAAAAACCCTTCTCAGTGGTCAGCACAGCAGCATAGCAGGTGAGGTCCAGGTTCTACTTTCAAACAGGTCCCTGGTCTTCCTCGAAAAAACTAGAACCGAAAGACAGTTCGTAGCTGAAATAAAGCCCAGCCCTATGGGGCAACAGCCTCTTCTTGGCCTGGCCAATTAACAGCTGTCGCACCGGTCGAGGTGTAGCTACTGCAAAGAGGTCACCAGGCCCTCAAGAAAGGCCGCTCTCAGTGGAAGTCCCACCAGCAGCTGAGATTTGGCTGAAACCCTTTTCAGAAAGGGCTGGTCCCCCCATTTCCACATGGTCTACTTTGGATCGGTCATTTACGGGCACTTCAGTTGGTCTCAGCACGCCTGTCAACTGCCGCCTTGACCGCCGTCTCTCTCCCCGCCACCCTGCCCCACCAAAATGTCATTCATGAATGTCTCTATCACTACTACGGAACACCACTTGGAAGGACCGTTGCGTTTAGCATTCAACCGGACCAATGCTCCTACGTGACCCACGGCAATGTAAACCCACGACTCTTCACGACAAACTCAAACCCGAAATAACATTTTCCAACCAGTCTACAGCCTACCACAATAATAATAATAATAATAAGCCTGCCCTAGTCAGGGGAATGCACATTAAATAGCTTTGGATCCAAATTAAACGTTCGTAAAAGCTAAATTACAAATATGTGAGAGGGGTGTTTTGTGTGTGTGTGTGTGTGCGTGCGTGTTTGTGTGCGTGTATGTGGGTGATGTGTCTTTTTTTTTTTTTTTTGCCAACAATTGCTTCTTTTTAAGCCAGACATCCGAGATTCAGACTTTTGCGTTTTCTTGCGGCGGCGGAGCTTCTGCTGTCTGTGGTTCTAGGACGGAGTATTTCACTGAGGAAGAAAGAGGGAGAAAGTTGAGCCTGCTGTTGTAAGAAAATAGGAAACATACCAGCTTGCCAGCAGCTATAGAAGCCCACCTACAGTTTCAGTTGTTTTTCAGTTGGAGAAGCCCACCTTCTCCGTGTTTCAGTTGTCCTGATGGATGCTGTTGATCCGTGTTTCTCAATCTTAGCAACTTTAAGATGCGGGGACTTCAACTCCCAGAATTCCCCAGCCAGCATAAACACCACTGTGGATATACCAGCTTGTGCTATTGCTATTACTATCTCAATCCGGTAGGAAGCATTTGTAGAATTGACTGGCTGGATGACTCGTACAATAAAAGCATTTTCCCTTGGAGTGGGTAGTTGTGAGATGTTGGAACAGGGGCAGATAACCTAGTTCCCTCCAGATGTTTTAGCCAACGATGCCCACAATCGCTTGCCCCGCTATTGAGTGTCAATGGGTACTGAAGTCCAAAGCATCTAGCAAGCCCCAGGTTACCCACATCTGTACTAGAAGAATGGCTTGCCATGTTATATTAACTCACTTCCAGATGGACTCAACAAGCAATTTGCTTCAAAAACCAACAGGCGGAAGTTCTATCATGGGAGATCCAAACTTGAAATAAAGAGGAATTTCCTGACCATGAGAGTTATTAAACATAAAAACCCACTGGGAACGTGTGAATGCTATTAGCCTGTCTCCTGGAGTCGTGGGGGCTCCACCACTGGGGGTCTTCAAGCAAAGCTTTGACCATCATTTGTTTATGGTGGTCTGAAGATTCAAGCCCTGGACAGAGGGGTTGCAAGAGAAGACTTCTAAGCTCTCTTCCAACCCTACAAGTCTGAGATGCACATCACCAGGAAACAAGTACTTCTATTTTTGTACCACTGATGTTCCTGAAACGAACACTCCTAGATCACCAAAGGAGTCCTACATTCTTCCTTTATTCATAACATTCACAGGATTGTTTGAATTATTTACAGGGCCACACAGCAGCTCCCAACCCAGTCTCATTTCTCCTATTTTCCACCATGGAAAATTTAGATTTAGATGAACCTTGGGACTGTTTTTGTGACAGGTGGGTAATATAATTCACCTGGAGGCCACCTACGTCTCAGATGTTTGGATTCCAGCTGGACAGAATGGTCCCTTCCAATTCTGTGATTTTACGCAGTCTGTAGCAAGGATAGGCAATGTGTGTGTGGTGGGGGAGAGAGGCTGGACACCCTGGGAAATCAAGAGGAAGGCATAAAAACCCACTGGGACCTTGCTTCCAATGAAGCACTTTTCAAAACTTTCTGAGAAGCCCTAGGACGTCTAAGTGAGGGCCAGGGATATATTTGGAAATGAAGAGGATGCTCATAGCTACTGCTGTACATACATGCTAGAGTTCTGCAGTCATTCAAAAACTGGCCCCTTCTGGGCTGTCACCCCAAAGCTGTGACAGAGTTTGTCCCTGTGTGAAACAGTTTGCCCTTATGGACACACGCTCTCTCACCTTGTGGCTCTTCAGTCACCACCGCTTCCATGTTTTCTCCTTTGACGTACTCCGCATTCAGACCCTCTAAAAACAGCAAAGAGTGGAAGAGATTGGACACCCAAAATTAAAACTTGCAAAGATGCTGGGGGACGACTGAAGTTGGGCAGGCAGCCAGAGGACCGTTGTAACAAGTGCTGTCCCGAGACACACAGCAAAGATAGCACAAGGACAATTCTGAAGTAGGCTTTCCCCCCAATTTACATGATTAAATATCTACTTGTAAGCTCATTCATCCTTTTAGATCAGTGTTTTTCAACCTTGGCAACTTTAAGATGGGTGGACTTCAACTCCCAGAATTCATTGCTGGCTGGGGAATTCCGGGAGTTGAAGTGCACACATCTTAAAAGTTGCCAAGTTTGAAAAGCACTGTTTTAGATTGGCCGATTGCGACTTACACAGTGAATCCTGTGCTCAAGCAAAGTTCTGATGTCTAGCATCCTTGTTCCAATTCCAGCAGCCAATTCACTAAACAGGCACAACTTCCCTTTAACAGCACCCATTTTCACATATCAGATATTTAGGGCAAGTGATGCAAAACCTCCATATTTTTTTTAAGGGAATCCGGGATAGATGAAATCCGTGGCAGGTCGTTAACCCAAATGGCGCTCAAATGGGTGACAAGGGGATGTAATTAATATAATGAAATGCCTGCCACATTTCAATAAAGGTCTGTGGGTATCGTTGCAATAACTGCATCCTAAATGATTTGTTAAAAAAAAGTTAAATGGGCAAAGCCATAAAACCAGTGGCTGCAGCATCTAACAGCTGAAGAAAGAAAGATCACACCTTTGTTCCATCTGACCAAAGGGCAAACTGGATAGAGTTGGGATTTTAAAAGGCAAACAGCATTTTAATTCTACAGCCCTCCTAAAGTTTAGCCCTCCTTCCCTGACATTATTTGTGTTTTAAACCTCCAACTTTAACTCTGAAACAGGTGAATCCATGGACTTCCAGATGTTGATGAACCATCACATCCAGCATGGACAACGGGAGTTGATGCTCAGCCTTGCCCCAGCCTTACCTAAACAATTTCTAGCACAAGCTTCATCCCTCTTTCTTCCTTTACAATATTTTAATTCCTGCTTTTCCAATTTAAACAGATCCAGCAAGGTAGATCAGGGTTGGCCCACCCTTGGGAGCTGAAATCTGAAGACAGGATAATGAGTCACTTGCTTCTACCATTAAACCAGGCCAAAAAGGGGTGGCAGAAAAGCTATGTGTAAGTCTAGCTGAGATGCTGTTTTATGCCATTTCCATAAAAAGTCCCTTCAGGAGCTGCTGTGCATTACAATGCATCCAAAGTCTGACATTATCCCAGCATGCCACGTCTGATGGCTGAAATTAATCCTCCGTTATAATTAACTTTAATTTCCTGTCGCCTTTTCAGGGCATTGTGTGCTGCCTTTATCAAATGCTTTTCTAGACCCAAGGATGTTTCTTCTGAAGATCACGTATTTGTACATGCGCACACACCCAGACACACACACACATGTACAAATGTACCCCCCCCCCATGTTTAATTTCCTTTCCGGTTGTTTTGATTACTGGTTTATATTTTTTCCTTTCAGTTCTGTGTCTTTCGATTGATAAAAACCCTTCCAGTTTTGCAAGGAGTAAGAATGCTTGTTCTCTCCCCAACATGGCTACTGACAACTGAACTGAAACAACGCAGCAGGGGTTAGATAAATGAATGGAGAAAGGAATCCATCACACTCCTCTGGACTTATTCTGCTGACTCAATTGACTCATGTTCACTCCCATTGTGATGCTTCGCTGAAAACAGCAGCGCAAGAAAAAGAAACAGTGTTCCTCTTCCTGCTACCACCAAAAGAAGTTATCTACAAAAGGTTGGATCCTTCCCAAACTACTGGTTCTCGCTTTTATGCCCTGGTAGATTGCCCTGTTCCTCCCCAAGGGGAGAAAGTCATCTCAGGAGATCAAATATTCCCCAACTTTGGCTGGACCACACATCAAGCTACTGCATGGAATGAACGCTGCCAGCCGAGGGTTCTCATCCCCATCCAGGTCCTCACCAGGCCCCTTCCAGCTTTGCAAACCTGGAAGGCAACGGAAGGAGGACCTCTTCTGGGCCCTTAAGGAATTCAATGGTCTGCAAATAAAGTTGCTTCCTTCAGGGCCAGCCAGGCTGGGAACTCACTGCAGCCAAGAAGGCAGAATGCTCATCTCAAGCAGCTCCTGCATGCCATGAAACAGAACCAAGAGGCTAATTGGTTAGGAAGCCTATCCTTGCTGCCTTTCCTGAAGAGTTCCGGGGGGTCAGTTGATGTATTAACAAGTAATTTTATGTCAAGAAGCCTCAACCTCCCTGTAGGTGCCACACAGTTTCACAACCACTACAGGAAACGGTAGCCGTGGGTCTTTTTTTTCAGCTTCCCCACAAGAGACAGGCACTCCTAGAATGAACCAATTGGCTTTCTCAAAAAAGCAAGCACTCGGATTTCTTCTTGGGTCCACTCCCAACTGAAACCAGCCTCCTTTTGCACTAGGCCTCCCAGGTTCACCACCATTCTCTCCTCCCTTTCCACTTCAGCAGCTTCCTCTAAAGCAGTTTTTCTCAACCTTGGCCACTTGAAGATGTGTGAACTTCAACTCCCAGAATTCTCCAGCCAGCCTGCTGGAGTTGAAGTCCACATGTCTTCAAGTGGCCAAGGTTGAGAAACACTGCTCTGAAGTGTTGACAGGTGATAGATGGGTATCTAGACTCTGTTCTAACATCCCTCTTGATCTTCTGCAGCTTAAAGGACTTCTCTTTCTAAAATATACAGGGGCCAGAATTTAACAATGGTCAGGGATCATCTGGACAGGACCCAAGTGAAGAAGATCCCATCACTTGTCTCATTCCTTCATTGCAGGCCTGGTTTGGGAAAAGAATGTGGGTCCCACCATGGGTAAGGTGACTGGACTTTGATGAACCTTCTTCCCACTAGCAATCAGATCTCCTGCATCTGGTTGTCAGAGGCAGGGGGAATTAGAGACACTTACGTTGTATGCTGAAGCAGAATTTCTTTTGCTGGTAGGAGATATAGCTGCTGACAGCACCAATCAAGGCCATGGCCAGGCCACTAACAATACCAGCAATTGTCCCAGTCTCCACCAGGGCACCTGCAGAAGAGGAGGACAAGAGGAGAACATTACTGATAAGGAACGGCAGGGCAGCAACTAGGGTCTGTGTAACCCAGGGCAAACATGGATTCCGCGCCCATTTTGGCACCCCCCCAGTGCTCATTTTGGCACCCCCAGCATGGCGCCCGGGGCACATGCCCCGCTTGCCCCCCCCAGTTGTGGCCCTGAGGAATGGCATCCTAGAAGTTTATTAAAGGTCCCTACTAATTTCTCCACTCCTGCCAAATGACACACTCCTGCTCTACCATGCCATTACTTTGGATCCTGTGTTGCTGCATCAGGTGAATGGACCCACTCCTACAGCCTCCCCCCTCCCCAGCCTGACACATATGGGCGTATTTGCAGGAATTCCCCAGATTTCCAGCCTGTAGGACCAACGGCTAGGAATAACGGGAGAGGTCATTCCGATGTTTCTAGAGCAGTCTTTCTTAGCTTTGGCAACTTTAAGATGTGTGGACTGCAACTCCCAGAATTCCCCAGCCAACATGGCTGGCTGGGGAATTCTGGGAGTTGAAGTCCACACATCTTAAAGTTGTCAAAGTTGAGAAACGCTGCTCCAGAGACACCGGTTAGGATGATGCAAGCCAGATTACTCTGTTGCTTTATACAAGCATCTCAGAGGTCTGCTTCATGCCTGTTGTCAAACCATGATTTGGCTTGACAAGGACAAACCTGGCCCTTGAAGGCTTGTTCTTTTTGTTCAACTTTGGGCAAATCATAGTTTACAGTTTCATTTGAAAGGGTGATTGTGTTGCTGCATTTGCCTTCCTCCATTTGTAAGAAAACCAGCAAATGCTCCTTGGAGTATGGAGCCCATCAAAAAGTGGACCAAGCCAATTTGGGTCATGCAATTCTTAGCAGCACTGCAAGAATGGCGGAAGAGTTCCAGGAAGACGCCGAGAAGGGAATCTATAGTTCTCTTTAGTTTAAAAAACAAGGGTGAGCAAACAGTGGTCCCTGGGCTTCAACACAGCCCCCAGCCTAACCCCCAACCTCCTCCCCACTTTAGGGACCAAACAGCCACCAGAATTCTCTTGGGTCAGACTCTGTGAAGAGCCATCTAGCACTCCTCTACAGCTTGGTGCCCAGGAAAGATAGAGAAGAGGGTTTCAAGGGGATATCTTAAAAGGCCAGGGGGAGAAGGGAAATCCTCACCCCCTTTCAAGCTCTGCCCCATCCACTGTTTGAAAAGAAGCTGAGATTCCCACAACCAGGCTCACTTACCATTATTGTAATCCGTGTCACCATCTCCTATACAGAAGAATAACAACAAGCAATCAGTAACCAATGGACTAACAGAGAAAGTGCAACATCTATTAAGTGCTGCCCTAAAAGTCTGAAACAAGTTATGGATCTTCTCCAGTTTACAGTATTACAATCCAGGATTATTAACCCTGTTTTATAGATAGGAGCCACAGCTGTAAGGTTCCTGTCACGCTCTCATTCTGGAAAAGCAACGGGCAAGTTTTCTCAATCAGCCATAGCATAGGAGAGTAGAGAGATATCAAAAGGGTCTGGTGTTTGCTGCAGAGGATTTAGTAGATGCAGACTTACTCCTCAGACATCAGCTGCTTGGGAGACCAACATGATCACCCAATGTAATGATATGTGGGAATGACCTTGGGAGACTGGGCCCAGAGATGCTCCCTAGGGAACGATCTGATAAAAGAGGGCAGAGCCCGCAGCTGGATAGTGGGCAGGGCAAGAGGCTCAGAAGGGACCCTCCCTAGTTTCTCAGGCTGTAAAGGAAATGAGGGGGGGGGAGAGTTATACTTTCAGACTTGCAAGATTCTGTTAATGCAGCTTTACAATAAAGTAGAATTAGCTTATCTGGTTGTGTCTCCTGTCTTGTCTACCTGGGAAGGCTGACACTCTAGTAACAAAGAAAGCAAGCAAAAGACACCCTCCTCATCTAATCTTACAAACTTGCTTTTCATTCTCAGGTGTATGGTTCCAGGGACCTTCTCCTCTTCCCCCAAAAGTGCAGGATGCATCGTAACACGCACAGCTTCCTTTAAAAACACACCCTCCAAAATTCTAGTTCTCCTGGTGCCAAGGAGACATTGGTAAAGGCGAAGGGTGTGTTTACAGAAGTGTCCCAAACAAACTCTGAGCAAAAGCTAAATAGGATGTCAGGCTTTGGAGAGTGAAGATGTAGGGCTGTTCTCCTTTCCCATAATGAGCCAAAAGGTGAAAAGGAACATGCACATTTCTTAGGGCACAGTAACGTGCACAGAATTTGGTTTCTTCCATCTCTGTTCCAACCACCTGGATGCAGAATTTAAACACTGCTAAACTCCAACAGATGATGGATGGTCCTGCAGATTTTTTGGTTCATCTATTTAAGCTGCTGCTTCTTGAGCCTTACAGCTCATAATGCTACCCACTTCCAAATAGAAGAACGTTAACGTTTTCCAGACAGCCCCTTCCCCAACTTCAAAGCAGCTTTAGGGACCAAACAGCCACCAGAATTCTCTTGGGGCTATTTTCCATCCCAGTGGGGTCTCCCCTTTCTCCAGTCATTTTTGGAAGGGCTTCCACACTATAAAAACACACATGACGAGGAATGGGAAAAGTCTGTGGACTGAACCTGCAGCTCCTTTCGGGTAGAATTGGGAGATCTTTCCTATAAAAATTCTGCAGATTTCCAGTGGCAATGACCTGTGTGCCCTGCATTTGCCTCTGTCCAAATCATCTCCTTGAAATACAACTGATTTACACCTTGGAGTTGAAAGCAAGGACAATTGGGAGGGTGGAGACTGTTTCTCCCCCCACCCCGGTTTTAATTCCTCCCTGTTCCGCAAAAGCCAATTTCAAGCCGCCCAGGGGGTGCAAAGCTAAACAAATAGATAAATAATCAATTAATCAATCCTAGGGCCATTTTAATTATCTTCTAATATGTTGACGAAGGAAGTTGGGTGCCGAACCGATGCTCTGCAAATCGCAGCCCCATGCGAGCGCTCGCACACTCGGCTAGCCCTCGTATTAATTAAGCAGCTGCTGCGTCAGTAGCAATAAATGAGATTGATTATAAATTTAGCCCTGTGCGCAGTCAAGAAAGTGGGTGCGGTTTGCAGAGAAATGGAAGCTTTGTCTGCACATTTCGGCATGCTGCAGCATAAGCAGTAATTTCCTCCCCTCCTCCATTCTCTAATTGGAGAAGAAAAAACACTTTGGTGGCTTGAAAGAACGAGTCCTTTGTGGTGTGCTGAGAGCGGGCAAAGGAATACGTACGGCCTGGTGCATCCAAAGCCTCGAGAAATGCCAGTGCCTTATTTACACCTGTGCACCTTAGTGTCATAAATTTCAGATCCCATGAGATTTGGTTGCATTAGATGGCAGACTAAAAGACTCCGGTGAGTCCCAGCCAGCCACCCGAGGAGGGAGGCCGCCCAGTGCCTCTCTGCGTGATACTCTCCTCCTGCCGTGGCCCTTTCCAAGCAGCTTCTCCAGGGCACCAAGGATCCCGCTGCAGCTCTGCATTTAGGAGGAATTCCTTCACTGCCAGGGAGGATGAGTCGCACTGCCGTTCCTTCCCTGCCCACCACAGCAGGGGCCCTTTGCAAAACAGGGCACCCCAGGGCCTGAGCAATTCTTCACCCTACCCCCTCCAAAGGAAGAGACAGCAGGCGTTACCCTTCGCAGGTTTTCTTTGCAGAAGGGCAAGCCATCTGTGGTTGCAAATCCGCAGCTGGGGGCATGTGGATAACGCAGCATTGTTGCCCCAATCTTTGCATGCGCCATCTTATGAGGTCAGAGCCCCGCTTCTTCTGGGCCTGGAAAACAGAAGTCTACAGAAGAGGCTGCCAGCTTTGGCATGGCCAGGGGCCACAACTGGCACTTGGGAGGGGGAAAAGCTTGCCATGAGCAGGACAGGACCAGGTTGCATGCTCAGTTAAGGAGCAGAATCTTTTGCACTTTCGTCCGGTTCTAGAAGCCTTGGGAGTACAGCCTTTCTTTTTTAACTACGTTAAGCAGACCGCAGGGGCCCTATTGCGTTTTTCGTATCTCTCCTTCCTTCCAGTGGTGAGGGGCCGCCCGGCAGATTTTGGGAAATAGGAGCTCAGGGGGCCACTAGTTGTAAAGAGGGCCAAGATGATACCAGGTTTTGGGTCTTATGCCTTGGGAGAGAACAGAGAAATTGCCCCCTCCTTGCTTGGCATTGACTGTTTCATTCGCAACTCTGGATTCCTGATCCAAGCAGGAAGACAAAGGGGATAAAAGTGAGGTGGGCTCAGCCTTCCCAGGTAGACCAGACAGGAAACACAAACAGGTGAGCTACTTCCACTTTATTGTAAGGCTGCATTAACAGAATCTTGCAAGTCTGAAAGTACAAATCTCCTGCTGCCTGCTTTACAGCCTGAGAACCTGGGGGGGGGGGGGTCCCTTCTGAGCCTCTTTCTCTGCCCTTTATGCAGCTGCGGGCTATGCCGTCTCTTGTCTGACTATTCTCTAGGCAGCACCTCTTTTCTCCGTCTCCCAAGGTCTTTCTCACATACCATTACAACTAGGGAGGCTGCAGGCTGCTGTAAAGGCAATGGGGGAGAAACTTCATCCTCCCAAGAAAATAGAATCTTGCAAGTACTTTCAGACTTGCAAGATTCTATTAATGTAACTTTACAGTCAAGTACAATTAGCTCACCTGGTCGTGTTCCTGACTGGTCTACCTGGTAAGGCTGACATCAATCTTGCAAGGCTGAAAGTATAATTCTCCCCCCCCCCCATTTCCTTTACAGCCTGAGAAACGAGGGAGGGTCCCTTGAGAGCCTCTTGCCCCGCCCACTATCCAGCTGCGGGCTATGCTGTCTCTTATCTGACCGTCCCCTCGGCAGCGCCTCTGGGCCCAGTCTCCCAAGGTCTTTCCCTCATACCATTACAGGAGGACAGACCTATTCGTTCTAACCGCATCATTCTTTCTTTGTTATGGCATCCACTAGAGTCAAGTTGGAAAACTAAACGCAATAAAGGCAAGGTCTCTCCAACCGCCACAAATCTTGGTGGAAACTGACTCGCCCATTTTAAGAATAGGAGGAGAGGTTATATTCCTACTGGACCACCGTTAGAAAATGACCACTGCTCTCCACGGCACTGACTCACTCCTCCATTCAGTGACACTGGAAAAATATTAAAAAGCTCAAAGAGCGTGGGAGACTTTGTTTAAAATCTTTGAGGCTGAGAGCTTCGCAGGAAGACCATCCATATCTAAGCAAACTTCTGTGTGGTCTATACTAGGATGCTATACATTATCAAAAAGGAAGTTGTGTGCTGTGTGAAAGAGATGATGCACATAAATACACATGCTTACCTTCCTTTTATTCAGAGTTGCCCCCATTTGCATCCAGTGCTCAATATATGGATGTTTACACCCCCTCTGAACTTCTTCCCATCCCCAACAAGCAAATACTTTCAGCTTCTGAGCCTCAGCATAGCCTAACTCTGAGTTTGAACGTTCTTACACCTTCCATAACCGCCAGCAGCTGAACCTACAGTTAGAAAGCAATGGTTTCAATCAACTGATGGTACAGCTCACACACTTACGCAAACTTATGGAAGTGAAGTTGCTGGCTAAACTTATCTTCTTGTTTTCTCCTAAGTAGTCCAAGAAATCAAAAGCACACAAATCAGTCTGGATGACCACCTATCTGGATTTCTAGAGCTGTGCCTTTCCTGCATCAGGAAACGGGTAAATTCAATGGTCTTTGAGGTCCCTTTCACGATTCAAGCTATTTTTACATGTTATAGGGAAGAACAGCACTTAGCTCAGAGGGGGGCCCTTCTATCCCCTTTCTGAAGCTTTCAGCACCCCTCTGACCATGACGGTTGAAAACTGACAGCGCAGGTTCCTGACATTTTCAGATGAGAAACATGGAAACTCATGCATGAACCTTAAGATATGCAGATCAGTTAAAAAACAGAGGACTCCCCCCCCCCCAAGATCCATACCCCTATCCAGACACATGACGTGTCCCATCCTACTTCACAATTCTTAGCTCTTCCAAAAGATTACGTCAACGGAGGTGGCAAGAACTACTAACCGTGCCAGGTACTGTCCCAACAAGACCCCCATCTGAAGCACATCAGGACAGATCAGAAGCCAGCAGGGGGACTGAGGGGTCCCCAGTCCAGCCCATGCCTTCTGCCCCCATTCCTGCCCTTCTTCCTCTTGCTTTCTTCTCTAATGGGGAAATGAGGAAGCCTCTGATCTCCATTTGGCACCTCACTGGAAGATTTTCCCCCCCACCCACAAGGCTTTAAAACCTGTTCCGCTGAGATCAAAGGAAATCATACAGCGTTTTCCAAAAAGCAGAGCAGGCTCCCTCTGCATCCTCTGGGAAATTCAACCAGGTGGCCAAACACTTCCATTTTGAGCATCGCCGTTGCCTGTAACGGTCCTGAATGATCATATGGATGAGGCCATTTTGTTCATTGAAAGCTTTATAGCTCAACCTTTCACGATGTTGCTAATGCCAACTCCCAGTATTCTTCACCTTTCACTATAACTAACCAAGCAGAGAGAAACCTACCTTTTTTCTTATCTGGCTGATAGCCTCCTTCATCCACGATACCAATCAGGTCAGCATCAGAAATTCCTGAGAAGTCCAAGTAAAGTCCACTTACTTAAGTTCCACATTTGTCATTTTTTTACCAGTCTTTAACCAAATTGACCCTACTTTTTTAGCCATGAGTAAAAGAGTCGTGGTTTTAAGGACTGTATCCAAGAAGAAGAAAAATGTCTCTTAGTTAGACTGATGGTGGCTATGTCCATGGATTAGTAAAGGAGTTATTGGCTAGAAGCAAAAGTTATAAACAGCGAACCATCATTTATGCAATGTTAGTTATTATCTAAAAAGGCAGCCTTACCTAAGACTGCCCAAAAGAACAGACTTTTTTTAAAAAGTGAAGTGTTTCAACCCCAGAATGTTTGTTTTATTTTCACTCTTTGCAACTCCAGCTCCATGTCAAGTATCTTGCCCACCCCACCCCATCCCTTTGCAGGATCTGGTACAATGTACCTCATATAACTGAAGTTGCTTCCCCCTATCATTCAAGGGGGGCGGGCACTAGCACAGGAATGACAGCACCACATGGAGGAATCTTAATTTGCACACTTTGGTCTGGAGAACCATGATCCATGTTACCTGGAAGATCTGGTCTTAATCCATAACAAATTGTTTGTTCACTCCATGCTACCTGGACACATCTGAATGGAACACGTTCTACAGGTGTTCCACAGAGATTTTGCCATTGGAAGGGTACAGGAACACCAGCAATTCCAAGTCAAGACCAAGTGAAGCCCATGGACATCCACAGAAATTCTGAACTCTACTTTTGGATCCCCTGCCACACGTTAAGCTAAGCCCAAGAACAAGATGACTGACTGCACTTGCAAACATTTCCAGAAATAGAAATCTCTGGAGATGCTTGGAAGCATTTCTCTGTTTGGGAATACAGAGAAATCCCATCTGCCTTGACCATCAGTCCTGCTGGCAAGCAGGAATTGATAGTCTGTATGACTTTCTAGTAGGTTAGAGTGGGCAAGGAATTCACACCATGCTTTGATAATAGCCAGCTGGAAAAACAACTGCTTGGACAATCTCATGCAATCTCATGCAGTTCATTTTATTTATTTAGAGGGGGGTGAATGTTCTCAAAGAAAGCTTGTTGAGAACTTCTGGGTGTCACCAAATGCTCCTGTGTAATACAATCAAGAAAAGGAAGCAAGCAAGCAAAAATGTAGGGTGGCCAAGCTCAAAAGAAAACAGGGCTCCTACATCTTTAATTATAATGTCGACAGGGGGATTTTAGCAGAAGTAATTTATCTTCTTCTACTCACTAATGGAGAACATACAAAAGGTTCTGTTGGATCAGACCAAAGGGCCATCTAGTTCAGCATTTTTTATTCGAACCAGATTCTCTGGGAAACTCATGTTCCCCAGCAAGTACAACTAAGAGTCATCATGCCTCCCATGCTGAAAGCAATATCATCATGACTGTCCTCTGGGCTGATGTTCTGATGAAGCTCTGTTCTTTCTGACATTTGGCCCCTTGCAAACTACCTACAGCTACAAGAAATGGGGAGAAGAAAGAGCAGGCAGGACTTGGAAGGTTAACAGAATTTTGAAACCACAAGCTGAAGAGCCTTTTTCCAGATCCCCCAAATAGAAAATATTGAAAAAGCGTCACCATCATAATGACACCTAGGAGCCGGCTTACCTACTGCTATATTTTGATTGACCACCTTACCGCTACCCTCTAATTCTCCTGAGTAAAAATCTGGGAAATACTTGCCAAACAATTCACACATGTAATATTTTGCTTTCTTAGCTCCGTTTCAGGAAGGCGACAAACTCAAATTCTTTCAACAGCATGATCTCATCTGGTTTGGAGCTCCTAGTAGCAACCTCCTCAGACCATCTCCAGGGGAACAGTTGGCGCAGTGGCTCACATGACAGAGAAAGCCAGAGGCGCCCAAGAACGGATCCCTGATGCTCAGGGATGAGCAACTGCCTTTGAACCCTGGGGGTCACTGCACGATCTGAAGCGTGCAAAAAGAAATCAAAAATCGCCCAGAGTCCCTCCTTTGGAGGGGAGATGGGTGGTGATAAAATTGGGTAAATAAATAAATAAAGTGCTGAAGTCTCAGAAGATTTCACTGAGACTACAGGAAAGGGTGGTTTTAGATTATTTCCTTGGAGGAAGGAAATATCTCTATGGGGAAACCTGGCAAGTGGGGCATTGCTGATCTCCACAGACCCTGCAACTCTACATTTCTAGAAGCAAGTCACAGAAATGGGAGAAATCAAAGGAAGGGAGAGAGAAAAAGGCTGATTCACAAGGAAAAATTAGTACAGGCGTCCAGCATCTCTTCCTTCTCGTCCCCAGGTTGTTGGTTAGACAGGGGGCTGGTCAGGGGGTGATTTTTATCCACTGGACTTAGAAGAGAAGGGAGAATGACACAAAGGGAGTGGCGTGGGAGAGAGGAGGCAGCAGCTTGGGAGCCAGCATGAGACTCCTTACTGGCTTTTCCACCTCTTCTACCTCCACCTTTCAAGCCTGGAAAGGGATTCTTTACTCATTAACTGATCATAGAAAATAGCAGCGGTTGATTCAGGCTGGGCAACAGGGTGAAAACAAAAGCAAGCAGACAAAAAGGGAAAGCGGGGGTTCAAGCTGGAACAATAAGCAACCCGCCAAAATATTTCTTTTCTAGCATTTCTGGGGCGAGAAGCTGATCTCTTTTCAATCATCCCTGCAAAGGTTTATCTAATTAGGAAAAGCGACGCCCAAAGGGGTAGGGAGGATGTGTGAATCCTACCATTCCCTCTGTTCCCAATGTCTGGGCAATGAGTGCATTGCTTCTATAGGTAGTCCTCGCTTAACAGCCACAAGTGGGACCGGAATTTCAGTCGTTAAGCGATGCAGTCATTAAGCGAATCCAACCCAATTTTACAACCATTTTGTGGCAATCATTAAGCAAATCACATGGTTGTTAAGTGAACCGTGTGGTCGTTAAGCGAATCACACAGTTCCCCATTGATTTTGCTTGCCAGAAGCCAGCTGGGAAGGTTGAAAATGGCGATCATGTGACCGTGGGATGCTGCAACGGTTGTGAATGAGAACTGGTTGCCAAGCGCCCGAATCATGATCACATGACCACCAGGGTGCTGTGACAGTCATAAGTGTAAGGACCAGTTGCAAGTTGAGTTTTTGAATGCCATTGTAAGTCTGAACTGTCACTAAATGAATGGTAGTTAAGCGAGGACTACCTGTACCACAAAACCTGCACCCTCCAGAGCTATGGCATTCACATTCCATCCTCAAACTAATTCCATCAACGGCATCCTGCCACCACCATCACTGCCTGAACATCCCACCACCTCCTTCATCAGCTGGATGGGAACCAACTGCCCCAGAGTGTCTGCAGGAAGTGTGGCCAAGAAGATAGCCACAACAACGCAACTGAAGCTCCGCATGTAAAAGAGGTGATCGTAGTCACCGTCTTGCCTGTTCTGACTCTCCTCTCTTCCCTGCAGACGTTCCTACCTACAACTGCCCTCCGTCTCTTCTCAGAAATGCCTGCAAGGTCTGCTAACCACCTGCCTCCTCAGACCCAGCAGAGTCTCTGCCCAGCCGGTCAGCTGATCTTAAGGGCTTCCGGTTCCCACTGGCAGCCATTCTCCCCAAATGCACTGGACGTGGGGGGAGGGAAAGGAGAGGGGGCAAAGCCGATCCTGACCAAAGAAAAGCAGAATTATTGACGTACCTCCACCAGGGTTTCCTTTAGTCGGCCTGCCGCCAGGGTGTCTGTCATTTCGGTCATCTAAAGCATCGGATAAGTCTAAATCCATCGGATCTTTCGCTATAAAATTAGCACATCAGTTACTTAGAGCTCTATGACTTCTAGCATCACCAAGCCTTTCCGCTGCAGAAGTCCTAAACTCTTAGGAGAGGTAAGAGCAGGCTTGAAGAAATTTACCTGGGTTTCCCCGTCGTTTTCTACAGTATTTATTAGGCAGTTTTGCTCACTGGATCATGCTGAGTTCTACATGTGATGCATGCGACTGTCACCATCTCGGCATAAGACCAACCATTCCCAACCTGGTAGTCTCCAGGTGTCTTGGGCTCCAATCCCCCACCAGGATCTCAGGCAAGGGGGAATGCCAGGCCTTGCAGCCCACGGGTCTACATGTTGAGGGTTGGGGTGGGCGAAGGCTTTTATATAAAGCAAACGGAATGTCAGGAAAATACATAAATTGAAGAGAGAAGTTTGAACCCCCAAATTAAGCCTGGGAACCCCAAACCCCCTAATTATCTAATGGATTGTCTTCTCCTATCATCCATCCATCCATCCATGCATCCCCAGACCCAGGATTATCCTCAGATAATCCACTTCTACCTACTTTGCCCTGCCAAACAAGAGAAGGCAGAGAGAGAAGCTAAGGAGAAAACCTTTTTAAGCAGAGATGCCCCTGAACAACCCGCCTGGGCCCTGCACTGCTCTCTTTCAATCGCAGATCAAGCCCCTGTTCTTCTTCCACACCTTCAGTCCTTTCGATTTCCAAGGTAGCACTTTTTTTTTGTTTCTCAGATTTTGGATGGTGCATGTTTCGCTTGGGTTTCATTTTGTGATTATTTTCATTCTGGTTTCATGCTGAGCTTTTTTTTTATTTGGAGGGGAGCAGTTGTTGTAAGCTCGCTTTGTAAACTGCTGCTGGATGAGCTTGGGCTATTAGAGGGGCACAGAAATATAATAATTGGGGAAGAGTAAATGGAAACCCCTCTTTTTCCTTTCACCCAGAAAGTAGCATTTGTGTGTGCACCTGCCGTTCAGCCAAAAGCTGCCCGTGTAGACCTCACAGGTACATTCTTAGAACAGTTTCTCAAATCTAGAGAAACAGAATTTAGACCTAACAGCATCTAAAGCATTCCTGGATAAACACACGGGCTGCACTCCAGAGCCTTTTCCACAACACACCATCAAATGTCGAAATTTACTACCCTGAGATGTGGGATTGGACTGATTCTTGGAAGCTTGAGGATCAAGGGCTATTCCAAAGCTGAATGTGAAAGTCCTTGCTGGAAATGTGGCTCTTAAGGCCATCTGCTGGAAGACTACAGGTAGTCCTCGACTTACGACCCCAACAGGGACCGGGAAATTCATCGTTAAGCAGCATGGTCGTGAAGCGAGGCATCGCGTGACCACACCCAATTTCACAAGATCTTTTGTGGCAGTGGTTAAGTGAATCACATGGCTCCCCATTGATTTTGCTTGTCTGAAGCCGGTTGGGAAGGTCGCAAACAGCGATCACGTGACCCCAGGATGCTGCAACCATTGTAAATACATGCCGGTTGCCAACTGCCTGAATGTTGATCATGTGACCACGGGGGACACTGTGAAAATCGTAAGTGTGAGGACTGGTCATAAGTCACTTTCTTCAGCACCGTCGTAACTTCAAATGGTCCCTAAACAAATGGTCGTAAGTCGAGGACTACCTGTAGTGGACTTCCTTGGGCAGTTGGTTGAGTGAGAACAGCCTGGGGTGATAACAGACTGCTGGACTAGGTGGGCCAAGGGTCCCATCCAGCAGGGCACAGCTTATGTTCACAGGAGCTTAAGCCTGTGGCTCCTGAGGAAATGGACAGGATCCTTGGAATGGCCACCTATTGACTAGAACCCTGCCCCTCCAGGCTTGTGAAGATCACTGAGGAGGCTACATGTGGTTGAATCCTGGAAGAAATCAGGACAGACTCAAGGAAACCTTTTTTTTTTTTACACAGCGTGTAATTCGGCTTTGGAATTTGCTACCCAAGGAGGTGGTGCTGGCTACCAGCTGGGCTGGCTTCCAAAATGGGCTGGACTGATTCATGGAAGTCCTGGGGATCAAGAGCTATTAGCCCTGGTGACAGTGGGACTCTGAAGGCCATCTGCTGGGAAACTCGAGAGCTTCCTTGGGCAGTCAGTTGCCACTGGGAGAACAGGCTGCTGGACTCGACGGGCCAGGGGGCCGATCCAGCAGGGCATGGCTCACGTTCTAACCTTCTGAAGGACAAACTGCCGTGTCCAGGAAAAAAGCATCGGTGAGAAGCATCCTTAAGGAGCATGGGATGGCCAGCCACCCCTGTCCTGGCACTCCCTGAGGCAGTGGGCCAAACCTTCCGCATGGCAATCCTTTTGCGAGGACACTCCCAGCAGGCTAGCAACATTGCAAATCCCCTGCATTCACCTTGGAAGTCTAATCATGGTTAAAAATTACCTGGAGTCTTTTTGGGGGGAGGCTTGGTAGTTTTGGGCTGCTTGGTGGTGGTGGTATGGGGTATGTTCCAGCGGCCGTCATCTGCAGAGAGAAGAACAGACACCTTTGAGCCCAAAATGCCAGGGTGCCCAGCGATCACATTCCCCCTGCCTTCCCCAGCCAGTTGCCTTCCAAATACGCCAGGCTGCAGCTTTTGAGAGCTGGGACCAAACACATGCCGGATAAGCTGTGGTTAAATCTTCTCAACCCCTGGCCCATGTTATGGAAAACAAAGAAGCTTGTGCCTGCCCCCTTTCCTGGAGTATTGTGTAGCCTCCCATTCTAGCCTCCTGCCAAGGATCACCTGGTGGTCTCCCATCCAAGTTGCAACCAATTCCGATCCTTCTTGGGTTTTAGGGATCTTTTAAAAATGCACTTTTCCCACTTAACCTTCCCCCAACCATTACTTTCCCCTAACATCTGGGATTCCTTAATGGGATCTTTTTCATTCTGGCTTTATTGGGCTGGTTCAGAAGCTGGTTTGTGGGCTGTTGTCATCCTTGCTGCTTTGACAGTGAATAGGAGTATCCAAATCTATTCCACAGATAAATAGCCTGGTTGTATCCAGTGTAAACTGAAAGTTGGAATGAAGGTATGAATGAATTTCTTTGCCATCCAAGTTGTATTTCCACCCCATTCATTATCCCCCAGGGGCTTCAGGAGAGGAGGGCCTGGGGGCAACTCTGCCAAAAACAGAAGCCAAGGATCGCTTACCTGGTTTCCTTGGATAAGGGCCAGTGGTGGCCTTCGCAGGCCTGGTGGTTCTCTCCGGTGGGGAATCAAAGTAATCCAACAGGTCAAGTTCACCTGCTCGAAAAATCAAGGGATACTGTCAACAAAAGGGATACTTGCTGCAGGTGTGAAGGCAAACACCAGACCCCCTTGCTGTTTCCTTCAAGAAGCCCAGGATGCTGTGCTGGGGGCGGGGGGCTTAGTGACAAGAGCAGCTCTGTGATGCAACCCCCCTTTTCTTCTATGTGCATCACAACTTCATTCACATGCCCTATAGGAGGAGAGTTCGCAGGGCGATGCCACCACTCTTTCTCTCCTTCTGATGGAGCAGCAAGATCCTGCAGATGTCACTGCTAAGGGTTTCTCCCATTTTATCCTCCCAACAGCCCTCTCAGGTAGGCCACCGCCACTGTTACAAAGGCCAGTTTCCCATTAAAAGACAAAGATTCTTCTTCTTCATATTTTCCAGGAAACAGCCAATCAGAATAGGGTCTGCTGCATTTTCCATCCTCATGCTCAAACCTGAGAGGCCAGAGCATGCCGAAGGCATCCACCAAGTGATTCCTGGCTATAAAAGAGGTAATGATCAGCCTATATATGAGGGAGCGCCATCCTCAAAAGTTTTGTATTTTATGTGTATGTTTGGGCAGCCGGAGAGAAAGAAGAATGCGCTCCATAAATTTTCAGGAAAGGTGTGCAGTGTTTCTCAAACTTGGCAACTTTAAGATGCATGGACTTCAACTCCCAGAATTCCCCAGCCAGCATGCCTTAAGGTGTCTGGACTTCAACTCCCAGAATTCCCCAGCCAGCATGCCTTAAGGTGTCTGGACTTCAGCTCCCAGAATTCCCCAGCCAGCATGCCTTAAGGTGTCTGGACTTCAGCTCCCAGAATTCCCCAGCCAGCATGACTTAAGGTGTCTGGACTTCAGCTCCCAGAATGTCATGGTTCCTGTTCCAATGTTCCTGAAACATCGCAATGAGCTCCCATGCCATGCTGGTGCTGATGCGTGTTGTTGCCCAGGAGGGGGCTGCTACTGCTCCTTGGTGCCAGGCAGGGAGCTGGTTGATGCGAGTACAGAGGAATGCATGCTTGGGCTATCTCAGCTGGTCAAGGACGTTACCCAGAGACTGCCAGCAACCGTTAGGAACACCTGCAAGGGGTGGAGTTGTACTGACTCTGGGGGGAGGGCTTTGGGATAGCTTGGGAATTAACTGGGAGAAATCCCACGCTTTTGGTATTCTCAGCTCTGCCTGTGCCTCTGCATACTATTCATCATTAAATTAGATTTCCATAGAATACCTGTGTGAGTCTGATTGTCATTTTGAATCGGCAGTCATTACACAGAATTCCCCGGCCAGCCCTGGCCTAGAGGAATAATTCAAAACAGCTGAGGATCCCCCAGATGAGATTGTATTCCTCAGCCTGTACTTGCAACTTCCCTGATCGCTGTTTGGCGAGAAAGAAAGGGGAAAAAACCAGCGAACTGCCCTAGCTTGGCTTAAAGCCAAAGGTCATGGTGGCTGGGGGTAATGGGAGTTGTAGTTGGAGAGCACCCACAGCTGCTTTAAAGAATTAAAAAAGCAAACACCTCACCTGTCCCACCCGAAGGCTTCCTGGGTGGCTTGTGAGTAGCTGTCGAAGACAGAAGACAGAAGAGTCAGCAGCATGCCCATTCCCTTCAGATGCAAACCAGTCAGAGCACACCTTGCCACCTCAGCTGGGTTTACTCAGAAGTAAGACACACACACACACACACACAGAGTTCAGGAGGCTACTTCTCACCTGTTTACAGCAGGGCAACCTTAAACAAAAGTGAGGTGAGCTGTACTAGGCAGGAAACACAGCTGATTCCATTAAAAATGTCAGCTCCCAACACTGGATGTTTGGGGAAGGAGAATGAATGGATTTATTTATTATTTATTTATTGATGAAACAAATTCACATGGCCGCCCAACTCACACACAGTGACTCTGGGGTCGGGGGAGGGGCTCAAAGAATTAATCGATCGATTGATTCATTAATGCTGAGTTTCCACGTCATTTGAAGCTGTAACACAGTTTTTCTTAGTTGGCTTTTGGCTTCGTAAGAGGGTTGAACCGCTGTGGCTTCTAAACCTTGGTTTATGCTTCAGCGCAGGAGCAGACGAGCTGAGCTTGCAGGACTAAACGTGCCCAAAACCCTTGGACCCAAGCCCCCCAGGCACAGTTACAGACCACATGATTTCCTGAATCAATACACAAAATTGCTCTAGCTGCATCCAGGTCAGCGTCTGGAAACCCTTTATGGGCTTTTTGCTGAAAATGGAAAAAAATAGCTTGTGATTTATGGGTTTAACGGTCAGAAAGGGTGGAATATGAAAAGAAGGGAGCCATGATATAACTACAGAGAGAGAGGATAAAAAATAAATGCATTTATAACTGCTGTAAAGAACATCGAAAGCTGCTTCTTTATTTATTCTTCTCTGTCTTTCTTTTCTTTTTCTTTTATTTCTTAATTATTTGCTTACCACTTTTCTTGACTTTTCCTTTTTTCTTTACATTTGTATTGTTTTTACTCCGTAAAAATCTCTTCGATAAAGACTATTTTTAAAAAAAATTACTTTAGTTGCATCTTTGAAAAGGGGCTTAGCTTTTTTTTTTTTAAAAAAAGAGGGGGGGTCCAAAGGCATATCCAGGCCCCGCCCAGATGTGAAACAGCCCCACCCACTTTGCATTGCTGCCCCGCCCACTCTGGCTCTTGCCTTACTGTGAAGTGTCGGGATGGGACTCGGCCATTGGCTGATCCAACCAGTCACGATTTTAAAAAGAGCCTGGTTTAATCTCGACAGGCAAATCCAAGGGACTAAGCAGCAAGCAAATCTCTATTTCAGTGCCTCCCAGTGGAAATCCCAGAACAGGCTTTAAGACACTGGCAAAAGACAAAACAGAAAGCTTCTGCTTTCATGCAAAAAAAAAAAAAAATGAGAATAAATTAAAGGATTGTATACAGACCTCAGAAACAGAGAGCCTGGGGCCTGCCCAATTGGATAACAGATGACCAGGCCGCACAGCGAGGGCACATGATTCCACGCATTATGGAAGACGCTCTGCTTGAGCGTTTGCCTTTGTCCTGTTGTTTATCTAAACACTTTCTTTTCGGTTTGGCATTTTCATATATATATACATATACATATACATATATATATACATACATACATATATATATATATATATATGAAAATGCCAAACTGAAAAGAAAGCATTTAGATAAAATATAATCTAAATTTTATTTAGATAAAATAAAAGCGTGTGTGTGTGTGGGTATGTATGTATGTATGTATGTGTGTGTGTATGTATATATATATATATATATATATATGAAAATGCCAAACTGAAAAGAAAGCATTTACATAAAAAACAGGACAAAGGCAAACACTCAAGCAGAGCGTCTTCCATAATGCATGGAATCATGTGCCCTCGCTGTGCAGCCTGATCATCTGTTATCCAATTGGGCAGGCTAATATATATAATACATATATATATATATATATATATATATATATATATATATATAGGCAGACTTATATATATATATTAGCTGTGATCGTGAAAAGCACGCCTGGCCACAAACTCTTCCAATCTCTACGCCATGACCATGACCCAATCTGCCCGCGGCATCCGCAGGGGGAGCAACCTGCAGCATACTTACGCCTCTTTGTCGGAACCAAGTCATCCAGCGCATCTGCTAGATCGAAGCCCGAGTCATCGGCATATCCTAGGGACCAAAACAAACAAACCAACAAACTAACATGGTTCTGTGTGGCTAATCTACAGGCTGGGGAGGAGGGGGAACAATTTAGAATGGAAGGGGCTCCCCCATTTCCCCCAAGCTGACCCGGTTTTGGGAGGGCTCAGTTGCTTTCTAATTGATAATTTCAGTCCTCCTTTTCCGTGGTTAATAGAGGGGAAGTAAAATCTGCTGGCGTTTCTCAAGGCAGCCCCTGTTGGCTGATCTTCCAATCTGCTTCTCATCTATTGCGCCCAAATCATCTCCTAGCAAAATGCTTTCGGAGCTGACGGATGCTAATTCTATCGCTGCCCTGGAGAAGGCCAAAAACTGCCCAAAATGCAGCTCTGTAAAGTCTCTTGTCCTGGAACAGGAAGTATTTTAGTCGTGCAAACCCACTTTCGCAGCCCAGTCAACACAAATACCCTAAAATATGGGTGACTGACCTGAAGAAGAGGCAGCTCTTCGCTTTTATCACCATTTTTTACTCCATTTCAAATTCCTGTTGACTTAAAATCCCCTCTCCATATCCTCATCCGGATGAAATTTTGGATTTTACATCTGCAAGCAGGCAGAGCCATTAATCTCTGCCAGTTGGCCAAGCAGGAGGACCTCCTGACAGAAGGTGCCAATAGCATTTCTCCTCTCCACCTGCCAAATGGATTCAGCAGGTGCCACCTGAGCTCTGGCATCTCTTGTGAATAAATTTAAGTCAGGACAGACAGAGCCAGCCATGGTGGGGGAGGAAGCTCTAGCAGAGGGGGAGCACCAGCATTTCAGTTCATAGGTGACAAACTGGGGACAGCCCCCCAATTTTGTCCCACATCTCGATCATCAGAAACCCAGGCCCGTTTGATGATGAAACAAGGCAAGTTTAAACAACTTGGAGGCAGGCAGGCAGGCAGACAAGGCGGCATTCCCTCTTTGCTTCCCATTCCTGCCCTGGAAGATTAGAGCAGTTTGCAGCGATGGTAGTGAGGTCTATAATGGGATGTGGGAATGACCTTGGGAGACAGGAGGAAGAGCTGCAGACTAGGCAACTGTCAGATAAGAGGCAGCTGAGCCCGCAGAAGGAATGGGGGTGTGGGAAACATCTTCCTAGTTTCTTGGGCTGTAAAGGCGAGTGGGGAGAGATGTACTTTCAGACTTGCAAGATTCTGGTAATGTAACCTTACAATAAAGATAGAGCTAGTACTCCTGGGTGTGCTTCTTATCTGGACTATCTCAAAAGGCTGACATCAATCTTGCAAGTCGGAAAGTACGTCTCTCCCCCCTTGCCTTTACAGCCCAAGAAACTAGGGAGGGTCCCTTCTGAGATATCTGCCACACCCCATTTGTCTGACCGTTGTCTAGCCTACAGCTCTTCCCCCTGTCTCCCAAGGTCATTCCTACATAGCATTACAGGTGCCTAAATCAGGGCATTGCCAAAGCTAAGACCTGCTTAAACTTGGAAGCAGCAGACACTAACAATATTACTTTATTTATTTTCTATCCCGCCTTTATTGTTTTTTTAATAAATAATTCAAGGTGGTGAACATACCTAATACTCCTTCCTCCTCCTATTTTCCCCACAACAACAGCCCTGTGAGGTGAGTTGGGCTGAGAAAGTCACCCAGCTGGCTTTCAGGCCTAAGGCGGTACTAGAACTCACAGCCTCCTGGTTTCCAGCCCAGCACCTTAACCACTAGACCAAACTGGCTCTCTTATGCCTTAAAAGTGCTCTTGAGCTTTACACCTTTCACATCACAAGGAAATAACAGACATCCAACTCTCCCACAGTTCTGGGTGATTCCACTCTCTGCCACTTTCCATCATCATCATGTTCTTGCAAGGAAGAACTAGGCTGAGGATCACCAATCTAAGATGACCCAGGAATCTTGATAGTGGCTGAGCTGGAATCTAAACTTGGGTCTCTCTAATACTCCTCTCTCATCTACCCTTCTTAATCCAAATGCACTGGAGTACAACTCCCAGGACACTGGTAGGGATTCTGGGAGATCCAGACGAACACACCTGAACAGGTGTTCAAAGCCAGCAAGGCCGTTTCCAAAATATTACCATTTCTGCCGGATGAGAATGCAAACAGAAGGCACATCCTCAGACTACAGTTCTTAGTAGTAGTGACAACAACAACAACAACAACAGAAACCTAGCTGAACAGAATTAAGGTTGCATTTACAGTCACACCACATTATTTCATCCCCTTCTTTTCCACCACCCCCTTCCCCCCTTGCCTTCGTACTTTGTCTCTCTGCAGCTGAATTCATGTTAAGGACAACCAGACCGTTCTAGTCCAAGGTGATGCAACTAACAAGCATGCTTTTAATGCAAGGCAATGAAATGCTTGCAGTGAGCCATTGTAAAGGGAACACAAATGAGCCTTCAGAAAGATGGCGTGGATTATTTTACCACTTGGGCTGCAGGCTTCGAGGTCTGGGTTGCATGCATCCTTGGGAAATTTAGGTTCTGCCCTTCAGAAGGTAATCCTTCATACCCCAACAAGAAAAGGGTCCCCATAAAACTGCAGCTCACAGTTATCTCATGCGGTGGATCCAGATTTAAGCACAACAGCGCTAACCCATTGAAATCAATGGGGTAGCATAGCCATCCCAGCCTAAGTCCCTTTGGGTTGAGTCTCCACAAGCCTAAGGCCTAACCCAACATTTATATTCCCGTTTTTGTCCAAGGAAAATCCGTTGTTATCCTACTAGCAATCTTCCAAGATGTTGTCTGCTGGACCAAAGTCAGCCATGGGTAAGTTTCATGGTTGGAAAGTGGGAATCCGAGCCTCTGCATGCTCCATGTTTGATGTTCCTAAGCGCTACACTCAGCAGTTCTGCCAGTGTTTATAAACATTTGGGTTTGAAATATTTATTGAGTTTGAAATCAAAACCCCAGAGGGATGGCGCTGCCCAATTTTGCAACTCACACAGGCTGTATTGTGGGATGAAAACTCCCCAAGTGCTGCCTTCTACTGGTCTCCTCTCAGTTCAGTTCTGACCTTCAGCCAGGCGTTGAACTTTGCCAAAGTGGTCAAACAAATCCCCTTAGGAATCCATCCTTTTATTACTCTGTTAACAAATAAAGATTTTGCTCTTTCTACTGGCTTTTAAAGCTATTCCCAGAGTTCAAGTTACGACAGCCTTGAAATGTGGGCTTTACAGCCTGTAAAGCACTTCCGAATGTCGCAAAACGTCACACCCCCACCCCTGCAGTCACATGCTTGCATTTCAGCGGCTTGGCAACCAGCTTGCATGTACCAGTCGCAGCGTCCTGCGGTCATGGGATTGTGTTTTGTGACTTTTTTGCCATTTTCCGGCAAAAAATGCCCACTGGAGAAGCTGGATTCGCTTAACAACTGCAGTGATTTGCTTAATGACCACCGTAAAAATGGTTGTAAAATCGGGTCCAGTCACGTGGAGACTCGACTTATGACCACAATGACTTACAATGGAAATTCCAGTCCCAATTATGGTTGTAAGTCAGGGACTACCTGTACACATGAAATATGACTTTAGAGCAATAGTGATTTTTGGGGGGAGGGGTGCAATACAAAAGCAGGAAAGGGCATGGGATGGAGTATTCTAGAAGAGGGCACAGCTTTCCAGCTGGCACTCTGGAGTATTCCATGCTGCAGTGTTTTTGTCCTGATGACCAGGAAACACACTGAGGCGAGGACTTGGTCTCTAATATTTATTAGTAGTACTTAACAAGAATCCTAACAAACTGAGGAAGCGTGGGAAAACCCAGCCATATAAACCCCAAAGGTTAAGGCGGTCCCGATCTGTGTCTCTTTGAATGGCTGAACAGTTCCTCAGTGCTACGCATGCGCTTGACAGTCTGGGTGAGAGCCCCCTGCTCGCCATCCTTACTCATGACAGTTTTATTTCGGAGAATTAACCAATTACTTGTCTACATAAGGAGAGGCCGTAACAATACATTAATGGGGTCCACACATCACAACAAGCCATACTGTGGTTTGCATCCAGCATCATGTGTTGTGACTGAATTCAGCCAACTGTGGCTTATTCAACAAACCATGATAAGACAAATTATGTCTTACTGTAAGACTTGATGTCCATGCTGTTAATACACTAATTCAGACCAGGAGTTGACAAAATGCCACCAAAGTGTGTTCAGATTTCCTCCTGAAACACTTAATCAAAACTCTCAGGGTACAAATATAATTCCTGGTTCAGCAGTTTTGTTCTTGTCCACACAGTGTAGATTGGGCTACAGGTTCCCATCAGCTCCAATGTAGCTCAAGTGACACATCTTCAAATTTAAGATCCACTAGGCCTGGCCACATTCAAAGGTAACTTCCATAGGTGTTGCCAAAGGGTTATTGACAATGATTGAAAATTTTGTTTTCAATAGGCGAAGATCGATTACAATTCCTTCTTCAGAAAAGAAACACAGACTCTGTATGTTAAGAGTACATCTACTGTTATTCCGCTTTCTTATTCATAATTTTCTTTTAAGCATCTCAGATCTATAATCATCATGGAAGATTATTGGCTTTATGCTCTTTAATGGCAGATAATACCATGCCGCTATTGATTTTGTATTTACAAGCTTAAATCAGTGCAGTAGAGACAGAATAAAAACAGTAAATAAACCCAGCACCTTCTTGAGATAGTCTTGGGATTAAAAATGCCATAAAAAAGTAATTTGGCCATTCTGCTGACTTGGAGACATCCAGCCTACTCAGTCTACTTCACCCCCCTTGGAGTTTGTTTAGCAGTCCTGCAACTGGGTTGGTAAAGGCAGAAGATGCTGAGAGCTTCAACAGAAGACAGCAAGGTGTCCAAAGACCCATCTAGGACTTCCTTGTGTTCAACTCTACAATCCAGCATTTCCCAACCTCAGCAACTTTAGGATGTGTGGACTTCAAGTCCCAGAATTCCCCAGCCAAAACACTGCTATGGTCCCATTACATCTGGAAGGCATCAAGTTGGTTTGTTTTAGCCATGGTGGGTTGAATAAAGAACAAATGGTTGGGGAACACAGCACAAACTATAAACTATAGTTTGGGATCATGCAACATACAAAAGTCAAATTAGATAAATGATGACATGGCCTATGTGGGCATCCAACCAAGCTGTCTTGTGCTGAAGAGACTGGTTTCTCTACACCTGTTGCTGGATTAACAGAAGCTGGAGGGAGCCATTGCACCCTGGTGTCCTGCTTATGGGCTTCTTCATACACCTGTTTGGCTGTGTCCAACCAGAACCTTTGCCCTCCATCTCTGGTTCTCAAAGCACCCCAAGATCACACCGGCCTAATTTTAGCAGCAAAATGGTCTGTATTCACTGGCATAATTTTTAACCTTCCCCTCACAAATTAGAGATCAAAATAACCCCTTCCACCCCCAAATTAGGTGAGAATTTGCAACATCTGGTGTTCCTCTGGTGGTTCTCAGAGACCAAAAGGTGTTTTTTTAAAAAATACTGCCGCCCCCAGGCCAAAACCAGATTTGGGGGGGGGGCAAATGACATGACAGTGTGACACAAGCATGACATTAGTATGATAATGTCATCACTTTGACATCCCTCTGGGTTTGCCTTACCCTAATTCCAGCAATGCCTTCTTTAGATTCCTAACCCTGCCAGTTTTTTCCAACGAAGGACTTTCACTGGATTCACTTCCTCCAAACTCCAAATGTAAAAGACAAACCCAGCATCTGCTGAAATGTTCTCATCCACTTTCTGCTCCACACTGGCACCCTCCACGTAAAAAAAAAAAAAAAAGCAATGCCACTTTTTAAAAAGTTAATGTTTTCCACGGCTTGCCCTAAAAAGCACCGGAGACACACAGCTTTGCAGAGGCACCTCTTGTTTCTCCTGGGGGTGGCCCAGAGCTCATTGTTTTATTTTTATGTTGTAAATGATTATTTTTGGCTGATAAGCCCCTTGGAGGCCATGGCAGCCTCTTCCACCACCGGGGCCAAGCAAGGTCTTATTTTGTGCCATGGCTTCATCAATTAAACATCAACGTGGATCACAGCCGTTTGCCAGAAAGGACAGCAGGATTAACTCTCACACCGTGGGAATCTAATCATTCATTTCTGGCTAGATTTGCTCAGGCTAATCCATTTCTGAAAAGGTCTCCCAGATTGGGACCATGTAGAATTGCCAAGATAGTGTTGCCCCCGATCCTCCATTTTCACAAAGGGCAGGTGATCCGTCATGGAGAAAATCTATCTGTGTGGTCAGTAGGAGTTGAAAATGACATCAGCAGCAGCAGCAGCAGCAGCATGATGTGATTCAAAGACTGCCACAGGTGTCTGGCCAGGTCTGAATGTAAAACAAAACATGGCATTCAAAATGTCTTCCTAAGGTTGTAATGGCACCATTGCCAAACTTCACTCTCTTTCTTCCTCCTAAATACGATGTATACATTCTTTCTCACTGTTTCTAAGATTCAGGAAGTCAGTAAAGAGGGGCACACTTCACTCTCATAATGCAACTGGGGAAGTAGCTTTCGGATGAGAGGGGAGCTTGAACCTCATTCTGTGCGGTCCTGTCAGCCCTGCTAGGTAGACCAGGCCATGAATCAACTCCGCAGGAAGGCTAAAGCTGCTTTTATTGAGGTTGGCTCTAATAACAGAATCTTGCACGTCTGAATGTTCTGCGTCTTCCTCCCCTCTTTTAGTTCAGTGAATCAGGGGTCTGTCTATCTGAGCCGCTTCTGAATGTGATCTTGTCGCTCTGGCCTTAAAAATGTTTCAGCCCCCTTTGCCTAGTTAACAGTTCTCGCATATCTCCATCAAGGTCATCTTCCTTACTCTCTACAGCAGCAGGCCACGATCAGGATTCCGTGTCCTTGTTTTAGTATCAGCAAAAGAGCAAGAAAGAGAAACAGGAAGTCCCTTGGACCTCCAGACAGAAACTTAATTTCGGTCATTGACCAATATAAATACATTCAGCAGAGCAAAGTTAACCCCTAGATGCTACAATGACCATTAGAAGCTACAATGACACCCCACGTGTCATGATGTCATCACAGAAACAAGGCGATGATGGATGAGATGGTGATGATGTCATCTTGCAGCACGGGATGACGCTGTGACTTCTAAGGAACCCTTATGACCCAGCACAAGATACAACTCAAAAATTCTTCCTGATAAGTTTAATTAAACTTAGAGGGCTTTGCTTCAAGGAAACACGCTCAGGGTGAGGTTGTGAAGAGTCTGAATGACACAAAGCCGTTGTTTATTTAGGTATGCAGCACACTCCCACTGTAGCAATCGTCTGGTTTTTCCCAATCAGCTCTCAAAACAATGCAGAGAGTCAGAAACCTTGGATAAGAATTCCCAAGAATTGTTACCCTCATTTAAAATCCACCCTAGAAATCAGCTGGTTTGACAACCACACCCCCTTCCCCAAGGAACCCAAGAATTGCATTTGAGGCTACAAAATGAATAATCTGAGCACCAAAACCCATCCCAATCCCCAAAATGTTCCACCCACAGGGCTTAATCAAAAGAGCACTCATACCATAGTCCAAATACACAGCACCCCAGAGAAAAGTCCAGGCCGTCTCAAGGTTTATAAAGAAGAGGATGCAGCCCAATCCCACCAACACCAACACCTGAGTCCAAATATCTGGAAGATCACAGTGGGGGAACAAACCCAAGCATTCCTGATTCAGCTCCGATGTTTCCCTTGTTTGTTGGCTGCTGAAACTGAATTTTGTTTTCCATCTTCACCACCCTCTTCTACTGACAATGATGGGTCTTACTCCATCCAACACCCACTCCCTGAGGTTTAGGCTCAAGCTCAGCCCCCCTTCTGCCACCCGTCTGTTCCTTGTGCAGCTTCTTCAAGGCGAACCGTCCACTCCAGGCCAGCTCCAGGCCCCCTTGGCTGGACTTTCTTCCAGATGGATCTATGTTTTTACAAAGCTCCCCCCCACCGCCCCATGTCCACTTACTGGACAGATCCAGACAGGGCGGAAGGGTTTGATTAGAAATTGGAAAGGAAGCACTTAAAAAAAAACTTGCAAGTTAAGCAAAAAAGTGCTGATAACGAAGTGCAAAAACATGTAGTCTGACATTGTATTTATTTTCAGATCATCATCTAAACTTGGTTGGGGATAGAAATAGGAGGAACAGGAAGGAAGATTCAGGAGAGACAGGGAGGGTCAAAAAAGTGAAGATAGGTGTGATCACACCATCAAAGCAATGCCCTTTTTTCCATGTATCACAAATAGGTCACACTAAACAGATGTGGGGCTTATGACCCTCCCCCCAAGGATGGATTGTTTCTGTTTTTAAAAATATTTCTAAAATATAATTCAGAAAAATTGGAATGCAGAAATAGATTTTTTAAAATAGAAATTTATAAATCACATGCCATAGTGTCTATTATCCTTGATTAGTGACCACACTAACTAGGACTGATAGGAGCCAAAATGTCTAGAAAATACCAGTTTGCCTTCTTGTGTAATAGACAATTGAGAAGTTAAAAAACCCTAAACTGTTGTTACCTGGAAAAAGGAGGAAAATTTCCAATGCAAACCAAAGTAAAAGCTTCCGGTGCAGCCTCCAGAAATCATCAAAAGTTGTTTCCAAAGTATAATAGTGCCTAGGAAGGCTGTACGATGCTTTGAAATTAAATCCCAGAAAAGTTCTTGGGGCAGGTGGAACCTGTACATGGTATCTGGTCTGTAGTTCTTTAAAGCAGCTGCATCTTTTTCCAGGACGGTGTTCAATTGCAGAAGGCTGCCATGCAAATCCAGAAAAAGGTGTAGCTGCTTTAAAGAGTTTCAAACAGCTACTATGCTCATGTGCCAAAGCAGCTTTTGCAAATTACTCCCAAAGTGCTACGCAGCCTTGCACAATGCACCGTTTTAATTAAACGTAAATGGGATGAAATCTAATTTAAGTTTTTGTCCTAGTTTCACCCATTCCTTTGTAGAGTCCCGCCCCAAGGGGCTCTACACTCAAAAGTGTGAACATGGCCTCCACTGAAAAAACACTACACATCCCTAACTGTATTTTAACAGTGTAACTAAACAGGGCTGTTGAAATACAGTATTTTCCCCCATCATATTTAGAGAGGAAGAATTTACTTACAATTTATGTACTTACAACGTGGTCAAGTAAAGTATCATTTTGAAGAAAGGATATTTTTTCATTAGGTTTTTTCCCCCCTCCACGCTCGGTATGAGAATTATGGGAAAAGGTGCTCCTAATTAGAGGTCAGCTGAGGTTAATGTTGGGTTTTCAGCAAGAACCAAAGGAGGATTTCAAAAGAATAAATAAATGCTCTTCAAGTGAATCAACAGTAATTTTCACTTGAATAGTTGCACTGTTTTACGGATCACTCAATAGAGCAAATAATTTTATTAAAAGTTTTGAATAAAACAATAAAAGATAATACAAACTAAAAGAAAAAAAAGAATGTAAATATATAGCCTAACTTCTGTTGAGATGCAAAGTGAAATTTAATTAACCAGCCACTATTGTAAGTTGAAAGGTAGTCAATCAACTAACATTAATTTAACCGATTGACAATCCAAATGACTTCCAATTCCTATTGAATCTGTTTCCAGAGGAGCAAAACTGAGCAACTGCAGGGAAAAGGGGACTTTTTTCCCCCAATGGGGCAACCAATTGCTGTTGTATACAAAGTACCATTTCCATCTCTTGCTTCTGCAAATGGTCCGTCTCCTCTCTGCAAAGGGACTGAACCCAGCCTCAGCTGGAAAAGCCCCCTCCAAAACTGAGAATGGTGCCTTTGTGTGAAAAATGAAACACTGACAAACAGGAAGCAGCAATAAGTGATAAATGTCTCACTTTGAGTGGGTGGTGGGGAAGAAGAAATTCTCCCCTGAGGAATTCTTTGGAGACTGTTGGCAGAAGAACTAATGATGGTTCAGCAATGGCAAACTCTGGGCATTTGGGTCCATGAATCTCCTTTCCTTGAAGCTGTTGACCAAGATGGCAACAGGCAAGGTTGGGAAAACTTCATGGCCAACAAGGTGAATCTGGCGGCTGCGACAGGCTCCATCTATTCTATGTGCTTTGATTGCACCATCAGGCCACCATCTTGATTTTTCTGACTGCATCCGGTGAATACCCCTGGCTCATGCATATTTGGGGAAAGGGGCCTTGAATGTGGACCTCATCTGCCTTCACTTCTGATTTCTGGGTGGGGATTCATACTGCTTGGGGCTGGTATAGGAAAAGGGGAAGAAAGCTCTTTAATCAGAAGAGGAGGAGAGCAAATCCAGAACATTGCTTCCCTTCCTGGAAATTAAGAAGCCCTCATACCTTCCACAGTTTCCTTCCTAGCATTTTTCCTGCAGATGCAGGGCCTGCATTTTTGGATCAACCAAATGTTGATCCATCGGTTGTGACAGGAATTGACTGACCAGCTTGTCGCCTGAGCGTGACGTTGTGGGCTGCGAGTGACCGGCCCAAAGTCACCCAGTCAGCTTTCATGCCTAAGTCAGGACTAGACCTCACAGTCCCCCCAGTTTCTAGCCTGGAGCCTTACCCAACCTGGCTCTCAAACTCATACCTTCCACAATGTCGGCTCCAAATTCCTTACATTACCTTCCCCTCTGTTCTATGCTGCCCTCTTCCTTCAGGAGCAAAAAAACAGCTTCTGTGAGAATCTCCCTTCATTCATCCTCACAAACAATAACCCTGTGAGGTGGACCAGGCTGAGAGAGCACCACTCAGTAAGCTTCTAGGGCAGTGTGCAAATATACAGTATATCTGGATCATTCCAATCCTAGTCCAACCTCTAAGCCGCTGTGTCACAAGGTGCACTTTTTAAAACATAATGCAAGCTTGCCCTATGAGGAAATGGTCAAAAGTGGTACTGTCCTCTTGCCGTTAAGGCAACAAGATCTGCCTATCAGCCCTTTAAGGTAGGCCAGGTCAAGAAACAGGCACTGCAGGGAATCCAGGAATGCTACTTTCTTGTTGTAGGGTGTAATAGTAGAATCTTGAAAGCCTGTCCAAGTTCCACTCTCTCTCCCACCTGATACAAAACACAATCAAGGTGGGTTGTCTTGAGTTTCTTTCTCTCACTTCCTTCTATCCCAGGACTGTGTAGGGCAGTGTTTCTCAACCTTGGCAACTTTAAGGTGGGTGGACTTCAATTCCCAGAATTCCCCAGCCAGGGGAATGGGGAATGCTGGCTGGGGAATTCTGGGAGTCGAAGTCCACCCATCTTAAAGTTGCCAAGGTTGAGAAACACTGGCGTAGAGTCTTCAGTCCCGCCATAACCTCTCACTTATTCAACCGCTGTAAATTCTCTTGCGTTGCCTACCCATCTGTTCCATGCTGCCAATTACATACCCACAACCAGCTTCTGCTAATGAACTCAATATACTGACTGCGGTTGTCAGAATAAATAATGCAAAGTCCATGGCAAACTCAATGCTTTCTGCACAGGAAACAGGCATTGGAGCTTACTTTGGCCCAAGAATCCAGAGAGACAAATCTCAAATTTAGGAAGATGGTCCTCAGCTGGCAAACTGAATGAGTCACACACCTTCCAAGTTGTCACCAGCTTGTCTCCCTTTCTTTTCTTTCAAATTAATTTGTGGCACGTTGCCACGCTCAGAACTTTTGAGCCAACTTTTGTAACAGTATGGGAGGAAGACCTTGAGAGACAGGGCGAAGAGATGCTAAGGGACAGTCAGATAAGAGGGGGCACAGCCCTCAGCTGCACAATGGGCAGAGAAAGAGGCTCAGAAGGGGCCCTCCCTGGTTTCTCAGGCTGTAAAGGAGACGGGGGAGAACTGTCCTTTCAGACTTGCAAGATTCTGTCAATGAAGCTTTACAATAAAGTAGAATTAGCTCATCTGGTCGTGTTTCCTGTCTGGTCTACTTGGGAAGGCTGACAACTTTGTGTCTGTGTCTCTCCAGTGCCTTTTCTACTGTGCTTTCATTTCAGACAGTTCCCATCGTTCAGGCTGAGAGTTGGTTGAGTCAAGCTCTTCAGTCTTTGAATCAAATCGATCCCTCTCCCCTCTTTTTCTGCAGTAGGAGAGGGTTGAATACAACTGAGTCTTCCTTTTGGCTTGAATTAGTGCCAGTTCAAGGGCCGGCTGTCTGAGGTCCACCAGATGTTTTGGATTTGAGCTCTCAACAAGGGATTGAGGTAGTTGTGGTCCCATACACAGGAAGAGGCTTCAACTGCCAGGCCCAGGAATCTTCCACTTCACATTTTGCCAACTTACAACTCCCTTTGGCTGCTTTGGGGATTTTAAAATTAGCTCCCAATTTTAAAAAGGGAATAGTCCAAGCAACTGAAATAGTTGCTTGGACTATTCCCTTTTTTTTACTCTCCTTTACTCTCCTTTTCCCACTAAGTCTGAAATTCATGGGCCCCCAGTTCTCTGCACACTTCACCCTCCTTATCAGCTCTTTCAGCCGCTTTATCAAACCCAACTTGATCTCTCAACCTTAAGAAGTTTAAGGAGCAGTTCAACGGAAAAGCAAACTATTTCTGGAAGTCATCCAATATAGGAGAGCTTCAGACTTCCAGGATGCATCCTCAGAGGAGAAACACCTCCCTTTTTAAATCATGCGTAGTTGCAGCTCACCCCTTCTCTACCTTGGAGATTCAACAGCAACCATTTTTGTTCTGTTTTCAAACAAGAAACAAGAGAGGAAAATCTGCTGCAGCTCCAGTGAATCTGTGTTATTATCTTGCTTTTGCTCCTCCCCCCCCCCCCCCAATGGAGCTATAGCTCCTCCATTAATTTTGCGAATTCCATCAAATTTACCAAGCCCCCTCCTTTCTGTTTATCACACCCATCCAATCACCTAACTTCATATTCTAGTACTAGAGGGTCTTCTAATTGGGGGTATCTACTTACTTACTTACGTACTGTTCTTGCTAACTATAAACTCTAACAGCAGCACCATTGCTTATTTGCTTTTCATGTCCTGAGTAATAAATGGTGTGTGTGTGATCTTCAGACTGGAAGTGTCCAATCCCAGTCCATCTCAATTCGCTGATGCCTAACCAGTCAACTGATAGTCATTTCATCTCCTCTTCCACTGTGCTGAGCTTTCCTGTGTTCATGCTTCTTACATTCCACGTTCCTACTGTAATTCTATCTTTGCAGCTTCCGATTTTCTTTTCCAGCATGGCAATGTCAGCAACTAGACATCCCAAAGGCTTTCATCCAGCCAAGTCATAAACACCATCAGTAGTGCAAAAGATCCTCAGCTCTTCCTCAGTAGCATGTTGAGTGCCATCAGACCTGAGGGGCTCATCATCTGTTAATTATTTTATATTTTCTACCTGTGTGGTTTTCTTGGCAGAAATACAGGAAAGGCTTGCCATTGCCTTCTCCTGCTCAGTATGACTTGATTCCTTTGCCATTGTCATTAAAGTGATCCTCTGCCTCCAGCATCTTCCTATATTGCGACTGCCCAGTATAGACGCCTGCTTGGTTCAGCTGGGCAGCGGGGATGACCTTCACGCCTTGGGTGGCCCTGCTGGGAATATAAACTCTTGACATACACTCCTGACATTCTTTGGTCATCCTTCCCAGGAACAACCCCCCCCCCCCCCCACCACCACCACCACCACCACCACCACCACCACCACCAGGGTGAGACAGCACAGCAGGACCTGGGAGGGAGGGACGCTCCCCTCATAGGCTGCTATAAATACAAATGTAGATTGGAATCAATTCAGCCCCTAGCTGTGTGGCTAGAGAAGATTGACCCCTGCTGTGAATGGGAGGATTTAGAGATTTTAAGCCTTAATTAATGAAAACAACAACTTATCCTTTTGCCCTCTGGCTGAATCATGATTTAGGAATTAAGTTTAACAATGAAATGGGGCGCTACAATTTTGCAGGTTCAAAATAGAAGGGGGGGGCACCAATATCATCCTAGCCCCCCTTCCTCTGCCTGAACCTCCCCCTGGCATAAATAGTCTTTGGGTGCCTCTAAAAAGGCTAAAAGTAAGGCGGCAACACTTATCTGGTTAATTTCTGAAAATGGTTTTACTGGCCAAAAGAATTAGGGTGGAAAAAACAAAGAGAAAAACATCACAAATGGAGAGGATTTAGGTCAAACCCTAAATCTGGATTATGTCTCCAATGTAGAGGTGAGCAGCTATTTTTTACTTCAAGTAAAAACTTCACTGTGCCCATTTGGGCTTAGTAGAGTTTATAAATGATGGTTGAATTCATTTGTTAGTTAGATTTATATTCTGGCTTTCTCAGGAGTCAAAGGCACAATATGTGACATCTGGCCCTCCCACAACCCAGTGAGGTAGGATGGGCTGGGCGATAGTGACTGATCCAAAATCATCCCGTCACCTTCCATAGCTGAAAGGAGGCATGGATTTCCTTAGTCCTTCTCAATGTTTTAAACACCACAAACATAGCTAGCACATCGTGTAAAATCAGGTTTATTCAATACAGCCTGAGGAAACAAACCACAGCTGAGGGTGAAGTATGAACGAGGTCAGCATATAAAACTTGATAAGACAAAGGCCAACCACACTTCCTGCAAATGATGGTGGTTCCATAATCAGGTGCCACCACCAAGAAGGTCCTGTTCTGAATCTAAGCTTCTAAGCAAGACTTCCTTGTTGGTCTCAGTCTCTCCCAGGGAATGAGGAAATGACCCAAACTCTTCATAAATTGCATTTGAACATCCTCAGTCCAGTCACAAAGCTAGAGCTATAAAAAGACAGGGCTGATGACAACAGCAGACATAGAGGATTTACAATACGATTGAACAAGCACATCTAAATGGAATGAGGCATCCTTTTAGGCCCAAATTGTTTAAGAGCTTATAAATTAATCCCCAAATTGCCTTGCTAGCAAATCCAGTGGCCCAGGGCTTCTAAAATCCTTGTGTAATTGTTTCTTTTGGGTTGAATGGTGTGCTTTAAACACATAGCATTTCTGTCTGTCTGTCTGTCTGTCTCCACACCTCCAAGAAAGCTAGCTGTTAAAAATGAGGATAAAAAAGCAACACATCAGTTTTAAAAAAAAATTAAAAAGCAAACAACGTAACAGAAGTTGGAACAAGACATAACAGAGTAACATTTGATGAATTGTGAGATCAAACTCAAGACAGAATAGCAGGATTCTGGAAAACCATCATGGTCAGGGGCAAGATTAGGCAATTCCATAGATTTCGGGAGCCACCACTGAGAAGTCACTGTCTCTTGTACCCATAAACCACTTCGTACAGATCTTTGCACAGGAATCCTGAGCACAACACATTTGCTCAAGTGCTTCTTTACTTCATTATTCTTAATCTGTTTTAGCTGTTCAATTTCAACACAGTTGTGGTTTTTTTTTTGGTCTATTTCAGTTGCTTGGACTATTACCTATACCAGTGTTTCTCAACCTTGGTGGCTTTAAGATGTGTGGACTTCAACTCCCAGAATTCAGTGCTGGCTGGGGAATTCTGGGAGTTGAAGTCCACACATCTTAAAGCCACCAAGGTTGAGAAACACTAACCTAGACATTAAACTCCCCAAATGACAGGCATTTGTTTAAAATGGAATATGAATCCTTCTTCTTCTTCTCCTTCTTCTTCTTCTTCTTCATCATCATCATCATCTATATACATCCCTGTGGGTATTACCAAGGCAGCTTGGGAAAGACTCCTGTCAAAAATTTTGGAGTGATGGTACCATCAGAAGCTAGCTGAGAAGTCAGAGCATTGAATGGTCAATCCCCTTCAATTGATCAATCATTTTTCAATACAGGTTGTACTACATTTCAGACGGCACCTTCGTGCTATAACAAGCTCCTCCTTTAAACCATGTTTTTTTTTAATTGTTAGCTATGCAGTTCTTCCTTTTATGTGACCACTCCTCACCCTCACAACTTCCAAACCAACTAATGATTCAGTTATTCCCCAGAGAAATTATTTCCTTTTCCAAGTCTGCTTCCTCAAATCTTCTTCCTTGCCCAATTGGGGTTCTTGCCACCTTCACCCCCACCCCCCGCCTCCAAAAAGCTTCACAAATGCTTGTGTTCTTGCTGCAAGCCTGGCCATCATTTAACTAGACATGAACCTGACCGTATCCTTATTTGTTTTCAGAGGAAGATGCCTAGCACCGTCACCTTAACCTGGATAAATTAATTCTACCCTGGTGCACATCCAGAAGCAGCCGCCAACAGACGGGCAAAGGGGAGGAGGTGTGACTGGGTAAGACAAACTGCAGATTGCCCCTTCAAGTCTGCAATTTCGCTGAACCCGCTGGGGCGCGTGGCCCCCAAAACACTGCAGGATAAGCCAGCTTTTACGCAGACTTTCGAGCCTGTTCTTCCAACAATGGCAAATCTGTCTGCCTCGAAAAGGCAACATTATATTCAAGATAACAGAAATCGCCCTTTCACGGAGTCAGCTAGCCAGAATGCAGGAGCCCAAAGGGATTTTCCAGACATTAAAGCAAACCCCTGAATCCAGAACGTCTTTTTTTTTTTTCAATTTTGCCAGATAAAGGGAGCCAAAATCAGTGCCTTCTCTCTGGAGGAACCTTCCACCCCAGCTATGAGGGACCCCCCCCCTCCCGAGCCAAGATCGGGAAGGTCCCTCTATTGTTCTCCTGGAAGGTTGCATGGAAGATGTTTCAGGTTTCACCCTTCTCTCCAAGGATGCTGGCAGGACAGGATACCAAGCAGCCGATTTTTATTTTGCAAAAGCTAGCCTGTGTGCGTGCAGGCGCAAGTGGTTTAAAAAAAAAAAGCGGGGGGGGGGACAGACAGAAACCTCACCGGGACGGTGCTACACCCAGAATCGAGGATACAGAAGTCAGCTCGGCTACAGTTTCTCCTCCGGGCTGGAGACGCAGCCGGCCAACCTGGTGGCGGGGGCCCGTCACGCCCTTCCTTCCTTCCCCCACCGCCCGACGGGGTCCCCATTTCTTAACAGGTTTACTCTCCTCCCCCCCCTTTTTTTTCCAAGAGCCTTCGAGAATGCAACGAATCCAGTTGCCCCTTGCGGGGAAGCTGCGGCAATGCGCAGAGCCCCGCTGCCCCCCCGCCCCCCCCCCCCGCCGCGCTAGCTTTCTGCTCCCCGAGCTCAGCACCATTGGCCACAATAGAGTTAAAAGAGGGGGGCAGGGGGGGAACGGCTTTTTCCAGCGGGGAAAGCGCCCTCCCGCCGGAATCCCCCGCAGGCCGCTGCAGCCTCGCCCGCAGCACCCTTTTCGCGCGCCCACGCCCCCCGGCTGCTTTCTTTGAAGCGGGGGGGGGCAGAACCTGTACCGATCTCCTCCCCCCCCGCCAGGCCTAATGGCAGCTACCCACCGCTCCTCGGGGGGCGGGGGATCATGCGCAATGATGCACCAGCCCAGCCCAGCCGAGGATGGCACCGACCTGCCCCCCCCCGTCAAGCAAGCGCACCCACCCACCCCGGGCACGTGAGAAGGCTCGGCGGGCGCAGGGCCCGGGCGCCCGGTTGCCGAAGGGCAGGGGGCGCCGTGGGCCGGCTTACCTCGGCCGCTCAGGGCGACGGCGAGGAGGAGCAGGAGGAGGGCGAGCAGGCGGGGGCGCCTCCCGGCCATCTCTCTCCCGGGGCGGGCGGCGGGCGAGGAGGGCGCACGGCCGGTGCGGGGAGCTCTCCGGGCGGGCGATCGGACCGGACCGGGGCGCGCAGCAGCAGCAGCAGCAGCAGCCTCTGCCTCCGCCGGAGAGGGAGGAGGCGGCGGCGGCGGCGGCGGCGGGAGGAGCGCGGAGGGGAGGAGCGCGCCGGCCGGGCGCGCGTGGAGGGGGCGGGACGCGGCGAGGCAGGGGCGCTCGGGCGCCGGGAGGGCGGCCGGCCGCGCGCGGAGGGCCGGGGTGGCGGGGCGACCTGCGCTCGTGCGCTCGGCTGCGCTCGGGACCCCTCCGCCGCCTGCGCGCCGCGGCCCGGGCCAGCTGGTGGGGAGGGGCGGGGCGGGGAGCGGAGGGCAGGGGGAGGGTCTCGCGGCGGCCCCGCCCCCGCCCGTGCCCCCGCCTCGCCTCTGGCCTCGGCTGCCCGCCGCCCGCTCGCGCCGTGCCCGGGGGCGCCTCCCGAGAGGTGCCCGCGCGGGGCCGGCAGCCGCTGCCCCGGCCGCGCTGCTGCTGAGCCCTGGCCGGGAGCCCCGGGGCTGACCGGGCGGGGGGGCGGGGGCCCGCGGGCATGGCCCCGAATGGTGCTTCAGCATCCCCCGGCGTCCCGACCAGGAGGGGAGGAAGGGCCGGCGGAAGGACGGCCGGCGCTTTCCAGCTCCTTTGAAAGGGAGGATGGAAGAGTCAGGAGGGACCCTGGAGGTCATCGGGACGGGCCTCTGGAGGACGGGACCGGCCCCTTAGGGCGGGGGGGAGGGTGAAGCCATCGTGGTACAAACTCGCCAGGCGTGTGGCCAGGATTTGGGATGGGGGGTTCTTCCTGAAGAGGGGGAGCAAGACGATGTCCGGGCTGTTTCGGGGTGCAGAGTCCAGCAGAGCGACAGATGGCAGGGCCGCATCTCGGAAGAGACGCCAACAGCTGCCCAAAAGGAGTTGGCAGAAAGATCCGGTCATCTTCGGAAAGATGCTCCAGCACAGTGGTCCTGAACCTCGGCAACTTGAAGACTGGGGACTTCAACTCCCAGAATTTCCCAGGCAGCCATGCTTCAAGTTGCTGAGGTTCAAAAACACTGCTCTAAATTTAACTGCAAATCTGTTTTCTCACTGTGTGCCCCTGTTCTGTCTGTTCTGACTCCTTCCCTGGTGAACCATGTTTATTATTTAGCAAATAAAAGGGCTACTCTTTGACCTCTGGGTAGTTAACAAGAACAGCATGTCATAGCACAGTTAAAACATCTGGAGCAATATCACTAACATGGCCATGCTAAGCAAGAAGAAAAGATAGACGATTCGAAGTTTAGAGTCAAAACGACACGGCACAGAGCCAGCTTAATGGGCTGAAATGCTAAACCGTAGTTTGTTTAACCAGTGCTCCAACATGCTACATCATAAGCCATGACTTACAAGGATTACAAACCACAAGATGTTAAGCAAGCTGACCATGGTTTGTGCTTACCCTAATCTTTGACCTTGGTTGCAAACTGTTATCATGGTCATGTTTTGCACCGTTTCATTTAAGCACATCCAATATAAGAGGCAGAGCTCTAAACAGTCGCATTCAATATAAATATTGAGTGGATCAGGTGGATGAGCTTAGCAAAACCTTGGAGTCTTCTGAGCCAACATTTTCTATAGGTATTAGTGGCTGCCGTGAATTTATTACAATAATTTTAAGCTGTTTGGAAATGGTGCTCTCTATCGTGTGGGGTCGTATTTCAGCCAGCTGACTTTGCTTGCACATTACCTATTGCCATAAACAAAACACAGAAAGGAGGAATGACAGCCTAAGCTAATTTTTAAAAGGCAGGAAAAGTTGATTTACAGCCCAGGGAGCCAGCTAATTGTAGTGTTTTGCTATTAACTGTATGTAGATCAATACACAGCAAAACTCCAAAAGGAGGGCTGTTTTATATCTTTTAATGCTATCCAGAGATTTCTCACCAGCCCTGCTATCCTGCAATTAACATACGTGCTTGCCAGAAGTGGAATCAATTAAAGCTATCTAGCTGAAAAAATTAAAACGCTGTGCTAAGATGGATCACCCTGTCATGGCAAACCAAATTTGGACTTTTAAGCGCAGTCAGATTCATGCTAAATGGATCTGTAGGCCATGCTAAATTCAGTTGGCATTAAGAACACCAAGCAGGATGCAAGAGGCGCTGTGTTTTCAAGCATAACTTCTGAGAACCTGACTAAATTAAAAACACACAACAAAAATGGCCTCTCCATTTCATTATTTATTTTAAAAAATAACATCAGAGAAAGCCAACTTTTTCTTCCAGCCATGCTTGGGCTTAAACTGGCATGCAGGTGAACAAAAAGTCCCTCTTTTGTGGGGAGATGGGCAGCGACAAAATTTGATTGATAAATAAATAGAGAAATAAATAGGTTCCAGTTTAACTCCAAGAGACGGATGGAACCGGGAAAAAAATTAATTGGGTTTAATTTTAGCACAATGAAAGTCTAAATTAAGGTAATGGTTACTGTAATTACTCTCCATGTGTTTAATAATTTACCCTTTTGGCAAACTAAATTTTGCAATTCTGTTGGCAGCTTTTCCATAGGCTTGGAAGATGATAGCCTAGGCCAGCCTTTCTCAACCTTTTGACCCTGGAGATGCCCATGAAATATTTTCCAGGCCTCGGGGAACCCCTGCACATTCAGGCTCAAATATAGGCCAGAAGTTCCAAAATCATTATATTCGTTTCATGGATAGGCCTGTATCTATGCATTAACAGTGATCTTAAACTCAACATACAGAATGAAACTTGCCTCTTGGATGTGAAGTTGCCCAAATTTGACATAATTTTTAAAATAAATCTTGACCTCCTAGGGAACCCCTAGTGACCTCTCGTGGAACCCGAGGGTGCCACGGAACCCTGGTTGGGAAGCCCTGCCCTAGAGTTCAGACGCTCCCCCATTTCCTTGGGACTGCAGTGGGCCCACCACTGCGCTATGGAAAATAATCATTGTTTTCTGCTTGATCGTTTGTCTGCCTGACTGTCGCCTTGGTAGTCCCCTGATTAGGGTATTGTTTTCTCTTTGATTGCTTGTCTGATGTTGAGCAACCTGGTGAAAGGTCCCCTGTGGAAGCACCAAGTCTGACCCTTTGGGGGGATGCCGCTTTCGCTACGTTTTCTCGGCAGACTCTAGAGCGGGGTGGTTTGCCAGTGCCTTCCCCAGTCACTGTTCATTCATCAGTCATTGAGCAGCCTCCACCCGGCTAAGCAGGGATTAACCCCAGACAAAGAATCAAGCAGAAAACAATACCCTAATCAAGGAACTACCCAGGAGGAAACCCCACCCTCAACAGCACTGATGATGTTGCCTAGTCGGGTCATGAAATGTCTGCAAGCAAAGAGCCAAGCTCAGAGAGCCCCAAGCACTCCACAATTCACACTCCCCCGGCTTCTGTTCCAGCACCTTAACCCCCCCACCAAGATCAAAGGAAGAAAGGAGGCAATAAAAATCGAGCACAATAAAATCCAGCGACAAAGTCATTGTAGCTGTAGCACCTTTCGAATCCTTCAATGGAGAAGCATCCTACATTTTCCGAAGGAACACAGCAATCCTGCCTGCCTTGCTAAATGCTTCATTTCTCCACCTGCATTCATTTCATTGAAAGTTGGAAGGGCTCCCAGGGGTCATCTAGTCCAACCCCTCTCTCTCAGTGCAAGATAGGAACGGACAACCTGCAGCAATCCAGAAATGACTCAGGGCCAGTTCCCAGTGCTGGGTGTCCAGCCAGGAGCAATGCTACTTGCTCTGCTTTCAAGATTTGGAAAGCCAGCCCTTCCCCATTCCTGCTTTGGGGAGGCAGGACCTCCATCCTAAAGCCCAGAAGGGTTGTCGGAAGGGCAAGGTGTGTGTGTGTGACAGGTTTGAAGAAGAGGGCGTCAGCTCCGCAAAGCCCTGCGTTTGTTTTGTGGCCGCTCAGCACTCTGGCGCTCCCGAATTGCTGATGTGAGCAGCGAGGGAGTGTCTCAGAATGCAGAGCAGCCCCTTCAAAAGGATGTTCTGGGATGAGTCACGAGGGACGTCTGGTGCGCTGCGACCTCCCTCGTCCTCCTTTTATCCCTTCCCCTTGCTCTTTGCCTGGAAGAGGAAAGCCACGGGAGGTGGTGCTGGGGAGGGGGAATCAAGACGGCAGCTCTGCTTAGGCGATGCTGCCGAACGTGCTGGTTTGGCAGTTCCCCTCTCTCACCCCTGTGTGACTCGCATGCCAAAGAGACTTTGGGAATTGCCAGCACATCTATGACCCTGCTGCAAAAGTCTGGTTGGCTTGTGCAAGCCTAAGCAAAGGAGAGCGCACGCCAATTGCTGCTGGGGGAATTGGCAAAGCCGATTGCTTGCCCTCCAGTTCTGGGTCCAGGGCTTGGGATCATTGCTGCAATGCAGAATTTGCAGAAAGGGAAGGAGTGGGCAGAGCATGCATGCAGTCCTCACTTAACGACCACAATGGAGACCAGAATTTTGGTTGCTAAGCAAAGCGGACATTAAGTGAATCCAACCTGATTTTATGACCTTTTTGTGGAGGTTGTTAAGCGAATCACTGCAGGCGTTAAGCGGGCCACATGGTCATTAAGTGAATCATGCCGTTCCCCATTGATTTTGCTTGCCAGAAGCTGGGCGGGAAGGTCGAAAATGGCGATCATGTGACCAGAGGACGCTGCAACAGTAATAATTGCGAACCGGTTGCAAAGCGCCCAAATTGTGATTGTTTGACTGCAGGGGTGCTGTGATGGTTGTAAGTATGAGGACCGGTTGGAAGTCAGTTTTTCCAGCACCGTTGTAAGTTCAAACCATCACTAAATGAATGGTTGTTAAGCAAGGACTACCTGTAGAAGGGGCCATGTGTTCCAGATGGAGGGTCCCTAAGCTGTAGCACCTCTGGAGTCATGAGATGAGGCTAACCTCTTAGGGCAATCATATGCTGTAAACAAAAAAATGTATTTTTTTTTACATAGCATTCAGGAAAATGTGAGCTTTAAGCATGAGCACAGAAACATACTCAGGGATAAGATTTGCATATTGCCCTAAATCAGGATTAGGGGTTGCTTAATTTTGGTTCAGTGTGTTCTGTGAAACCTACTGCAGAGGTTTGTAAACCATGGTTTATGGTTCAGCAAGTTGTACAACTTCAGCCATTTATTCAACAAATGATGATTAAACCATGGTTCTTTTCCAATCTGGATGGAGATGTTATTACTGTTGTTCCCACTTCTAGCTGCTAAGGGAGTATTCATATGGTGGTGTAAGAGGACTTGGTTGGTGTATATTTTAAGCTTATTTATGGAATAGAGTGAAGGAAGCTGGAAGATTGCCTTCAGTGATCTTGAACACCAGCAGGTGCAGGAGGTGACCAGCATTCTTCGTTTAATTTCTAAACAGCAGCCTATTTGTTTACAGGTTTTCCCCTAAGGTTAGGAATCTGGCCAGTAGCACAAGAGCCTAGTCCAAAGAAAATGTTTGCAGAACGCTAGACAAAACGGTTTGGACAAAGTTCAGGGTTTCTCTCTAGACCAGCAGCGAACTCAACACGGTTGGGCTGCATGTGCCAAAACCACAGTAGAAAAGGCTTCATTTCTTAAGGCAAGGTGTCAGGTGACAAATAAACATGGGCACAAAGGTCTTGATGCCAGGCGGGTTTCCTTAATCAGAAGGAATCTTAAACTGAAGAGAACTTAGGAAAGTGAATCGTAATGCTTCAGAGTTGCCCTTAGTATGCGAGACAGTTTCTGTTTGCTGATTTCTGGGCTAGGAATGCACGTATTAACTGCTGCCAAATCTACTCCAAGAAAATTGGGTTTCGTCTGGGGAGGGGTGGGAGAGAAATCCTAAGAATATCTAATATATTTTAATGGGGGGGGGTAGTTAAGAATTCTGTCCAACATAGGTTATGTTTCTTATTTATCTGAAGGGGCTTGTAAAACCACTTTTCCAACCTTTTCAGCCAGTTTTAGCCATGACAAAGAGTTTTGTTTAGAAACAAATGTGAATGAAATTTGGAAATGGCTACAAAAAGAGGTGGTTGAAAATGGAGGAAAACCTAACTTTCATTCCACTCATCCTTTCCAGGATTTTAAATTAAAGTCTGCAGGGAAAAGACCAGAGACCAAGAATTGTACATAAACAGTCTAATAAAGGTGGGGGTGGGGGGTTGGGGTGGGGGGCAGCTTTATAAACAAGCACAAGGACCTTACAACACAACGGATACGTCAGGAAGGTGGGAGAATATTCTAGAAATGTACTGTCCCAAATTGCTCCATCTCAGAAGGTGCGGGTCTGGGAAGGAGCTCTTTGGATGAAGATGTAACATCTAGGCTGACTGGTTTTGCCCTTCAGGTATATATTTGGCTGCAAAATATATATTACATCATGCTACTTCCTTCTTTACAGAACACATAATTATGGAATCTACCGTCACAGGAGATGGCCTCTGGTTCACAAGGCTGAAGGAAAATTGAAAAATTCAGGAGAGAAAAGAGGAAATCAGCAACAACATCTCAGTGGAACCTCCACATTTTAAATCAGCGTGTGTGTAATTTTATTGAAAAAAGAATTTACACAACATTAAAAAGCTACAGAAACATGAAGAAAAAAAATAGGAGAAAGAAAAAGATATGAAGAGATAAAAGAAAAAGTGAGAAACAGTAAAAGACAATGAAAAAGAAAAAGATACCCAAAGAAGCGACTTCCGATCTTCTTTACAGTCATGGTTATTAACATTTCCACCCTTCCAAATTGCAGATCATGGTTTCCTTCTTCCCATAAACAACCCTTTTTAATCGGTAAATCCCGAGATCGCCAATTCATTTTTATCCATTTCCAGCAAAAAGTCCATAAAGGGTTTCCAGTCTTTTATAAAAGGAGTTATTGATCCTTCCCTAATCAGACATGTCAATTTAGCCATTTCAGCAAGTTCTACTATCTTCACAGTCCTCCACTGCACATTTTTAAAGCAATGTATCTTTGACTATTGCAGGACAAGGAGGAAAAGGTTGTGCTTGGAGACTGATCACAAATCTCTGGCTGAGTTGCACTAAGGACTAAATGGATTCTTGTACAGGTAGTCCTCACTTAACAACCATTTGTTTAGTGACAGTTCAGACTTACGACAATGCTGAAAAAACTGACTTGAGACCAGTCCTCACAATTATGACCATTGCAGTGTCCCTGTGGTCACGTGATCATGATTTGGGTGCTTGGCAACCAGTTCACATTTATGGCGGTCACAGTGTCCTGTGGTCACGTGATCGCCATTTTTGACCTTCCTGGCCGGCTTCTGGCAAGCCAAATCAGCAGGAAACTGGATGATTCACTTAATGACCATGTAGTTCACTTAATGCCTGCAGTGATTTGCTTAACAACCACTGCAAAAAAGGTCATAAAATTGGGTTGGATTTGCTTAATGACTGCTTCACTTAGCAACCAAAATTCTGGTCCCAGTTGTGGTCATTAAGTGAGGACTACCCGTAAAGTCTGAAGTCTAAAGTAAGTCTAACGTATGTGGCTTTAAAAAGATACACGAAGCTGTTGTTTCATTTGGCCATCAGAGAAAACACATGACTTCCCATCCAATGCTTTTTCTTAAACTCTTTTGTTCCCGGTAGAACTTTTTTTTTTTTAAAGGACACTTGGCCACAAATTGTAGCAAAAGCAGCGTCTCTAATCTGAAAAAGGCGAACTTGGCAAAACAGCAAAGAAGATAACACGCAGCATGGTCCACCTTCTACAAGCGATCCATTGTGCTCGTCCAGAGTTTCACCGAGAAGGAAGTCGCAAACTCTGTGTACGGTTGTGGCGCCAGTAGGAAAACAGGGCAAGGATCCTGTGATTCGTAAAAAGGATGGAATCAATGCTGGAAGCAAAACCTTTAGGGGGAAAAAGCTGATGGGGGGGGGGTCTTGCTATGTGAAATAAGCAATCTGACCCCTACTGGTCAAAAAAGGTAGAATGGAGATGTGGCATAGCCCAACCGAATTGTAATACAACACAGTTGTTACACAGGGGAAAGGTCACCTTGAAAACAGGCCAACTGATTAGCAGTTGAAGCACACAACGTGCAACTTTAGATGTTGGGCTCATTCCAGTGCAATCTGCAAACCTCATAGGAACATCGGCTTCCTTGCTTTGTCGCTTCCTGCAAGACTCCACCCATGTCTCCCGCGTGGCTTTCTTCCATTTGTCTCATCCCAATTTATCCTAGCTTTACCCACCTTGGTTCTTCCCAGGCAGAATGGTTTTCCTGTTGAAAGCGTTCCTCTCCCTTCACCTTTAACACAAAAGATGGTGGTCCTGCAGGAAGGCAGTGGATCTCAAGGAGAGAAGACGAGGACAATTTGGCTACGTGGTAGTGGTGTGTTTTCGACACCAGAAAGGCCCACCACTTTGGACTGTTTCGCCCAGGCCGCTAATAGTCCTCTTTTTTTACACAAAGCTGAACATTTCTTACATTTTGGATGGGCTTGAGGAAGACTTGAAATGCCAGAGATTGAGTCAGCCCTGGAATTTTCTTGGGGTGTCCCATTCACATCTTAACTAGGTTTATTAACCCTGTTTAGCTTTCTGAGATCAGCCAAGGTTGGCATTGTGGTGTCACGTAGCTGGCTTTTTGTAAAAGGGCCTTTCAAGTCAAAAGTGACAGACAGGTAGAAGTCACAAAGGTTCCTGTGTAGCCACCTCTTGCTATACTGGATGTAAATGTTGGTTTCCTGGACAAATGCAGATATTTTACTATCTTTGTGTGATGTAAGAGACGAACTCCTTAAACAGGCATTCACACAGGGGAGGGTAATCATGAGACAAATGACAAAAACTGCATGATGCCATTGCACTGTAAGCTCTATGCCTTTTGTGTGTGCACTGCGACACCATACACATGCACAAACAGGTCGGATCTGGCAACGCAACAATTTGAAGCTGCTTTCATGCTGGGCCACCATATTTATCTGGACTTTATTCCGACATTTCTGTCCCACCTTCCTTTGATAAACATTCATCTCGAACAGTGGTGTCTGTGGGGGAGAATCAAAAAAGTCAAAATAGCAGCCTTAACCATGTAATCAAAGCTCCCCCCTTGTTTATGGGTGTCACAACATGTTTGGGGTTTTTTTGCCCTTCCAGATACCCATGAACTCAAGACAACTTGCATACATATATTTTTTTATATGTGTATATGTATACGTTTGGGATGTGTGTATATCAATACGTGTTAACAAAACAACCTATTTATTTATTTATTTATTCAATTTATATTGCCACCCATCTCAAACCGGTGACTCTTGGTGGCTAACAACAATAAAAACAGTCATAATGTAAAACAATAAAAACTAAATATAAATATAAACACAGCCAAGCGATCTGAAAGCCAGGGTGTTAACATAACTATGAAACAGGGCCCTTCCCACACTCGGGGCCCCAGGCCCGGGCAAAAAGCCAGGTCTTCAAGGCCTTCTGGAAAGCCAACAGGGTTGGGGCCATCCTAATATCAGGAGGGAGGATGTTCCAGAGGGCGGGTGCCACAGCAGAAAAGGCACGCTTCTTGGTCCCTGCTAGCCGACATTCCTTGGCTGACGGGACCCGGAGCATGCCCATCCTGCTGGACCGGATTGGACAGGCAGAACTAACAGGGAAAAGACAGTCCCTAAGGTTACCCTTAGTTACCTTAACTTTAACTTATAGTAAAATAGAGAGGCATTCTTGCAGAAACGAAGCCAACAGCATTTCCTTAAAAATCCATTGCAGATCCAGCTTGCCCTTGGAATGAAGGATCAGAAGAGGCTGTTTCAGTGCAGGCCAAGCTGTCAGGACCAGTGTCTCTCAGGAAGCATATTCAAATGACACCACTGAGAAGGCAGAGAGCCAGTTTAGTCTAGTGGTGAAGGTGCTGGGCTAGAAACCAGGTGTCCGTGAGTTCTAGTCCCACCTTAGGCATGAAAGCTGGCTGCGTGACCTTGGGCCAGTCCCTCTCTCTCAGCCCAACCCACCTCACAGGATTGCTGTTGTGGGGAAAAGAGGAGGAGGAAGGGGTATTAGGTATGTTCAATGCCTTGAGTTATTTATAAAAATAATAAAGGCGGGATAAAAATTAAATAAATAAAGGCCTTTTGTCTGTTTCTTGCAACAATCTTTCAGCTGGCAAAAGGGATTTTGCTGTGCAGGCCTGCAACAACTTCCATTAGGAAGGGACCCTTGCTAAAAGATGCTGATCTCAGGCCATTTGGAGATGTGAAGACCCAAGCCAACTATCTCTACTTGTGGTGGCCTCATCTCTACCCATCTACATCTGTAGGGATTGGTGAAGGACTTTCCCCATTATCAGCCATACCTGAGGCCTGATCTAATTCTTTGCTCCCCAGTCTGGGGCCTTTCGGAAGGAATGGGCTAGAGATCCCATCACTGGCTATGCTGCCTAGGAAGGATGAGAGCTGGAACTTGGAAGCATCTGGAGAGTATCATGTTGGGAAAATAAAGTTTCTCAGATTGGTTATTAGCAATGGAGTCATCTTTGCTCATTAGATTCTCCTTTTCTCCTATGAGTCTCTATAAAGACACTGTTCTTTTACCCCATCTCCCCATTTCAGTACATTCGTTCATCTCAAGTTCATGACTCTGGGCAGCCATATAAATTGCTGTATTGATCCTCCTCATCAACCATGTTTGCAAAGATCCTCATCTTCCAAGGCAAACAACCCTTGGTTATGTGGAAGAGAAAAGCTAGATAGCCACTGGTTTTCCTTCCCCTGTTGGGCAGTAAACAAGAATTATATCTGCATTTGCAGTCTTAGCTTCGATGCTACCTTGTAGGACAGGAACATCTTCTGAATGAAGCATGACAAGAAGCAAAAGCCAAAAGGGAAGGAACCACCATCATCTCTTTCTTTGTTCCTCCTTGGTCTTGTGTCAGTGGGTTTTAATGCTAGCATTGACTCCACAGCCTCAGACAAGCCTTGGGCTCCCTACAAATCATGGAAGCTCAAATTGAAGCTGCCTGCTTGCTCATGTCACTGCCATTTGGCGGAATCCGAAATGACTCTCTTCTAAGGAGTGAAAGATCATCTGGCATTGTGATTGATCAAAGAGTCTTCCTTGAAGCAATGTCTCTGCTTCCAGGAATTGAAGCCTTGGAAGAGACAGGAGCGTCGAAGGATCAATTGGAAAGGGGGGACAGCTGTGTGGTCCTCACCAAGGGACGTAAAGGACCACCTGTAAATGATGAAGTCCGATTCCACTTTCTCCCTATAGAGGTGTTGGATTATAACTCCCATCAGCCTCAACACAGGTTGAGGATTGTTAAGGGAGTCACAGTTAAACAGCCAATTGTGGGAGATTTGGGGCACGAAGGAAATGAAACATGTGCGTAAGCCTTTGAATAGGCTTGGCCCGACTAACACAACATCTTTGTCCCCACTGCCAGAGATGACATCTTAAAAGGGGCACAAGGGAAACCCAAACAAACTCATCTCTAGCTTCTTGTATGATGTCCTGAGATCCCAGGGGGGTCAAAAAAGTCAGGATGGCAGCTGCCACCGTGCAATCTGAGCTCTGCAGCATTGTGTTGTCAAGGGACCCATTTTGAAAACCACAGTTTCCCTTTCACTTAATTACACAGGGATGCCTCTCAGTAAAATGTATTCAATATACAGCAAGGCACGCCCAGAATGAAAAGCTAGTTTGGTGTGACCAGAGGGGAAGTCTTGCATCAGGCCCGTGTTGATTTCTGTTTCCTACTGAAAAATGCTTCCGCAGTCTCTGAGTCATTGCGTGTTCCAAACTCATAAAGAGGAGCCTGGCAAGCACCTTTTGCATAATCATCAAGCGTTGTATAAGGAGTCCATTTAACTGGTGACCTTTTCTCATCTCACAAGCTTCCCTTGGCAAATATTTGTGGGCACCAAAGGAATGCTTTCAATCAACAAAAACAGGGTTGCAGCAGGGTGACAAAAAAAGTAAAATCAGTTTTGAAACAATTCAGAACACCCGTTTTTTTCCTCCCCAAATGGGGACTTTGACTTGAGGATTCAAAAAAGAAGGGCAGAAGAAAATGTAATTTTATATTTTCTTCCTGCTGTACACGTGTGTTTCTCTCCATGTTTTGAGTGCACAAGCACACACAGAAGGAGCCGTGGACAGCAAATTCTTGAGAGCTAAGGAAAACTGAGTTTTCTGAGCAGAGGTTCATCTTTCCGATGTCAATCAACGTGAGATGACAGCCAAAAGCATTGAGATTCTCAGGGAAGGTGGTTCAGACATGCTATAGACCAGTGTTTCTCAACCTTGGCAACTTGAAGATGTGTGGACTTCAACTCCCAGAAGATGTGTGGACTTCAACTCCCAGAATTCCCCAGCCAGCATGGCTGGGTGGGGAATTCTGGGAGTTGAAGTCCACACATCTTCAAGTTGCCAAGGTTGAGAAAAACTGCTGTAGACAACAAAATGGTCCTGATTTATAACAGGTGAGCAAATGAGAAGTTGGTAGGATTAGGTGATCCCCATGGGCTTTCAGGACTTTTGCCCCATGATTTCAGTGGGAGAGCTTGAAGAGTTTCTTTGATTCTTATTTATTTATGTATTTAATAAAATTTATAGAGCCGCACATCTCACAAGAAGTGACTCTGGGTAGCATACAACAATCAAGTAAAACAACAAATCTATAAACACAATCATTGTAAAAATGTAAAACCACTGTTATTAAAAAAATATTACTAAAAATTAAAATATACAAACCACAAGGGATGGAGAGAGTGAATATATCAACCACAGTGGAGCCGTCTAAGAATGTTTCCGGGTCCCTGGGACCCCCAGGCCTGGTGACATAGCTAGCTCTTGAGGGACTTCTGGAATATTAACAGGGATGGAACTACCCTAACTTAAGGTGTTTATTTTATTCATTCATTCATTCATTCATTCATTCATTCATTCATTCAACAGATTTATAAGGCTGCCCAATTCACATACAGTGACTCCGGGTGGCTTACAGAATTAAAAACCTGTGTTTTCTGTTTTTATCTGGGTTTTCAAGAGCAGTGTGAAACCTGCTTTAAACCTTTGCAGCTAAAGCCATGCGAAGCGTGGAGATAAAAAATATTTTCAGCACATTTGCTAGTAAAGCCAGTTCTTAGATGCAGAGGAGCAGGTTCCTTTGGAAATGGAATAATCAGCCTCAGTTTACATTCAATTGACTTGGAAACCCTTCACACAAGGCCTCCTAGTTGATCTAGGTTTTGAGAAAGGATGGACTGGCACTATATTTAATAAAATTTATAGAGCCGCACATCTCACAAGAAGTGACTCTGGGTAGCATACAACAATCAAGTAAAACAACAAATATATAAAAACAATCATTGTCACTCGCTGAGATGGGTGGCTATAGAAATCAAATAAATAAATAAAATAAAATAAAATAAATAAATATACCGCAGACATGCTATTTGTTCTGGTGCAAAAACAAAAGTGGAGACCCTGTGGAATTTACCAGGGAACCTGCACTAGCAAAATAGTTCCAGTTTAGGCTTTTGTTCCTTTCTCCCCATCATTCCCCAAAAGTTGCTGGAACATCCTGTAAGTTGATTGAAAGAACTCTCCCAGGTGAAGATCTGCCTCTCTTCTCTTTTGCATAGCTTATCATAATAATCTGTAAAAACCCACAATCCACCCATAGGGCTAATAGGACTAATTAAAGGCTGCTCTGAGCATTTGGGGGGGTGCAGGGAAGGCTATAATTTCTGCACAATTACTTGAGAGAAAGTCCCACTAGGTTCAAATGGAGTTTCCTCTGAGTAAATCTATGGTCCTATTTAATGCAATAAAAAAATCCACAACTGAAAGCTACATTCACTGGAAACCAAAGCCATCTAAAGAAAAACAACTCATAAAGAGAAATGTAGATTGTGTGTTTGGGCTGTTTTGGGGAAGAAAATACATGAGATTCCTAAGACCCATTTTCTTTTCCTCATGCCATTATTTGTTTATTTAATTATGACATTATTTCCTTAAAAGCTTCATTGGGTTGTTGCTGGAGTGACTCTTCGTGACTTCATGGACCAGCCCACACCAGAGCTTCCTGTCGGTCGTCACCACCCCCAGCAACACCAGGGATGAGTCCGTCACCTCTAGAATGTCATCCTTCCATCTTGCCCTTGGTCTGCCCCTCTTCCTTTTGCCTTTAATCTTGACATCTCACCAATAACCACATCCAATTTGCCCTGGCTCATAGATCTGACATTCCAGGTTCCAGTGGTGTGTTGATCCTTAGAACATCAGATTCGCTGTTCACCACCAGCACCGTCGGCCGCTAGCCGTCCTTTCGGCTTTGAGCTAGCTGCGTCATTATGTCTGGGGCTAGTTGAACTCATCCTCTGTTCCTCCCCAGTAGCATTTTGACCATCTTCCGACCTGGGGGTCTCATCTTCCGATGCTATACCGACATATCTCTGGTTGTACTGATCCATTTAGTTTTCACGGCAAGAATACTGGGGTGGGTTGCCATTAGGGTGGGGGTCAATTTATGAATCTGGCATTAGATGAATCTCCTCTAGTTACGAACGTTGAGAAACATCTCATGAATGCTGAGTTAATGTCTTTGATCACCAAGGACATTATAGCTGCCTGTGATTTCTAGAAATCTTGAGAAGGTGATACATCACCCTAAATCATGGTTTCCTTAGCTGTGATTTAGAGAAATAAGTCAATAACCAGAGGCATAACCTGTGGGCCATTCAAAAGTTGTTAGTGAATTGGGAAGTTTCCCATAACTGGAGAGGAAAATTATTAAATATGTGAATGGGTAATATTAATATAAACATGATTTAATTTCAGTTAATGCAAATAAAACTAAATTAATTTTGGGGTTTGGTCCATTTGACCTGAAACCCCTGGTATATCACTCAAATGTCTTGGCATAAAATGGTTCATCCCAGCCCTGGGTTATAAACTCCAAAGGCCAGGAATAAAGCATTTGATAGGACTTTTATTTTATTTTATTAGATTTAGGCACACACCCCACCCAAACTCCAAAATGACTCTACCTCATGTTGATTGAGTTTGCACAAGACTCAAGAGGGAGGCAGAATAATTCAAAGAGAAATGAGGAAGGCCAGTGCCTCCAATTTCTAACTCAAGATTCATTGACCCCACAAAGTTTTGTTATACCTGGTTTGATGAATAGAGCTCATTTGGTTGGTTCTGCCCAAGACACAAAGCCCTAAGGCTTTACAAACCATACTGTTTGGGCTGCCTTCAACAACAAGCCATAGTTTGCTTATCCATGGTTTGGTGACCAAACCACACCTTGGGTTCACACAACTCACGAAGACATAAATGATGCTTTACACTCCATTGGTTTTGTTCATTAAGCCCAACCCAACCCGAGGATGATGGTTTCTGGCAGTGCAGAAATCAGGATGTTGAGGAGTGTGGCTTCCACTCAGGCATTTCGCTGAACACAGGAGATGGATCCGAAAATCTTCTGTATTTTTTAAGCAGCTTAATTAACAGCAGAAGGGCCGGATCATGGTGGCCATTCATTTCCACCTCTGGCTGGCATCCAAAAAAGCCACTTTGGCTCAAGATGCAAAAAGTCTTCCAGGAGCCTGGTGGGATTGGTGATTTATTTTGACTTGGAACAGCTGGACTCCCCCTGTGCCATAATCAGGAAGTGTTTCTGAGATTCCTCCTCCCACCCCTGCCAGTTTCTCCATTTTAAGTTTGCCATGCAAGGGAGGGGGAGTAGGCATTATTGCTGAGAGAAAACCAGACTCACTCACTTTCATCCTTCTTTGGCTCTAGACCATAGACGCGGGTAGCGTTATGTATGTATATATGTATTTACTCCTTCTTAAGTCTACAGTGTTTTGAAGCCTGTAAATTAGAGGAGACCTCTAGCACCTTCTCTTTTCCTTTTGGATCCAGAAAGTCGCTGTTTGGATACTTGGCGAAGTCAGCTAAAAAGGAATTTCAGCCAACAAGCCCGGGAAGTATCTTTCTACCTCCCTTAGAGTTGGAAGGGCTGCTGATAGCTACGGTCAATCGCTCTGGTTTAGATGAAATAACCAGTTGGCTTGTCACTTCATGGGATTCCCTCTGCAGATTAAGAGACTGGTCACTGGAATGCCTTTCTAATTGGGAGACTGTTCGGAGTATGTGCTCCCCCAGCAGCCCCTGGCTGGAAATGGGGTGAGATTGGTGGCTTTTTCAGCACTGGGAGCTGTTCACCAAAGGAGACCTGGAGCTCTGAAGCTCCCAATGGAAAATTATAACATGGTGTTATTTTTAACCCGTAGAGTTAGGTCAACTGACAGATGGCTCACCAGCTTTCAGGTTAATGCAGAACCTGGAAGTGGGTGGAAAAGAAAGCAATTTTATCCTTTCCTCCCTGTTTCTAGCTGGATGAACTTTTTCCTTTGACGATCCAAAAATGCCATTTGTATAGATAGAGAGGGTCTCTTCCCTGTCTAAAATGAGCATGGATCATAGGAATAATCTGCACCCTTTGCTACAGAAAGGAAAGAATTTTAAAGCTGTGCTTTCAAAGTGGTTGCGGTGGGGATGTAATTATTGCTGATCTTGACACTGGAGGGCAAATAAAAGTTACAAAACTGAAACTGTCAGATTTATTTATTTTATAATATATATGCCCCCTTCCAATCCCAAGGAACTCTGGATGGGACACAACAAAGTCCAAAACAAATGCATTAAAGACATATATAAATAATTGAAATTAACAACAAAAACCAGTATATTAAAAGTTCACCTAACCTAAGAGCTTTTTGGCTTGTTTTCAAGTTCACCTCATTAATTCAAGAAATAAGGTTCAACTGGAGTAGGACTTCTCAAATTTGAGCTTGGGATACACAAGTGGATTCCTCCACATTTCTTGTCATTTGTCTATATATTAATTCTGTTTTTAATCTGCCCAATAACATTAACCACAATGTTAATTAGAGCATTACAGATTTCTAAAAGAAAAAAAAGCCACACAAATGCAAATTCTTTTTCTACTACAAGTAGTCCTTGCTTAACAACCACAACTGGGACCAGAATTTTGGTTTCTAAGTGAAGCGGTCATTAAATAAATCCAATCCAATTTTACAACCTTTTTTGCAGTGGTCATTAAGCAAATCACTGCAGGTGATCACTGCAGTGGTCATTAAGCAAATCACTGCAGGTGGTAAGTGAACCATGTGGTCATTAAGCAAATCACACAGTTCCCCACTGATGTGGCTTACCAGAAGCTGGCTGGGAAGGTCAAAAATGGCAATTATGTGACCATGGGACATGGCAACGGTCATAAATGTGAACCAGTTGTCAAGTGCCCAAATCATGGTCATGTGGCTGTGGGGATGCTGCAATGGTCCTAAGTATGAGGACCGATCACATGTCAGTTTTTCAGCACCGTCGTTAAGTCCAAACCATCACTAAATGAATGGTTGTTAAGCGAGGACTACCTATACTGCTCACAGGTAGGTCTACCGTATTTGCGCTGCAAAACTCTACACCATCATTGCATAGCGGCAACAGGTCAGCCTTTTCTATAGCTCTTTGCTGCTAGCTGGAGGCTGTCTGAACTCTTTGCAGCCCAGACCTGGTAGGTCTAGTTATAGTGCATGCCATGAAGAAGCAGCAGGGAGCCATCTGTGCAATCTGCTGTGATAAATTTGTGGCTGGCCACCCTCCACAAGGCAGCTGTTTTGCGGATCACCGGGTCCTGATTTTGTGAAAGCATCCGTAACTTGATTTCCTTATTCCAAAGGATGCAACTGATCCCCAACGGTGGTCTGTGCCCTTTTAGGTTATCAAACTGGAATCTTCTTCTGGGTATGCCGTTCTGGGAAGAACTGGTGATGCTTCCAAAACAGGTCCATTGATCCCACAATGATCACTTCTTGGCGGCAGTCTATTTGTTCTAGCGCATACTTTTGTCGGTGCTGGGATTGTGTGATGGAATATCAACCTGGCCCTGGGAACGGGGAATGGATTAGGGAACCATTAAGAGAGGAGAAGGTTCAGGAAAGGTTACTTCGTCCTGGGAAAGAGGAAGCATAAGAAAGAAGCTGAAAGTAGCTGCACCTTGGTTTTGTTTGGTATAAGATGTAGTAGAGAGAACCTCTGGCAGGCCTTCAAGATTCTCTTCTTATACCCTACAACACTAAAGATCAGTGTTGAAATCCCTGCTGCTCCTATTTTTCAATCTTCTCTACCACAAAGGGCTGACAGATTGAACCCAAAGTCTTCACCACTGAACTGCTAGTCCAGGTTTTCCTAGCCTAGGGAAATTCCAGATGTGTTGGCTTCAATGGCCCCAACTCTTAATAATTGCCACGCCGGCTGGGGAATTCTGGGAGAGATTAAGCTTTGGAAACTATGCGTAGCCTCCCCCTTGGTTGAGTTCCACATAACCATAGGGCTGGTTATTAAGAAAAATTACAAAGAAATATTATAAGGGTCTACTTCAGTCACTAAACCGCAATCTATTTTTAAAAGTTCTGCTAAGAGATGGAATTAAGGTTCTCATACTAGCAAGAAAACATAGAATTAGGATGGCACCACAAGCCACTTCTTTTTGCAAGACATCAGTTGAGTTCATACTTCACACTAAGCCATGTAGGTTGAATCACAGTTTATTGAGTTCACCACAATTGTCTAGGTTCAAGCGGCACAATTAAGTCAAAATTAAGGGAGGCACAGAATAGCTTGACACAATATGCAAACTGATTGGCATGAACAAGCAAAGCACATTATGGCTTAGTGTGTTGCATGAACCTAACTAATCCTAGTTTATTCAATAAACCATGGTTAAATATGCAAAGTGTGGAATTAACACATCATATTATCTCACCCAGTCTCAACATAATTAAAATTTGTCCCTTTGGATGAATAGAAGATTGCTTAAGTGCGGAATCCCGCAAAATCAAGCGCTTTTAAGCATCACAATTAGGGATGTGTTTAGCTCTTTTTCCACTGAAGGCAAGGGTTTGAAAGTATTAGCTTTGATTCTAGTTCTAATTTTATTAATCTATTTTTTTAATCCCACTCTGCTTAAACTGAGCTTCACTTCCAGGCTTATTACCAGTTAATTATTCCAGTGGTTTTCAGATAATAAAAGCATTACAATTGTCTGCAAGCCACTTGTTGATGCGTGTGCAGATGGTCATATTAAAGTTAATTAAGTCAAATTTTGTTTGTGGCCTGTGGTTCTGCAGTACAGAAGGGCTAAATGGAACAAGGGCCTTGGTCCTCCCATGGGTCTGAACAAACACTTTATTTTAAAACTTCGGCATAGCTTTAATTTTTGTATGGAAAATGTCTACTCCCCCCTTCCCCCTGATTAAATTGATAGAAAAGAAATGGCTTTAGCATTAATTTTTTAAAAGATGAAAAAAGAATCAGATAAATGTTCCTGGTATGACGGCTGGAGAACATGCCTTCCTGCAAGTCCTTATCCGATTAATCATCATTTGTTGACTAGGCAAGAAGGCAATAGGCTAAGCCAAACCTAAAGAAATTCTGTTGTCGTTTAGCAGGTGGTACCAATTAAACCTAGGCTGACCATATTTCCTTGAGACAAAAACGGGACATTGGGATGGCAAAACGGGGCAGGGCTGGGCGATGGGCTGGATCGGCAGGCAGGAACTTCTCCAGTTTTCTTGGGCTGGGAATCTTCGAATTCCTTCGTTTGCGAGAGGCAAGGCTGGGCTGGAGAGTCTAGTGGACGGTTGTCCCTGACAAGCCATTCCTCCTCTGGCTGTGCTTTTGTGTTCTTTTCTTCCCGCCCTTTCAAGGCAGGAGCCAATCGGCTCGCCCTTTGATCACCACCTCTCAGCCGATCCTGTTTTTTTCCTTTTTAGGTTTGCCACTGGGTTGAGCTCTGTGGCTTTTTTCCCATTTCTGCTGAGCTCCCCCTCCTTCCACTCAAAGTCAGACTGCCTTCTGACAGGTTCGCGGGAACTTTCACATTTTTAAGTAACGTTTTTAAGAAAATGGGATAAAATGGACCTTTAAGTTAAAACGACGGGACAGTCTGGAAATGTTAAAAAAATGGGACTGTCCCATATGGTCAGCCTAATTAAACCATTAAGCTTTAATGAACCCCAAGGAGAAGGTATGAGAAGGGAATGCCTGAGACCTGGAAGTGGAAGCATCACCCTTCTACGTCCCATTCAAACTTTTTCAAGGCGGAAGAAGAGAAGAATAACTCTACAGAGGCCAAACCTGCTATGCTCTTCACTTATAAGAAAACGGCGCTGCCAAAATTAATTTTGGAACGCAGATGAGCAGCATAGCATTGGCTTTGCTTTATAGGCAGAATTCAGCCTTGCATACAGACTGTAGAATTTCTGTCTCGGAAAATACCAATGGCAAGGTTTTCTGTCCATTCACCAACTGATTGAAGAAAAGTGGTCTCCCTTGAATCAGACTCGACTTGAAACCCTGTCATTTTCTTGGCATCAGATTTAAGTGATTTGCCACTGCCTTCTTCCGAGATAATTTCTCTGACTTCCCAATCTCATCTATATTCCTAGTGGCCTCCTATCCAAGGACTAAGTCTGACCCTGCTTTGCTTTTCCAGATGACCAAAGACTGGCTGAAACAGAGGCCTGACATCTCTCATATTTTATAACATTTTTAATTAGCATATTATCCTGTGACATAATGGAAGTATGTCCTAAGGGACAGCTTTCATATTCTCAAATGGGAGGGGGACAAATTTATTCTCCAGGCATTACCTGAGGACCAGAACTATCTCCCTGCTCTGCTAGATAATCAAAGAGGGAAGGGGGATAATTAATAACTTTGGTTTTACCTAGCCATAAACTCTTCATGACACTCCTGGATGACACAGCATTGATTCAGTGTAGAGAATCCCAGGGCTGGGAACTAGTTGAAAAATCTGGAAGAAGGCCCTCGAACCATTTCATCTCTTCCTTTTTTAATACCACGTAATGTAAAATTCTGCTTCCAGGGTCATAAGCAATTCTCTCTTTGCTTTATGAAAATGAAAGCTCAAAATCCTGGGCCAAGGCCTGGAGCCTTCTTTAATCCCCAGCTGCCCCGTCAGTCCAAAGGCGTGCATCTCCAGACAAATGGCTGTTGCAGAAAACAAATATAGACTTATACCAATTGAACAAGATATTGTGGTAGAACCAACTTCCATAAGACCATACTGTCCTCAGCTCTTTGGGAACGCTAGCAAATGTGTCTTACTAATTAATATCCCAATTCCATCCAAAACTTTTCCCAAACACGTGCAAATAGAGCCACAAACTGCATTGTCTATACCAGGGTGGTCAAAGAAGTCAAGATGGCGCCCACAATGATGTGATTGAGGTACCACCCCCCTTTTGCATTCATCAACACACATAAAAAGGGGGTGGGTGTTGATTGCATAGTTCTGGATGCCATCTTGATTTTTTTTTTACCCTCTTTTTTGGAAAGGGTTGGCAGGATAGTGGGAACTTAATTCTGATGATAATATTGTCCCAAATCTTGTCATTTAAAGGACCTCTGGGCAGCTCCTGGAGACATTTACTCTTTGCATCTGGAGGCAAGATGACACCAAGCTACCTTCTGCAGACGTACACAAAAATATCGTATTAAAATGACAAGACGAACCGCAACAGGAACCAAACATAAAGGCATAACGCTTGGCTCCTTCCACGTGGTTACCTGTTGAGCAGCATCTTACTGAAAGTCAAACTCTTTCAACTTTGATACATGATTTTCTGCCATTTGATTCATGTTTTATTTTCTAGGTGGCTCCCAGCTTGTAGAAGCTGCCTTGGACCACCACCACCACCACCACCACCACTGTGATTTGTGGGGTTTGGTTTTGTGCAGACTTTCTCAACCTTTTGGCCCTGGAGGACCCCTTGCAATATTTTTCAGGCCTTGCTCAGGGAACCCCTGCACATTCAGGCTCAAATAGAGGCCACCAGTTACAAAATTATTACATTTGTTTCATGCGTAGGCCTTTATATATGCATTAACAGTGTTCTTAAGCTAAAAATAAAGAATGACGTTTACCTTTTTAATGGGAAGTTGCCTGAATTTGAAATTTTTAAAAAATAATTCATGATCTCCCAGGGAACCCCTAGTGACCTCTTGCAGAACCCTAGGGTTCCATGGAACCCTGGTTGAGAAACCCTGGTTTAGTGTGTTGTGCAAACCCAATCAGTTATGGCTTCTTGAACAAACCATGATTTAGAACCCAATCAGGGGCTTCAGCCCTGGGCGAAACATCCACATCCCACACCTTTTATATAACAGATAACATCTGCTTAGGCAACAGAGAAAGAATTAAGTTGGGAAAATGCCACGTGAACTTAAATTTGATAATGGGCTTCCCCCCTTTCCAGCACTTTCAAGGAGACATGTATGAGGCAGGGCGGGGGGGCATTATCTCATTTTATCAGTAAGCGTTTGCAAACAGCAACGTTTGCTTTTAAGGGAACCCATTTGTCAGATGCTGTGAACTAACCAAGTTTCAGAAGTGTGGGAATCTCGAAACCTATCCAGATATTGTTTATGGGTTTTTTAGCCTCATAACGAAGCCTGAAGAGAGAAAATTATCAGGTTTGAAAGCATTAGTCTGATGATTTATGCCTAACTAATAGCTCACTTACATTTTGAAAACAGAGCTGTAATTAATTGAAGTCCAGCATCCGAAGAACCAGATGGCATTCCACAGCACTTAAGACACGCTTGCCACCTCCTTTCCCCCTCCTCAGCCTTCAAACAATTTCACAAGGCAGAAATCCAACATGTGTAGTTCCCTTTTCTTCCTGAGAAAACATACCTCTGCCTGCTAGATAACCATTAACAGCAAAGAAGCCACAGCCGGACTTCTGTTCTCTGTGGCTGTATAATTCCCCCATCTTCCCTGACAGACTACTGATAGATGTAACAAGTCAAGGGCACTTTAAACTGGGGGTCTCCCTAAAAAAATTCCAGAGTGTCATTCCTCTTCAGCTATAGGCAAGTTTGATGGTGCGAAAAGCCATTCCTACTTCCAATATTTTTTGGTCTACGAGTGTACAGTATATTTCAATACATTTACATTTACTGGGAAGAGGGTTTTTCCTTCCTTACTGTCAATCTTGTGATGACTCTGTGTCCCCTTGTTTCTAGATGGTTCTTCACCTCCCAATACTTTTATGCTTAAAAACCTTGTAGATACTCTACTAATAACTCCTTAAGTATACCAGGGTGTCTGCAGTGGGGGGGAAGGGGTTAAAAAAAATCAAGATGGCATCGACAATCATGCAATCAACACCCCACCCCCTTTTTATGTATGTTGATTAATGCAAATGGGGGGTGGTACCTCAATCACATCATTCTGGGTGCCATCTTGACTTCTTTGACCACCCTGGTATAGACAATGCAGTTTGCAGCTCTATTTGCACATCCTTGGGAAATGTTTTGGATGGAACCGGGGTATTAATTAGTAAGATTCACAGAACTGGTTCCCTGTAGGGAGGAGACGTGAATCAATGGGCACTCTCCATGGATCCAGATGTTAGAAACAAGCCAAAATTCAAGCAAGGATTACAGATCTTCTCCCCTGAACTCAGCCCAGTGCCCATCCAGTTCCTGGGGTCAAAGTAAAATACTAGATCAGTTCAAGAGGTGAGCACAAAGATCTATTTCACTGGGGGAGGATGTAAGAATTTTTAAAACTTAGTCCAGTTAAAGTTTTGGAAATGTTTTCCCTTCCACACAGGTCAGTGAAAATTTTGTTTTGTTTTAAAGGAGGAAGTTGGACAATCACGTAAAACTTCAATTAAGTAGCCTGGTCCTAATTAGCTAGTTCAAAATCAACACAGATAAAGCTCAGGAGATGCGTGGTCTGGTGTGATGGGATCAGAATCCAAAATCCTGGAGTGGAAGAAGGGGGCCTGCATGTGTCAGTCTGAAGGTGATAGAATATTTAAATTGTTGCTGTATTAGGACTCCCCCCAGACAGAAACTGGAATCCGATTATCCTTTGGTTTCCCCAAGGACCGAAAAACACAATTTCTTTCTCTTAGAATCAGTTTTCTGCAATGTTTACATGACTCCAGGAAAGTTTTAAGCATGTTAGAATGAATCTTTCCATGTTGAATGAGAAGGAGTGGCTGAAGCTTGATAGTTCAAACTGGGAAGGAAGATTTAAAAGACACCCTAGACCAGGGTTCCTCAACCAGGGTTCCATGGCACCCTCGGGTTTCGCGAGAGGCCACTAGGGGTTCCCTGGGAGATCACGATTTATTTTAAAAATTATTTCAAATTCAGGCAACTTCACATTAAAGAGGCAAGTGTCAGTCTTTATTTTCAGTTTAAGAACACTTGTATATACAGGCCTACCCATGAAATGAATATAATCATTTTGTAACTTCTGGCCTCTATTTGAGCCTGAATGTGCAGGGGTTCCCCGAGGCCTGAAAAATACTTCAAGGGTTCCTCCAGGGTCAAAAGGTTGAGAAAGGCTGCCTTAGACATTTTGGAGGACAGGGGAGAACCCCAGTCTATCCTTTGAGGAAGACATCAAGCGAAAAAGAACTATTCTCTTTTTTCTAAGAGTTGTTCAAAAATGGAAAAGTTGCCTTGGGAAGTGATGGGATCTCGCGCATGAAAACTCTTAAAGAAAGGCTGGATAACTGTCTGTCAGGACTACTTTAATAGTAGATTCCTGCACAGGGCAGTGTTGGACTAAATCAGTGTTTCTCAACCTAAGCAACTTTAAGGTGTGTGGACTTCATCTCCCAGAATTCCCCAGCCAGCATGGCTGGCTGGGGAATTCTGGGAGTTGAAGTCCCCATATCTTAAAGTTGCCAAGGTTGAGAAACACTGAACTAGGGCCTCTTCAGCACTTATATTCTGTGCTTCTATAAAACCAAGTACAAGTAGTAATTTCAGTAACTATTAAAAAACATATGTGAAATTTTTTTTGAAAAGGGTCAGTTTACTGCAGATTTGCTCCCCACTTCAAAATGAAATGTTCGAATAGCTACAGCAGTCCCCCCCCCACAAAGTAGAATAATAATTTCAATTCATTTTGTCCTTCCCTGCCCCCCTTTATGTTTTAGCACACATCAACCCGCGGCACATCCCAACAATCCACCCACCCTGTTTCTGCAAAAGACACGTTTCATCAAAGTTGGTGATTGGCAGGTTGCAGACCCAGAACAGGAACGCAGACAGGGAGAAACAGGAAGCCTCATCTGTACAGGCTCCAGATTTAAAAGGGCATTCAATCATGATCCAGTGTGGCTTTCCTTATTGGCCCCTGCACCTGTTTTCCCCCATCACGATTTCAAACAATCACATTATCCAGATGTAACAAACCAAGTTTGCAAATAATATATTACAATAGCATTCAAAATATTACTTGGTAAATGATAAAACTTCCTGGAAAAGTTAACCCCTTGATAAAATGCCAATAGAGTATTTAAGGGGAGGGGAAATACTGAAAACAGGGCACAATTTGCAGGGCCACAACTAGGGCCTGTGTCACCCCGGGGCAAACATGGATTCTGCACCCATTTTGGCACCCCACCACTGCAGCACCCAGGGCACATGCCCTGGTTCCCCCCCCCCCCCCCCGCCTAGTTGTGGCCCTGACAATTTGGGCTAGTCATGACTTCCCATCTTAGCCAGCCTCAGAGGGTTCTGTGAAGAGAAAGCAGCAGCTTGTGAATGCCACCTTAAGCACTTCTGATCATATAAATATATTCAAGGCTGAAATACTCTGCCTCTTTATTTAGGAGTAAGCTCCGCTGAATTCCGGGAGACTTTGCTTTCAAAGCAACATGCCCTGAAGATCAAACAGGTACTTAGTAGATCTTGCTCAGAAGGTCAAGAAATATCACCTTTGGGAAGAGTTTGACTCATTCCAGGTTGGTTGAAAAACATCCTAATGAATGAGAATGTTACTTATGCATATTAGCCTTGAGGAAGAATTGAATGGCTCGCTGAAGTGGTTAGATTGTTTTTTGTCGCCTGGTGATGAAGCTGTAGAAAGCTATAGAAGAAACAATGCCCTGCCTTCTGTTGAATCCTGGATCCAAGTTTTATGTTATGGACAGCAGGGGGGGGGCTGGTTAGAGGTGGGGGGGGGGCACCAGAGAAGCTTAAAAGGCTAGAGCTGTAACCAGACTTGGGAGATAGATTGCAGTCAGGCATGCCAGCCAACCCCTTAGAGATCGAAGGGATGAAAGCAGGATCAATGAATGAAGGGATAAACGAAATCCCTTCATTTATTTGTTTAAACCAGGGTTTCTCAACCTTGGTGACTTTAAGATGGGTGGACTTCAACTCCCAGAATTCCCCAGCCAGCATTGAATTCTGGGAGTTGTAGTCCACCGGTCGCCAAGGTTGAAAAACACTGATTTAAAAGACTTATGTACAAACACCCTTCTTAAAAGCCCAACTCCGGGTGGCTCCCCACGACAGCTCCGGCAGGCTGGGCAAGCAAGCGCCCTCGAATCGGAGTGAACCCCGGCTCATCGGGGTGGCCAACTGGTTCAGCTGTCCCAAACCGGGCTTCAGAAGCTGGGTGAACTCCGTCAACTCCCAACACGGGTGCAGCATCCTCGCCTTTCCCAGGCTTTGCATCCCGGGGAGAAGGGGGAACCCCGAGCTGTCCTCAACAGACCTCCGCCCGCGCGCCCCCTCTTATTTTCGCCCCACTTTCCCCCTCCAAGGCGCCCCCTCCTGCCCCGCGCACCTCCCTCTCCCTCCCTGCCCGACGCCCGAACATGTGTGTGCTACCCGGGGCCAAGCGGGTGTTCTTTTTGAATGAATGACTTAACTGGCCGCAGCCAATGGGCGCCGGGGGCTGCTTAATATTCAGTAGCCCCCGAGCCAATGGCCAGGCGAGGAGGTTGTTTTAAACGGCAGAGCCCCGCAGCCAATCAGACCGCTCTCGTAGGCAAGCCAACGCGAGGCTGACCACCAGCTAGTAGCGCTGAGGCTGAGCGCGTCGTGTGTGCGCCTCGCTTTCTTCCTTCCCTTATTGCCTAGGTTAAAGCGAACAATACAGGTAGGTGCCCGGAGCCCCACTTCGTAACTTTTTCGGGGGGCGGCAGCTCCGAGAGTCTCTTCTCCCCTCTTTTCAGACACGCCGCCTTCTATTTCCCACCCTCTTTTTAAAAAATATATTTTTAAAATATATAAATATATATATATATATATTGATTTCCCCCCCTCCTTTTTTTTTTTTTTTTTTTTTGCAATTCCAGGTTTTATTCCCCCGGTTCTTTGCCAACTTTCTCTCTCGCTCTCTCTTTTTTTTTTCTTCCTTCCCCCTCTCCGCCTTCTCTTTCCTGGCTCCCGATTTTTTTAGAGGGGAAAATCCGATTGGTCCCGGATCGGGGTGGAAAGGGAGTTTTTCCGTGCCTCTTGGGGGGCTCTCGGCGCGTGCGATTTTGGAGGAGAGAGGCAGGACCCAGCTTGGTGGGGCTGGGGAAGGAAGGGGTAGAAATTCTTCCGGAGGGGGTGCCTAATCTGCAGTGTGTGTGTGTGCGCGCGCGTGTCTGGATGCATTATATATCCCTATCTCCCTTGGTGCCTGCACCCACACACGCCCCCCGAGGAAGGGCCGGGGAGCATGGGTTTTCTGCTGCTCTGGTAGCGGAACATGGCTGGTGCAGCGACTAGCCCGCATGGGGAAGAATCTCGCTCCGGGCTGTGCTGACCCTGCGCCTTGGCTGCGCTGCCCGCCTGCCCCTCCGCGTGTCTCGCTCGGCTTGAGGATCGGGGCGGCAAAGTTGCCCGGCCGTGCGCAGTGCCCGCTGTTTATTCTGCATTAATAATGGCTGTCCCTTTAGCATCTGACAGGGATAAGTCCCGCGCGTCCCGGCGAGAGCGAAATCCCCATTTTCCTCCTCCCCGCCTTTGTCATTTTCCCCCTCCGTTTCGCCTCGCCTCGCCCCCGAACCTTTCGTTTCCGCCTTATTTTCATTTCCCCTCTCCGAAAAGGCGCCCCTCGTCCCCCTCCGGCCGCCGCGAGACCCCGAGCCGTCCCTTTCTTGCGCGGCGGCTGCCGCTGTGGCTTGCTGTGTGTGCATTAATATGGCTGGCGTTTCAGTAGTAGGGCTAAAGGAAGAAAGACGGGGAGAGACGGGGAGGGAGAGCGACGCGGGGGGAAAATCCTCGAGGGGGGCCCCCCGAACCCCCCGACCTTTCGCTCCCGCTCCCGATTCTTTATCTCTCTCCGCCGGTCCCCTCAGCGGGGCGTTGGGGGGCTGGGTTGGGCTTTTTCGCACTTTTCCTCCCTTCGGCGCGGCGACGAGGCTTGTAATGGCTGCGCGCAGTCTTTGTTAGACAGGCGATTGCGCTAAGCAGGGGGAACGGCGGGGCGGGGGGGAGGCCGCTTCCCACCGGTCTCCCGGGCCCGCCCGAGCCGCCTCCGCTCCCCACCCGGGCTCGTCGGAAAGAGCATCGCTTTTTCTACAAAACGGGCCGGGTCCGGGGCGGCTGCCGGCGGGGGCTCGCCGCCGCGGGGGCGCGATCGGCGCAGACGGGCGCCGGCGGCTTTGTTAAGCCCAGCCGCTCGCCTGCCTTTCGAGAAGCCATTTTAGCGAATGGGGCTGTGATGGGCGCGGGGGAAGCGCTCCGCGCTCGCTCTCTCGCTGCCTTCGCGAGCGCCGAGTCGGCCCGGTTGCCAGCGCAGGGGCCAGGAGCCCCGCCGCCGGCCCCCGCTCGGGCCCCCCCGGGCCCGGCCGGCCCCCAGGAGACCCCGAGGGCCAATTTGAGCGGCACTTTCTTTCATCAAGAAGCGTTTCACAAAATGGAAGATGAATTATTGGGTTCGGGAAGCTGTCGTTTTTTCGCCCCGTTTTCTCTCGCGCCCGCACGGAGCGGCGCACCCCGGGCAGCTCCCGGCGGTGGGCGCCCTGGCCAGCGGGGGCCACGTGCCCCTAATGCAAAAGGAAACGGGGGGGTTATTTTTTTTTTCCCCAGTGACCTTGGGGTGGGAAGCCAGGGACAGAAGGAAACAAAACCCCGGTTTCTTCTCCTCTGAAACTTTTTTTCAGATTAGTCTGGCCCGTTGCAACAAACAATATGGATTTATAGATCTGGGCATGGGTAATTTTTTTTTAATGTAACTTTTGCAAAGAAAGGGGCGTGTGCGTGGATTTTTCCTGGGGAGGGGGGCAGAGATAATTTTTTTTTTAAATGGAAATCATTTCCAACTTTTTAGAAATACTCGACTGCAGATATTTTACTGGCTGCACAGGCAGGAGAAGGAAGATGTTGCTCCCCCACCCCCCAAATTCCCAGTCCCTTTTCTTAAGCCAGCAAATCGTTGCCTTTGCAGGAAATTCCTGGGGCGATAAAATTTCATATTCCAAAAGTTAGCAGCTGCTCGGGTGTCCAACCTCTTAATGGCCACCGACAATTTCTTTCGGTGGAACAGCACTGCAGTCCTACCATTTGTGTGATAATTAGGGAAAATCTTTAAATGTAATTGAACTCTCTCCAGAGTGACGGCTTTCCGGGTAACAAAGTTACAGATGCCTGCAGCTATCTTGATGCGGAAGGCGGTTTAAGTTCTCAAGAAGTTAAAGGAGTGGGTGGGCCGGCCAGCCCCAAGCTGCAAGCCCACAAGTGGGCATGCATGTGTTTAAATCTCCTAATGCTTTGGCATTATGGGCTGGGTTGCGCTTGCTTTTCCGTGAGATAAGTAGAGGAATTGGACATTGGTGGTCAGTGACAGGCAGTCTGTGCCAAGACAGCATCAGAGACCAAGACAGAATTTTTAAAAGGACAGGCAGTCTGCTGAAGGGTTGAGTGTGTTGGGGAATCTTTCTAAGGGCAGCATATTTCTCCGTTTCTTGACCAATTTAAAGGCTGCAGGACTTGCATATTCTGTTGGCTGCATTGTGCAATTTAAGATTTATTTTAAACTTTTGTTGTTTGTTCTTAAGAGTTTTTTTAAACAAAAATGGCGAAAGGGGACCCCAAGAAGCCGAAGGGAAAGATGTCTGCTTATGCGTTCTTTGTGCAGACCTGCCGTGAAGAGCATAAGAAGAAAAATCCGGAAGTTCCCGTCAACTTTGCAGAATTTTCGAAGAAATGTTCGGAGAGGTGGAAGGTATGGTCTTCAAAAATAAACTCTTGTCCTTGCTGAGAAGGGGTCGACCTGGGCAGACTGGCCCCTGCCATTCCAAAGAATGATGTGGTGGCTGACCAAGCGCAAGGAAATAAACATAATTAAATCGGCATCCCGCCCAACTTCCGGTGAAATAAATTTAAAATTTCATCCCCTGCTTCCACACAAGCTTTTTCCTTGGGTATCTCATCTTCCAAAATATATGGTCTTACTATTCCTTACATCCTGTTTTCAGTAGGGTGAATTATAAATGGGCAGTGTCGAAAAAGAGGTTTGTGGGTGTTTTTTGCCATTGGCCATGCCTGCTCTGGCAGCCATTTTGAGAGTGTGGCCTCCACATGCTATCAAAATTCCAGATGTGCCCTTGACCGAATGATTGCCAGCTTCAGTTACGCTGAATGAGGCGACTAGACTTGCACCCATATCCTGTTTGGCTTTCTTGATTTCGACTGAATTCGTAGTTAGGGTTGTGATGTGACAACACTCGATGTTTTTATTTTATTTTTATTTTATTGTTCACATTTCTATCACTGCCCATCTCCCCCCAGGAGCTTGTTTGCTTGAAGGTGAGAAGTTCTATAGCAACATAAATCGACTTCACTCAGCACCTTACGCTATCGCTGGTTTGGCAAGCCACAGCTGGCTGAGTTTGTGCAGTGCCCTAAGCTGCGAACCGTGACCTCCAAACCATGCGTGCACAACCCCTGGACCCAAACCAAACTGTGGCTTTGTGCAATGTATGAACTCTACCCAAGTGTATGTTGGCTTGTTTCTTTGGAAAGAGAAGATTTCTTGCTCACTTGTTTTGGAATACTCTCTGTAGTTGACATAACCCTTATAAAAGAGGTGTTGAAAATGTACTTCAGACTTAATAGGACCCGTGGAAAGTGATTTTTACTGCTGCTGGTCAAAGATATCTCAGTAGGCTTTTAGAAACTGTGCTGGTTGTATGCAGAGGTTCACATTTGATCTTCCAAAGGAGCTTCTGAGCATGTGGAACACAGTTACAGCAGCCATTTCCCATTCCTTAAAACAGCTGCACCTTTTCTGGAGGTCCTGTTCTGTAGAAAAGGTCGTCTTCTGAAGCTGCCACACAATCCCAGCTAAGAGAACTGTATGGTTGCTTTAAAGCAGGGTTTCTCAACCAGGGTTCTGTGGACCCTTGGGGTTCTGTGAGAGGTCACTAGGGGTTCCCTGGGAGATCACGATTTATTTAAAAAATTATTTCAAATTCAGGCAACTTCACATTAAAGAGGTAAGTTTCATTCTTTATTTTCAGTTTAAGAATCCTGTTAATGCCCATATACAGCCTACCCATGAAACAAATAGAATAATTTTGTGACTTCTGGCCTATATTTGAGCCTGACTGTGCAAGGGTTCCCCAAGGCCTGAAAGATACTTCAAGGGTTCCTCCAGGGTCAAAAGGTTGAGAAAGGCTGTTTTAAAGTATGGTAGACAATTATTGTGTTCGCATTCCTGTACACTATGTTATCTTTTGGAGATTGAATCTGAATCAGCCCTTCACTCACCAAGATAGTTCATTGGTGTCTCCTCTGATGCTGGAGTAATATCTGAACAATGGTGTGTCCCATCAACAGGATTCTCCCCCGCTTTCTCAGTTTGAGTATCTTCTCGTTCTGAGTGGTGGTTCTACCTGCTTTCATGACTTCATTTGTAGTTTATAGGTTAGTTGGGTTGGTTTTTTGGGGGGGCTTTTTTTGTGTGTGTTTGAGCCTTTTTTTTTTTATTTTATTTTGGGAGTAACTGGTGACCTTTCCTTTCCAGACCATGTCAAGCAAAGAGAAGGGGAAATTTGATGAGATGGCGAAAGCTGACAAAGTACGGTATGATAGAGAAATGAAGGATTACGGGCCAGCGAAGGGTGGGAAGAAGAAGAAGGACCCAAATGCTCCAAAACGGCCCCCGTAAGTAATTGCCTCCTTCCCCCCACCCTCCCACTTCTGGTACTCAGCATTTTTAGAAACGATTAAATCAGACACGCAATGGATAGCATTGCCCTCCTGAAATACAGCAGCAGCTTCAAGGAACTGCTTTTTCGAATGGCTGCAACTTTCTGCTGCTATTTGTGTGGGTGAAATCTAGCTAGCTGGTAGCTAATGGTTGCAGTTTTAAATTCTTCTGGTGGTCCTAAGCCTTAAAATGCCTGCACCCCAAATGTGATGTTTTTGTAGTAAGTAGCTGATACAACTACACTTTGGTAACCAGGTTAAGTTTGCAACCAGCTTTGATGAGTGTCATCTTCTGATTTCTTAATATATTTCAACAGGACTTCAGGCATGGGCCCAGGTGTTTTCGAATACTACAATTCTGGAAAATGGGAGGGCATTATGATGTTATAAATTTATTGTAGTGGGGTTAGCCTAGCTGAGAGATGGTAGCTTCTCGAGTCCTGCCTGGCTGGTTTATTTTTTCTTTAATTAGATTTAAAACAGAATTCTTAGGATACCTATACCTTAGACTTGAGCTAACTATCGGTTGAATTGTCATAATTTTTCCTGCCCCGTTAGTGGGATGTTGACGGATGTTTGGATTTAGCTTTGCTGGTATACGCACTGTGACTTTGCTTGAACAACACACTGATGTGTCCTGGCACTCAAGTTCTCTGGTGGGGTTGCAAAGATGGGACCTGGATCTTTTGCTGAGTCCCAGCTGGTTCTCAGTGGCCTCCTTCTGACATCTGTGCTTGGAACTGGGGGAGAAACATGCAAGCTTGAGGCTCAAGCATTATGATTCTTATCACTGTTGGATTGGACCTAAATCCCTGTATTTTCTTGGTCAAATCATCTCACTATAGTTTGCTGCAAAGCATTTGGGCCCCCCCCATGTTCAGCTGTCCTGTATCTTCCCCCTCCTTCCCCAAGGTCTGGATTTTTCCTCTTCTGTTCGGAATTCCGTCCCAAAATCAAATCCACCAATCCAGGCATTTCCATTGGAGACGTGGCAAAGAAATTGGGCGAAATGTGGAACAACCTCAGTGACAGTGAGAAGCAGCCTTACAACAACAAAGCTGCTAAGCTGAAGGAGAAATACGAGAAGGTGAGGTTGGGCTGGTACGGTCTGAAGGACGCTGGGCAGCATTGGTCCAGGGAGAAGGTAACGGCTAGGCTCGGGCAAGCCAATAAGTGCAGCATTCTTGGTTGGTGGAGCAGTTTCTGGGCTAAGAATACACGTGCAAAATGCTGGTTTGATCACTGTATTATGCCATGTAATGGCAAGCGGAAGTATGGAGTATTCAGAGCTGAAGCAGCAAAGTTGCTTTGGATCTGGCATGAATGTGCTGGTTGCATCTCGTGATGACTAACAGCACTTACATCAGATCCAAAACACCGCTTCAGCTTTATATCCAAATATAGCACCCTTCTAACAGAAAGATAGAGAGCCAGTTTGGTGTCGTGGTGAAGGCACCAGGCTAGAAACCAGGAGACCGGGAGTTCTAGTCCCACCTTAGGCACCAAGCCAGCTGGGCGACCTTGGGCCGGTCCTTCTCTCTCAGCCCTAGGAAGGAAGCAAGGGCAAACCGTTTCTGGAATCTTGCCAAGAAAACTGCAGGGACTTATCCAGGTAGTCTCCGAGAATCAGACATGATTGAAAAAAACCAGAAAAATATGGTATGTCGGCATTTATCTGTGCTGTTTCTATTCTGCTTTTCTTCCAGGAGCTCAACCAAGCAGATAGGGTGGTTGTGTTGTGTTCTCCAAGCTCGGTTGTTTTCGTGCAAACATTTCACTACCCACCTAGGTAACCTTACCTGTGCAATAGGGGAGTGGTCTTGGCTGGGGTGTGGTTTCTTCCTTGATTGTTGATCTGGCTCAGCTTTGGAATAGCCCAGAGCACATTCTCCCTTACAGCCAACATCCAGATAAGCAGGAAGCAGCAGCAAATAAACAATCAGGGAAGACACAATAAGCTAATCAAGGAAGAAACCACACCCCAGCCAAGACCGGCAGGCTGAGCTATTATGGATAAATAACTAGCAAATTTCGCTCCCTCACGCACTGATGATGTAACATAAACTGGTGATGGAGCGTCTGCAGGAAAGCAGACAAGCTTGGGGAAACCCAAGTACCCAACAGTTTAACCTCCAGCTATAGATATTTTCTACTGTTGGAAATATGGTGGTCTTTTGCGTCCCTTTCCCCATGCTATTCTTTGCCAGTCCAGGAGATCCCAGGATAGGATGTTAGACTTGGAAATTCACAAAACATCCTGAAAGAAGACAATGCCAACATATTCCTGCCAAGAAAACAAGGTTGAGCGCACCATGAAATCATAAGCATTTCTAGTTTGACTTCAAGGAGACTTGACTTCTACCTCCCTAACATTTAGCCGACTCCCACAGGTACACCAGTGGCCTTTAGAATATTTTTGCCAAATCAGAAGTGTTTTAGCTCATCCTGTCTAGGAAGCTTCAGGCAGGTAATGTGGGATGTTTCTGACCTTTAGCTGACTTAGCTCTTAAGTCCCCCAAGTCAGCCCATATAGGAATGCATTTCTGATACACAACAACTGTTTTTGCCTCCCCCAAGTTCTGCTAAAAGAACCCTTTAAATAGAAAAGATGAACTATCTTGTTTTTTTGTTTTTAAAAGCAACATGGTGTCTGGCATAATTTAACGCTAATTCTGTTGGAGCAAAGGGAGTCCTTAAGGCTCTCCTTGTCCAGGAAACGTTCTAAGCATCTCTGTTCCTCTTCAGCATTCTAGTCCTTATTGATCCTCGAAAGTAGGATTTGCTTAACGGCCACATGATTCACCTAACAGTTGCAGTGATTCGCTTAACGGCCACAGCAAAAAAGGTCATAAGATTGGTGGAGCGCTATATACTTGTCTATATTTATTGTTTGTTATTATTGTAAACCGCCCAGAGTCCCTCTGATGGGAGGAGATGGGTGGTGACAAATTTGATAAATAAATAAATAAATAAATAAAATAAAATATACCTACATGGCTTTACGGGGGGTTAGAAATGACATTAAAATGTATAAGGATTTTTTTTTTAAAATGTGAGATGGGTGGCTATATAAATACGATAGATAAATAAATGTAAAAGTACCAGTCTTTGAAAGCAATAAAATCCATCAGTAATGAAAGTTTTAAAACATTCACGAGCCACTGCAGGGATTAGGGATCGTTTTCAGTCAGGGACCAAGCAAAACACCTTGATGCAAAGACGTGTCTTTGGATAGTGAAAGCATCCAGCCTGAGAGCCCTTCTTTTAACATCCTTGATTAGGAAGGGGCGATGGAGGTCATCAAGTCCGCCCCCCACTCAGTGCAGGAATCCAGATTATTGTCTTAAAGGTGGCCCTTTCCCCATTTCTCTAGGGCAAAACCTGTAATGGGCCACAGGACTTTTATTGCTTGGTGCCCAATGTTTAACTTTAAACCAAGAAAGGCCTCCAGTGCCTCTGATTGCAAAGACTCCCTGCGGCTTGGCAGGAGGATTCCATGGAATACATTTCTTAAACTGCATTCAAGAGCATCATCTTCCCAGAGGGGCCGATAGCAATAAGCCACTTTTAGGCTTAGCCCAAGAGTGGGCATCCTGGGTGTCGCATATGTCCTTCCTCCGCCAGAACCTCTTTGACCCGCCAGAGTGGAAAATCAGCAGTGCCCCTTCCCATTATTTGAGAGATAAACATGCCCAAAATAAACAAACAAACCCTGAAATAAACTTCAAAGAGATTCTTTTAAAAACCCACCGCTCTCCTGGAAACCCAGGCAAAGATAGAAAACCTGATAGAGCTGCAAAGCAGGGCTACTTTTGCCTTTTTTAACCCAGAGGGGGCAAAAATCTGTTGTAGTTGCATATTCATTGGGTCGAGGTTTCTAACGTAGTTGTGGCTTGGGAAAGCCCGAGGATGCTTCATCGGCGCTGCAAAGCATGCCCCTCATTTTCTCCTTCCTTCCACCTGTCTTTTTAACCACCTTGCCTGCCAAAGGCCTCTTGGTAATTCAGAAACTTGCCACTCTTCAGTACACTGTGGGTTGATATCAGAATAGCCCTTTGGCATGGGTTTTGAATCTATCAATCGGCTCTCCTCTCTAAGATTTAGTTATGGTTTGGCCTCTGAGGAGTATTCAGTTGTGCTTTTGGGGTGGGTTCACACCTTGCACTCAACCAGAAGCAGGATTCCTTATTTTGGATTAGTTTGTTAGCACAGCCTCACCATTGGTAGCTAGCAAGCACTGGGTTCCAGCATATACAGATAGACCTCAACTTATGACAATTGTTGCTAAGTGAGGTGGTTGTTAAATGAGTCATGCCCAATTGTATGACCTTTTTTGCTGTGGTTGTTAAGTGAATCACTGCAACTGTTAAGTGAATCATGTGGTCGTTATGCAAATCTGGCTTCTCCCATTGACTTTGCTGGGAAGGTCACAAATGGCGATCATGTGGCCCTAGGACGCTGCAACTGCTATAAATACATGCCGTTTGCCAGGTGTCTGAACTTTGATCACATGAATGCAAGGGCCCTGTGACAGTCCTAAGGGTGAGGACTGGTCATAAGTCACTTTTTTCAGCACCGTCGTAACTTTGAATGGTTGTAAGTCGAGGCCTGCCTGTAGTGCAAATGCGGGCAATTTTGCTGAACTCGATAAGTGTGATGATGAACAAGCCACACCTTGGCTCAGCGTGTGAACCCAGCCTTGATTCTTTGCCCTTGCACAAACCAGCCGGAGCTCCGAATGCCATGCTGGGGCTGCAGAAGGCAACTAAACCCACTCCTTTTGCCGTTGCAGGACGTTGCAGATTACAAGTCTAAAGGCAAGTTTGATGGTGCGAAAAGCGCAGCCGCTAAAGCAGCCGCCACAGCTCGGAAAAAAGTAGAGGAGGAGGAAGACGACGAGGAAGAGGAGGACGAGGAGGAGGAGGAGGAGGAAGATGATGAATGAGAAACTGTGTATAATTCTTGTTTCCATGTGAATACCATAGAGTAGGGGAAACACCATTCGGAAAAGAAAAATCCGGCGCCTCTCGCTCGAGATGGTGCCTTATTTGCCCTTTATTAGGATTCATGACACAAATTTGGATTTTGATCACGACACTGTAGCCTCTTTGGAAGTAAACAAATAAAAAGCGCGCTAGGAAAATACAGAAAGAAATCAGACAAAACCATTGTAACTGGTTTACGTTCAGTAGCTGGGGGCGCCCCTCGGTGCCCTGAAACTGTAACAAAGCTGTACATATTTCCAAACATTTTTAAAACAAAAAAAAGGGGAAAAAAAAGTGGAAACAAAGGCGCTCTAGTGTTCTCCTCGACTCTGTGCACTTTCCTGTCGGTGTAACAAAGCATTTAAAAATGTTTCAAGCATCTTATTTTTTAATTTGTAAGGTGGTGTTTAACTATATGGTTATTGGCTAGAAAATCCTGGGTTATAAACTGTACATATCTATAGTTTGTAAATTCTTGTAGTTCACGCTTTGCTGACCCCTGAGAAGGGAACGGCTTTAGGAAAAAGCCTCGTTTTCCCTCGGAAAGGGCTGCGTCTCAAAGCGTGCACTGCGAAAGTAGATCTAATTTACACTACAGTGGGCGTACATTTAGCTTAAAGTTGTCTTTCTGTATATAGTGAAATAGCATTCTGCGGCCATTCTTAGTTGTGAAAGAAGGGGGGGGGATTCAGCTGGCATGAGAAGGAAAAAAATCGTATGGAATCCTTTTTTTTTTCCTTTATTTTAGTTTAAAGTGGGGTCGTTTTTAAACCAAAGCGGTAAGTCTCCTTCATTGTCAACTTAAAAGTGAGGAGAGGGCGCAGAACAGTTCAAAAACACCTCTGTACTTAAACGAAAAAAAATTGCAAAAAACATTATGTTGGTTCTTTTGTATGTTTAGAATGCTGAAATGTTTTTGAAGCAAAAATAAACAGTATTACATTTTTAAAACTTCTTGACAATATTCTAAAGTTCCTGCTTTTAACCAGGTTTTATCTTTAGCAGTAGCCGCAGCAAAAAAGATAAATGAAATGAAATGAAATAATGCCACCGTTCCACCTCCCGAGAATGATCACGATGGGCAAATTGATCTGAGAAAGACGTCCACTTGGGTGGATTTGCTGTTAAGAGATACTATGCAAATTTGAATCTTATTACTTGAAAATCAAAAGCTAAGTGAATACTTAACGGTGTGAGAACCACCATTTGCAAAGGTAGGTGACTTAAGGAAGGGAGAGCAGAGATTTCTTTATAGATGTGTGGGGTACATTCGTTGCCCAAATGCTGTGCTTTGTAAATATTAAAATGTGCCTTTTTTGTCTTGTGTTTAAACTGTTTCAGACTCATTGGCGTTTTTTTCTTCTCTTTCCCCGTTGACCCCTTCCAGCAGTCTGTTGATCATGGAACAGGCCAGGTGGGAGAGACCATATTTACTCATGGGCTGGATTTACTGTTGTGTTTGCCTGGTTCTCAAACTCAAGAGTTCAACTGCCTTGTGGGGAGGGGGCATGCAGCACTTTGAGAAAGGAAGACACACACACACACACACACACTTTGCTACTGTCGCCTCGGCTTGCTAACAAATCAGGGAAGGCATTCCATTGTGACATTTAGTTTCTAGCACCAAATGACATGGAATCATAGGGTTAGAAGGGACCTTGGAGGTGGTCTAGTCCAATCCCCTGCCCAAGGCAGGAATCCTCATACCATCTCAGACAAATGGTTGTCCAATCTTTCCTTGAAAACCTCCAGTGATGGGGCACCCACACTCCAGGAGGAATGCTGTTCCACTGCCTAATCTCGCTGTCAGGAAATTCCTCCTTGTTTCCAGTGGGTCTCCCTCTGAGGAGCTTCCACCCAGGGCTCCTTGGCCTACCCTCAGGTGCCATGGAGAATAGATCAACACCCTCTTCCCTGTGGTGATCTGGACATGATCTAGGACCCAGTTCTTGGAGACAGTTTGATGCACAGAAAGGGTGGGTGGATGGGTATCAGGTTGTCTGATTGATTTGGCATAACCATGTCAGGTGAACTCAGTCCCTGGCATCTGTAAACCATGGTTTATGGCTCAGCCCATTGTACAAAGCCAACTGGATTCCTGTTGGGGGTGGGGTTATGTTTCTAGAGTTGGAGCACACCTCGGACCAGTGGGCCCTAGGGAACAGTAGCAGAAATCCCAATTGCTGGTGGGCTTCCATTAGCATCTGGTTGGCTATGGGTAATGGTGGCTGCACAGACAAGCAAAAAGTATTCTAGCACGGAACAAAATCACCGTAATTGGAACGCTTAAGTTCTCTCCATTCTGGCAAAATGTTCCCAGACTTTTGCCCTAGGAATCAGCCTAGGAATTAGGGCAAACTACAAATCCTTATGCCATTGCTTTTCATGGTCCCTTGTTCCGTTCAAAACTGCGACGGTTGTGAGTTACTTTTAAGCCAACCAAATTTAAGGCCCTCAAACTGAAATCTCAACTTTTGGCCACTTCAAACTCCAATGATGCTATTCCCTGCTTTGTCTACTAATTTGCTAGTTAAGGCAGAAAATGTGTATTTGTGTATCTTTTTGCATACACTGGCTTCCTGCCTCATGCATTCATATCCTCTTGGTGTTCTGCGGACGTGAGGTCAGCCTACTGGGTAAAAAGATGCCCATTTATTTGGGTAAAAATATTTTTCCCCTCTATTAGGGGTGCCATTTTAGGTGGGGGAAAAAAATCCAAATCATTAATGTGCATTTGGGTGTAGTTTTAGGACTTGTAGCTTGGAACAATGGGTAAGACTACTGACTGGGGAAAAAATGGGCACTTTCCATGATTGTAACATGCCTTCTGCAAATTGGGGAATATCGGTGTGTTGTGATTGGGGTCTGTTCCTTAAACAGCATTTAAGCATTTAGTGTCTTGTGGGATTCCCTAACCATCAAATGAAGTATATAACTTAGATAAAGTTATTGGGAGCCTGCTTGTTGACTCTGGTCAAAGGATCAAGAGGCCATAATTCCTTCAGAAAATAGTCTTTCCTAGGACCTTTCAGTGCAGAACGGGATGTGGTTTCCCTTACGACTTTTTTTCGCAGTACAACAACTTCCTACCTGGAATGTTAGAATTTATTTGAGGGGGTGAGTAAAAAAAAAAAACTGTCTGACACTTCCATGAGAAAGGACAAATGGTCCTACTTTGTGTCCAGGAGGAAAAAGAAAAGGCCCCATGCTCACTTCTAGCCTCTTTGTCGTTTCTTCTTGAAAGAGGTAAAATCTTTTTTCAAAGTGTAAAATGTCAGGACTGGAGCAACGTAAGCAACTACAGAGCTCCCATTGAAGGCAGAAAGGAAACAGGCTTGGACTGCAAGGATGTGAGCAGGATCTGGGCCCCTGGGGCAGACGTTCCTGGGGAATGGGAAGACTTAGTGTGACAAAAAGAGAACCTTGCATACAGGCATACTGTATGGTGGAATCGTATTATTAATCCTTGAAATGGCATGAATAGTCCTTTTTTTTGCCTGCATTTGGTTTTTTTACATAAACTTTATTAAAATTCTACATCTTAAATATGAAAATGCATAAACATATATACAGCAGTCCTTGCTAAACGACCACAATTGGGACCGGGATTTTGGTCACTAAGTGAAGCACTTAAGCGAATGTGACCCAGTTTTATGACCTTTTTTGCAGTGGCTGTTAAGCAAATCACATGGTCGTTAAATGAGCCATGTTGTTAAGTGAATCACATGGCTCCCATTGATTTTGCTTGTCAGAAGCTGGCTGGGAAGGTCAAAAATGGCGATCATGTGACTGCAGGATGCTGCAATGGTCGTAAGTGTGAGGACTACTTGTAAGTCCTTTTTTCAGTGCTGTTGTAAGTCCAAACTGTTGCTAAATGAATGGTCATTAAACAAGGACTACCTATAGAAACAAACCTGCAAATACAAAACTAAACTTATAAAACATACAGTCCGCTCGCTTCCACCCTTCACTTTCCTCACAGATCCCTTAACCATTTCTTATTCTTTTATACGGTTGCAATCACTATTTAAATTTTCCGTTCTCTCCCCTTATGTAATCTATAAAACCCTTTATCCTCAAGCTGTTTTTCTCTCCTTTTATAATATAATCCACAAATGGACTCCAGTCTTTAATAAAAGCCTCTGTAGATTTCTCTCATTAGACATGTCAGTTTTGCCACCTCCATCAAGTCGGTAACTTTAAATATCCAGTCTTCCACATTTGAAGCTTCTTCATTTTTCCATTTCTCTGTATATAATAGTCTTGCTGCAGTGATCATATACAGCAATAAGACACTGCTTCGAACTCAGTTTTTCTTCCGTAAGCCCTAATAAGCACAGTCCGGTTTCGTCTGAAAGGGGATTCCCATTATTTTTCTTTTTTTGCCAACGTTTTGGAAGGACAGCCCCAGAGATGAAACCCCAAAGCTAAGCGTGCCTTTCAGCTCAATACATGAGCTTTTTAGATGTTTGGGAGTGCAGTGCGCAGGACATGGGTTAGACAGTGACAACTGGAGGTCCAGAACATTGGGAGGTCTCAGGAAGTGCATGGTCTGCTGGAACCATGGTCCAGCGAACGTCCCAGCTAAGAACTGAACTAGTGATCCATTCTAGGAGGAAGAGGAATAAAACCTCTGCAAGATTGCAGGGGTGTCTGCATGGTGTGGTCAAAAAAGTCAAGATGGTGGGCACAAGGGTGCGATCTAAGCTCTGCCTAATCTTGAGTTCTTTGACCGTATCCTGCAGATGCCCCTGAGACTGTATCTTGCAGTCCTCCCTTCAAACTGAAAAGGGTTGCAGCCAAGTGGTTTGTTTTTTTTCCTTTCTTTTTTTCAGTCTGCCTATCAGGGCTTAAAAAGCATTTGGTAACAGCTTTCAATCCTTTCAATCATACAGTTTGTTTCTTAAAATGTCCCCATTGATAACAAATGATTGGGCAATTGTCTTCTTTAGAGGAGATGGCATCTGGCTGGTATTAGAAGGTTTTCTGTCTGAACTGATTAGTAATTTAGAATTGGGGGCAGCTACAGAAGCCTAGGGTAAGACTTGTGTTGCAACAGGGGGCCAACCTTATTTGGGTTGGTAAGCTAAGTAGGGTTGGATCTGGTTGGGACTTGGAAGGGGGATCCCAAGATTATAGGCTAGATCAACCAGGATTCAGAAAGAAGACAATGGCAAAGCATTTCTCTGTTGCTACTGGGGAAACTGCATGGATGCCCATCTCATGTTGCAGGACCTAGTGGTTGACTTTGGCTGACCTCATAAAAACCCTGCCTAAGGTCCTTCTCAGGCTTGCTCTGCTCTAAAACTTACAGCTCCTATAGTTCCTGTCCAGCGTGTGCTCTTTTTTATAGATCTGGAAAGCCATCGCTAGGGGAAGGCACGTGAACAGAGAGTTCACATATAATATGTCAGTCTAGCACAGTGTTTCTCACCCTCAGCCACCTTAAGATGGGTGGACTTCAACTGCCAGAATTCTGGGAGTTGAAGTCCACCCATCTGAAAGTGGCTGAGGTTGAGAAACACTGGTCTAGCATATCCCTCTGGGTGGTTAACAGGTTAATAATTCCTCTTGATTGAAAAGCTAAGGCACATTTGCAGCTTGAGTTTAAGCGGGCATTGATTTCTCTTCAGCATCCTTAATTGTTGCACTTAACAATTGGTCTCTTGCAAAAATTGCTTCCCTTTTGAATTTTACCTGGGTTGAGCCCTCCATTACCTCTTGCCAACATAGACAGAGATTGTCCTCTTTTCAGGAAAAGAGGCCCCCTCTTGACCCAGACTAAAGGAATTGATTTTTTTTTCCATGAGAAAGACAGGTGGGTGGATTAGGGAAGGAATTCCCCAGATGTGATGCAAGTGGGAAACTCTTAATTAGAACACTTCTGTGGATCTAGTAGATTCTACATTGGCCAGAGAGACGTGGTTCCCAGAATATGTTGCCTGTTCCCTTTAAGAGAAATATTCTAGATGAAATCTGGAACACTCAGCAAGTCAAGTATTTGTTAAACAAGTTGCTTAGGGTCTCTTCCCCAAATTAATGGAAAAAAGCAACTGGGAGTTGAAAACAATCTGCGCATAGAAGAGTGTGGTGCATCTGCATGATTTGCTTCTGTGGCTTTACAGGCAGTCCTCGACAGCCCAGTCGTTTAACAACCTTTCGAAGTTACAACATGAATGACTTATGACCAGTTCTCGCACTTACGACCATTGCAACATCCCAGTGATCGCATGGTCAAAATTCGGGCGTTTGGCAGCCAGCATGTGTTTATGATGGTTGCAGCAACCATGGGGTCATGTGATCACCATTTGTGTAACTTTCCCAGCCAGCTTCTGACAAGCAAAGTGAATGGGGGAAGCTGCATTTGCTTAATGACCATGTGATTTGCTTAACGACTGCGGCAACAGGGTCATAAAATCAGACATGACTCACTTAATCACCACAGCACTTAGAGATGGACGTTCTGGTCCCAATTCTGGTCATAAGTCAAGGACTACCTGTACTTGCAGACTAGATGGAGAAGCAAACTTGGCCGTCCCGGAAGAGGCCGCATGCAGATTCTGTATGAATCATTGTTCTGGGCTTGGCTTTTTCCAAATAGTTAACAGTTAACTAACTGTGAGAGCGATTAAGCGGGGGAACAGCCTGCCTCCTGGAGTCACAGGAGCTCCGTTGTTGGAGGTTTTGAAGCAAGTTTTGGGCAGACATCAGTCTCAGATGCTCTGGGGACTCCTATCATGGGCAGGGGGTCGAACTAGAAGACCCTATTATCCTATGATATGCCAGTATTCAAAAGTTTCATTTAAGAAAATAGCAGGTAGAGCTGAACCGTAACCGTGCCTTTCCAGAGGCAAAGTTTTAAGGCGGGGGTGGGGGGGAGATTATGTTTATGCGTTTGATTATGTTTAGATTGTTTCTTTAATCTGTTTGTTCCAAAACTGGTGTGGGAAGCTACCCAAGAATTGATCCCTGATTTGTCTGGAATCCTTTCTACTGAATCTGTGAAATGGATTTTTCTAAGAATCTTGGGTTTAAGCTGAAGCAAGTAAGCTTCCCTAACCTGTTGCTTCCCAGATGTGCTGGTCTACATCTCCCAGAATCTTTAGCCAGCATGCTCTCTAAGGATTCTGGGAATTACAGTCCATTTACACCTGGAAGTGGCTAGATTGGAGATAAACCAACTTGTAGTTACTGATCTGCGAGGTGAAAGAGCTGGCTCATCTATGCTGCGTCTCATCTTGAAAATGACTTTGTTGCTTTTCCAGTTCAGGAAAGGGGCATGTGTAAAAATGGGACCGGCCTTCATTGGCATGGTCGTGGCTGCCATCTTGACTTTTTTGACCCACTCATACATCTCTCTCCAATGTTATCAAGGCAGGAAGAAAATCTCTTGTCTGAGCTTTAATTCTCTATAAGGAGGGGAATCGATGCATGGAGGTATTCAAATGTAATCCTTCCATTTGTATTTTGAAACTGCAGCACTAAATTGCAGGTTTATAAGACCTGTATGAACCAGAGCAAGCTGCAGAGCCACATAGCAAGCCTCTTTCCTAATTCCCAAGTTTGTGTGATTTACATCTTTTATATATTGTCACTCCAACAACCTAAGAGACGGCTTTATACATGGACTTCACCAGATGGACAACACCAAAATCAGATTGATTACATCCTTTGCAGCCAAAGGTGGTGGACATCTGTACAGTCGGTAAAAACAAGGCCTGGAGCTGACTGTAGTTCAGATCACGAACTTCTTCTTGCACAATTTAGGATCAGACTAAAGAGATTAGGGAAGACCCACAGATCAGCTAGATATGAGCTCACTAATATTCCTAAGGAATATGCAGTGGAGGTGAAGAATAGATTTAAGGGACTGGACTTAGTAGATAGGGTCCCGGAAGAACTCTGGACAGAAGTTGGCAGCATTGTTCAGGAGGCGGCAACAAAATACATCCCAAAGAAAGAGAAAACCAAGAAGGCAAAATGGCTGTCTGCTGAGACACTAGAAGTAGCCCAAGAAAGAAGGAAAGCAAAAGGCAACAGTGATAGGGGAAGATATGCCCAATTAAATGCAAAATTCCAGAGGTTAGCCAGAAGAGATAAGGAATTATTTTTTTTAAACAAGCAATGCGTGGAAGTGGAAGAAGACAATAGAATAGGAAGGACAAGAGACCTCTTCCAGAAAATTAGAAACATTGGAGGTAAATTCCAGGCAAAAATGGGTATGATCAAAAACAAAGATGGCAAGGACCTAACAGAAGAAGAAGAGATCAAGAAAAGGTGGCAAGAATATACAGAAGACCTGTATAGGAAGGATAACAATATCGGGGATAGCTTTGACGGTGTGGTCAGTGAGCTAGAGCCAGACATCCTGAAGAGTGAGGTTGAGTGGGCCTTAAGAAGCATTGCTAATAACAAGGCAGCAGGAGACGACGGCATCCCAGCTGAACTGTTCAAAATCTTGCAAGATGATGCTGTCAAGGTAATGCATGCTATATGCCAGCAAATCTGGAAAACACAAGAATGGCCATCAGACTGGAAAAAATCAACTTATATCCCCATACCAAAAAAGGGAAACACTAAAGAATGTTCAAACTATCGAACAGTGGCACTCATTTCACATGCCAGTAAGGTAATGCTCAAGATCCTGCAAGGTAGACTTCAGCAGTTCATGGAGCGAGAATTGCCAGATGTACAAGCTGGGTTTAGAAAAGGCAGAGGAACTAGAGACCAAATTGCCAATATCCGCTGGATAATGGAAAAAGCCAGGGAGTTTCAGAAAAACATCTATTTCTGTTTTATTGACTATTCTAAAGCCTTTGACTGTGTGGACCATAACAAATTGTGCCAAGTTCTTAGTGGTATGGGGATACCAAGTCATCTTGTATGCCTCCTGAAGAATCTGTATAACGACCAAGTAGCAACAGTAAGAACAGACCACGGAACAACGGACTGGTTTAAGATTGGGAAAGGAGTACGGCAGGGCTGTATACTCTCACCCTACCTATTCAACTTGTACGCAGAACACATCATGCGACATGCTGGGCTTGAGGAATCCAAGGCTGGAGTTAAAATCTCTGGAAGAAACATTAACAATCTCAGATATGCAGATGATACCACTTTGATGGCTGAAAGCGAAGAGGAACTGAGGAGCCTTATGATGAAGGTGAAAGAAGAAAGTGCAAAAGCTGGCTTGCAGCTAAACCTCAAAAAAACCAAGATTATGGCAACCAGCTTGATTGATAACTGGCAAATAGAGGGAGAAAATGTAGAAGCAGTGAAAGACTTTGTATTCCTAGGTGCCAAGATTACTGCAGATGCTGACTGCAGTCAGGAAATCAGAAGACGCTTAATCCTTGAGAGAAGAGCAATGACCAATCTCGATAAAAGAGTTAAGAGCAGAGACATCACACTGACAACAAAGGTCCGCATAGTTAAAGCAATGGTGTTCCCCGTAGTAACATATGGCTGCGAGAGCTGGACCATAAGGAAGGCTGAGCGAAGGAAGATCAATGCTTTTGAACTGTGGTGTTGGAGGAAAATTCTGAGAGTTTGCCTTGGACTGCAAGAAGATCAAACCAGTCCATCCTCCAGGAAATAAAGCCAGACTGCTCACTTGAGGGAATGATATTAAAGGCAAAATTGAAATACTTTGGCCACATAATGAGAAGACAGGACACCCTGGAGAAGATGCTGATGCTAGGGAGAGTGGAAGGCAAAAGGAAGAGGGGCCAACCAAGGGCAAGATGGATGGATGATATTCTAGAGGTGACGGACTTGTCCCTGGAGGAGCTGGGGTGTTGACGACCGACAGGAAGCTCTGGCGTGGGCTGGTCCATGAAGTCATGAAGAGTCGGAAGCGACTAAACGAATAAACAACAACAACAATATATTGTCACAAACAGGCCAAGATTCCTTTGCATGCAGACAGAGATTCATGCATGCCCCATGCAGCCCTTGTACCAAGTTGCTTGCCATTTGTTTCTCCCAAAACAGCAACAGGAATAAGTAGCTGCTGATCTATACAGGTAGTCCTTGCTTAATGACCACAACTGGGACCAGAATTTTGGTTGCTAAATGAAGTGGCCATTAAGTGAATCCAACCCGATTTTATGACCTTTTTTGCGGTGCTTGTTAAGCAAATCACCATGAGGGTTAAGTGAAGCACATGGTCAAATCATGCCGTTCCCCATTGGTTTTGCTTGCCAGAAGCCACCCAGGAAGGTCAAAAATGGCTATCATGTGACCATGGGAATGCTGCAACGGTCATAAGTGTGAGTACTGGTTGTAAGTTGGTTTTTTCAGCACCGTCGTAAGTCCGAACTGTCACTAAACAAATGGTTGTTAAGTGAGGACTATTTAACGCCTGTGCTTCCCTTTAGAAACACTCACTTACGACTGCTAGCATATCGGGGGGAAAAAGGAACTTGTGGTTGGGCTTGCTAGTTTTCTACACACAAGGAAGCTTGTTTATTTTCAGCGGGAAGATTTGCATCCCGCTTCAACCGGAGATGCAGGAGCAAATAATTCATCTGGCTTCAAAATCAGGAGAAGAATGTCTCTTTTCCAGGATCTGCCCAGCTTGCAACTGGTTTGGGTTGCTCTGTGAGATGAAAGGGGGGAAATTAATTCTTAGGAAACCCTCCTCATTGCAGCACAGTTGTCTAACAACACAGCTCCTTTCCTTGCTTGCTAAAAGGTCCAGGAAGAAGCAAATTCTGCAAAACCATGCTGATGCAACGAGAGGCAAGAAAGAAAGGGGGGGAAAAATCTGCATATGGTATGTGTAATGCCTTTATGAATTGGGTCTTTAATAATTTACACCACCAGTTTAATACATTGAATACAAATTATCCCTCTCATGTGCCATGCTGACAAACATAAAAATGGAGTAATCAAAGGCGTAATAGCACTCCAGCAAAAAGATAAAATGCCACTAGCAGGCTTCGGATAAGTTATTACAGGCAGAGAGGTAGCCGTACGGCTCCCTGGTGCAACCGAATGCAGTGCAATTTTGTCTCCGCATTTCGCACGTGGGTTCAAAAAGCCACTGCAGCAGGCGAAGATGGTGCCCGTTCTGCCTTTTGCTACCAGAGTTTGGGATTTCTCGCCCACTTTTTCGATGGAAGCAGCCTGGGGCTGGTAAAACAAGTAATGATCCTTTGGGCATCTGTAGGCATCCTGGGGTTTGCGAAAATAATAACTGCCAGTCCTCTCCCATTTGCCGAAATGGATCTGACATTTCCCCCCACCACTCCATGATTTACATGAAATTAGGAATATGGGATTGTTTTGCCATCTTCAGGCAGCAGCTGTGAATTACAGGTTGCCTTCAGAAGCGTTTGGGAAACAGGATGACAATTTTGATCCCGTGTATTGGCGCAGGAGAGATTGGGTGCGCCCCTGATTTCAGGGTTGTAACTCTGCTCAGCATTAGCAGGAAAGACTGTATGAACTGAGAGCCGACTTGCCCACCCTGCTTGAGAGACATGTACAAGTTGCTCACATTTACAGGGTGGATTTATATAGTGCCTTTCATTCAGGAGCAAAAACAATGTAGGGAGAACTGCATCCTCTCTTTTCTCCCTACCACACCATCTTGCTTCTTGGTCAAGGAGGGAAAGACTAGCCCAAAGTCACCCAGGGACCTTCTGTGGCTGAGAAGAGACTTGAAGCTGGGTCTCCCCACTCCTAGGCCACCGCCTTCATCACTGAGCCACCTTGGCTCTTGGGCTAAGAGAGTGGGTCTGGCCCAAGGTCCTCCAGGGAGCTTTTGTGGCTGAAGATAGACCTGGACCTGGGTGACCTTGTTCCTAGTCCAATACCATCACCACTTCATCTTTCTTCTAGTTTCCTAAGCCCTTCTGCAATAGATACCCAGTGTCATTAAGGTGATCTGCCTCTCTGCCTAACCCACCGTGCTCCAACCCTTCAGATGTCTTGATTCTTTAGCAAGATAAAATGGTAGTCCTTCCACAAACCTACTGACCCAGCTGGCACTGAATCTGACAATCTGCATATTATCCCTACATCTCCATCCTCCAATATCTTGCATGAATTCCTGTCTTCTTCCTAGATCCACCCCTTGAGATAACTCTCTGCATTAAAGTAGGAACAGGCCTAGACCATCCCACTTTAAGCCTTGAAAGGGAGGATCTTCTGGTGTTAACCCTTCTTTCAGTAGACTGCAAACACTGATTAACCGAACAGGAGAAAGTGAGCAGAGTTAAAAATACACACTGCTGCTCAGGCAGCATCAAAAAGGCAAAAAAGACATGCAACATTTGCCACCACCTCCAATATCCGTAACATTTGCAAATGCTGAATTCGATCTACAAAATAGTTACTTTGCTTGCTCATTAGCATTCTTGTTTGTTTATAACTTGTGGAACCCTTCTGTTGTGGCATCTTTGTTACCCTGATTACAGGTGGTCCATAGTTAATGACCACTCATTCAGTGACCATTTGAACTTACAATGGCCCTGAATGAGTGGTAGTTATGACCAGTCCTCATACTTACGGCCATTGCAGCATCCCGTGGTCATGTGATCGTGATTTGTGACCTTCCCCGCCAGCTTCCATCAAGCAAAGTCAGTGGGGAAGCTGGCAGGAAGTTGCAAGTTGCAGTTACGTGAGGTCCTTGCTTAAGGACCCGTGCGGTCCTCGCTTAATGGTGGCAACAGGGACTGCTGGAACTGCCATTGCTAAGTGGCGCAGTCACATGGTTTTTCAACTTATGACTATGTTGCTAAATGACAGAGTTTCTGGTCCTAATTAGCATCGTTAGGCAAGGACTACCTTTATCTGAAGAGTCTGCCGCACCATTGAGTTACATGGAGAGAGGGGCCTAAAGTAAGGGCAGCCATTCTGGCCACCATTGTTCTATGGTTACTGAGTGTGTGACGACTCTATCCATTCACCTCTATGGAGAAAGTCATCTCAGCCTTACATTGGTGTGGGACTCAGTTGCCATTGGCCCAACCAAATAAAAATAATATCAAAAACAAATGATAATAAAACTATAATTGTGCGTTCACTATTGCTCAGGTATCAGCTGCAGGTTTTATAAGATAAAGGAAGGTAAATGACCAATCAGCTGCATTTCACGTTCCTCCTAGTTTTCTAAGCCCTTCTGCAATGGTTATCCGGTGTCATTGAGGTGATCTGGAAATAGAGTAGCACGTCAATTGTAGTAATACATAAATATGTAAATAAAATGTGTGCTTCTCATACACCCCCGCCCTACCTCTGCTAATCTTGGGATAACCCGAAGCATGTTCACCACACCCATTTGTGAAGCTTGTTCTGGGTAGATAAGAATAGCACATTTGAGAGTATTTTGCACTCACGATCAAAACATTTTTCAGGATTGGTTATGTTCTCAAGCGAATTCTTCACATTTCCTCCCAGCTTCCACATCAGATTAAGATACTGTAGATTGTGGGGGGGTTGTTAGGCGTGTAGTGCTAACCTGGACCCTGTGGTTTGTAAACCTGGATTATGCCTTAGGAACCCAATCAATTGTGGTTTAATCAATGAACCATGGTGAAACAAGCTATGGTTCCACTCGAAGCAAATCTATGGTTTCCTGCCAGAGAATAAATAGGAGGAAAGCAATGTGGTTAGCATTATCTTTCTTACCCTCAGAAATGTCTTTTGCGATGATTTGATGTGCTACCTTCCTTCAAGCCAACTCTAGCTGGATAGAAGAACATGTAACTTAATTAGCACCAGGTAAATTATAATTTTGCAGTTTAATTTTTTTTAGAGGATTTACCCACCTTGGGAGAGATTTTCAGCTGACCTCAGTTGTGGTTTTATAAGTCTCTTTGTCAATCAAATGTCCCAGGAGATTTGCTCTCATCCAAAGAAGATGACTGGGAGGAAAGAATCAGTCCAGGGAGAGAAGCTCCGGGTTGGCAGGAGAAACAGATCAATATTTAGTTGGCTGGATGGACAATAACGGAGGAAAAACGCTCCCCCTGGAATGTGTTAAACTCGCCTGAGCTGCTGCGGTCCAGCGGGTTGGGGAAAGGCAGTCGTTTTTCTGGCTTCCATGCCTTTTGGAATATTTGTTTTGCCTGTTAGGAGTAATTCCTCCTCCTCTCTGCTAGCTGACTGGTCAAGATCTGTAAATCTATATAATTATTTAAAAATTAGCATTATCGGGGCTGCATGCAAAAGTCTCTCCATCTTGAGCAGAAGTAGCCCAGGTTTATGCCATTATGCCTTGGATGGAGAACGTGGGGGGTTTCTCCTCCTCCTCCTCCTCCTCCTCCCTATGTTCTTTCTATATTCTTTTCCCTCCTCCTCCTCTTCCTCTTCTTCAGCTTTAGTGGGCTTTTGCAATTCTTACAATCATAGGAGCAGTACGGGCCACCACAAGAAGGGCCACCACAAGAAGGGCCACCACAACAGAAGAAAAACGTTTGACTTCAGCAGGGAACCAACCTCTAAACTCTGCGTTAAGCATGAAATGGCCTAATTCTGGGAGCTTTCCTCCAATCTCCACTCTGCCTCACACATCCGGCCCTTTCGTTAGATAAGGGAGGCAGATGCAGCCACATTTTTAAATTATTATTTTTTTGCCTTCCAGGTGGAATAGAAAAACATGACCTCTTTGGAGAGAGGCTGAGAGAGGGGAGCTTGGGGTTTTATGCCTTTGGTATAATTTGTATTTAACTATTAGACTTATATCCTACTTTTGGGGGGGGGGTGCTAAGGGCAGCATGCATAGCGTTCCTTCTTCTCCTTTTTCTGCCCAACAGCCTTGTAAGCTGGTTGCGTTGCATGTAAAAAGCAGGCATTGCTTGGCTTACACTGTTGTGGCCATCTAGGATTGGGGACCATATTTGACCAGCTCTGCATCTTCAGGATGTCAAAGACCTTCTTCACACCCCTTTGTCACTTCTGAAACCCACTCTTTGGGAGCATGACTCTTGATTGCCCGGCTGCAAAGCTCAGTGTGGTTCTCCGGCATCCAGAAGCTGCCCAGCCCTGCAGAAAGCAAGGACACCCTCCACACACACACACACAAACACACACACACCCGCAGCAACAAGTTTTGTTCCAGCCTGGCATCGGCCTTGAAGTCTGCTTCCACTTAAGGAATCTGGAGGCCGGGGTGTTTTAACAATCGTTGGCACAACCATGGATGGGAACAGATGGAAAAAAGAGACAACAGTCAGCTTTTGCTTTCGCTGTCATTTTTAACAATTTGCTTTCTGCAATCTCCCTGTCTTCTCTTATTCTAGCCTCCACATTCCCTCCCCGCCCCAAGTATCTCAGACTGGGCAGGAAACCCACCGTTTGCCAGGAGAGCAAGTCCCCGGGCTGAAATCAACAGGAACGGGCTGGAACAAGGCAGGGGGTGGGGGGGTCAGGTCGTGGCAATTTATCTTTGCGCACAGAATCATAAGTTGCCATGAATTGCTGCAGCTGACTTTTTCAGCAAGCGGAGCCCACTTGAGTTGGTTTTGATGGAGCTGTTGATAAGCTTTGTGAAATAAATAACAAGGAATAAACCTTGGCGCTAGGTGCAGGAGGCTCTGAGGACGAGGCTACCGGATCTGGGCTGCGACATCAGGAATGGTTGCTAGATGGCAGCAGAGAGGTAAGAATTTCACATATCCCTTGATTGCCCCCTGGTGGCTTTATGGGGTTTTTCAGCTTAGCTCTTGTAGCCTTCTATAAAAAAAGGAAAGCTGGTGTTCCCAATTGTCCCAAATGAGCTTCAGCTGAAGGGTTTTGTCCTTGGGAGGGTTTAATATCTTCCAGAAATCGCATCTATCTAGCAGGAGGCTCATCAAAGGCACACATGCGGCGTTCTGGTCTTGATCACCATCTTTAATGAAGTTCAGGCGGCTGTGCATGTAGAGTTATCGTCTTCCCCGTGGCTGGATGTGTTTGCATCAAATATCAGCAGAGCAATCCTTGAACATCCATTGTCTTGGCGATAAACAATCAAGATGCATCCTTTTGCAGCCTCTCCTCCTACTGCAGATAAGAAAGGAAGCCCCTTTCTTGTCTGGAAACAGTTGTGTCATGATCTTTTCCCCCATTCTGGTGCAAATCATCCTACTGACCCTTTTTTACTTTATTATTTTTTTCTGGGTGAGCTGGAATAGTGCAAAATTGACTTTCTGTCTTGTTTGGGTAACAGATGGCAGATGGCTACAGCTTGCACAAGAATCAATACACAGAAGCCTCTGGTTGTCATTTTTTTCCCCAACACGCAGGAAGAAAGAGTTTAAAAGAAGGTTTTAAATTCACTCTTGATCAGAAGCTTTTGTTTTTACTCAGCTGGCCAGTGGGCAAATCCCTGCACCGATCCAATCTTCTTTGCAAAAACAGCAAAAAGCTCGTTTCTGCAAGATGATTCTGCAATTCTTTCTCTATCGGGACATACGCTTTGGTGGAGTGTGTACGGGTGCACCCATGCACAGGGGAGTCCACCCTTGGTGGCATGTTGAAGACCACAGTCCAGGAAGAACAAAGGGCCTGGGAGCCAGCATCAGGATGAAAACTGTACATGGTTTAATTTACTTGATATTGAGCGAAAATGAAACAAATTCAATGCAGTTAACGTGATTTCTCTCTGGATACATGGTAATTTCCCCCTTCCTGTCGTGTTGAAAATCTTACGGCAGAAATTCGATGGTAACTTCTGGAGAGATTTCACAATCAATATTTTGCCTAGCTGTGTGCAACCCTAGCTCTTTGGATGGTGGGACTCTGTTTTCTATATTATAGCCAGTAACCAGCAGGGCCTTCTTATGCTGAATTTTATAGGCTTGCAGATAGTAAGGTAGGACACTGTAAGACATCTAAGGCTGATGAAGGAAAGCTGAACCACATTTATCTAAGCTGTTTTGTTTTTGAATGCTCTCTGCAAACAGGACTTTATCTGCAGTGACCTTGGATGGATGGATGGATGGATGGATGGATGGATGGAATTATAGAATTCCATCTTCAGATGTTGGACTAAAACTTCATCAAGTTGTCAAGAGGGTGCCATTCCGGCAGGCATATTGTCATTTCCTTGCCTGGAGAATGCCTTATCTTATTTTCTTTCAAACCCAGCCAAATCGGATTACCACTTCCAGAAAACTCTGGGACAACAGTTGTTATTTATTATTACTTATTTAAATGTATTGGCCCCCATCTCCAGTGAACTCTGGGAGGCATTCAAAACTTGAAGAAACATAAAAACAGCGGAAAACATTAAATCAGTTACTCCCAACCGAGTAAGCAAGGATAGCTATACTCGTGTCCGCACCACTGGCTGATGATTTGTTACATTCGTGGTTTGATGGATCACCCACAGTGGCCCAGTTCAGCCAACATCCTAAGCCATAAATCCTGGTTTATTTTCAGTAGTGGCTGGGTTCATATGCTATAATCCTCTTAACTCAAAGGAAACAAACCCCGTGAAAGTTTAAGGCAAAGCATGAATCACAGTCTTGTGCTGTCCTCCGAGGTGATGAGATCTAGAGGTGCGTTCTTGGAGATACATGTGGTGGGTAGTTCCAGGGACCAAGCCTAGCACTTTCTGCATGGAAGGTACACGGTCTATGAGTAAATTACAATGCCTGCCCTGCAAGGTGGCACAGAGTAGGTTAGAAATTGTTTCGCCTGTCTGTAAATTTATGAGCCCTTTGTTATCATTCTTTCCTCCCCACCCTGTTTCCATTTATCTCCCAGACCAGGACTTGCTCTGGAATGCATTTTAACCTGCTGCTGAGAAGAGAATCTGTTCTAAAGTACATCTATTACGCTCTCACCGAGCAATTTGTTTGGGGCTGTAAAGCCTGTTTCCTGTAATTGATGGGGAAAGGATAGGCTGGGGGAGCAGCTATAAATTCCTTTAAGAGGGCCCTTCTCCATTAATAGCTACCTGCCCCTATCTGTTGGGTTCTTCTAATAAAGACAGCACATCAAAAGATAACCCCAAAGTTTGGCAGCAAGTTTTACAGATTTATTTTCCCATGAGGGACCAGGTTCAGCATTGCTCCTGCTAATTAAGAACTCCGAGTATGAGTGTATAAATATTGCTGATTTTAATTTTTCTGCCATGTAAGTGGCAGCTTTCAAAGGGATGTTCCCTGCCAATGTAAAGCACTCATAAGGTTTCTAATGAAGGGTGGCAAAGCAACCCCCAAGCCACTGATATGTGATGTCAAGCAATATCAATCAATCAACGATATTTATTCGGTCAATAACCAGGAAAATTTAAAAGGAGAAAAGCAAAGTAAAACAAAGAAATACAATAACATGCTACCAACTAATAAAATATATCACATAATAATATAGCATTCACTCCACGATTACTATATTAATACATTTTTTACCCAGGTAGTGTGGGCCTAAAACATTAGTAAGTGTAAAATAAAAAAATATATCCCCAAACAATTTATTAATTAAGGTATTTCAATTCAAAAGTAATATTTAAAACAAGGGAATTACTTCTTTAGCCGATTTTTGTCTTATTTTCATTGCAGCAACACAAAATTTGGCTACTGCACATGTATGTTTGTAGATCCTGAAGAAGATGGTTCATGTAAAAATTATCTGGATTCCCAGGGGCAAAATGTAGATTGACCTAACGTCCCTATAAAATTTACAGTGTAACAGTACATGTGAGATGGTTTCAACTTCCCCTTTACATCATGGGCAGATACACTCAGCTCTAGGGATTTTATTGTACCTGCCTTCAAGAAGTGCAGATGGGAGAATATTGAATCTAGCTTTGAACAATGGAATTCTCAGCTTAGGGAAAGCTAGATTTACAGTAGCAACACTGATGTGTGATGAAATGTGAATGGTCACTTGAGCTGTCTGATGTTCAGCGGGGGACGGAGCTGACATAAGCCAGTTGGCGAGCCAGGATGGTGGCCTCCATGGGTACTCCTGGGCACCAAGTGTTGCAAGTAGACCACCCACCTGCTTTGTCTGCTGCTTCTCTGATGGCTGTGGCAGAGGAGCTCCCCGCCTCCCCATGACTCCTGCATGTCCCAGACTAAGTGCCTGGAGTGTAGCATTGCTTTAAGCCATTGGTGGAAGTTGCAGTCCTTTTGGATTAAGAACCCAGCACTAGGCACATCCATGCTCAAAGCATCATCAATGGGCTGATGGGAGGAAGGATTTTGTCAGTGGGTCTAGATTACAACACCGAGCTGAGAAGATGAACTTAAAAGCAGATAAGTTCAGCATGACTGAAATATTATCATCCTAGCTCATGTAAGATAACTCCTTCCAAGGCTCCGTAAACTTTGTAAGGAAAAGAAAACAACAGAAAATGTACTTGATGGACAAACAATACAAGGACGTTGGGCCAAATTGCTTCAGAATCTTCCTTGGTAGAGTGGACCCACGTTTTCTTCCTCTGATGACAGTCCATCTCAACCTGTGTATCCCTTTTGCCCCAAGGGGGCTTGGTTTCTGTTGGACAGCAGTGGGTCCTCTTGCTATCTAAGCTGGCTTCTGTGTTCCATTATTAGAGGCCCAGTACTGGGCCAGATACAGCTTTGGATGCCATGAGAACCTATCACATTTATTCCTGTGTGTGGGGATGAGAGTTCTTCCTCCAGGTGAACGAGACCCCACCTGCTGAGGGGAAGACATTCAAACCATTGGTGCTAGGAAGGTTGAGGGGAGGAAGGAAGAGAGCAGTCTGGATAGGCCTTGTCTAAGCTTAGCCATGGTACAATTGCCTTCTTGTCTCCATCTCTGGTTTCTTGACATCCCACTCAGAAGGGCATTCTCCCCTGATGCGTCACGAAAAAGCCAAAGGAAGCGAGCCCTGGGGGTGAGGGGGGGGGGGAAGAACTCTCTCTTCTTTCTTTAATATAAGACAAATGGCCCTACTGTCCTTTCTCACGGAGGAGGAGGAAGAGGCGGTGATGCCCATGTGACCAGCATATCGTATCTTTCTCAAGCCAGCAGGCATCTTGCCCCCCATTACAGTTTGCATCCACAGCAGCACAGCTTCGGTCCTGCAGCATAACTCCCCATTGTTTGGCAGCTGACTGGGCGACCTTTTCTCCCCCACTCTACCATTGCATTTTCAACTGATGTTATGTTTGGGAGAGGTTGGCGTGCATCAGTGTGCCAGCTGCGGCAGGCAGCTTTTGATATGGGACATTCAGCTGGTGGAAACCAGATCTTGGTTGCTGTATGGCTAGATGGCTGCAGGGAGGAGGCAGTGGTGATACCCCCTCCTTTCTAAGTTGCAGCCCAGCTGATTTTGCAGGTCTTGACTCTGGGCAACCTTCCCTGAGTGAGGTAGCTTTGGAGGTTCTGTGGAGCATCGATGTTTCAGGAGCCAGTTCTTCCTCCTCTTTCACCTGTCCTCCTCCTTTATATCTGCCTGATAGAAAACCTTTTGAATCTTTGAGCAAGTTTTTATGCAGGCCAAATTATAACAACTTTTTGATCCTTTTGATTTCCCTCCTCCCAGCCACCTAGCTCAAATTAACAGTGTAAACATGGTCACTTCTAACTGCATCTGCCGGCATGAATGGATACAAAGGAAAAGTTGAGTGCCTTCATTCATGCCCTGCTGGAGTCCAGATTTAAAGGGTGGCCATTGATTTATTTGTTTATTATGTCAGTGAAGACCCCTTGGCTTTTCACCCATCTTTTATGGGCTGCTCTGACCAGCAGCTGCTCTCTAAAGAGTTTCAGCAGGTTTTCTCATCGCCTGTTCTCTGAACTGTTGGAGATGGAAGGAGTCTGGCTGGGATCTTTTCCAAAGAAAACATGTATCCCATGCTTGAAAATTCCCTGCACCATCAGAGTGGGGAACTCTTACGTCTGCGCTGGCCCCTTCACATCAGCTGGCAGCATTTATGTAGATCTTTGACTACTGGAGGAGGAGGGACCAGCAACAGCTTGCTGGGCTTCCTATTCTATCTGTTTTGCATTGAAAAGGCAAAGGAAACAACATCTGGAGGACCGTCCCGGACAGATGAGTGTGCTATCCCTTAAGTCTATCTTTATCTCACCTCTTTCTCCACTGTATCTGCAAAGCCAGGGGTTAGATCAGTGTTTCTCAAAGTTGGCAACTTTAAGACATGTGGACTTCAACTTCCAGAATCCCCCAGCCAGCACTCCAGCATCACTGGCTGGGGAATTCTGGGAGTTGAAGTCCACATGTCTTAAAGTTGCCAACTTTGAGAAACACTGAATTAGATGGTCACAGTTAAATGGTTTTTTAAAAAGATATGTATGTATGCATCCATGCAAGTGTGAGTGTGGATGGATAGATGACAGACAGACAGACAGACAGATAACTGAATCTTGTAATCAGGCTGGACATCTTGATAATGGATGGTCTTCTCCTTGGAAGTCTTAGGAAAAGGGGATGAGTGAGCAAAGTGTAAATGTTGGTGCCTTCCGCACGGAAATAGACTTGGCCAGGGGACCACTGAAGTGGCACTTTTTGAGTTAATTATAATCTCTCTTGAATAATAGTGAAAACAACAACAGAAAGTTAAGTACTTTTTGACTTCCCACCCTGCATCTCCTAAACAATCTTTAGTATCTGCATCTTTAAATACATAAAGGGTGGGCAACAGTCTTCCCACAGATGCCTCCTTTGGTGCCTACCTGGCACCCTGCCCAGTCTTAACTTTTTTCCCAGATTATTTTAATTAAAACAAACATGTAACACCAGGTTGGCACACTGCAAAATAAAGCACCAGCATCTTCTTAATTTCCAAGAACACTCTGGGGTCCCATATAGGCCTTATAGAAATGCTTTAAAAATAAACATGAGTGGGTGGCTGCGAACTGGTTACTAGTCCACCTGTCTAGGAAATAAAAAGGCAAAGGTGGGTTGTTGAAAGTATCTTGGGTAGGGTAGTGCAGGTGGGCAGGGGGAACAATCTCACTCTTGGCCACCTGTAAATGATTGTTTATCTTTGACCGCAGTAGCAATTCTGTGATTAGACAACTCAGTCTGTAGAAGTGTCCGTCATCACCAACCCTTTTAAATGTGCCCCAGCCACAAAAGGATGCCATCCTCCTATCGTTCCATGATGGCTTATGTTTTCCCACACTTGAAATGCTTGAGAGGTTAGCATGTTATGGGAACACCAACCCTAGGTCCATTGACCCAGCTATTGCATTAACCTAGCTTCACCCAAATAGCCACATCGTGAGAACACTGACACCAGTCACTTGCTGCATCCTATCTATTTGGTCCTCTGAGAAAAATAGATGGAGAGAAAGAAGGACTAGAAAATAATAAGTTTTTCTAATAGGGCCATGTTTCTCAACCTTGGCAACTTGAAGATGTCTGGACTTCAACTCCCAGAATTCCCCAGCCAGTGATGCTGGAGTTGAAGTCCAGACATCTTCAGGTTGCCAAGGTTGAGAAACACTATTAGGGAGCTCACTGCCAAGGACAGACCACATCTCCCAGTGCTAATTGGTTGCAATAGCCAAACCATGTAGCCAATGAGGAAGGAGCTAGTGATGTAATAAGGCCTAACTAGATCTGAAAAGGGGAGGGGCTTTGAACTCATGGCCATGGCCACCATCTTAACTTTTTTGACTCCCGCTCCCCAAGATGCCCTTTTTCTCATTTTCTTCCTCTTCTCCTTTTTTCCTCTCATCGGTTAGTTTCTAAAAGGCAGGATGAATTATGCGGAATTGCTTTCCCTACACTCTGCCTGGTATATAGGCCATTCTTCTCTTAAGGATTATGTACATCTTTAGGAATCAAACCCAGGTAGTCACTGTTTCCAAACAGAAATGCAAATATTGGCCTAAACGCAGCTGTGTGTGCCACATGTTGATTTCAGGGGTGGAGGGGGAGATCCTGAATAAAATGTTACCAGCTCCTATCTAGGGCTGTGCATGGTACTAGCTTTAATTACACCTTAAAACACAATGGTGACAACTGTTTGCATTTGTGAGGCTATGATGAGAGACTTGCAAGAATTCTGACATAAGTTCCTTCCCAACGCATTTTGGAGAGTCTAGGATGAGAATAAAGGAGAAATACTACTTTAACATGGTCCATTGAAGGGTGACTGAAGGCTGTCAAGTTCATGGTCTTGGGATGTGTAACGGGATGTGGGGATGACCTTGGGAGACAGGAGGAAGAGCCTCAGACTAGACAATGATCAGATGAGAGGCAGCTGAGCCTGCAGAACAAATGGGCATGGCAAGCATCTCAGAAGGGACGCTCCCTAATTTCTTGGGCTATAAAGGTGAGGGGGAGAGAAGTACTTTCAGACTTGCAAGATCCTGTTAATGGAAACTTACAATAAAGACAAAGACCCTTCGGGTGTGCTTCTTGTCTGGACTACCTTGCAAGGCTGACACGATGAGATGAAGATGGTACCATTTATTTAATAAATTTATACCCCACCTTTTGTTCAAGGTCTCAAGGCAGCATCTTCCTCTTTTTCCCCACAACAGCAATCCTTTGAGGTTGGTTGGGCTGAGAGAAAGTGATTGGCCCAAGGTCACCGTGGCCCTCTGGGGCTGAGAGGGGACTACAATTAAAAATAACCAGTCCACGCTGGCTCTCAGACACAGCAGGAGAAAGAAATTGCCAGGGCACACGTTTCCAGGGGCGACCTCCAAGTAGGGAGGATCTTTCCAATCCAAAGACGCTGCACACAGCTCTTTCATCTGTTCCTCCATAACAAACGCGCTGGGCAAGGAGATAAGCTGGAAGAAGTAAAGAGGAAAACCCCGGAGGTTACAAGTGAAAGACAATGATATCCGGCCGTCTTCTTTCCCCTTCCCAAAAATTCTGTCACCAAGATGGGGTAATTGGAGGATTCCAAAACTAAACAAGTAAACAAAAACCCTGAAAATGGAATAATCCATGTTTTGTACTCCAGTTGTTAGCAGAAAAAGAAGGCAGACATCTAAATCAGGGTTTCTCAACCAGGGTTCCCTCAGGCTCCACGAGAGGTCACTAGGGGTACCCTGGGAGATCCCGATTTATTTAAAAAAATATTTCAAGTTTGGGCAACTTCACATTAAGGAGGGAAGTTTCATTCTTTATGTTTAGTTTAAGAACACTCTTAATGCACATATACAGGCCTACCTATGAAACGAATATAATAATTTTGTAATTTCTTGCCTCTATTTGAGCCTGAATGTGCAGGGTTCCCCCAGGCCTGAAAAATACTTCAAGGGTTCCTCCAGGGTCAAAAGGTTGAGAAAGGCTGATCTAACTGAACCGCTATTAGCAGCCTTTTCCCCATCCAAGCAAAGCTAGTCTCCCAACAGTCTCTCATGCCCTTCCTGTCCTGGGGGGTGGGGTGGGGGGGTCGCTACCTATAACAAAGATGATCAGAAGGCGCTTCCCCCTTTTCCCCACAAGGGCTTGAAGTTCCAACCTAAGGAGAAAGTCATTCTTTCTCTCCACTTTGTACAGCACAAGGGCCCAGAGAGGATGCCAGACAGTGGGTTGAGTTTGTCAATTTCACATTCAGGATGGCAAGTATCTGTGCCTGGAAGGTTATTTGGCATCCCTTGAATCACCTTTGGACTTTGAAGAAGAGAGGATAGGAAGGGCATTGACGCCTTTGAAATCTGGTGCTGGAGAAGACTCCTGAGAACACCGTGGACAGCCAAGAAAACAAATGGATCAACAAAACGATGATCTTCAAACAAATCAACCCAGAGTGCTCACTTGAGGCCCAAGTGATGAGGCTCAAATTATCCTACTTTGGACAAATTATGCAAAGACCCAGCTCTCTGGAAAAGGATCTAATGCTGGGAAAGGTGGAAGGAAAGACAAGAAGAGGATGGCCAGCAGCAAGGGGGAGGGACTCAATTGCAGTGGTGATGGGGGAGCTGTTGGAAGACCAGGATTGGGGACAGACTGTCATGTTGAAAATCAATCTATGTGGTCGCTAGGAGTCAAAAATGACTTAATGGCACATAATCAATCAATCAATCAATCAATCAAGTCACCTTAGTTCTAATCTTTACCGCCCCTTCACATCTCCAAGCTAATTTCCTCCAGAATGTCTTCTTGCAAGCCTGAAGGCTCGCCACCACTGACTTTCAAAGAATCCCATCATGCCTGGTGCCAACTTCAAACTTTCTTGAGCTTAACTTGCTTCAGTCCACATGGTGGCACCATCAAACAGCTTTCTTCCATCCCTGGCTAAGGACTCTGAAGGTTCTGCTTGCTAGATGCGACCTGCACGGATTTGATAGATCATCTTGCCCCATTCATATTTCCTCACCACCTTCCTCCTCATCTCATTCCCAAATACCACGCTATTCACAGAACCCGTCTTTTGGCCAAGCTGCTGGAGCGATTAAAGTAATCCCTTTTTTCAACTGTGCATTGCAGATTATGTTAAGCAGCACCTGCGAAGTTTAGGGTGCTTGTCTCGTTTGGTGGAGCTATAAAAGTGCCAGCATATCGCCTGATGTGATCTGAGCTTTGAAGAAGGAAGATAAACACGGCTGTTATTTTTAGGCGACAATTAATTAATGCAAACGAGTATCTGGGAGTGGAGGAGAAGCAGAAACTGGAACAGCAGAAAACATGGTTTCAGGGGTAAGTGCTAAACCTTTGCATACTGACTGCAGTTGAGAAATCTGTCCTGTCCTGGGCAGCAAGAGATGCCTTTAAATCAAACAATTGGTATTAATTACATTAAGGAAAATTGCTAGAGCAGGTCTTCCTGGAAGTGCTTCCAAGAAGCCCAGTGTTTCTCAACCTTGGCAACTTGAAGAGGTGTGGACTTCAATTCCCAGAATTCCCCAGCCAGCAACTGGGTGGGTAGGTGGGAGGGTAATGAGAGATGCAAGCTGAAACATAGTAGAGGATGGGAGGATGGGGGATGTAGTCTGACATCCCTGCACAATTCTGGCCTGCTGGTCCCCAAATAGTTCGGCGTACCATGCTTATTTTGCTTAAATGGCTGGAATTAGGACTTCAAGTTTAAATGATTTAAATGTGTTGATTGGGACTGGGAGGGGGAGTCTCCTGGCTCATGCCCCCATGAGCCAAGCACAAACCCTGAGGTTCTCCATAGTGAAAATGCCCCCACTTGGAGGCAGTCTGCAAGATGAGCAGAGGAAAAGCGTTGCAAAAAACCTGGAAGGGTGCAAGATATGGCCTCTCACCATCTTTGCCTGCTTCTCTTTTCCCTCCTGGCTGTCTCCTTCTGTGCATACTTCTTTGTGTCCTCTGTTTTCATAGACATCATGGCTGATTTGGGGAAGCGGTGGCTTTGATAGCTTGACTTTTAAAGGGGAATTAGAGCCCAGCTAAAAAAAAGACTGGGTGGCTCTTCAGAATTCCAGGCAGCAGCCAGTGAAGGTCTTTAGCTAAGAGTCAGGGCTTTAGAAGGTTGCCCAAATCCCAGCTCTGTGCAGTCCCAGCCAGCTTAGCCGATGAGGAGGGGTGCTGGGAATTTTCATCTCACAACAGCTGGCGGTGGGGGGGGGGCAGGCTCCCTAGCTCTGCCCTAGGCTGTCTATGGGGCAGACAGAATGCTGGTTTTCCTTGGCAGGGTCCTCCCAATGGGTGGCTTAGCTCTGTGGGATCTCTGTCCATATTCCACTGCACAGCTGCCGAAGGTGGGAGTCCGTCCGTCCTTCCTTCCTTCCTTCCTTCCTTCCTTCCTTCCTTCCTTCCTTCCTTCCTTCCTTCCTTCCTTCCTTCCTTCCTTCCTTCCTCTCTCTGCAACATCAATAGCACTCCCTTCTCCCACTTTCGCCACAACAACCCTGCAGGGAAGGCTGGGCTATGGGAGGAGGCCTGGCCCAAAGGCATATTGGGACCTTAAGCCCCAACGGGCGAGGGGGGGGGAATGGGGCGGGCTTGAACCCGGGTATCCTCATTCCTAGTCCAGCACCTTCACCGCTAAGGACTGCGAGGGAGGAGTGGCCCAACATCCCCTAGAAGGGACTTGAAGCTGGGCGTTCCGAATCCCCAACCGCTATACACCAGCTCTTCGGCCTTTGGATCTTAGCTGCTCACGCCCGAAGCGGCTCCATTTGTTTCCCCAGCCGGTCCGAAGCCGGGATCGAGCGGGTCTGCGAAGGACCAGATCAGGACCGAGCCAAGATTACCACTCCCCTCCCCTCCCTTCCAGATGTCCTTCCTGTCCCCACCGGCGGGGGACGGGAACAATTCGTAATTCGCAGCCTGCGACAGGCGCCGCGCCGAGGTCCAGTCCCGGGAATGGTGGCGACGGGGGCGCCCGAAGCGGTGCAAAGGGCTGGTCCGCGGGCGCGTAAGGAAAGGCAGGCGGTGCGGGAGCGCCCCGGGCGGCGGCGGCGGCGGGCGGCGCTCCTCTCCACGAAGACGCCGCGTCGAAGGGGCGAGGAGCATGAGACGGAGGATCCGGGGAAGCCCTCCCGCCAGACGCGCCCAACAGCCCCCCGAGGGGACGTCCCCTCCCCGGGCCGCCCGGCTCGTCGGCGCCGGCAGCCGCGCGTCCTTGAAGACGCGTTTTTACGCACGGCCGGCCGCGAGCCCCTCTGCTCCTTGCAGCCCGGCGAGCTGCTGGCTTCGGGGGGCTCGCCCGGGCGAAAAGCGCCGCGCCTCTCCTCCCCCGCGCGGCGCCCTGGAGGGCGGGGAGGCTCCGCTCTCCCCGCGCCCCGTCCCCGCCGGTGGGCGAACGGGAGTCCCCCCGAGCGCTCCCCTTCCCCTTCCCCGCCGCCCGCGCCCTCTGCTCGCTCGCTCGGCCGCCCGCCCGGAGAGATGCTGGACGGTAAGGCGCGCGGCTGCCCGGAATGCCGTTTCCACCGCCCGGCGCGCCACCCCTCGGCTGCCCTCCGGACCGTCACCAGCGGGGGCGACATCCTGGGGAACGCGCTGGTGGCCCTCTTGGTGCTGAGGAACCGCAAGCGCCGCCACGCCGGTGAGTCGGGCCCGGAGGCTGGGGTGGCTTCCCGGGAGAGGAAGGGGAAGGCGAGACGGTCTCTTGCCCGGACGAAATACTGGACGCAAGGCGCGTGTCACCTCGCCTCTGTTGTCGTCTGAACATACCTTCTCTTCCTGCAGAGTGCGGGGCAGGATAAAAGTTTGCGAAACAATGTCCCCCCCCCCCGCCCCACTCCAGATTAGACAGCGGGTCCCTTCACTCTTGGGCAGAGCCAAACAAGTCTGCAAAACGGGACGTGTGAAGGTTCGCAACGTTCACCACCACCACAACAGGAAATCCTTGGCATCTCGGGCAGCAGACGAAGGGCGGGGCGAAGGGGCAGGACCGTCTCTCGGGAAGACGTCGCTTCGGAGTCACAGCATCTTTTAGCCCGCTCCTCTTTTTTCAAGCATTTGAGGCAGCTGCTGCGCCACTAAAGTTTTGCTCAACTTATTCATGCATCGAGGCATCTTCATCCGGGAGGGAGAAGTGGTTTTTCTAAAACTAAAAAGTACATTTCCCTTTGAATTGAACTCTTAGGGATGTGGACTTGGAGTTTTTGAGCGGGTTCCTTCCACATGGAAGTAATTTGCCATTGTCTTTTTCTGATACATTTTTCCAACTTCCCCGTCTTGCCCACAGATCTGGCATTTCCTGGTGGCCTCCCATCCAAGACCTAATCAGGCCCAATCAGGGCTGCATTATGATTTGTGTGGGCCCTAGGCACTTTTGCCTTCATGAGTCCCTCCTTCCATAAAAACAATAGTATTAAAAATTATATTTCATAAGATTTTCAGTATTTTTTTCATATTTTTACAGGGAAATAAGGATACTATGTATTACTTTGTAATAATAATCAGCTGTGGCCAATTAATTACGATGTCTGTCATGTATAATCAGAATTACTAAATTTTAGGATTTACTCTATCCATATAGGTTACAAATAAGGTCATCCTATTGGTATTCCAGAGAGCCAGTTTGGTGAAGTGGTTAAGGCATCAGGCTAGAAACTGGGGGAATAGTAAGTTCTAGTCCCACCTTAGGCACAAAGCCAGCTGGGTGACCTTGGGCCAGTCACTCTCTCTCAGCCCTAGGAAGCAGGCAAGGGCAAACCACTTCTGAAAAACCTTGGCAAGAAAACCGCAGGAACTTGTCCAGGCAGTCTTTGAGAATCAGACCCGATTGAACAGATTAAAAAAAAATGTTATTCCAACATTGTGCATTTCTTGCCTGTTTTCTATTAAAAGGCATGACAAAGAGTAAATATTTATAATATTAAAAGACATGCAAATAACCAACTTCATTTTTATTCTGATTTAAAAATTAATGCATTTTTGTGGGCCCTAAGCACTGGGGCTATTGGGCTTAATGGATAGGTCAGTCCCAGGTCCAACCTGCTCAGCTTCTTCCCAGACAAGGTGCTGGCCACCTGTGGCAGCCCCTTGACATTGCCAAACCCAGCTCCCAGCAGACCCAGCCAACAGAGTTACTGGGAGTGGACTCTCAGCCACGTCTCAAGCTTCTTTCTCTTGAGGTTGCCCTCGAGTGTGTTTAAAAGCTGTGATCTTGTAGCAAAAGCAATCCTGTAAGGCCAGTGCTGCCTTACTGTCTGTTTTATTGGTCACAGCTGAGGGGTGAGAAGATCGTGGCTGACTAGAGATCACTCTTAAAGGGATCCATTCAAAAATAGAAAGTTTTGCTCTGGGTTCAACAGGTTTATTCAAGCAGGTGTAATTGGGCTTGCTCCTGGTAAGAACATGTGTATGTGTGAGATATGAATCTAGTCCCAGAGTTTATTTCCAGTTGAAAAGGTCTGCAGGTAGACAGATAGACAGACACTCTAGATCAGGGTTTCTCAACCTTGGCAACTTTAAGACTGTTATGGGCATATTAGAACGACTTTGTTGAATCTGATTGGCAAGGAAGAGAGTTCTTGATCCTGTCTCCCCAGTTTATTCCCTGGGGAAATCCATAATGCTGGGAAAGGTGGAAGGAAAGAGAAGAGGATGGCCAGCAGCAAGGGGCTGGAACACCTGAAAGACCAGGTTGGAGACAGATGGTCATGGAGAAGACCTATTAAATGTTTAATTAAGAGTAAGAGATCAACTTTTTAATATGCTTTTATATCTGTGAGGAAGAAGGTCGGAAATCACCTGTCTTTTATACTTTTCTATCTATTCTTGCACTGTTTTAGTTTTACGTGTTTCTTTTTAGATCTGTATCCTATCTGTTCTATATCCTGTATTTTGTATTTTAATAATATTTTGAAAAATATTAATAAAGCTTTAATTTAAAAAAAAACAGAAGATCTATCTCTGTGGTCAATAGGAGTCAACAACAATTTGATGGCACAGAATCAATCAAAATCCCAGGCTACTGCATACATTTTCCTTTTAAACAATTAGGCATCCAAAAAAGCTCCATGTTGGGATGATCTTCTACCCTCTCTTAATCCTTTGCATCCTGAAACATGCAGGAAGCCAGCAGCATAAAGGAGAGCATGGCCCGTTTTTCAATCCAGTGCATTGTTCTGCTGCCAAGAAAATTCATTTCCTCAAACTTGCTGATTCAGGCTTTCCGCTGGCTGCAGGAGAAGCGACAGAGAAGGGCACCTTACCTTTCTCTCCCCTCCTCCCCACACATTTCAGGTTCCCTGGCCAAAAGGGAACATAATAAAAACTGGGAAGATATGAGAATGGAAGGCATAGTTGGTGCCAAGGAACAAGTACATGCTTCATGGGGTTGCTTTTACTGCACACACTATCATCACAATGCCCCCTCCCACCAAAAATCTCTGCTTTTCTTACCTTCCCTGAGAATTTCTGTGCTGCCCAAATAAATCTTCTTAATGTAGGCCATTGAGAGAAAGGGGAAAAAGAATTCCAATTAGAAGGTGTTTTGCAGGTGCTATTTTGGGTGGTGTTGGAGGGAAACAATCTGAGGGATGAATTGGTTTGGATGGCGGATGCTACGCTTATTTCAATACGTCAGAGAAGGGTGTTGCTAGAGTGGTTGGTGGCCTGGATTTCCAGTGGATCGGTGAATGCTAGCGTTGAAACTCCCCACACCAATTTTTTTGTCCTCATGCTGCCTACTCTCTGTCATCATCTCCCCTCCTCAAATTAAGCAAGACCCTTGGCCACCAATATAGATGGCCTATCCCATTTTATCTGTCTTCAAAGAGTTTCATGGAGTTGGGAAATGCTCGGCATTGAACTCAGAGCTTGCATTTTACCTCTGAGCTAAGATCTTTCCCACACTTGGTTGCTGTTCAAAGGAACAAAGAAGTTTTTTTTAATAGCATCCTCTTGCATGAACGTCTTCCTCTGAACTCGCCTGATATAATGCTGCCTTCACAAATAACATGTTCAAGCTATTTTAGATCTACCCTAAAAAAAAAAAAAGTAATGTGGGAACCAGAGAGGTCTCCCTGGATGTGGTATGTCTTTCTCTGCAACGCTGATCTAGGATCCAGGCAGGAAGATCACAGCACGTGAGGAAATGTCTTGGAAATTTGATGAAAGAGTAGAAGACTAACAGGCATAAGAATTCAATCCTGATATAGTATTTTGACAGTGGGGCTTGCTGGTGGAACTTAAGCAAAGTTTTGATCGTTCTCATTGAATTTTAATGTGAAAAATTATTGAATGTTGGCCAAAGTAGCAAGCTGATTGTGGAAATTTTGGCTGGGTTGTTGTTGCTTAGTTTTAATAAAAGAAAGCTCCAGAATTTAGCATTCCAGGAATTCAAGCAAATCCTTTCTTTTTAGCTGTTTTCCATCCTTATAAACCTCTGTATCCTGTGCCATTTTTGAGTTCACTGAATCCATTCCAATTTTTCTCCCAGTAAAGAAAACACTCATCTGACTTTTAGACTGCACTCTTGGTCTTTATGCCTAATTTGACAGCAGATTAAATGGAGCAAGAATCAAACTTGATTTATTAGCTCGTAAGTGGAACTGGCAGCTCGACCTGGGCTACCTTTCCAATAAAAATATTATTTTTCATGCCAAGTGTGCAGATTCGGCTGGTGAGAGATCTTTTGATGGTCTTGTAGCTGTGGGTGTCAGCACCCCCGGTCCCAAATCAAGGATTTTCAGAAAAGTTCTTCAATTAATCAGTAGAAAACATATGAGATATGAGACAGCCGGGTTGAAATACCCAATTCAGTTAGGAAAATTGTTGGATGAATCCCACTGTTGCAGGTTAAGAGACTCAGGATTCTATTTCTGGCAGCTCCAGATGTTCAGGCACTTGTTGCTTTTGCCCGAACAAGTAAATAACAGGACAAGGGAGAGACTGCTTGGCATCTGTCCAGGGTTTCAGGCAGAGTGGCAACCCTCCCCTCTTCCCCAGAGGTTCAGCTGGCACCCATCCTGGCATCATTTTGAAGAACAGAGATCTTCTCGGGGGCCGTATCCTATGGAGACTGGGGTTGGTGCCTAGCGTGCTTCTACTTTTAGTGATACATACTTTGTAGTTCTACTGCTGTATCTGCACTGTAAACTGTTGGGAGTCAGCTCCCTGACTGCAGAGATCTACAAGTGTAACAAATAAATAAACATTGGACTAGACAGATGAAAGGGTTAATCTGGCACAGGACAGTTGCCAATGGCCTTGACCTAGGAGGAGCGTCTCTTGACAGTTGGGTGCTAACTCCTCTGCTAGGCTGCTAGAATTAAGCATCACATTAAGCTATGGGCTGTGGAACAAGCCTTGGTTCGCTCAACTCTCAGGAGTCTAAAACCAACCCAGTCAACTTGGTGGTTTATTAATGCGGCTGCTGCTGCACAAATCCAGCCACTTAGATGATGCATGTTGAAAGCTGGGGAACTTTTGCATTAGCTGATCTTGTCCCCAGCTTAAGAATGTCCCAGTTCACAGACGACACCTAGTTAAGAGCGGACTGCCATAAAGACGATTATATTAAAAATTCAAGTTAAATACAATGTTTTGGGTTAAATACACCATGCTACTTTGTGTGTTATTATGTTCAGATGTTTTAGTGTATTTGGAAGTGTTTCTTAAGGGTTTTATATGCATAGAAAGGTAAAATATACTATATACTATGACAAACATTTGACTAACTGATGCTAAATAACTGTTCCAACTCACATACAAATTCGACTTAAGGACAGACTTAGGAATGGAACTCATTCTTAAACCAGGGACCACCTGTATGCATGTCATCTTCCCCACCTGCTTTAGGAGCAATTCCTATTATGTGGCTGTCATTTTGAACTAGAGGCACTAACCATTACTGCTTTTATGTCTACCCTCTATCTGTCTTCTTCAAAAAGTTTGGTTGGTGATCAGTCTGGGGAAGGCATGGCATAACAAGCATATTATTTCTAGCAATAGACAGTTTGGTCTCAGATGAGCTGAGCTGTTCAATAGCTGTGAGCCAGAAGTAAGCAAAGAAATGGTGAACCGGTAAGACTGTAGTGGAGTCCAGGTAGGCAGGGGTGTGCTGCGTGTCTCTCTGTGTGTGTATCTGTTGCATTTCTCTCATCTTTGAATCATCTCTTTCTGGCAGGGCCATAAAGCCAGCACAGACACCTGTTCACGTAAGACATTCAAGCAGCTAGTAAGTTCCAGGAGGTACAGCTTTTAAAAAAGAACTTTAGATGCCGAGGGCCACAGTCAATGAGTCAGTGATCGGTTAATGTCCCAGAAATGGGTGGGCCCAGGGTTTCCAGGAATCATCTTCATTTTTGCAAAGAAAAGCTGTAGACATCACGTTGCATTTTTTCAGTGGATGGCTGTTGCAACTGAAAAGCCATTTCTGGAGTGGGGAGGCCTGTGCATTGCAAAAATGGAGGGTTTGGGGGCCCCACCCTGATTGAAAGGTTCCTTCTATTCTTCCTGGGGGATGGTGTGTTTTACAAGCCTGCTGTTTCATAAGCTAGTTGAGCAGCCCAGGAGAGAATCTGATAGCAAAGAGATGTCTTGAAAGAATCTGCAGTCTGTATCATTATCTAAGATGAAATGCTAATTGAGGGTTCCAGGCAGACCCAGGAAATTGCACTTCTGCATGTTACCTTTCTGAATAACCCTGTGAAATAAAGAATTTCTTTAACCGGATTGTCTCATGCTGGCAGACCATGCAACGACATCTGTAATAATAAAGTGTCTGTCAGTTCTGAGAAATGTTTTCTCCTGGGATTGGAGACTAGAAGGCCTTCAGGGAATAGGCAACTGGGTTGCTCTAACAGTAGTTAAAATGAATTTTGTCAATCCACTGTTTAAAGAGTGGTAGGTCCAGGTTTTAAGATGGGTGCTGGACCATAGCTTCTCAAGCCTTTGATACCTAAAATAGATTATAAAATGGAGATGTCACAATGACCTTATGCTTGAAAAGAAAAACTCTAAAAATCAGTTGTAAGAATTCCTTTTCTTCTTATTTTTGGCTTTCATCCTCTCCAAATTCTTTTACAGACTTCAGGGAAAAATAATCGGAGTTCCACGGCTGCGTTGGATCGGTGTACCCCTTCTGTCTGGGATGGTTGTCCTCCTCCACTGAGGGCGCAGCTTCAGGAGGGATGCCAGTGGAGTGGTGAGGGAGGAAGGTCTCCTTTACAGCCCAAGAAACTGGGGAGGGCCGGGGAGGGCCCCTTCTGAGCCTCTCGCCCCACCCACCATCCAGCTGCGGGCTCTGCCCTCTCTTATCCGACCATTCCCTCGGCAGCATCTCTTGGCCCAGTCTCCCAAGGTCACTCCCACATACCAACAGATTGAGTTATTCTGTTGGATGGGATGGTGTGGGTCCTTTCTTTACCAATTAATGCATTCTATTGATCAGTCACCTCCCCTCTTTTGAAGGAATGCCAGCAAAGACCCATTTCTACACCATGTTCAAGATAAAAAAAGCTGAATCACATCTGGTTTCCCTCCAGAGGAGGAAGGACATGGCCAGTAATCAAAAAAGAAGAGTTTCTTGTAATAGTTAAGATGTCTGCTGGAGGGTTTTCACCTTTCCTCAGTTAAGCTGTTTCTGGGAAAAGTTAAGTTCGTTTCAGGTCTGATGGATGGTATCTGATCGTTTTATACAGCTACGTGCCCTTGTCACCATGTCAGCATCTTCATTACGATTGTACTACTTCTGAACTACTTTGAAACGTGAATCTACCAATTTGAGCCATTGCTTGGCAAAGTGCAGCTTTTCTTTAGACATAAGGTGTTCCTCACTTAACAACCATTCATTTAGTGGTTGTTCAGACTTACAACGGTGCTGAAAAACTGACTTGCGATCGGTCCTCACACAACTTTCGCAGCATCCCCGTGGTCATGTAATCATGATGTGGGTGCAGAATCAATGGGGAACGCATGATTCGCTTAACAACCACTTGGTTTGCTTAATGCTGGCAGTAATTCGCTTAATGATGGCTGCAAAAAAAGGTTGTAAAATCAGATCAGATTTGCTTACCACTTCACTTAGTAACTGAAATTCCAGTCCCAATTGTGGTCATTAAGTGAGGACTACATGTACTAGATATTTGGTTAAGTTTTTGGAGGAGTAACTGTGCCTCTGTTGCAATAGCGGGTTCACGTTACTCTTGACAGAGATCATTCATTTATATGCCCAATTGTACAGACGAGGCCCTGGATAACAACTGCCGCAATTTCCTAATGATTATTTTCCTAAACAACAACAAAAGAAACCCTATTATTCTCTAACTCTTTCCAGGCCAAAGTATGTGTTTTTGGAGGAAGGAGAGAATTAAAAATCAATGATGGAAATAGTATTATTTTTCTGATGAATTGTTTAAATTGTTATGCACAACAGGGACTCTGCCTTTATTGGAGTTACAAGAGCCCTTAAGAAGCTTCAGGGAGTTTAAAAGTCTGGGAATTGATACATGACAGCCAGTTTTGTATAGTGGTTAAAGCACCAGGCTAGAAACTGGGAGACTGTGAGTTCTAGTCCTGCCTTTATTACTGTACTTGGTCATCAGTTTATATTTTGTGTTTTATATGTATATAATGTTTCTGTTTTATGTTACATTACTTGAGTTTCTTTCTGATTCATTGCTGGTTTTTCTGTTGTACACCACCCACAATCACATTGTTTGAGGTGGGTGGCCTTACAGAACTAGTAAATAAACAAATTTGGTGCCCTCTATGGTATCCCAGAACAGAAATCCCAAACACAGTAATGAACAATAATGGATGTATGAAAAGGGTTTTGTTTTTCTTTTTAGAAAACAAAAGGATCGCCTGCCTATAATAAAATCCAGTTTTTCTCCCATTATAAATACCATTGGATCATTCCTAATTTCCCAGTTGCAGTGAAATGTTGTGTTGCTTGTGAATAATTTTGTTCCCCACCTCCTGACTAATTTATTGCCCATCTAATGAGTTACTTTGTGCACTTCTTTGTCCCATGGGAAATTTAAAAAATTGGAGCAGCAGGTGAAAACATGTTTTTTTTATTAAAATTCCCTGCTATAAAACATTGTTGTTCAAAGTTCTCCAAACATATTTTGTCTCAATAGCAAATATATATCATTAGTGGCATTGAAGATTGGAAGATGGTCTATGCTCTATGCTAAATGGTCTTGCATTTGAGCATTTGATATTTTTTTTAAGATCTCATTAAGGCATATGACTAAAGAGCAATAAATTAAACTTCAAGTCTTGAATCCCATGCTGTAAGATTTTTCATGATTTAATGCAGACTGAGGCTGTGGTTTTGCTTTGATGCTCTAAATTCTCATGTACCTTCTGAAACCCAAAAACACATTCTTGTACACTTATAGAACACCACCTTGCACATTCTGTATTTATTCCTCCATGTAAGAGATGACTGGAATTTTTTTTTTGTCTCAGTGGGCCATTTGAGGATAAAAGTGAATTAGATATAATGCAATTTATAAGTTAAGATGAATTAAAATTAAACTACTTAAATGCAGTTAACAATAAGTACTTTGGATACATTTAATGATTTTCCTCTTTTGCCATACCAAAAAAATCACACCAACTCTTTTTCAGGACCCTGGGCAATGTGAGGGCGTCATAATGAACATCTTATAGGCTATTCATAATCTTCCAAGCAAGATCAGTGCTTGGATAAAAACCAGCTTTGCAACTGACACCTGGATTTTCCATACATTCACTTTCCCTAAAATGATTACTGGAATCATTTTTATTCTGATTCTCAGCCAGAAATGTGGCCACTGCAGCTTAAACTCCATCAATTAAAAAGCAGAACAGGTGGATGGTGGAAATTAACCCCCCTCTAACTGGCTAGCCATCTATATTCTGGCTGGGAGTAGAAGTCCACACATTGTAAAGTTGCCAACACTGCATTAGATGGCATGGCTCCAAAGACGGGATCTGGAGTATGCCCACCCTGTACAATCTGGTGAGATGGGCAGAAATAACCAGAGATAGACCATGAATAACTTAGCCCAAAGTAGTGATAACCAGCACCACGAATTGCACCCAGAAGCATATTGGGAGCCAGTGCAGGCCATGACATAGTGGTACTCAGGCTGCGCCCATTACTACTCAGGTTGCTGCATTCTGGACTGGTTGAAGCTTCCAGCTGGTCTTCAAGGAAAGGTCCAAGTAGGGTGCATTACAGAAGTCCAACAAAAGGGTGGTGACCAAGACATGAATGGTCATGACAGGGTCTCCTAATGCAGAAATAAGCCCAACTGGCACACAACATGGAGTCGTGTGAAGGCTGCCACCTGTTCCTTAAGCAGGAACCATGAGTCCAGGTGGAACCCCAAGTCACACACTGGCTCTGAAGTCCCTGCAAGTACTTCTCATTTCAAGTGAGCTTTCTGTCTACAATTCCATGATTGTTTGATAATAGAGATCAGCACCATGGAGAGGTCTAAGGGAGGTCATATTGAGAATGGAGCCTTGTCACAGATCAGGAGGGAGCACCACAGACCTGTTTAGCGTATGGATGGGAAGCCTCCAGAGAATTCCAGAGCAGTGGGAAAAAAACTTTCCTGGAGAAGGGAGCAGTCAATAAGTTCCATATTGTTGCCATGAAACCTCCTTGGACCTGTCCATGAAATTACCAGGATTCAAGCTCAACTCAGAGGATACTTTATTACCTTCTCCGGTCATTCAGGAGAGAAGCACCTGGAGTCTCTTTCCATGGGTGCAAAAACTTCTGCCTCCATACCTCAAGAATGGAAGGAAGGACTGTTCAAAATGTCTGAGCACATTCATGGTGTCCAGAGCTGCTGCCTTCTGTGAACAGCTGAGCTGTTGAGCAGCTTCCAAAGTATTTTCTCCAGGTTCTGACACTAAACAATTATAGCAAGAAGAGCAGGAGAGGACAAGGTTGCTCAAAGAGTATAAAAACAGGTGCAACAGCAAGCCAATGCTTTTTTCTCCTGGATGTAAGTTATATGTATGTTTTGATTTGTAGATAGAAAAGAAGTTTGTTAGATGGCCCACCATTTTTTTTTTTGTTTTTTGGTGCTGTAGGAGTCAAGTGTTGTGAAAATGTGAGTATGTGTTTGCTTGCAGAGTGTTTTTGAAAAAGATTTTTAAATGGTTTGTTAAGACACTAAACACCCACCCCCTCCCCTGAAAAGAACGAGAACTGCTCCATGTCATAAAACGTGTTCCTGGGGGCAACGTTTTAATCTTTCTTCTGGGTTTGTCCATGTTGGAATGTAGCTGTTTTACCCCTTCCCATTATTTGGGCTGACTTTCTAGGAATGTTTGTGAATGAAGGAACCCGCTTTGTGTGAGTTCTATTGACTCCTGGTCATTTCCAGTCCCACAATTTATGATCTTATTAAGTATAACATACCAAGAGACACAGAAAGGCAAGCAATAAACACTGTGACTTATTTTATAAGCAGACACGAAAAGAATACATTTCTGAATTTATTATCACCAGAAAATAAAAAGAGAACTGCTTTTTATCTTGGTACAAAGGCTTAAGAAATAGATATCTCTGAAAGATGGTTTGACTGAAGTAACTGTCCAATTTTGGGGATATTTTTTTCACATTTATTGCAGTCTTTTGCCATGGAGTATAGGGTATACAGTTTTCCCATTAATATTTTAACAACTACTTTGTAATGTAGGCTGGTTTGGCAGATAAAAACTCTGAGCTTCATGGCCCAGTGAAAACAGGAACTCAAATCTCCTTGACCTAGTTTGACACTTCAAGACACTAAACCAAGTTTGTTTGTTTGTTTATATGATTTATATGGCCCTCAATCTCACACAAGTGACTCTGGGTGGCATACAAGGATTAAACACACACAAACAAGCTGCACCATGTATAACATCTGGTGCCCAAGGATAACAAAATATGCATACTAAAATAATGTGAATTTCTTGAGTTCTACTTCCCTGAATCAGATAAACATTTAATCCAGTATACAGGTAGTCCTTGCTTAAACCATTCGTTTAGCGATGGTTCAGACTTACAGTGGAGCTAAAACCAACTTGCGACTGGTCCTCGCATTTATGACCATCGCAGCATCCCAAGGTTGCATGGCCACCATTTTCGACCTTCCCAGCCAGCTTCTGGCAAGCAAAACCAATGGGGAACCATGTGATTTGCTTAATGACCATATGCTTTGCTTAACTACCGTGGTGATTCACTTAACGACCACTGCAAAAATGGTCATAAAATCAGGTCAGATTCAGTTAACCGCCACATCACTTAGTGACCAAAATTTCTATCCCAATTGTGGTTGTTAAGCAAGGGCTACCTGTAGCCCTTCTGTTGATAAGATAACCTTAGCAATTCCAGCAAGGTGTTTAATATAGCATTTATCAAAACAACTAGGTCAGGGGTCTGTGGTGGATGGGGGAGTTAAAAACATCAAGAGGATGGCCACAGCTATGCGATCAAAGCCCTGTCTTTTTTTTTTTTTTTACATGCACTGCATAAAATGGCATGGTTGTAGCCACCATCTTGATTTTTTTACTCTGTTCCGCAGACATTCCTGACTGGCCTTACTGCTTAGAGCAGTGTTTTTCAACCTTGGCCACTTTAAGATGTGTGTACTTCAACTCCCAGAATTCTCCAGCCAGCATGCTTTAAAATGTGTGGACTTCAACTCCCAGAATTCTCCAGCCAGCATGCTTTAAAATGTGTGGACTTCAATTCCCAGAATTCCCCAGCCAGCATGCTTTAAAATGCATGGACTTCAATTCCCAGAATTCCCTAGCCAGCATGCTTTAAAATGCATGTACTTCAGCTCTCAGAATTCCCCAGCCAGCATGTTGGCTGGGGAATTCTGGGAGTTGAAGTACATGCATTTTAAAGTGGCCAAGGTTGAAAAACACTGACTTAGAGGAACAAGTAATGGGAGAATAAATTACATGCATATACTGTATGAGTGAGCCCAGATTAGCTACTGGCCTTACTTTTTAAATATATATTTATTTATTTTAAAACTTTTAAGGAACAAAATAAATGACTACATAAAAGAAAAAAATAAAAATTACATCGTGGATGGCAAATAAAATACCAGTGAATAAACAGAACTTACCATTTTCCTAAAATTTAAAAATCATTATTTCATTGACTAGAGCCAGTTTGGTGTGGTGGTTAAGGCATCAGGCTAGAACCTGGGAGGCCATGAGTTCTAGTCCCACCTTGGGCATAAAGCCATCTGGGTGACCTTGGGCCAGTCACTTTCTTTCAGCCCCAGAAAGGAGGCAATGGCAAGCCACTTCTGAAAAGTCTTCCACTTCTGAAAAATCTTGCCAACAAAACTGCAGGTAGTTGTCCAGGCAGTCTCCGAGAATCGGACACTATTGAAGAGATTAAAAAAAAAATCATTGATTAGATAATTAATTGGAGATATCAAACTAGAGCCATTATACTGTCTTACTTTTCCATTTTGCGGGGGAGGGGAATTCTTGCCATAAAATCAAGCCCCGAAGAGGATTTTGTCTCTGAGGGTCAAGCTCCAACTATTAGACTACATGGTTAATTCAATTAATTAAATTAGTACTTCAATAGTCTCCCAAGGAAGTATTACCCATGTCTAACAAATTTATTATATAGAATGATTAGTTATATCAATTACTGCTTTGTAGAACAAATACAAATTTCAGTTGGCCTGGCTGTAAAATCCACAGCAGGGGAAGCAGTTGGAATTACAGATTTGATGGTGTTTCTTAATTTTAACTCCTGTTTAAGCTCCTTTGTAAAGATCTATCTGGATATATGGAAATGTGTATTTTCTTCTAGCAAATGTTCATTTCCTTCTGAGCAGCTCCATCTAGAGGGGGTTAGAAAACTATAGCTGTAATTGTTCAGAAAGTTACATCTCTGCTTGAACTGAAGCCATCCATCAGCTCCCATAATGCCCTGACCTTATGGCCATTTTCAAACAAAGAATAAAAATCACCAATGTTTAGGTGTTTTTGTAGCCCTATGGGATATACTTTGTACATTAGGATTTATTTGATTTTTGCATTATGCCATAATATACCGATGACTGTTGTTTGCGTTTAGCCTCCAGACATCTTATTTTTCAAAACAGGGTCAATTAAAGAAGCTTCATGCCCTGCTGTTCTGATGGAGCATGCTGCCCTGTGAAATCAAAAGGAATGTGTGCAATATGTTTACAAAGTGGGCTGGTTTGTACAAAAATAGCTGCCCATGCATTTCTGTATGGGCTAAAAATGAAAGGCAAACCCAACTCAAACCCGTTTTCTAAATGTTCCTTGATGTCAGCAGACTCATACTGAATACCTGGATACCTGAAGGATCCTCCCATTTCAAGGACTGCCTGACTGGCTAATCATGTTATGCAAACTTAATGTGGTCCATTAAAAAAAATACTCCCTACATGTTACTGCAGAACGATCTCCTATGTTTATTTAAAAGCAGGGTCTCCTAACTCAGATTGCTGCACATTTTGTTTGTTTCATTGATTTATATAGCCATGCATCTCACATATGTGACTCTAGGCAGCTTACAATAAAATAGATAAACAGATGAAATAGGTAATATGGGTCTGACTTAATGTGATCAATTGATTGTGTGCCATCAAATCAGTGTCAACTCTTAGCAACCACATAGATTTTCTTCATGACAGTCTGTCCCCAACCTGGTCCTTCAGGTCTTCCAACGGTGCCCCCATTGCCACTGTAATTAAATCCATCTACCTTGCTCTCATAATGTAGTTTTTGCATTTAGGAGCATCCTGTATCTCTTGTTTTAACTTCTGCAGGAAGATATAAATTTAATTTAATTTAATTTATTTCCTATCCCGCCTTTATTATTCCTAAGGCGGAGAACATACCTAATACTCCTTCCTCCTCCTATTTTCCCCACAACAACCACCCTGTGTGGTGAATTGGGTTGAGAGAGAATGATTGGCCCAAGGTCACCCAGCCAGCTTTCAGGCCTCAGGCGGAACTAGAACTCAGAGCCTCCTGGTTCCTAGCCCCTTGCCTAAATCAGAGTACAAGAACAAGAAGAGGAGGGAAGCTTCCTGTGGTAAATCCTATTTGGGGTGCTTCAAAGGTAGTTCCAATCAGCTCAGCAGAGCCAATCCCAAGAAACTCAGTGCAAGACTTAAAATCCAGGATGGAAAATTGGCATTCAAATGGTACCCCCATGCATGAGTCACAGGGAGTTGGGTGGCAAGTAAGTTTAATTTATTATCATTATTATTACTATTATTATTATTATGTTCATATTCAGCAAAACAGAAGCTTGTCGCTTCCAGTCACACCCTCGGACTCCAACCCCCATAATTCCCATCCTGGCTGGGAACTCTGGAAGCTGTGGGAAAGACGCATTGGAGACGCTCTGGCTCTGGCGCTCCATCTCCATCCCCATCCTGAAGATCCCTCGGGAGCCCGTCTAGGAATTTCCGTTCCAGTAAGATCGTTATTTGTCATTCGCCAACTCCTGGTCATGTGGCGGGCGGCCGCGGGGGAGGCCGGGTAGGAGCGCGGTCAGCTGACCGGAAGGGGCTTCCTCCGCGTCCTCCTTGACGGCTGGAGGGGAAGGCGGAGGCGTTCGGCCATGGAGCGCTACGAGAAGGCCGCCCTGAACGCGCTTTCGCCCCCCGAGCCCCGGTGAGGAAGGGGAGCCGGGAGCGGCGAGCCGCGCGTGGGGGGAGCCTCCAGCCCAGCCCTCTCCGCGCTGCTTCCTGGGTGCAGGGAAGGGAGATTTATTTATTTATTTACTTACTATTTAAGTTAATATCACCGCCCATCTCCCCCCAAGAGGGGGACTCTGGGCGGTTTACAATAAAAGTTAATGGTAAAAACATGTAGACTTAAGTTACAATCTAAAAATATAAATAAGATAATAAATGTAAAATCCGAGAGGAGATGGCATCACAACCAAGAGGGGATGCTACGGCTATTAATTATTAATTAATCCGCATCCCTGCTTTGAAATGGGGGACAACCCCCCCGCCCCCCCTCCCAGTCTGAGGCTTCTTCCCGGGCGGGAGGGCGGTTGAGTGTCTTGGAAGGAGGAGTGGGAATTTAGCAGTTTCTTATTTAGCAATTACCCCAGAATGTAGGACCATGTAGGTTACGGCATTCTGAATATTAGGAGCATTGCCTTAAGGAGAAGGGCATCTTAACAAGGTGGAATCATGGGCTTGTAGAGCTCGTGAGCTTCCCTCTGTTTCTGCTTTACTAATGAGCGGCAGAGCGATGCTCCACGAGCATCTTGCACATGCCAAATGCATTTTTACCTTTGAATTTGAAGTGCTCCACAGTCCTACCAAGGGACCTGTTCCAGCTATCTAATTAGACATGCACAGGCAGATACAGGTGCTGTGTATGGTGAAGTAGGGTGTGGAATGGAGTAGGAATGTCCTTTTTTATTGAAAGAAAAAGGTGAAAAGAGGTAAAGCATGATGTGTTAAATCTTAATGTAATAGGCTGGGTTAAAACTTGTTTTTCATTATATGCACTTGTAGAAATTCGAACTGGGAGATAGTGAATAAAGTTTGTACAAAATGTCTGCAGATTTTCTGGGCTGAGAAATGATGAGGTCACTTTGTGTGGCTGCTGGATGACTGGAGCTCTGAATCCAGATTTTTCCAACCCCAGGCTCGTACTGGCATATTTTTGAGATCTAATACTGGCTCTTTCAAGCCATACCAAGATACTTTCATTTTTAAGCAGAGGACAGCCAGTTTGGGTCAGTTTTCACCATATATAAAGACACTGGGTAATTCCTGTAGATTTTGAAATTCAAGATTGGCCATGTTGGTTTATTTTGGTATAAATAAACTGTTTGGCTGACTCAGTGAAGCAAGTTCATCTAGTGGGACCTAGACAGAAATTTTTTGTGTTGGCTGTTGCATTTCGAAGATAAAAACTAAATTATTGACTTGAGTAGCAACAAAAGTGTTGCTGTCAAATTGTAAATCTCTCTGAATTTGCTGTTGCTTTCGGTATAAATTCCAATGCCTAATCGGATGCCACTAGATAACTGTCACAGTGCAAAATGAAATTATTAGAAGCAAGCTAAAAGTTGATCGTTATGACTGCAGAAAAAGTATTATTGACTTAAATAGAAGTCATTAATCATAAATTGACTGCACACAATTTCAGTCTTTTGTCTCACTGAGCAGTTTATGATAGGTGCAATTACTTAACTTTTCCTCCAGATCTCATGCTTAGAATAATTTTGCTGTCAGAAACATATCCTCACAAATATTGATTTGCATATGCAAGCAGGTTTTTCCATCAGATTGATTAGAAATTCTTGTTTGCACATGGAATTTTCCAGTGGTGCTAAATTGGCTGTGAGATTTGTTATCCTCATTGTATTATCTGAATTTATGCTTTTTTCCCCTGCCTGTCTAAACACGTGCTTATTAAAATGCTGATGATCAGCTCACATATTTGCCCTTCTTAATAATACTTGATTACTTATTCAGCTTTCAGAAAGTCTGGCCTTTAGTACTTAACTGGAACACAGTTTCATCAGACACAGAATTTCTGTGTAAATGTGAACTTGTTTTTAAATTTGGAAAATCTTTTCACTTGTAATAATGCAATAGGATGTGTACATCTCAAAACACATGCATCAATTGGAATTACTTTGCTCTGCCAAAAACAGTTGCCTTAAAATGTTTTAATCTATGGTAGATGATAACTAGTAGTGGCATGATTCAACCAAATTTCTTAGCAATATTTTAAAAAATTGAAATATTCTTTTATAAAGCAATTGCTTTGCTATGTTTGAGAGATGATCCTTTTTGTTTGTTGTGACTTGTTTTTTGTAGAAGTGAAAGTTCATTAGCCTCAACGCTAAGGACACTTCTGTTCTTCACAGCTTTAATGATTATGTTACCTATTGGATTGTATTTCTCAACAAAGGCGTATTTATTTGAAGGTAATCTTCTTTGTTTTATACCACCATTTTTATCATTGCCTCTCTCTTGCTCAATACATTACTGTCTTATTAATACATTAAAAAGAATGTATACCTTATTCAATGGTGGTAAGCATCTGTTCTTTTTATTTTTGAATGACAAAGGTCTGAAATAATTGCATTTACGACTGCTTGCAGCATCCTGTGGTCACATGATCATGATTTATGACCTTCCTAACCAGCTTCTGACCTGAAAAATCAATTGGAAACAACTGATTTGCTTTACGACCATTGTGATTCGCTTTATGACTGTATGACTTGCTTTACGACTGCCACAAAAGTGGTCATAAAATCAGGTCCGGTCATGTACTGCCTAGCTTAGCAACCACATTGCTCAGTGACTGAAATTCCAGTCCCTGCTGTGGTTGATAGGCGAGGACTACCTGTATATGAGGATAGGCATGATCTGGATTGCTGTCGGTTTTCATAGTTTTGTCTTTTCATTGTTTTTTCAGGTACCTTTGGAATGTCCAACAGAGACAGCTACTTTTACGCCGCAATAGTTGCTGTGGTTGCTGTTCATATCGTGCTTGCTCTTTTTGTGTACGTAGCATGGAATGAAGGTTCCCGGCAATGGCGGGAAGGCAAGCAGGACTAAGAGGTCTGAATTGCTGCCTGACAGAGAGAGGAAGATTTGTGGGTATAGTGCGACCTCAAAGACTGTAAATTTAAGAAGTCTCTGTTTGAATTGGATGATTTTGGAATGGACTTCTTCTCATTCCCAGTAACTGCTTTTGTTTGTTTTGTTTTGTTTGAATGAATCTGCGATTTCATGAGTCCCAGAATTTAGCAGAGTTGGGAAAATCAGGAAGAGGAGCAGTTGAGTTCCCAGCCAGAAATGTTGATAACCTTTCTAGACCAAACACTGACTTTTGGCACTGTAAGTAACCTGCCAGTAACGACTTTGGAATCCACGTCTAGATAATGCTTACGTTATAACGTCAAGGTAATTTGTGAGCTTCCAGTATCAGTGAAGCAGATTGGATTCCTACGTCCTCTGGAGGGGGATCAGTTTTTGGGTTTGAGCTGACATTGGACTGTTGGTCTTACAGCTAAGAAACCCAGCTGTTTCTGGAACTGATGTTTATTTTGTTGGATGACAAAGCAATGATGCCAAGTTCATCCGGACTGTTACTCTGTGTGGTACCTTTTCCCCTAAGGTATTTTTTCCCAGCTAGATACCGAGTTGGTCAAATGCCATGATTTTGAATGCAGTTGTTCTGTTATTCCCTCTTAAGGAGTGATTTCCCTTAAGGGGAGACCTTATCGCTAAACGGATGAAGATGTGATACATTTACGACCAATTTCAGAGCCTTATAATGTTGATTTGGCAATCTAAAAATGTCTCCACGTTAAAATGTAGAGTTTGTATTATCACATGTTTCTTGGTTGACCAGTTGCTGCTTTCAGCAACTTTCTCTTGGTACCCTGTTAACCTGCCGCCTTGTCTAATGTCTTGCAAAGGAAAGCCTCCACTGTTCAGTCTTCAGTAATGTTAGTCCTCTTCTCTCTTACTGCTGCTGAAAATTACAGGCATCATGTGTTTGAATGACTTTGAAATCGGAATTCATCCTGAACTTCCTGTTGCCAGTTTTGTGGGGGAGGGGGGAATTCTCTTGTAATACGTTGTACATTATTTGTTGTGAAATAATGAAAATCCCCCCTCCCCTTTCATTGGTGAGATGGGTAGGTATCCAACTGGTGCTGCTGCAAAGGTGCCTCTCACATGACTGGCTTTTGTACAGGATTCTCTTAACAAGTAATGACTGGTTTCAACAAACTGGTGGAATGAAGTTTTCACAGATGTTGATCAGGAGCAATGTTTTCTTCAAAACTAAATTATTTCCCCTAAATCTTGATTATGTTGCATTTCTAGAGTCCCTCATGTTCTTTGCAAATTATTGTTGGGACTCAAAATGGCTCATTGAGGGTCTCCCACAGAGAGGAACCTCTCTCCTGTTGCGATTAAACACTGGAAATATTTCGAGTCTGAACGTGGTGATGATTTATTATTAGTCAAAGGTGCTGCAAACAAGATTTGCATTTTGTCAAAGAAGGCACCGAAGCTTGTGTGGCTGGTGCTTGTGCTGCAGTACTGAGGAATGATCTCATGGCCATTTTGAATTCCAATTTTTTTTGTACTGTACTGCTGATCATTTTTTTTCTCTCATAGATTAAATTTATGTTGTATTACAAATGCTGCGTTTTCAATAAAATACAGTCATAGAGTATAGATTCACTGCTGGGCCCAAAGAATTGAAAAGTGTTCATGTAGTAGTTTCTGGATCACCCCTTGCTAGCCGATGTGTTGTAAATATTGCACTGTCAGCGTTTCTCGGATGTTGATTGCTTCCTTGTACGTTGGCTGTCATGGATTTGTATTGTAGGATGTATCTGTGGTATCTGCCTGCACTGAACTCCAACCAAGAATATGATTGGGTTTCACACATTGCACTAAGTGATTGTTTTTCGACACAGCACGTTGTGTGAGACCCAGTCATTGGGGTATGGAAACTCTGATTTATGGTTTCATATTTTGTGCAAACCCAGTTAGCTGTGATTTATACAATAAACTGCGTAAATCATGTGTGATCCCAGTCTAAATTTCCTTCAGTTTGGAGAACTGTCCCCAACAGAGCCATGGAACATACAGCTGTCTTCAACCTGGTACCCTCCAGATGTTACGCATTGGAACTTCAGTCATTGTAGCTGGGAACTGGAGGAAATCGCAGCCTTAACACATCTGGGATCAACTCTTGGAATGTTTCCAGCATAAACATGCTTTCATTCTGACTTTTTTTAGTTCCTGTTTCTTAGTGGCACATGAGTTACTTCCTGCAGACAAGGGTATCTGATTCATAGAATCCTAAGGTTTGAGGTCTTTTAGTCCAACCCCCTGCCCAGGGCATGAATCCTCAGACCACCCCAGACAAATGTCCGGCCAATCTTTGCTTCAAAACTTCCAGTGACAGAGCCCCCACAACTCAAGGAGACTGGCTGTTTGATGGCTTTAATAGCTCTCGCAATCAGAAAAATCCTCTTTAGTTTGAGTTTGGATTTTCTGTAGAGTTCCCACCCACTGATTCTTGTCCTACCCTTGGACACCATGGAGAATAAACCCATGCCTTCTTCAAAAGCAGAGAAGAATAAATCTGCATCCTCTTCCATCGACCGTCTAATGCGTTATGATCCATTCTAGTTCTGTTAATAATGATGTGGTGGTGGAAGGACAAAGCGGTGGACACAAGGAAGCAAAACTACAGACGTGCTGGTAGAGAGAAGTGAGGTATGCATGATTTCAGTCTCGGAAAGTCTGAGAGCTGGAGCTAGCCAAGTGAGAACCAACCTAGACCAGGCAGGACCATTCTGTAAACCTGACAGGTATCACCAAGCGCCTGAGGTATTTACTGAAGGCAGGCAGGCAGGGTGAGAAGCCTCAAGAAAGCCGCTAAGTATTACTCATCCCTCTATGAGGCAGCTCTTGTCCCATCACCCCAAGCAACGATTTTCAAGCATGCAAGCCATGCTTCCGAAGACTTCTCTCCCTGCCGAAATCTCTGCGCTGCTCATTATGAGGTGTGGGGTCTATGCATTATGACGTATCTGCAGATGTTACAGTATAACTTCTTCTCATTGGGGGAGAGAGAAGAGAGAAGTCAATTTTTGGATTATCTCAGCACTGGCCCATTATATATTTAAGGTTCTGATGGAATGGCAGCTCTGTTTGCCACATTCTTTTGGGAGCGATTTGGGTGAAGGTTGTTGCAGTCTGTCTTCCATGTTATTTTCTCAAGTCCATGCGTGCTAATTTGCCCCTCTGCTGGTCAGCTATGGAGAATAAGAATTGTTTCAGTGACGAACTATGAAAGCTCCAGACAAGGAACTTGCTTTCCCTTGGCCCTCTCTGCTGGTTATTACGTGAGCTGGTGGATTATCATTTCTATTAGCTACTTTGGACCAGGAGGAGAACAGAGCAGGGGAGAAAATTATAGGGCAGCTTATGGAAAGGGTTGATCACAACTGGGTGGATTGAGTCATGGTGTCTCTCAAGACCCCCATGCCCCCCCCCCGGTATACCTTAGATGGTCTTCAGCCTAGTGGATGTGGCTGCTGGCAACCAAGGAGAGGACCTTCTTGGTTGTGGCCCCATCCTATGCAGTGGCCTCCCTAGAGAGACCCATCTGCTGCTTGCCTTGATTCCTTTTTGATGCCAGGAAAGGAGATTCCTTTTTGGGGCAAGGCATTTGTATAGTTCAGCTTGATTTTAAACGCCCATCGTACACTGGCATGCTGGACTTCATATGCATTGCCTGGCCTTTTCTGATTTTAAGTAATTTTAGAAGCAAATGCTTTTAAGCAATTTTCTATACCTCTGGAGCACTTCCATAATTGGGTGGGTTGGAAGGACAGTAACTTATACGTAAGTTGCAGCTTTGAGGGTGGTTGGGCCTGGCTTGGAATGGGATTCTTACAATAAAATAGGTATTAGGTATGTTTGCTGCCTTGAGTTATTTATAAAAATAATGGTGGGATTAAAATAAAATAAAATAAAATAAATAAAAATTCTTCTTCTGGCCCCTAGATGTCATTGTTGGAGCTTGGCCACAGCGGGATTCTTAATGCAGATAAGTGTTCTGCTTTGGCAAGCTTTTCCTTAAGAGTAAGACATCTGTCCTTGCAATTTAATAAAAACAAGAAGAAAAGTTGACACGTTTCTTTAATGGTCGTCTTGCAATGGGCCTCTGCAGCTTAGTATTTCAGTGTCTCATTCTCCTGCCTTGTCCCTGCCTGGGCTTGAAAGTCAAACAGTGTCTAACTGGTTAATCCTTGGATGGGAGAGGTACAGGGAATTCTAGGGCAGTGGGGTTGACAGGAAATCAAAAGAAACACCCGGAAGAACAGTGTATTGTATTCTCTGTCATCGCCAAAGCCAACAAATGAACCCCAACTTTACATGGATGTCTCCATAAAGCTCTTAGGAACTGAGTTTAACTCAGAGAAGACTTTTTATTTCATTTAGCGTTATAATAGTCCAGTCCTGTCCCTTCCCTCTTTTTACCCCCTCCCCCATCTTAAAATGCTAGTTACTTTTCCTTTGAAAAGAGAATCTACAATTACAAGTAGTACAGGTAGTCCTCAATTTACGACCACAATTGGGACCGAAACTTTGGTCACTAAGTGATGTGGTCATTAAGTGAGGCGTTATGTGACCATGCCTGATTTTACAACCTTTTTTGCTACTGTCATTGAGCGAATCACATGATTGTTAAATGAATCTGGCTTTCCCCATTGATTTTGCTTGTTGGAAGCGGGCTGGGGAGATCGCAAATGGCAATCCCGGGATCCCGGGATGCTGCAACTGTTGTAAATATATGCCGGTTACCAAATGCCCGGATTTTGATCACATGATCACGGGGGGCGCTGCGGCAATTGTAAGCGCGAGGACTGATCATGAGTCACTGTCGTAACTTTGAACGGTTGCTAAATGAGCGGTCGTAAGTTGAGGACTACCTGTAGTTTTTGGTGGGAGGTGCTGATGTTTTCCTTTTGCCTGGTGATGCCACATCACTTGTTTGTCAACAGTGCTTGGAGGTATCTAGTAATTGTATGCTTGTAGGTTGAAGATGCTGTGTTGTGTGGGGGGGTGGGGGGAAGGAAAGGAAAAAGAGCAGTCGTTTCCCAGCACAATATTTTATAAAACAGTAATCTTTTCTAAACACATTGGAGGATGCTGGGAACGAAGCTGCTGCAATATAATAATGATTGCGTTAGTCTGTCTCTTGGTTTGTGCATATTTGCTTGTAAATGAGAAGACAAACAAGCTAAAATGTAAAGGGGAGATGCTTTTGTTTTCCTAACGAGCTAGTGAGAGGATAAAGAATTAGAAGCTGCATAATTTTGGTTACATAGGCCATGAAAAAAAAAACCCACCTTTGGAAGATGTTACCACTGACTCAACTTTAAGTGAATGTAACTTTGATAAAAGATTGGAAGAGCTTTTTGGCCTTCCAGTCTTTCATCTTGTGTGCCAGCATTTATTTTCCATTTTAGGGTTTTTTTAGCTGTTGGCTCCAAGTTAGGGAAGCCATTCTCATTTCTTGCCTGCTAACCTGCAGGTAAATATATAGCCTGCTTTTTCATTCAAGCCAGTCACTCAAGTGGCTTTGGTCATAAAACAAATGAAGAAGCCCAGTGTAAATATACTAAAAAAATAATAATAATAAAACAATTAAAATTCAGGTTGGATTGTAAAGGCTTGGTTAAAACCAGGCCTGTTGGCTACTCTTTGGAAGGCAGAAAATGGCAGTCAAATGCCTTTCAAGCTGCCTTCTCTTCTGGTAGGTGTCTTCAGAAGGACCTCTGCTGCGGAACATTCAGATGGGTTCATAGCAGGAGATGTGCTTGCTTAAATAAGGACGTGTTCTAAGACAGGGATGGCCAAGTTGTGAGCTGCACGGAGGCTCCTGAGCTCTTCTCTCATGCCTTTCACACTTGCCACTTTTTATCTTTATGTTTTATTGATTTTATTATAATTCCCTTGACTGTTGTGAGTGGCCCAGAGTCATTGAGAGTTGGGCAGTGTATAAGTTTAATTAAGTATTTTTATTATCATATAAATCCCTCCAAATGTGCCCCAGGCAATCCAGAATAGCTGCTTTAAACCCAAATTTGGGCTCTCGTGTCCCTAGATGGCCCAGAATTGGGCCCCCAAATTATAATGTCGGATCATTTTTTTTTAGGGTTGTAGGACTCCTAAGTATGGGAAGCCAGCTGTTTGAAATCTGTTCCTCAGAGGTACTTCCTTCAATCTCATCAGACCTACCCCTTTAGATGATGAACTATATGGCTTCCTAAGCGCCCCCTCCCTCCCCCTCCCCTGCAACCAGGTGAGGGAGATGGAATTTCAGCCCTGAATTCTCAGTGTCCTTGGCCTAAATCATTTGGGGCTTTAAAAACCAACGTCCACATCTTAATTGTGTCTGGAAAGGAATTAGTATCTAATGCACATCTTTTAAAATGGGTATAATGGGAATCCTTGTATCCTGCATCAGTTAAGTGTTTTGCACCAGTTGGAAGCCCCAGTCCTCTGTGGGAGGATAGTCTCACACCAAGCATGTTCAGATGCTGTAGAAATTACTGGCATGATGCGCCCAGAGTGCTTGATTGGTCAAAGGGGTGCCTAATTAAAATTGAGAGTCTATTTTTCCTGTTTGGCCAAATGGTTTTATTTTATTGATGACCATGTTTTATTCAGGGCATGAACAAAAGCAGAGGGAAGCTGTAGCTAGAGCCTGGGACTGTGGTGGATTCAAAATCTGCCCCTGCGCAAAAGAACTCGATGCATTGTTGAATCGTTCAGCTTTTCCCCACACGATTGCTCCAATCCAAGCAGGCTGGGGGACAGGATGCCGTTCTCTTACATTGATACAGAACGTGGAATAAGCAGAATGAGAAGTCGAGGTTCTTTGTCACTTTGGCTTCCTCTGTCCTTTGAAGAGTTGCAGGGCCGTTTTGAAGAAAGCAAGGTCACCGTATCCTATACAAAAAAAAAACTACTACCACTTTTCTGATTATTTTCAAGGGCGCTGTGGTCTGTGGATGAGAAAAAGTGCCTGCTGGCGACTCACCTTAATGGTGAGCAGAAAAGGAAACTTGGCCTGTTTTTCTAGTATACCTAAGTGGTCTAAATTGGCCTTTTTTCTCTGTAAATGCAGCTCAGACAGTTGGTTTGAATCAAAAGCAATTCAAGTTCTGAATAGCAGCACAGGATAAAAGCAGAAGACAATCTCAAGCAAGGCTTACAGTTTCTTGAATAAGGCGGGGGAGGAGGAGGAGGAGGAGGAGGAATAATAGTAATAATAATGTTAATAATTTGGGAAAAGGAAAGAAAAGCTCCATTGAGATTAGCTGAGTTTTCATTTGGAAATGAAATAGCTTGATTGAGAGGGATCCAGATAAGCTTTTTCTGCTTTAGCTGCATCTCTGCAATCTATACTGTATATATCGATCAATAAAATAGCAATACTCTACAGTTTTATATTACTGTTGTATAAAGGATAATACACTGTACTTTGAAAGACTATTTTGCAAAACCTGTTTGATAAAAAAAAAAACCTATGTAGCAACGCTATTAAAGTTACGTAACTTTCTTCAATTTCAACATTTGGATTTGGTTTTTTAACAGTGGATTGATCCTCCATTGTACAGAATCATATTCTTTTGTCTCTCCTGTCCTTCAGAACAGCAAATTTGAAGTTTAACACGTTTCGTAAAGCCGACTTTTAGAGTTTGAGATAACAAGCACTGATCTATGAGTACGTAATGGTCCTTTTTGCAACCATCCATGTTCAATAAAACCAAAGTTCCTTATAGATTGAAATATTTCAGGTTTTGGCGATCTAGCTTAACAAATCTCTGATACACCAACTATTAATGACCTGGGGTGCTCCCTTCTGTCTGATATACAGAGATGCGCATTTTGGGTGGAGACAGAGAAGACTTTAATTATATTCAGATTTTAATGCAAATGATTCAGTTCATCCTTCCAGCATCAATGAACTGAAATAGTTGCCTTCTATACTTGTATTCCTCTGAATTTTGAAATGCAGTTACTCCATCAAAACATTATCACGGAATTGTTTCAAGGCCTAAGCTGAATAAGTTGATTGCATAAGCCGTGTACATAAGAAGGTAAATAATGGGAAAGTGTGCCCAAAATACAAATAATTGTGAAAATAACAGAAATACGGTATTGCAGAAACTGGGTGGCAAATGTATGCATGCTATTGCACACAAAATACGTGTATTTGGAAAAATTACTGTGTGTGTTCAGGCAGACTTCAATAAATACAGCTGACAAGTGTATATACAGAGGAAACGGAGCAAACTTAAAAGAGTAGAAAAATTGAAATTAAAGCAAATAAATTGACCAGTTCTTCCATCCCTAATGTTGAAGTTTGAAAGAACAGAATTCTGGACAGGTAAGAGATTATTGTAGGGATGCGGTGGCGCTGCGGGTTAAACCGCTGAGCTGCTGAGCTTGCCGATCGGAAGGTCGGCGGTTCGAATCCGCGTGATGGGGTGAGCTCCCGTTGCTAGTCCCAGCTCCTGCCAACCTAGCAGTTCGAAAACATGCAAATGTGAGTAGATTAATAGGTACTGCTTTGGCGGGCAGGTAACGGCGTTCCATTTAGTCATGCCGGCCACATGAGCATGGAGGAAGTGTCTACGGACAAACGCCGGCTCTTCGGCTTTGAAACGGAGATGAGCACCGCCCCCTAGAGTCGGGCACGGCTGGACTTCATGTCAAGGGAAGCCTTTACCTAAGAGATTTTTGCACACATGCAAAACTCCTCAACTGAACTGAACTCAGCTTTTCAAGTCTAGATTACAGATTACTAGCTGCTTGGCCAGAAAGTAATTTTCAGCTTGTCTGTAACCTGAATAGGAAAAAAACGTATTTCAGTTTTACAGTAATTTCCTTTTCTGATCACCTGCAGCCAGTTTTGACTCACCGTAGGAACGTTTGGGGCCTTAAAAGCACCAGGGGCTCCATCTGAGCCTTCACCCAAATCTGGTTTGGGTTAGTGGCGGGACCAGCATGCACCCATAGAGGAGCCCGGGCATTTGTTGGAGGGTGGGAGCGGAACAGCCACAGCCTCCCTGCGCATTGCTAGGCTGGCCATCAGATGGCAGCCAAGAAGTCTAATGCTTTGTTGCCATCTGCTGGTCCTCCGGCTTTGTGCAGCCCAGAACTTGCAACCAGTGCATCCTGCTGGCACCTAAGGGCCATTTATGTGTGGAAGCCCTGGGCAGAAGAGTTCTGCTCTCTCAATACAGCCCTGTTCACTGGCTCTTTCAGTGGGATCGGGGCCCCACTTGAGAAGTATGCCTTGGGGCCCGGAGAGCTCTCCTTTTCCTCCGGAAGATACCAGTTCCCTAGTTTCTCCCATCTCAATCAGTCAGTCTTGTGCCCAACTGTGGCTGCTCATTGCTCTTCCGTGTTACCACCGCATGCTGTAGTGACCAGGAAATACCTGTTACTGTTTTGTGGTTTCTGATTTGTAGAGGATCGACGGGTTCCTTCCGACCTGTTCGTTTCATCTGCTTTCGTTTACCTGTCGCAAGGGGATTGCTAGCAGTAGCATCTCAAAATAGGGCTGGCTTAAAAATCAGGATTGGAGACTTGTGGCCAATCAGGATTCACCAAACTCTGGGCTAAAGCACCAGGGGTCTGACCCGGGAGGAGGCAGATTTATGAGTTCCTTAAGAAGGGACTCCAAAGCTTTGAGACCGCCCCTGAAAAGGTCCTGCTCAGAGGGCTAACCAGTTTTCAGGCTTCTGCCCTTGTTTGAAAGAAACTGGCTATATTTGCACAGTATGGTAGCCTAGATCCGTGTTTCTAAACTTGGTGGCTTTAAGATGGGTGGACTTCAACTTCCAGAATTCTGGGAGTTGAAGTCCACCCATCTTAAAGCATGCTGGCTGGGGAATTCTGGGAGTCGAAGTCCACCCATCCTAAAGCTGCCAAGGTTGAGAAGCACTGGCCTAGATAACGGGTGGTTTAGCACGTTACACAAATCAAGGCTTCCCTTCAAATCATAAGCTTGATTTATTTGGAGATAGCGTCTCAGTGACGCACGTAATAATCTTGGCTTCAGCATGCTGTGCGGAAAGCCCCGCGCTCTGCCTGGTTTGGCTCGGCCCTTAAGAGCAGCCGGTGCCTTGCGTGATGCCTGCAGAAGGCTACTGTGGAAGTATGCCACCCTCTGGGGTGCTTTCCCATTTCAGCTAACCATATTCTGACCCACCTAAGCTGCCGCTGCTGCCGCCGCCTCCGGATAATTGGAAGAGGGAGGAAAATAAAGGTCACCTGTAAAGAGGCAATTTCAGTAATTAAAAGCAAACCACTTTCGTCCTCTTTGCCAGAGTGCCTGCTTCCTGAGCAGAGCCAAGCGAAAATCTAGGCCAAGTTGCTTTTTGTAGAGGAAAGAACATAAAGCAGCCAGCGATGGGCAATGAAAGCAGCGGGTGCGTCTGTCTCCCTGGATGGCACACGCTTTTTTTGAAAAGAATTGCTATTGTGTTGCCTTGCAGTTTCCTTCCTATTGTGTCCTGTTGTGTTCATGCAGGCTGCCTGCCCCCTGGCCTGGCGGTCTCTGCAGCCTGGCGGTCCAGGGTGGCTCAGGAGCATCATCCCTGGGTGCAGAGGGGGCAAGCGATTGGGGCTTGTTGGCTGGAGAAATTGGGGCAGTTGTGTAACTCCCAGTAGGAGCAACAAGGGCAGAGGGGAAGAGATTTGTTAACTCTCTGCTGAAACAACTCCGCATTTGCCTGGCTTCGAGGCCACTGGGTTGTTCTGCTCCTTGGCTTGTCCCACAATTGGCTTCTGCCCAGCAGAGAAACCCTTGCCCACTTGCACCTAACCGTGCACCGACATGTCCCCAAGGTGTCACCTGCCTCTTGTCTCACAATCCTGGCGTTGCAGTCGCATTTAACATCCCTCTTATTCCAGCAAGGAGAGCTTCAAAGAGAACCAAATCTGTTAGGTTCCGTTGAGTGTGGCTTGGAAGGGAAGCCAGGCTGGCAAGGGGCTGGAAACCGAGATGGGAGGGATCCACAGCGGGGCCAGCAAATTTTGCACCCGTATGATTTTGTGGTGACTCAGAGATGGGTGGGGAACCCTTCACTCAACTGTGGGCAAAGGCCCTACATTTGGGAAAGCGTGCTCCTGTTTTGGCCTCTGGCTGTAAGCTGTAGGCTTGCCTGCTCTTGTAGACTAAATTTAAGCTTCTGGGCCTTTCGCTCTCCTGGCCTTTGGGAAATGCTGCAGCACCTAGGACATTTGTAGAGACCCGGTGATCCTGGTCATCAAGGCACCTCTTTTCTCTCCACCCACCCCAATGCTTCAGTGTTAAGAGGGGAGGAGGAAGAAAACCAGAGTCGCTACGAGTTGGGCAGCATAGAAATTATTATTATTGTTACTACTGCTGCTGCTACTACTGTGAAGGTGAAAGGTCCCCTGGGCAAGCACTGAGTCATGCCTGACCCTTTGGGGGGATGCCGTTTTCATGACGTTTTCTTGGCAGACTATAGAGCGGGGTGGTTTGCCATCGCCTTCCCCAGCCGTCGCCTTCCCCAGCAAGCCGGGCCCTCATTTCACCGACCTCGGAAGGATGGAAGTCGACCTGAGCCGGCCGCCCGAGAGAGAATCCAGCTTCCGCTGCGATCGAACTCGGGTCGCGGGGAGAGTTTCGGTTGCAATGCTGCCGCCTGCCACTCTGCACCACACGGGGCTCTACTACTGCTACTACTACTACTAGTAATATCACAGTCTTGCCACATCTTTCTGTAGCTCAGAGGTTGAAAATTAAAAGAAAAAAAACTAGAAGAAGTTTCCTGCTCTGACCCATCTAGAATTGCAGAGCAAAAGTATTGGGCTATTTTGGTAGAAAACATAAGACGAGAAGGTAGAATTGCTTTGGCTAATTGGAAGCTCTGGTGTGATCTGGGGAAAAGTGTGTTTATAAAAAGCTGTTCAGATCAGTGTTTCTTTTGGCAGCTGTTCAGTGACCCATCTATTTGCCATGAGCAGCTGCCCTATTTTATGTGTTTATTACTAATCTGTTTGTAGCATTTATACCCCACCTGTTCTCCAGGAGCTCAGAATGGCTTATCTGGGCATCTCCTTTGATTTCATCCCCAAAACAACAATCCTATGAGGTAGTCCAACCCTTTAATCCCTACAGCACATTGGCTCTCACAAAATGATATGATATTCTCTGCTCCGCCTGACTTTTTTTCAAATAGCCTTTTTAGATAGATCAGTAGATAGATAACACACACACACACACACAGATGGATAGATAACACACGGAAAAATAAATAACACACACATGGATAGATAGAAGATAGAACACGTATAGATAGATAATACAGATGACGTACACACATCGATAGATAGATAACATAGACAGATAACACACACTGATTTATTCACAATATTTGTAAACCATCCCATTGATTGAGACTCTGGGCAGCTTACAGTAAAGCCAAATAAATCAACAGAAATTAAACAGGAAGAAATAACCTGCAAAATTAGAAGATAACACAGCAACAATGTGATTGTTATTGCCACTTGGATTTTATACTTTATCTTTTATGTATATTTGGCTATTTGTATTTGTATTTTTGTATGTTTATGGGTTTTTTAATTATTATTTTTATTACTATTTTTATTTATTAAATTTATATTACCACCCATTTCCCCGATGGGGGACTCTGGGTGGTTTACAATAAAAGCAATAATAAAAACACCTAAGCTTCAATCACACTTTAAAAACATAAATAAGATAATAAATATAAAATCCAGGAGGAGATGGAATCCCAATCCATAGGGGGTGCTGTGGCACCAACCACCCCCAGGTGGAGCTGTTACCCTCCCCATCCCACGCAAGGCAGCAGAACCGGGTCTTCAGTTTCTTCCGGAAGGCCGGGAGCGAGGAAACCCGTTTCAACTCCGTGGGCATGATATTCCAAAGGGCAGGCGCCACTGCAGAGAAGGCCCACCTCCTGGACCCCGCCAGATGCAATTTCTTTGTTGATGGGGTCCGTAGCATGCCCTCCCTGCCTGACTGGGTGGGGCGGGTCGATGTCACGGGGATGAGACGGTCCCTCAGGTAGCCTGGCCCCATGCCATGTAGGGCTTTGAAGGTGATAACCATCACCTTGAATTGGACCCGGAAGCAAACCGGTACCCAATGCAGCTCGCATAACAGTGATATCACATGGGCTGATTTTACAGCACCAAAACTGTCCACGCAGCCACATTCTGGACCAGCTGAAGCTTCCGGATACTCTTCAAGGGTAGCCCCATGTAGAGCTCATTGCAATAGTCTATGTGGGAGATGACAAGGGTATGAGTTCAGAGGGCATCTCAATCCAAGAATTTAATGTTTAATGTTTATTTTATTGTAAACCACCCAGAGTCCCCCTTTTTGGGGGAGATGGGCGGTGATAAAAATGTGAAATATTAAATAAATAAATAAATAAAAATCGTTGCTTGCTATCACTGAAGGCCAAAGGTAGGTTGGGATAAGATGACCTTAGGAGATGCCAGGTGACACGACATGCACCTCTAGAAGGTGTAGGACCCTCGGCTGGCCGACTGTAGATGACTGGACTGGCAGAGATGACTCTTGGCTGGAGAAGAAGCAAAATGCATCTTGACAGGAGGGGAAGCAAGTATATATCTTGACGTTACGACGTGGGTGAAATTCTACCCGTGCTTTCTTGATGGAGAAACCAAGCTGTTTTGCCTTTTATGCAAATTGCCTCTGCCTTGTCCTAATTCCCAGCAGTTAATTCTGTTAACTTTTCCAAAACCAGAATTTTGATGTTCCAAGGAGCATGAAATACAAGGCGGTCTAAAGATAGATGTAGAAACCTGTGATTTATGGCCAGTTTTCGGAAAACTGCTATAACAAGAGAGAATCCCTTGTAATTTTACGGTTGACAGTAATTGAACTGAATTGCAATGAGTCATTTATAAGGAAGAAACTAATGCTCGCTAAAACAACATGGGGAAAATGCTTAGATGAGAACCATATGCGGCGGGGTGTGTGTGTGTGGAATGGCCATTCTGCCAATGGCTAGCTTTTTGTTATTTTTACTTTGTATTTCAGTTGAAAAAATCTGTCATTTTCCCCCATCTCTCCTGCAAACTAACTTCTATTAGCAATGCTAAGTTCCCTGAATACAGTATATTTTGTGTTTTTCTACCCTCTACAACATGCACTACCCTTTTGATCAGCATTGTTGGCAGTGGTGGCTTCAAGCTGTCCAATTCATGCAGTCATATCTACCACACCAGCCAAACAGAAGCAGTTGGCTAAAGCAGTTGGAAGAGATTCCCATCCCAAGGCAAAATTCTCCTGTTTTAACCTTGCCCAAAGTCAATTCAGACCAAATCTTGATGGCTTCAGTGGAAATGTTGCGGCCAAAAGGCCCAAACAAAATACTGGTCATCATTTTGAGCTTTCTCTCCTAAATTTTTCAGTTTGGAAGAAGCCAAGCTGAGGACGTGAATTCGGGGCCCAAACTAAAATGGGCTAAACCCAGTTAATGGTGCAAAGGTCTTTCTCTACACAAGGCTCACTCATTTCTGTAATCCAGCCATGCCCAGTGTATGTTTGTCCCAACTCTTGTGGGGCTGAGCTTCCTCAAAATATTCAGGGCGGTCTCCCAAAGCCACCAAAGGGTGGCTCACTCCTTACCTCAATCAACTGGAGAATCAGTGGTCCCCAACCCTGTTTTCAACTCAGAATCTCCTGACTGTGAACATGACCTGCTTTTGGGCTATCGGGATCCCCCGGAAAAGATTCAAGGAAGCCCTGAAATGGTTCAGCACCTGGCCTGCCTTGGAAGCTAAGCAGGGTTAGTAATCAGGAAGGGAGACCCCCAGGCATTTGAGTGTTGTAGGGTGATGGACTGGGAAACTGGGGCACGCACCGCCCTGGAAGGTGGCAAAAGCAAACTGATTTTTTATTGCTGTCAGGAAAATGACATGGTTGTGCCTAGGGAGTCACCAGGAGCCGAGCTTGACTCAGCGGAGACTTTACTTTTTAAGCTCAAACCAAAGCATAGCGTTTTTAAAAATAAAACACTCTTCCAAATCTTTCTCCTTTCTTGCAAACTGCCTCCTTGCTGGGGAGGTACATCTTTCTCCCTTCTGGTAACTCCCTCCCGGAGGTGTGAAGCTGCTACTTCATTTTTCTCAATGAACCTGTCCCAGTCCGTTGACTTGCTGAGTAAATTCTGCTACAGGAATCAACATGCCTAAATGCCGTGTTAGCTCATCCTAACATTTTGCAAAATAACGTGTTTATCCAGAAGGGACCTGGCTTTTGGTCAGGCTGTCCTGCTGCCTCACTGCCCTTTCCCTGCCTCCCAATCCCCTCTGTGCAGATTAAAATTCAGGCGGCTTCGCTTTAAACTTCGGAGCCTTTCCTTCAGATGGCTGGGGGAGGCTGGTGCATATTGCAGCACCCATTCAATAGCAATCTGGCTGAGGAGTTTCCTGTGCAGAGGTGTTACAGTTCAGAAGAGACAGAACAGCAGAAATGTTGGCTGGAGTGATGCAAAGAAGAGAGTAAGGAGGTTTGTGAGCAAAGAGGACCTGAGGGGCCTCCGTAGCGCCAGGTGACAACTTTGGCCAAGCAAGAAGGTACGAGGCATTGATGAGGTGGGCTCGCTGTTCAGACCTGTTGCTATCGTGCGCCAACGACTTCCATTAATATTGGGTCAGTGAGGCTGAGCTCCTTGGTCAGTGGTTCGGTGAGTTAAGAGCCAAGACAAGATTCAGATGGGATTTCCTAGCTGACTGTTCACTCTTTTGGCAGTTTGGTTACACCATTTGTCCTCCATCTGGGTCACAACAGGGACCTTGCTGGATCAAACGATACTCAGGTGGGTCGGTAGCATGTGAATGGCAGAAACTAGGTTCAAAGAGGAGTTCGTGGTTTGTGGCTCAGTTTTTATCTGTTTTGTTCTATCTTGGATTGGTTCTTCCCAAGACTGGGTTATAAGATAAGAGCCAGCCCAGTGGTGTGGTTAGTGTAGGAACTCAGCTTGCTAGGAGGATAGATGGAGGAGGACACACGTCATGGTGGCTCCTGAAGGAAGCCAAAATGTTTGGGGGGTACCCGGTTGAAGAAAGGGGAAATCAATAAGCTTCATCCAGTTTTGGCCAAAAGAGGATGGTCCATTTCCTGGGAGGGCAGTTGGGCTTGAAGCAAGCCCATCCTCTCTTTTTAGAGATCCCAGTTTATAAAATGTTTGTGTTGATTTTTTTTTAAAATTATTTGTGGCTGCTTCAATCCCAGCAGGATGCGCCTGTGAACAGAAGGCAAACTGGCTCGGCAGCCAGCCACAAAGAGGTGTTGGATCAATGGACGATTATTCCATATGCGTTGGTTTGGGCTAGCGTTTTAAAGAACTGAAACAGATGACTTCGTTGGAGCTGGGTTTTAGGTGGCTAAAAAAAAAAAAAAAGTGAAAATGCCCGAATAAGAAAGCAAGACGGGTTTGTTCTCAAAGCTGTGGGTGAGCTTAACTAGGTTTTAAAGCTTGGAGCGTTCCTCTTCCTGAGTTCTAAATGCAGCAGCATATTGCCCTGGGAGGGTCCAGCTTGCGGAAAAAATTAGAAGTATGGCCCGTATCGGCCGACATCGAGAGGGAGAAAAGGCCACGCTTTCTTTCTTCCTTGCATGAGTCATTTCAAATGTAACCCTTTCAAAGTAGGTTTTGGTTCACTTGCATTTGCTTTGCTAAGCGAAAAGAAAGTGAACCTTTTCTTTTTGCACAATTCTTTCCCCAACTGCCTGACTTTCTCTCTTATCATCCTTCCTTCTTTCCACCATGCCACCATGCAGCGTGGGGACCCTCTGTTCGTTTTGGGCGCCCACCTCTGTCATCCCCAACCCTTTCAGCTTATTGGCTGGAGGGGGGAAGCGACATTCACCCACCTCATCTTCTAAAGCAACTGCAGAGAAACACACTGCGAGAAAGGGGGGGGGACTTGTTTCCTACCCCCACGCGCGCTCCCCTACCCCCACCCTGACGACTTCATGCGCTTGCAAAAACCGAAAAGTCACTCTCCCACAAGCCAGACAGCCCTGAGCGACGTCAGGGCCAGAAAATTCTCCCCGGGTGCCTCTTCAGCCCCGTCTGCCTGCCAGTTCCTCTGTCTGTGGTCAAAGCTGACAACACATTGGTCCGCCCTGCTTGCAGAAGTTAAATCGGGTGAAGCTGGAATAGGTTTTGCAGTTAGGTGGAGCTGTGGAAAGTAGGTCACTGGGTCAGGGACCAGAAGTCCTGGCGGTTTCCGCCCCTCCCCTCCCCTGATCAGGTTGGTATGGGTGGGGGGTGAAATGGGTCCCCCTCCCCCTCTTTGTGGCAAAAGACCGGAGAAATTTGATCACTGCTGTGCCAAAAAAAAAAAAAAAAAGTGCCACCTGACTGAACCAGCTCTTCCTTTCAACCAGTGCTGGAGAAATAAAGGAGACATTCCCTGTTCCATTGGTTTTTAATAATGAAAGGAATAAATCATTTAAAAGCTACCAAGGCTGAGAACCATCAAAAGGGTTGCTTTATTTCCTTGTTTTCAACAGGTTTGGCTTGAAGGCATCTAAAAGTTTGATGTCTTAAAAGGTTAAGGCTGGCACTGTAGAAGATGAGGGTGGTGTCATTATAGAAAGGGCCTCCCTATTGGTTACCACCAGATGGTGCCTTCAGTTTTCAGTTTGATCCTTGCCACTTGTTTCTCGAACCCAGTGAAGGGTCACCTCCAGGGCCAAGTCACAAAGGTTGCCTGCAATGGGGTTCTCTGGATCTGCACTTCTTCCTCTTCTGAAGGACTGGGGCTCCTCTGAGCTTATTGCTTTGCCCGGGGTGTTCCTAGCTCAAGACCTGATGCCCGGCTCATGCTGGCTGGGGAATTCTGGGAGCTGAAGTCCACACATCTTGAAGTTGCCAAGTTTGGAAAACGCTGATCTAGGTTATACTACAAACAAACAAACAAATAAATGCTCAGGCATTAGGAATCCAGAAAAGTCGAGCCAATTGCTTGACTTTCTATTAAGTATAGCCTAAGCATGCCATCTTTTTTTTAAAAAAAAAATTAAAATAAGAGGTGATACAGATAAAAGAATCAAGTACAAATAATGAAATACAGCTGGATAAATAACAAATCTGAAATCCCATCTAATATGCTCTTATACATCATTAAAAGCCTATAATGCTATATTCCTTATCCATTTTCTAATCAAAACACGTCCCTTTTAAACTTTCAGTTAGAAGTACTTGGTTAACACAATTCTAGTCATTCAAAAGAGACTATAGGTGGTAAACAATTCCTTAAAACAATACTGTAAATTGTATGTCAGATTCTAAACTCTAAAACCCGAATGTTGAATGTGGCACAATTCTATGTATAGATTGTAGTCTAAGAACGGTTTGCAGTTAGAATTAAATTTTGCACCAGATTTACTCCTTAAATACAAAGTTATTCTAGACCAGCCTTTCTCAACCTTTTGACCCTGGAGGAACCCTTGAAATGCTTTTCAGACCTCGAGGAGCCCCTGCACATTCAGGCTCAAATCTAGGCCAGAAGTCACAAAATGATTATTTTCATTTCTTGGGTAGGCCTATATATATGCATTAACCATGTTCTTAAACTAAAAATAAAGAATGAAACTTGCCTCTTTAATGTGAAGTTGCCTGCATTTGAAATAATATTTGAAATAAATTGTGATCTCCTGGGGAACCCTTAGTGACCTCTCATGGAACCTGAGTGTTCCACAGAACCCTGGTTGAGAAACCCTGGTCTAGATATAGAATATGTCTATCCAAGCCTGCTATTTTTTATTTCCTAGAAATTAAGCAACGTTTCCAGGGCAAACTGATTTTCTTGGGAACTGTTTTAGAAATCTGAGTGAGGCAGGTTTCTCAAACTGTTATAAAGAACCATTTCAGCTTCCGAACAGCTGAATTCATTTCCTTGGTCTGGAGTCAGATCAAGCCACAGCTTAATCTGGACTGGTTCCCCATGCTGTGGTTTGGTGCAGATAGAACCCAACTATAAACAAATGAGCAGAACAGTTGTCATTTTTAGATCATGACGTTTTCAATTTCCCATATTTTCCAGGCTTTTTAGAGTGAGGTTTGTTGAAACTCAGAGTTACCTCTTTTATGGATATGGCCTCATTTGTCTGCAAAGCGTATGGAGATGGGCAACTTTATATATACCACTATTACTTAATAAAGCCATGGCTTCATTTCCCAAATATTTTTCTTCACACATCCCAGGCTGCCACAGCAGAAGAAGTCAGCCTGGATTATTTTCTTTCCCCACCAGTGATACGTACTTTTAAGGTCTTATTTTTGAACTCATGACCTCACAACAGTGCTGTGTTAGGTGGATTGTGGGAAATGAAAGGGATGGCCTCTGAATTTAAATGCCCTATCCAATTGCTAGGAAGGAACTTTAAGAAGGGTGGAGACCTTGACTGATTATGTGCCTTCAAGTTGTTGTTGACTCTTAGCCACCACTTAGATAGGTTTTCTCCATGACTATCTGTCCCTGACCTGGTCTTTCAGGTCTTCCAACGATACACCCATCATCACTGCTACTGAGCAAATCCACCTTGATGCCGGTCATCCTCTTCTTCTCTTCCCTTTTACCTTTCTCAGCATTATACACCTCTCCAGAAAGCTAAGTCTTCTCATAATGTGTCCAAAATATGCTAATTTGAGCCTGGTCATTTGTAGCTCAAGTGAGAATTCTGGGTTGATTTGTTTGATGATCCATTGGTTTATTTTCTTGGCTATTCATGGTATTCTCAGGAGTCTTCTCCAACACCAGAGTTCAAAGCATCAATACTTGTCCTCTTCCTGCTCCTGCTCCTCCATAGAATGTCACAGAGAAAACCATTGTCTGCACAGTTCTGATCTTTGTAGGCAGAGACACATCACAGCATCTGAATATTTTCCAAGACTTTTATTTGCCAAGAAAACTATCTGAACAGGCAACCTAAAATGAAGATCTTTTAAAGATTGGAGGTTGTCTGGTGGTGATTAGAAGAATGAAAATTTCCATGACATTTGTGGGTGTGTGTCTGTGAGAGAGAGAGAGCGTGTGTGTGTCTGTGTGGTGGCTGGAGCAATCATCAGCTAGCAAGCAAAATAAATTGTAAGGTCTGGTATGACCTTAATTATTTTCTTTTTAATGTTTCTCTTGCTTGGTCACAGGAGCAGCTTGTTTCTCCTGCGGTCGCCTAGTTCTTCCAGGCAAGGTCTTCAGTGGGGTGGTTCTTCAGCCGGCTGTTGCAGAACCTGATGCTGTTTTTCAGCTGAGAGAGAGTGACTGACTGGACAAACGTCCCCCAGGTGGCTTCTGTGCCTGAGAAGGAACCAAAACCTGAATTTTCCTCCTCCTAGTCCAGCACCTTCCCCACTATACCACCCTGGCTTTCATGTCTTTTACTGTTACTGTGATTTGAATTGAGGTTTAAAATTGAAATGTAATTGAATTAAATATAGTCAACCCGACAGGTGTACTTAATGATCCTCCACTTTTGGACTATGAAACATCCAGCATGGTGGTTACGTTTCAAGGGGGGTTGCAAGGCTTTGAGACTGTCCAAGTGTTGCTTGGCGTGCTTTGGAGTGCTGGTTCTCACACCTCCGATACCTCTGAGGTGGGCCTATCGTCCATTTTGACTTTGCTAACATGCAAAAGTTGGCTTGTTTGCTTTATCATCATGACAAAGTTTAGGACAAGGGGCGCTGTTCGCATGAGCTCTCCAAAAGGCATGAGGTGTCTTTCGATGAAAGTCTTTGCGCTGTCCAGCAGAGTTAAGTGTTCTGGAATCCGCACAACTGTGGTACATGGCAATCATGGTTGCTTGGATGACTTTTATGGGCTTGTTTAGGCAGACCAAGGCCCCTCCTTGCCTTTAGGGATTGCCGAAACCCTGGAGATGTGTATGTGCACGCAGGAGAATGTGCCAGCGGCAAATGAGCTGTGCTCCGGTGAGGGATGCGGTTTCTTCATTTCACTTTCTGTCTTGAAACTCCAGCAGTGCAAGTCTCCACCCAACCCTGCAGTTGCCGTTTGTGGCCAGATTGCTCTTCTGCTCCTGTGACTTGGCGGAAGAAATATTTCTGGGCATGCTGTTCCTGGAAGAGATTTGCTTGTGGTTGGGCTTAATAAACAGCAGCAAAGGCCCTATTAAAGGAAAGGATGGCTGCTGCTTAATTATGGGATTATGGTTAGGTACAGAGGGTGGGGGGGCTCCTCTAGTTTTCTGATAGCAGAAGTCCCCCCTCCTTCTGCTTTGGCGCCAGAGCTAGCCCGAGCGAGGAACTCATCCTCTGACAGTTTTGCTAACCACTGCTAATTCTAAGCCACAATTGCCACTCATGCTTGGATGCAGATTTGTGAAATATATTTTCATGAAAAAGAGAGTCTGGGGGAGCTTCTTTTAGCAAGAAGTTAGTCTAAGTTCAGTTAGGTTGTCCTCACGTGTTCTTATACAATTATTGTATTACGTGTTTTTTGTTGGTTTGTTCATTTTGTTTTAGTTTCACATCTGGAAGGTGGGCAGCTACATAAATCAATCTAATATATAAATAAATAATAAATATTTAGGTACTCTAGTGACATTATATCTGGAACGGGCTGTAGGCTTACTGGCACATCATCCGTCCGCATAGATGATGCCAAGTTCAGTAGCTCTTCTCTTTCTTATTTCTTCATGGATTTGTGGAAGCCAGTGGACAAGTACACTGAAATTCTCCATTTTTTTATGGGGGCAATTCTCACATCTGTCCATGGGGACATTTAGAAGTAGCTCTCATAGAAATCTGGAAATGGTCTATCAAGAAAATGAGGGGGCACACCTCTCTGTCTGTCACCTTTCCATCTACTCCAATCCATTATGTCACATGGTTTCTGGTCCCCCTCCCCTCAATCCTGAATTCTGTATCCCCTGACCATACTCACTGGTCTACTTTGAAAAAAATTCCTGGTTCCTTCCCATAGGGATTTGTTCCCTCTTTTTTTTTTTTTTGTCCTTACCTATATCATCATCTTGACTTGGGCATGGTCATTGCCATCTGTTGGAGAGTGGAAACAGGCTATCAGGTCACTCCTTTATCTTACACATGAACATTTCACAGTAAGAGAATCATTTCTATTTACTTATGCCAAGGCTGAAGACCACTGAGGAAGGCTTAAATTAAATCAGATTGAATTTGGTGGCTGCGGTAATGTAGCATAAGGTAGACGACGAATAGAAATAGATTTGTAATTGGTGCCTGTAGGATTCACATTTAGTTACTGTGAATGCATATATGCACGTTGCTTAGAGTTATTACTTGCTAAATGAGGAGCACAGATTTGAGGCCAAAAGAAACACAATTAGTTATAGATAATGCGGTTCACCTCTAGGCTAGACATAATGAAGACATCCATGTGATTTACAGTGCATGGAAGGAAGTGTTTTGTGATCATCATAACAAGTTCATCAACTCTAATAATTTAATCTGTGTTAATAGTGGTTCCCATGGGGAGGTTTTGCATAGAACTAGAATATCAGTGGTTTGAGGTGGTGCTCAGTTTAATATCAAGTGTCATGATGCTGTCCTTTTCACTCAGAACTCAAAGAAGAGGTAATTGTTGTACATGGAATGATGTTGAGATGGGAGATGAGCTTTTTTCTCCATCAGAACCCAGTTCAAGGCAATAGGTAAACGTTGAATGGCACCGGGCACACAGTTGGGAAGGGCTGCCCCAAACATTTGGCTTTAATTTGGACAATAACCAGGAAAATGGCTGTCTTCCTCTTTTGATTTAAAGCCAAAAGCTGATGTTATTCCAGCATATACCTAGCCCCAAATCATGGAGTTAAAAAAAAGCAAATCTGTGCCCCCATTCCATCATAGTCAATGTGCATGGTGGCCAATGAAAGTTTGAAAAATCAAAAACAGCTGTAAAAACATAATAAAAACACAAACGGCACATCCCTGTGGACGAGATTCATGAAGAAATTATGGTTAGTTATCTACCTCTGTGTTGGCTGATTCCAGCTGAGGGGCCATGCTTGGGAAAATACATTTGTAGAGGATGATTGGCAGATGGAATAAGGGGTAAAGGCTTCCTGTTGCAAGCCAGCTCTCCCTGCTTGTCCTCCTGGCCAGCATCATTTTGGCAACCCCATATTTCTTTTTCGGTTTCTCAGGACCTCATACAGAACTAGAAGGAAAGCCCATAGCTTAGCATCAGAGCATTTCTTGGCAGTTTCCCTTTGTGGCACCACCTCTTCATGCCTCTCTCTGCCTAAGAACCTGGAGAGGCTCCCATGCGTGCCATGATACAAGCACCATTAGAATAAAGAATGTGCAGAACGCGTTCCACCCACCCACTCAGACTGAAATGTAGGTTAGAGTGCCTGCCAGTGTGTCCAAATGTACAATGATGATTGATCTACAGCTTAGCCCATCTTGTGGGCACCACCTTGAAGAAAGCATATCTGTCATGTCTCTTTTCTTCTTTGGCCTCTTCTAATCAAACAGGTTTGGCAAACAGGTTTTTTTTTTTCTGCCAAGGATTTCAACACCCTTCCAAGCCTCTTTGATTGGAGATGATCAAAGGTCCTTGACTATGGAGCGGTGCATTGCCGTCTTCCTATGATTCTCAAGGGAGCATCAGTGATGTTTCTCCCCTGTGCCAGGTGGCCTGGCTACACATCCAACATTATCGACCTCTGGGATGAATTCTTCCTCACTGGCAGCCACACCTGCTCTGTGGAACTCCCTGCCAAGGGAGATGGATTTGGCACCCCTCCTTGATGACATTTTGTCACAGAAGACCTTGTTCCAGCAGGACTTTGGGCTTGCTGATTGTATGAATTATTTTTCTGATACTGGCTGTTCCTTTTTTAATTGTGGATTTGCTGCCTCTGCCACCTTTCTGCCACTTGTTCTGGGAATGCTTTTAAATATCTTATTTTCTCCTTCATGGCCTTTGTAAAGCAAATGAGCAGATTATTAATGTTTTTAATAAATGAACATGAAGGTCGTCTTGTTACCGGCATCCAAGATTACTCACTTGTAAATGGTGTCAGTTCTACAGTATAAACTGTATAAACAGTATAAACTTTTTAAAAAACCTATGTTCTACGTGACATATTTTTCCAGTTTGCTTCTATTCAACAAAGAATATGCTAATCTAATTTATTTATTCACAACTTCTCCTTAAAAAGTACTCCAAGCAGCTAACAAGGTATTTTACAGCAGTATTTAAAACGCAATCCGTATTCAAAGCAGCAATTTTAAAAAAGGCAGCGCGGACATCTAAAACACGCCTTGATCTGAAGTTAGGAAAGAACGTAAATGAAGCTTGCAAATAGGCACCTTCAGTTTCTTCCTGAGTAAAAGGGTTTCAGTCATACAGGAAAGAAATAGAGAAAAACATAGAAACAGAAAAGGTGTCAGCAACCACCTGCTTCCAAAGAGATCTTTCCAGCATACTTGAGTTTTGAGGTTGGCAGAAACTTCCTGCTTGTTCTTCGGGGCTGTCAGTGACCAAAGGTAGAACAGAAAGGTTCTCGTAAATAATGGTACCCATTGCGTAAAATAAAGCAGCAAGATCCAGAATCGTTGGGAGGCATGAGCAATGTACCGCAATCCACAAGATGTAAAGCACAAACGACGGTTTCGAATAAAACATACACATTTCCACAGGTGGAAAGGATGAACCCCAAGTCTCAGGGGGGAGAAGGCTGTGAGTGACAAGAGCTTATAGGAGCACATAATTAGAACTGAAAATTAAATCTGATCTAATTCCAACCGAGGCCCTACCTTAAATTGGTCCTGACTGACAAAAGTGGGTCTTGAGATTCCTGTTTAGGTTGAGAGAGGCATATAAAACTTTCTCGGAAAACAAAAGAATATTTATAAAAATGCAGGGACTTTAGCACAACAGAAAATTGTGCTAAATGTGTGTGCGTGGGGAGGTTGACGTGAATCTGCTATGAAAACAGGAGCTTTGTTGTCGTTAGTAGGGGAATGCTGATTGATGACGGAAGAGAATTTGGCTTCATTCATAAATGACCTTCAAACTCAGACGTGCTCTTTAAGCAGCTGCAGTAATGCGGTTTTTCCCCAAGTCACAATTCAATACATATTTAAATAAAAGAAGCAAACTTCAGTAGAATAACTAACAGGCTCCAATTATGACCTGCTTTAAAAAAACACAACCCCTTTTGCACTAATAGTTTCTCTAAATTCAGTCAGGCTTACAGGATATGCCAGGGTGAACTCTCTTGTACTTGGGAACAGACGGTTGTGATGCTGGAACAGATCTTAGGTAATCTTTTTTTAAAAAAGGGCAAAATAATTCTCCACCGGAAAACATACCCAGGATGCAGTTTCTTGGAAAATGGTTAATGAGCTTATTGAAAAAAAGAAGAGTTTTTCCCCAGCTATGTTGTTGTTTATTCGTTTAGTCGCTTCCGACTCTTCGTGACTTCATGGACCAGCCCACACCAGAGCTTCCTGTCGGTCGTCGACACCCCCAGCTCCCCCAGGGACGAGTCCGTCACCTCTAGAATATCATCCATCCATCTTGCCCTTGGTCAGCCCCTCTTCCTTTTGCCCTCCACTCTCCCTAGCATCAGCACCTTCTCCAGGGTGTCCTGTCTTCTCATTATGTGGCCAAAGTATTTCAGTTTTGCCTTTAATATCATTCCCTCAAGTGAGCAGTCTGGCTTTATTTCCTGGTGTATGGACTGGTTTGATCTTGCAGTCCAAGGCACTCTCAGAATTTTCCTCCAACACCACAGTTCAAAAGCATCCATCTTACTTCTCTCAGCCTTCCTTATGGTCCAGCTCTCGCAGCCATATGTTACTACGGGGAACACCATTGCTTTAACTATGCGGGCCTTTGTTGTCAGTGTGATGTCTCTGCTCTTAACTATTTTGTCATTGCTCTTCTCCCAAAGATTAAGCGTCTTCTGATTTCCTGACTGCAGTCAGCATCTGCAGTAATCTTTGCACCTAGAAATACAAAGTCTTTCACTGCTTCTACATTTTCTCCCTCTATTTGCCAGTTCTCAATCAAGCTGGTTGCCATAATCTTGGTTTTTTTGAGGTTTAGCTGCAAGCCAGCTTTTGCACTTTCTTCTTTCACCTTCATCATAAGGCTCCTCAATTCCTCTTTGCTTTCAGCCATCAAAGTGGTATCATCTGCATATCTTCCCCAACTATATTTACCTCTAAATGATTTACTTTTATGTTCATCTATTTGTGGTGGAGTTTGAAGGTCATTTATGCAGGACCTTAATTTACTTTCAAATTATTTCACTGAGAATGCAAGAAAGAAGTCCCACAAGATTTTTTTTTCTGCCTGATCTTCTCCTAGGGAAGATTGTCTTAAGTTCAAGGTCAACTCCCTTAAGGATAAATAAAGTATAATTCATCTAGCTAATCCTTTTATTATAGAATATATGTGTTGACAGAGTAGTTTTAGAAACACCAAGAACATCTTCAAGGAACCAAGGAAGTAGAACATGAATTGTTGCATTGTTGTGTGTGTGTGTGTGTGTGACTGACAAATAAGAAAAAACACTATTGATGATAGATGTACATGTATGTATACGCATGTAAATATGTTAACATTGATAATGCAGCCATTTAAAAGGCTACAGTGGCAGAGGAACGTGATGCCTCAGTACAGTCCAAAAACATTCAGTTGCATGCTTTTAAAAACATGGGAAGGAGAAGTAAACTTATCTTCTTCTCTGACGTATCAAGATGTGGATTTGATGGGGAGGCAGTGGAAAGAAAAACCCAGAACAGTGTAAAAACCCATGTTAGAACCTTTATGGGACGCAATATCAAGACATTCCCATTTGGCTTCCACGGACATGACGCATTTGATTTTAACCGCCTGCGATTCTTGTGAGCACCTTATCGGTTCTCTTGAATGTGCGTACTTTTACTTCAACGACATCACTGGAAAAATAACAAGTGATTTTTAACAGCATCAAAGTTATATTGCTCTCTTATCCCTTTCTTTCAACTATGATTGATTATGTGCCATCAAGTCATTTTTTACTCCTAGCGACTACATAGATAGATTTTCTCCATGATGATTGATCCCTAACCTGGTCTTTCAGATCTTCCAATGGTGAACTCATTGCCCCTGTAATTGACTCCATCCACCTTGCTGCTGGTTGTCCTCTTCTCTCTTTCCTCCATCTTTCTCAGCTTTAGATCCTTTTCCAGAGAGCTGGATCATCACATAATGTGTCCAAAGCAGGATAATTTGAGCCTGGTCATCTGTGCCTCGAGTGTGGGTTGATTTGTTTGATGATCCATCAGTTCGTTTACTTGGCTGTCCACAGTGTTCTCCAACATCTATGTTTTGCCAAAATTACTAGTAGTCTCTTAGTCTGTTTTAGTGCTACTCTGATTAGAAGCTGAGTTGTTAAAGATAAGTTCTATTTGCTAATGCATTCTTTTGGATGGGCCATGGGTCACATCTATGAGATTCTGAATGCATATGTGCTCCCAGTTCGGTGCAGCCATAAAGAATCGTTTGCAGATTTCTACCATGCGTGCAGTTAGAGCAAGGCACCACATGTGGTCCACAAAGTAAAATGCAATCCGTCGGCTACCAAGTGCTGCACGTCTCTCCTGTCTGTCATCTTAGACCCTCCATAAATGTGGTTTTGACACACCGTTTATATTTGTCTCTTACAAAGCCTACATTATCTCCACAAATGGTTTGACAGCATCCCTTTGGAACTGAGCTTTCTTAAAAGAGTGCCATCAGGGAGGGAAATTGCCTGCAATTGGACATGTCACCAGATGGATCCATCATTATATATAAAACTTTTTTCCAAAGCATGCAGTGAATTGAAGTGGCGCTTTGAACTGGAGCTGACTCACGGCAAGAAACCAGCAATTTGTTCAACAGCTTTTTGTACACTAAGTGCAGGGAAAAGAGACAGAGAATATTCTCATAAATGGAAATATGCATTTGCTAGAGAATATTTGCCAGCTTAAAGCCTAATAATAACTACTGATGGATCCCAAACATGGTTGCTAACATCTAATTTGACCCTTAGTCTCAGATGAACCAGCTCTCAATGATTCCACTATTCATCTTTTAGTCTAATGACTACAGGTAGCCCTCGCTTAACAACCATTCGTTTAGTGACAGTTTGGACTTACAATGGTGCTGAAAAAACTGACTTACAACCAGTCATTACACTTATGACCACTGTAGCATCCCCATGGTCACATGATCACAATTTGGGTGCTTGGCAACTGGTCCGCATTTATGACCGTCACAGCATCCTGTGGTCACGTGGTTGCCATTTTCGATTTTCCCAGACAGTTCTGGCAAGCAAAATCAATGGGGTACCATGTGATTCACTTAACAACCACCTGGCTCGCATAATGCCCATGGTGATTCACTTAATGGCTGCCACAAAAAGCGTTGTTAAATCAGGTCGGATTTGCTTAATGACCACTTTGCTTAGCAACTGAAATTCTGGTCCCAATTGTGATTAAGCGAGGACTACCTGTAGAACTCCAAATCATGTCTTTGGTTCCCAGGATGTAAGTTTACCGTGTCCAACTCCCATCACTCCTACCAGAAGCCATGGGGCTAAGGATTATGACATTTGAAGTCCATCAAATTTGAGGATGTCTGTGCACTGGATTTCTTTATTTTTTTTTAAATGCAGTATGATTTTTTTGTTCACATGCACCAACATTCCTCTTTAGAGCCTTGGGGTCCTAAGGGGCGTTTCTCCTTCCGATGTATTCATAGCCAAGGAAAGTTCAGCTGCTGCTTATCTCTTTATTCTACCTGTTTTTCTGTCTCATCTGGGTTTGGAAGGAGAGAAGAGAAAGCAAAAGGTCTCTTTAGACAACCAAGTTATAATAGATGGCAGGAGAAATGAACCAGAAGGGGAAAAACCTGCCAGGAATGGAAGGGAAGGAAATAAAGACTGTCTGAAGAAGGAAACAGAAAGCATTAAGTTAGTGATTCATAATAGCAGATGAGTAACGGCCTGAAAGATTTTGTTTCAAGGGTGGGATCTATGAAGAATGACTCGTGGTGAAAGCAGAGAGCTTTTGTGAACTGGTGAAGTTTGGGCTGTGCCCAAGACCCCTCGACCAGAAAGGGCACCATTTCTTTTCCTGCCTTATCCTGGCCTATGACCATAGTAAAGATTTGACTTGACTTATCCCGCCTTGGAATCTGCTTGGGTTCCTACGAGCCGATCTCTCGGTTTCTTCTCGAAATGCCACATTTTGGTTGGAAGGAAAATGTCCTCCTTGGAATAATGTTGTTAATGACTCCAGTCCTTCTCCTTGTGTTCTGGGAAAGTTTACTCCCGGGTAAGCCGCAGGGATAAATTAATCTAATAAGCATTGGGTTCATTCTATTTTTCATCTTACTGCTGGCGAGAAACGTATGTTGGTGAATTTGGGAAGAATCTGTGTGAGATCTTGTAGGCCTTTTGGTGTATATTTTTCTTAATAGGCAGAGTTTTGAATGGATGATTCCTAAGGGGTGTATTTCTTTAAAGCGACTTTTTCCCAACTATTATTCATTCTTGTGTGCAGGTTTCCTCCAACAAATATTTTTGTGTTCATTTTTGAGTGGTGAAGCACATCCAAAACATTCTGAGAAGTTTAATATTCAACTCAGGAAGTGCAGATTGGCTTAACCTGCATGCCGGCTGCACCAAATTCTTCCATTAGCAAGTGTGCTTATGCCTGCAGCCCTCCTAGAGAGTGATCTTTGTGATTGTGGCTACAACGAACACATTTCAAACTTGGGTATTTGATTTCAACGTCTCTCCCTCGTTGGTGTGCTTCTTTGTGCTGTTTCTTCTCTTTTTATCCCACTGTTGCGGCTGGCAGGGGTTCAGTCCTGGTGTTTTACTTTGTCTTCCTGGACATGTAATTTTTTAAGCCACCTTTGAAATCCTGGGATGGGTGAAGGAATCTTTTGTAATAAAACAGCAAACTGTAGGTCAAAACAAATCCTCCTCCTGGATTAACATGGCAGTCTGGTTCACAAAACACTCTTATCTTATAATGAAAAGCCAACTTTTGATTTTTTTTACTTAATCATTGTGGTTTGTTAACTATGGTTTGTTATTTAATGCCTGAACCCATCATGACACCTGGACACTCCTGCCAAGTTCTTGACTTTCCTAATTTTATTTATGTTCCTTCAATTAAATTATTTTTTTTTAAAAAATTTAAAAACAGGAAAGGTATGTAGCACCAGCCTCAGGTGTAACTTGCATTTTCAGCAACGCCTCTCAGCCTGAAATAGAACTTAGAAAATAAAAATATGAATGGCTGCAGCTTTGTCTTCCAATATGTGGATATTTTGTGATTGGCCACAAGCACCATGGCACCCATTTTGTGAGGTTGCCAATGTTTTAAGGATGACCACTGGCCCCTAAAGGTTGAGACCTCTTTATGTTGTGTGAACCAGCCAGTTGGATGTACAGTATGTTTTTCTTTTAGAAATAGGTTCTACTGATTTTCAGTGAGCTTTACCTCTAGAAAAGGGAATGAGAGCAGGTAGTTTTCTAGGAATAATAAGGTAAAATAAAAATGACCTACATTTTGAATGCTTCTTGATTTCCCAAAGATCAGTGTTGCTAATTTTGGACAGAATGTCTTGGAACATATAATGCAGTAGAACTGGAGTTTCCCCACAACCCCCACCCTGTGAGATGGGTTGAGCAGGTCGCAGAGGTAACATGTGAAGGTGGGCACAGTCCTAAAGCAGGGGGGATCCAGAGGGCCTGAAGCCTGTATGGGATCCTCAATAGCTTTTGACTCCATCTCTCACCACCGTCCAAAAACTCCCCCCAAATGGTTTAATGTGGAAGAATGGGGAAAGATTAAGTATGTGAGGAATCATTGTACTAACTGCATTGTATTAATTTTAATTAAATTTAAATGCAAACCCAAGCAAATCAAATGTGGCTTTTCTCCTGGCCTCCCCTCACTCCTAGGCCAAGGAGAGCCTTTGTTCCGAAAACAAGCTGCGTTTTCCTGTCCTGATTTTACACCTTCAATGCCAGCATCTCTTTTCAATCAAGCTCTGAAATAATAGTTGCTTTTACAGGAGTTAGATGCTTCCTTGCCTGTCAAATTACTTTGTATCTTTGCCTGGACTGTTTATTTTCAAGGTGGTGTGCTGATATTTTTATCATAAGTTTTTTACTGGAGTTTACCAAACAGGCTGATAGGGCATGGCCAGATGCCAAAGAGGACAAGGGCTTCTGGAAGCAAAGTAAACTTGTGAAGTTGTCTCTTCCACACAAAGGTGCAAGAGCGGTTGTTTTGTTCGGCGTTATCCTGCTGCACCGAACAATGGAAAATAGGTGATGGGTCATTTTCAATGGTGCTTCTCAACCTTGGCAACTTTAGGATGGGTGGAGTTCAACTCCCAAAATTCCCCAGCCAGCCAATTTCCCCATGCTGGCTGGGGAATTCTGGGAGTTGAAGTCCATACATCTTAAAGTTGCCAAGATTGAAAAACAATGGTTTAGTCTGTTTTTGGGACCCACGTTTTTTAAAATTAAGTTGGGACTTAGCTGTAAATCAACATGTCCTAAATATGGTTCCATGTGAACAGAAACACCAGTAGAAGAGGATATAAAGGAGGCACATTAGCACTGATGGAAAAAACACACTTGTTGGTTCATAATGTTCTGAAAAAGGGATGAGAGCAGGTTTCCTTTGTCCTGGAAGTTTCCCTTACACCTGCAAACCCCGTGTAGATAGGCACGGCTAAAAGCGTGCGCTTTGCACCAGCTCCGGAGAACGAGTTCCTCCTTTTGTTTCAGGTTTCAGCTCTGACTTGAACCCCAGGTTGATGGGGTGGCCTCTGCTAGGTCGGCAAAGGGGAGGGGGCGGGGGACGTTTTCATTCTTGAGTCCCCCTCCCGTGTTTCTTTTTTTAAAAGAGGGCTTTGACACGTTATCCAAACAGACCCAACGACGCTTAGAAAGGCAAAGTCCTCGGCAGAAGCAGCCCATTCGAAAACGTGGCAGTGGGCGCATCCCTCCCGTTCGCCCGGATTGCGCTCGCTTCAGACGGGCGCTTAGCGAAGAGAAAGTCGCGGCGCGTCCCGCGGTTCGGGAGAGACGAGAGGGAGAAAGGAACCGGGTGGGTGTCGTGGTGAAGGCGCCAGGCTAGAAACCGGAGACCTTGACTTCTAGTCCCGCCTTGGGCACAAAGCCAGCTGGGTGACCTTGGGCCAGTCACTTCTCTTGGCTCTAGGGAGGAGGCAATGGCAAACCCCTTCTGAAAACCCTTGCCAAGAAAACTGCAGGGACTGGTCGCGGCGGTCGCCAGGAGTCGAGAGTGACTCGAAGGCAGGCGCGCGCGCGCGCACATACACACCCCGAGATAGGACTTTTTGGAGGGCAAGGAGAGAGGGCCGAGAGGAAGCCCCGCTTCGGAGCCGCTCCGATCCGCGTCTGATTGCCCGGAGGCTCGGCGGCATCGGTGGGTCGGCCCCGAGGCGGTTGCTTTAGCTAGGGCGCACGGCGCGCCTGGAAGCCCTGCGCGGCAGCCCACCTGCCCGGCTCTTCCCAGGGCTCCCCGACGGCCAGGCGGCGGGGCGGAGAGCCCCCTCCGCGAAGACGGAGCCGCCGCGCGCGCTCCTGCCCGCCCGGCGCGCCGCCCGCCCTCGCCTCCCGCTTGCCCGGCTTGATGCGGGAGCTGACCTACTTTCCGCGCCAGCCTCCCCTGCGCGCCCGGGAGCGCGCGCGCACACACATAAGCCCGGAGGCGCGCCCCGGCCTCCCCCCCTCCCCCCCGGGGGCGAGAAGCAGCGCCCGCGCCTCCCTCCGAGGCTGCCGCCCCCCCAAACCCGCGGCGGCTTCTCCCCTCCTCCCCGCGGGGGCGGCTCCGGTCCCCGAAGGCGCCGGGCTCCCCGTGTCGGGCGGCGGATCCCCAAGATGCGGCGCCGCGGCTCGGCCCGGCGCGCGCCAGGCTCCCGCTGACCCCGCCGGCGCGCGCCCGCGCGATCGTGCCCGCCCAGCCGGGCGGGGATGCCGAAGGAGGGCCGGGCTAACTCGAGCCGCGGCTCGGGGAGTTACACAAACCGCCGAGGCGAGTTTCCGAACTCCGTCCCAGCTCCGCGCTCCTCGGCTGCCGTCCCCGGCATCTCTTCGCCTTTGCCCTTTCCTGGACACTTTTAAGTTCTTTGGCTGCTTTAAAAAATTTTTTTTAATCCTCCTTTTTTGTCGTTTGGAGTATTATTATTATTATTATTATTATTATTATTATTATTATTATTATTATTGTTAGCCTTTTGGGGAAGCGGGAAAGAACCCGAAGATGACCCTGTTGGTTTTATGGGCGCCCTGCTCGGCATCGGAGGCTCCTGCTGTCGGCGGCCCGTCTCCTTAGACAAGAAGCTCGGTAAGGTCTGGCTGGCGGCGGCGCCGGGGCGATTTTCCCTGGCAAGTCGATAGTTCACCTCCTCTTCTCCCGGCACCATCGCCAGCCCCGGCGTCGGGCAAGGAGCTTGTGCGCAGGAGAGATGCCAGGAGAGGGAGTTTGGTGCTTCGTGGCGAGCAGGTGGCGCTGGCAAAATTTCGGGCTACTTTTGCAAAAAAACCAACAACGCTCAAATGTCAGGTGGTTCCTGACACCCTTAATGCTTTATAAGAGCTGTTTTCCTCTTTGATAACTACCTCTCCGGAATAACTTATTGGCAGGGAAAGCAGATATATCTATTTAGTGGTTCAACTGTGAAGCTTTCAGCTATTTCTTCACTGAAAGAAACCCTGGGGATTTCTAGGGAAGTGTTGCATAAGGAGTCCAGAAATAAATGGATTCTTAATTCATCGGGTTGCCCAAATCAGAAGTCAGTAACAGCCTAAGATACCCAGGATATCTTTAGTTAGGCTGGGAGAGATAACGGGGTTCTTTCTCAGGTAGATTCTCATTCTGGATCTGATCCGAACCTAGAAACAGAAGCATCCCGGAGGGGTTGGGGAAGGTAATTCCGAGTCTTAGGGCACGTTGGAGACATGAAAGCTCTTGAAAGAATTCTTGGGACTTCCTTCTGTGCCTCCTTTGCTGTAAGACTGATTTGCTTTAGGCTGAAATTTTGCTAGGTTTAGGGACAGAAGTTCCTCAGGATCGGTTGGATGCAACGGTTTTAGCTACCTGCCCCGATAAAGTTAGACGCTGGGAGAAAAAGTTACCCCTCCCAGCCTCATTTTGCAGCCTGTTTATAAACACCAAACCGCTCACAGCTTTAAATAGGTGTCCTCATTCCAGCTGGCAGAGAAACTAGTTGGGAGAACGCTGCGTGCATTGATTGGACCTGATAGGTATCTGATTATTGGCTGACCAAAATTGTCAATTGATTGTTTTTTTCTGGGTGGTGTTCTGAGTGAATGATGAAGCTGTGCCCAGGTGACTCACGGGGTGTCATCCTAACTACCATCTGCCAGAGCACCCACCCTTTGTAAATTCCACGATTCAAGAGTGTCAGATCAAGAGCTGCCAGGCTTCCAGTTTTGCCAGTCTTAAGGCATCAGAAGTGGGGAAGGAGGCCCCGAGGGAACTGCAAGGGAGAAGGTGTTTTGGCAGGCCCACCAAAACATACACTGGAGTAATGCCTTTTGCTTCAGTGAAGGTAGCTAGGGACATTGACTGAGAATTGTGGTCAGCTGGCAGACACCCCCTTCCCCCCATTTTATGACAAAATTGTATTTTGGAAGTTATTTGCAAATGTACGTAATAGAACTGTGTCCGAATAAATTACAGGGTCTTCAAACAGTCCTAGAAATGGTGCAGTCTGCTAAAAAGGGAGAGTTATTTATTACATGGGCTTCCTTTTGCCTTGCACAGGGAAAGCAGCATTGATCTAATTAATGAGACAAGATGTTCCATTTATTCAGACCTTGAAATGTCAGAAGTCCACCTGTTTGCTTTTTTTTGTTTTTTTTAACAAACCTAAAAACAGACAGTCCTTGTATACCTGGAGCAGCTGGTCCTAATGTTTGAGATTATTTTCACTTTCTTGGGGTTTATGTTAGGATCATCACTGGGTTAGCAACACCCTAATTGTACAAATATTAATTGCTTTACTCTGATGAATTTAAACTAGCTAAATCTGGATGAATTTACATATGGAAAAATCAGTTCTAAGGCCAACCCCCAACCCCCTACCCCCAACTCACACACTTTACTTGTTTTTAGATGATGCATACATGTTTCACAGTGGGCACTTTTTTAGGAGAGGCATTCATCCTGTGTGCAACAGCAAAGAAAATGTCAGTGCCTCTTGAAACAGGAAGGCGTAGAAAACTGTAATACAAAAACTGTTCATTAGGATGTTTTTACATACATTTTTCCTAGCATTTGAGTTAAAAAGCATTATTCTTTTATTTCTGCTGCCTAGCTAATTTTTTATTCCATTAAAAATCTGATTAGTCTACCAGTTAATTAACTAAGCATAATCTTATACGTGTTATATGTTATACTCAGAAGTAAGAAACACTATAGATTCTGTTAAGAGTAACCTATGTTGAACTCAGTTCAACATAGCAGATGTATCTGTGGTAGAAAACCTGCAGATTCAGATTTTAGCTTTATAGTTGGTTTTTAAAACCTAGTAGTAAAATTGGTGTAAGCAAGTTTAATGCAAAGCTATGGGGAAGAAAAAAAACTGCATTGATTTTTTTTTCTTTTCTTTTTACATTATACAAGGAGCATTTTCTCCTTTTTTCCACTGAAAGATTGTGGAACCATGTTGGTGTTCTACATGGACAGGTTGTGTTTTGAAAATCTGTAGGGTTTAATTAATCCATATCCTTTACTGATAAGGAATAAATGCACCATCGGTGTACCGCATATGGAACTTTGCCAGATAGGCCAATAGATTACAGAGGAGGAGACAACAGGAACAGCTAAATTACAAGCATGCTGGATAACTTAAAGAGAAGCAAATGTATGATCTTAAAGCAACCATCATGGATATTCAGCAGGTCATTAAAAAGTCCTCTTTTTTGTTTGGATAAAGAAGCTATTTGTGTAGGAACTTTAGCAGGAAGCATTTCAAAACACAAGCAGGCTGGTACAGGCAGCAACGTTACTTCAGATATTCTCAGCTTTTTAGGACTTTGAAAGAAGGACCCACACCCTCCATTGTTCTTTTGTTGCTGTGGGGTGATCAAGGGCAGCCATCTGTACAATGCTTTACAGCACAGGTGGGCATCCTGTAGGTGTCAGGCAGCCCAACGTTCCCCAGAATTGCACTGCTAAAATTCTGCCACTCTATAGAGATGAAAAATTAACAGGCACGTAAAATGTGTGGACTCTGGCTTGATTCCTTGGGACTGCATCTACGCAGCTTTCTTGGTAGAGTTTCAAAAATTGTGTGATGTAACTCTCTTCTGGATTCATTTATTTAAACATTCCCAGTCTAGTCAGCAGCTCTGGAATTCCCAGATGAACCCCTTCCAGATATTAACTGGAGCCAACCCTGCTTCACTCTTGAGATCGTCCAAGGTCAGCTACACATTGTCTGCTTGGGCAGACTCAGGTCTGGATCACTTAAAAAAGAACAACAAAACTCCAACCCCAGCCTTATCTGTTATTGTGGCCAATTATCCCCCCTACCCCTTTTCAGGTTCCCCAAAATAAATATGGCTTCTGGAAGCCATAAAATTGCTTGGAGCTTACCAGAGTTTGGTGATTGTTCCAGGACACTGACCATCGGGCTACAGTCGTAATTGGTGACCAGCAGAAGTTGGTAAAAGATGTTGCTAAGTCAGAAGCATCTGCAGGGAGGTGGTCAAAAAGTCACGGTGGTGACCTTGACCACACAAAGGTCTATCCCTTTCAATGTGCACCAGGACACCCATAAAAAGGGACAGGGCTTTGATGTTGCAGCCACCACCTTGACTTTTTGACACTCTCCCACTGATGCCCCTGAGATCACTTCAGCCCTCTAGTTATAAAGCTATTAGATCTGAGATCACCACTAAAAGCTGAGAAGATCAGCTTCATTCCTTCATACCCAAGTAATAGGTCAACATATTACACCGTATATTTGGCTGATGGGTCATTTGTGTCCCAAACAAAATGAATTGATTTGAGTAGTTCTAGACATGTTTGAATGTTACTACCTGGGATGGGTGAAGGGATTTTCAGTACTACATGAGGATTTGTCACCTTTTCCCAACCATTTTCCACATGTTCTTAGAAGGTGCCCCAAATTCTATACTGAGGATGGCTTAGTTTAGGATTAATTTTTTCCTCTTTTAAGCTCATAATTATTCAGCATGCCATACCGGATGCATGATGCAGCAGTGAAGAGTAGCAGTTGTAAAACTTAGCTTCTCATTAGAGAGACATGACTGCCAACAAACAGGGTTTTATTGCACAGTGTTACTGGCACAGACGGTGCTTGGCATTCTTCCCTTTTTGCATGTTGAAAATTTGGAAATCTACTTTCTGTCAAATAAAACAAGGCTGAAGAGACGGATTCAATCTGGAATTGAAAATCTCGTGTTTCTAAGAGCGAGCAGCGTTACTTTCAAGTCACTCTGACTGGAGACCCTGAAAGGGATGGTCTTGCTAACAAATTTCTGCATTGAAGGGGAGTTTTCTCCACCACATTGTAGAGCAGAATTTGGCCCTGTTTTCTCAAACTCTTCTGAAATGGCTTAGTCTCAACCTAGATGTATTCCTCCATTTTCTGTGCAGGAATAATAACTTTTACAAAAGCTTTATACTCAAAAGCAGTGTTTCTCAACCTTGGCAACTTTAAGGTGGGTGGACTTCAACTCCCAGAATTCCCCAGGCAGCATGGTTGAGAAGGTTGAGAAACAGGGCACTAAAGCATCAACTTGGTGGCTACTGTATTGCCAGATGGAAAAGTTGGGACAATCTTGAATTGCGCTTTTTACATTTTGTACTTAATTGCATTGGGGTACCCATAAAAAAATGCATGGGTTACATTCATAGATGGTGAAAAAGGAAAGAAGTATTAGAGGAAATATTTGCAGTTATGTTTTTACTCGATTAACTCCTGCTTTCTTTTAACCTTTTGTGTAGTTTCTACCTTGTTTATAAATGGCTGAGAGGTTTTCAGTACACATGAATTAAAGTATTAAAGACACACATGAATAACTGTCAAACTACCTGTTCCCATATAAGGGGATGTTCATTCAAGTCTCATGCAACTAGATTGCTTTGTCCCAGTGCCTAAAACTTGGGAAGACAGTTTTCTGGTGAAACTGAAGAAATAGTCACCGCTGGGTGCCATCCTTTTGATTTATGGAGGTGGGCATTAGGAAAAGGACTTCTAAAAATGGTTAAAGGCAGGTTTTTATGCAAAGAAGTCATTGTTTCATTTCAGAAGTCAAAAGGAGTTCTTTGAATTATGCCTGCAAACACCAGGAATGTTCCCAAGGAACTGAACACCATGCCTGGCAGATGCCAACAGGACATTTTCTCCTGTGGGCTTGTTTGATTTTTGCATAGCGTGTTATTTATTGATGTGATTAATATCCTACCTTTCATTCGAGATCCCAAGGCAACATACCTAACATGCCCTCCTGCAATTTGGCCGCACCACATCAACCCTTATAGTAGATTGGGCTCAGAGAGAACGGCTGGCTGAAAGTCACCCATTCAGCACCTGGAGCTAAAGCTGGTCTCCCTGGTGCCAATCCAACCCCTTAACCGCTGTACCACACTGGCTCTCTTTCGTGTAGTGGGAAGCTAGGCAACTGCATTAAAAAAAGAGGAAGAAACGTGGCTTAGTGTGATGTGTGAACCTATTTTATTTCTTTATTTGTATCCCACCGTTATTATTTTTATAAATAACTCAAGGCAGGGAACACACCTAACACTACTTCCTTCTCCTCTTTTCCCCACAACAACAACCCTGTGAGGTGGGTTGGGCTGAGAGAGAGGGACTGGCCCAAGGTCACCCAGCCGGCTTTCATGCCCAAGGCGGGACTAGAACTCACAGTCTTCTGGTTTCTAGCCCAGCACCTTCACCACTAGACCAAACTGGCTTTTACATGTAGTTCTGCGGAAAGGTGACTCTACTCTGTTTAATCCTACTAGGCTTTATGGAATCAAGCGTGCCTAGACTTGATTTTCCTTTGTGGCAGGGGAGGTATGCACTGTTTCCTTCCCCAATGAGAACTAGGGCGTTGTTCTTCCAGGAGTTAAAGCTAGCAGATCAGAGCTGGGGAATTTGTGGCTGTCTATAAGTTGCTAGATAAACTCCCAGAGAGGTAGCAATTGAAACAGCTACAGGTAGTCCTCACTTAACAACCATTTATTTAGTGACGGTTTGGACTTATGATGGTGCTAAAAAACCAACTTGCAACCGGTTCTCACACTTATGACCATCACAGCATCCCCACAGTCACATGATCACAATTTCAGCGCTTGGCAGCTGGTTTGCATTTATGACTGTTGCGGCATCCTGTGATCATCTGATTGCCAGTTTTGACCTCCCCAGCTGGCTTCTGGCAAGCAAAATCAACTGCATGATTCGCTTAACAACCACATGGTTTGCTTAACGACCGCTGTAAAAAAGGTTGTAAAATTGGGTCGGATTTGCTTAATGACCGCTTCACTTAGCAACTGAAATTCCGGTCCCAATTGTGGTCGTTAAGCGAGGACTACCTGTACACAATTCCCCAGCTCTGATCCCTAGCTTTGCTTTGGTCCGTGTTGGCTGGATTTGCCAGGAGTTGTGGATCGTCAGCATCTGGAGAGCAACCCTGCCTTGATATTTTCAGAAAGCAAAAGTGCTTCCCTTATTAACTATACGAGAGGGTTGGCTTTTCTTTTGTTTTTGGGGTTTTATGATGCCTCTGTGTGCAATGTTTCTACCAGATTGAGAGATGAAAAGTGTTACTCATTCTACCTCTAGCACAGATAATTTCCTAGAAGAAAAAAAACAAAGGGTGAGCCAACGAAAGATGCAAGGCACCAAAGGCTGAAGTGATGAGTCCTCGGCTGAGGAATATTTAAGAACCGTGTTTAGGGAACACGTAATGCCTCCTCTTTTTGCTAAAGAGAAAAACAACTTGAAATTTATTTATTTATTGTTAGCCTGAAGCCCAGATTTGACACTTGATAAGCAGTCCTTTGCACGGAATGTGAAATTCTTGGAAAGAGCTTTGCAGAAAGAGAATGGTAAAAAAGAAGCCTCATTCTCTTACCTCCAGAAAGTTATTTGGCGAACTTAATTTATTTTGCTCCTGCTTGTCAGCTGCCTCCCGTTTTCCTTTTTAAAGACAGATCTTCTTAGAAAATGCAATCATCTCTAACCCTCTGGATGCCGTAGGGACTAATGGGAGTCCTTGTTTCAAGCATTTGCAGATGCTTAAAAAATAGTTCTGTTTTGTAAGGAGTGAACAGTGAAATGTTGTACTCATTAATTTCACCATTGATTCAAAGCCACAGACAAATGTCTGCCTGCCTGCCTACCTACCTATCATATCTATCTGTCTGTCTGTCCGTCTGTCTGTCTTATCTGTCTATCCCTTTCTGTCTGTCTGTCTAATCATTCCTGGGAAATAGATCTGAGTAACATTGAACCAGACTGTGACAAGTTAATGCACAGACCACTGTTAATTCAAAATTCTTCTTGGATATTCTGTGAACCAAGTAAGTTGTCACCATCTGGGGCAAGGGGAGCATCAGATTCCCCACCTTGATATTTGCAGAACGTAAAACGGCTTCACGTGTTAACTATATGCTGATTGAGGCCGTCCAGAGATGCCTTGCCACTATTATATCTAATCAGACAGGGCTGCTTGATAGCTTCATCTCCAGATGTTTCATCTGTTGGCTCAATATGGTATTGCATCTATCGGTGAGTTAATATACGTGCTGCTGAAATGCAGTGCCAAATTGCCAGACCAAGGCAGCACTACACAAAAAGAGAGGCCTTAAACGTTTGAGTAGGCTTAGTATCCCTGAACCTCCAAAAACAAAACCGAACAAGGTCGATTAAGTAAGTTGAGCGTGGCTTCTGAAATTCTTTCGAGCTTTTACCAGCAGTGGCAACAGGAAGCCTCTGTCTTTTCTTCTGTCTAACGGAGAAATGTGCTGCTGCATCTGTTAGTGTGTTTTTGCTCTCCCACGACTGAACAACCACATTGCCTCTCTGTGTCATTGTGTGTCTGTGTGCACCGGGAAACAGCGGGCAGGTGCATGCATTTTGCTCCTGGTCACCCAACTGAAAAAAGAAAGGATGGTCTTAGAAACAGTCACCACTATTTGAAGCTGTTGCCCACCTGCCTGTCTCATGAGGACATACAGGGAATTTTTTTTTTTTCCTGTCTCTGGGCTATTTTTTAATCTTATCTTTCTTTTGCCAGCTTCTCCTCCACCCCCCCCCCACCCCAAATGTGGTCCTTTTTGTTCACTTCCTGAAGATATTGTGATGACGGACAGATCTCCTTGAAATGATTTCCTTTGGGTTAAAAAAAGTAACCGCCATCCGTCCATTGGCACTGGGGCACAACCTTATTTCTCCAGCTGTTGGGATGGGGGGTTAGGTAGCTCTTGTCCACCAAAAAATGTGTCCACTCCTAGATTAGAAGACACCCTGTACAGGCCTGAGCTTCGTAAGGACTACCTTTTAAATGCTACCTTTTGAATCCTTACATGCATTACCACACTCTGAATGACTAAAACTCAACAGGTAACACAGGTGTTACCTGTTCTACCACTGCCAACTTGGAAGGGAAGAAGGAACTGTTTATTGCAATGATACACTACTTGGCATTCTTGATGTCTGCATCGCTGTTTTTCTTCAGTGAGCCTTTTGGGACATGTTTGTGTGGGAAAGTATTGTGCTGAAGAATGATAATACTGAAGGTGGTGATAGGATCCTCTGTAAGGAGCAAACTGGACCAAGCAATCATTCCAGTGATCAAAAGTCTTGCTGAATCATGACTGGTTAGCAAGGACAAGGAATTATGGGAGTTGTAGTCCAAAGCATCTGGAGTGCCCCTGGTTGCCTATCTCCAAATTAGCTAGATTCCATCTTCTGCAGTTAAGCTGTTAGTGTATTTGCACAGCCTGTGTTTAAAACACAGATGTCATTCAGATGAACCTATCCTGTTACCTTATTTACATTTTAATGCCAAATGCTGATATTATCACATAGGGAAGAAGCCAATATGTAAATAACTTACCTGCTTTCAGCCTAACTGTTAAAACACTGGGAGTGATATTCCACCAAAAGAGAATAGTTGAATTTTATTTATGACTGTACAAGGAAGAACTCTGGGTCAGGCTAAGGTAGATAATTGTTCTTGCCTTTGATGTTCAAGATGACTTATATTCATGCTTTGAAGTCAGCTACATTTTCTATAACAGCATTCAACTTTGTGTATGTGTGTGCTTTATCCCGCTCTACTCCTCTTAAAATGTTTGATTATAAGTTCAGTTAACTTATAAAAGCTTCCCAACTTTTCCTGCTGTGCGTAATGTCAGCAGTTTGAACAAGCCACATGAGTGTTATCAACCAACTACAGTTTACATCAACCAGAGTTTGTAAGACTGGGTGAGATGACAACCCATGATTAACTTCAAAAAGCAGCCAAATATTCTAAACAACGCCCACCTGTGAAAAAGGTGGGAGGAGGTTAGTTTGGTCACTCTTGTTAATGTTCCTCCTACATTCAGGAAGTTGTCACCTCCTACCATTAAGGCTGTAACTGTGTTTACATATTGTGCTGAGGCAAGAGTGTGCCGCTTTTCTTGACCTGAGAACTTCATCAGATGTTAGACAGCACATGCAGGGTTTCATTCCAGACTGGAGGTGATTTAGGACTTGTTTTTGTAGCACATGAGTTACTTCTGGGACCACCTATCTCCATTTGAATCTGCCCATCACTCAAGATCCAACAAGGGTAGGATGCTCTACGTTTCCTCTGCAAAACGATGTCATCTGGTGGGATCCAGGAGGCGTGTCTTCTCTGTTGCACTGCCTGGAACAATTTACTCCCCAAGATTCAGATGCCTGGCCCTACTGCCATTCTGTAAAGTCATGAAGACCTGGCTTTTCCCTTGGGCATTGGGCCAGGATGGTGGACAAGCCCATCTGTATTGGTTTGATCCTGAACTGTTGTAGGCTGGCCTTGATTACATCATACTTCTTGGTTGTTTTATCTGCTGGTTTTGGTATTTGATTTGAATCATATGTTAGCTTCCCAGAATCTCAATCTGTGAGTTGGGCAGCCAGATAAATGGATTAAATGAATAAATAATAAATGTTGCTTCTTGAATTAAACTACCCCAATTAAAAAGTAGAGTACAAATTTTTGGTGCCCCGCTTGTAGGAGACAAGAAAAGGAATGCTGAAGAACTTTTTTTTTTATTTGCTTATGCTAAAGCATAATGTTCTTTGTTTGGTTTTACTGACGCATCAGCACATATTATGACTTGCAAGAGACTGTGGCTAGTACCTGATTTGGCAGGTCCCTATGTCCCTAAACTTTGTTTGAAAAAAGGAGTAGCTTGCCTGCAGCATCTTCATAAGATGCTTGGAAGGATTGTTGTTTGGGAATCTGGCAATGGCCAATGCAGCTCTGCTGGTTGGGGAGGATGGCCTGGTCTTGCAACTCATCTGGGCAACCCCAAGTTGGAGGGTGGGGGAGGTGGTAGAAGCAAATAGACAAATGACTTGGTCGGTCAGCTTCTTGCGACATGCTGTCTTTTGCCTTGTGATCACTGTGAAGTTTGGCCAACCATTTGACCATAAATTGAATTCTGCAGTCGACAGAGGTTCAGCGGAATGGGATCTAAATCTGGACACTGGGTGTCAGAAGCATTTTCCGTGCATTCCAATGTTCTTTTTACCCTCCAGCTAAGCTGAGGTTGAGTTACACGGTTATAACAGAAAGCCTGGTCTACTTCTTTGATTTCTCTGATAAAACAGTACCTAAATAATTAAATACGGCTCTGGACTTCATGAGCATCTTACTTGGCTATCAACCCGCCCACAGAACTGATGATCAGAAATCAGAGTGCAAAGAGAAAGGGGCGGGTGCTAAGTTATGTTTCCTTCTCTAACTGTGTGAGATATTATAGAATCTGGGATTCTTTAGTTAAAGGTCACATACATTTTTAACTCCTGCTTCCGGCTCTGTGCCTGCATTGTCCCCTAACTCATCGATCTTGACAGTGCTATGTGGCTGAATATTTACATAAATTAACTCTTTCTGAACTCAAGTGAATGAATGGATTCGCTGCAGTCAAAAGGCAGAATAACTTGGGGGTGGGACAGGGTTTTGGACAATTAAATGCTCTGGTTGTGTCCCTGCATCTCTGGATTTGGGAAGAGATCTAATTTAAAATACCTGGCATGGTTGAAAAAGTTTCTGGATTGATAACCCGGAGATTTGCTGGTTAAATTGTGGGCAGTTTCTAGCCCCTCCTTAGAATGCAAGTTTGTTTGTTTATTTGTTTATTTTCTATCCCGCCTGTATTATTTATTCTCTCTTGCCAAAAGTTGCAGCTTTGTACTATGGGAAACTATGTTCTGTTGCAGATTGGCATGTGTGAATTAAGTAAATAAACAAACAAAGAAAGAGAAGATCCTGTTGAAGAGCTCTGTGTGCTGAGTCATATATTTCCTTAGTTTACTTGTCTGTTTAAGTGTACAGCCAAGCAAAGGAGCTCTAGTAATAAAGATACGTATACTTTAAATTAAACACATTAAAGTCCAAGGTACTTGTTATGTAGCGTTGACAATAATCACAAGCCGCATAATGAATGGTCATGACCATCTTTATGTTCCAAAAGGTTAATTCAGGTCAATCTAGCAGATGTTATAAGACAACCTTTCTAGTATAGATATGCTGCTCCATATTTCGAAATAAATATGATTTATCCTTTGATTTGACACCTACTTCAAAAATGACCATTTGTTATTTGGAGCCTATATTATTTTGATAAAAAAATGTCTATTGCCAAATTCAAGAAATGGGTTGTAGCGATTTAGACCTAAATGCATGGGACTATGAATATGGTATCTTGCTTTGAGCCCTGGCTATCATATTCTGATCCTAGTTTTTCACCTGTCATTCAGCACACATATTGGCATACAACTCTGAGTGATCTGCTAGCCTGGCCAATGTATCCTAACTGTAAGCATCCTAAATCGTCAAGCCAAGTCCAAAAACGCCAGAGAATTCCTGGAAGCCTGGCAATCAGACAAAGCAGCCATCAACAGACACATAGAGGGAAACAACATTTACAGACTGTTCAAAAGAGACAATAGAAAAGCCAAAAGACCAGGACACTCCCTTGCCAGCAATCAACGCCCAGATATGCAAAAATCAACACTAGGAGTAACACCAGACGAACCATCAAACAGCACAATACGCCCTAATCAAGGAACTAGTAACTCAGGCAATCAACCAAGCAGCAAACAACAGCCCAATCAAAGAATTCCCAAGGAGAGAGCAACACCCCTGCCAACACAAGAAGGGCAAGCCACGGTATATAAACTGAGAGCAAGGCCCACTCCCTCCTCGCACTGAAGATGTTGCCCAGTCTGGCAATGAAACGTCTGCAAGAAAACAACAAGGCTCAGAGAGCACCAGGGACTCCACAGTTCAACCCTGAGCTACAAATATTCGCTTCGAATGTATCCTTATACTATCTGAGGTTCCACCTTCTCGGTTTTATTGCATCTCAGCTGTTGAATGCTTTCTGGAGCCCAGCTGGCAACATCTGCATATAGGAATATTGCGAGCCACCTTGACATCCTAAGTTGGATCTTTGATCCATTTTACTGTAGGTCATCTAAAGGAACTCTGTACAATTTCAAATGCTTTCCTCTGTCCTGCTAAACCAGGATGCTTCAACCATAATTTTTTGGACCAGGTTTAGTGACCTGGATTGTGCTTAATACTAACTCAGAGTATACCGCATTATCCTTAGTGTTATGTACGAGCTTTAGTCTCTCCAGGCGCAAAGCAGGGGTGGGGAAGAACATAGGACAGGTTGTTTTGGTAGATTACCTAATGATTGTCGGTAGACCAGCAAAAGCTTCTGGCTTATAGTTATTTAGCAAACCCAAGTCCAAACGAGGTTGTTAGAATCCCTGATCTGTGGCATATTACATCTAGGTTTATACTTGTATCTGCAAATTATCCCAGCATCCCATGCTTTATTCCAGCTCCAAAGGCACCATTTTATATCAGGAGCTATTCCCAATCACAGAGCGGAGCACAGAGCTTCTAATTTGGCCTGGCACCCGCTAAGAATGTCCACACCTCGATTTTGCAATTAAACAAGAAGCCAAAATGTTAGGTAAAACATTTTGCAGCTGCACCTGTCCATGCATTGGCTGGTGGACCTACCTGGATGGACTCGACAGTGATTAGATGTTGATGCCACCCCCCTTGCATATTTACTGACCTGAATTTTTAATTCTAAAGTACAGCTAGAAATGTAGACCAATAAAAGGAAGAAGAGAACACAAAGATGCAGTAGCTTGCTGGTTAAAGACACAAAATACTCCCTGATGATTGCCTTTGATGTAATCCCTGCTTGTTGCTCCCTACACATGTTTCATTGCTGGCTGAATGGAAATGCAAAAGCAGCATTTAGCCCTGGGCTAGGAGTGGGTCTGCTAGCTTTCTGAAGATGTTTGAGTTACAAAGCCCACATGTTATAGATGAAATTTACTTTGCCCACAATATTTTCACTCGCTGTATTTATCCCATGCCTGGTTCCTCGTAAACAAGGGAAAGAGCATCTGCAATCACTGCATAAATCAGAGAGCTTATATGTGGCTCTAAAATTTATAGGGGCTATTTTCAGTTAGCTTCATCTTCCAGGATTTGGACACCTTTTCTTCATTACATACTAGCAAATCTGGATTTATTTTAGAAAGACATCCAGATAAAATAATCCGTTCTGGACAAGATGATGCTCGACCAGTAAGTTTAGTTCACTGTTGAAAAATTGAATCATAAGGACATTGGAGGAATTTGTATAATTTCCATAGTTGATTTTTTTTTCTTCCAACTGTAATTTTTTTTCTTTTAAATTTAGCATTGGATAATTTAGCACTATCACTGTGTTTGCTAGAGTCTTCTTTAAGTGTTTAGATATTTAGCTTTTAAAAGTTCTTTTTTTTCCTTGTCTAGGCTTTTTAAAGCCCTGCCTCCTTTTTTCCTTTGAAGTAGTTTAGTATAGGGATTTTCTTATTTTTCACTATGTAGTTTTTAGTTAGATTTTTTTTTTCTTTAAAGTCTATGCTGTTTTGTACATTAATTGTGGGCGGTAATTAAATTTGAATAATAAATAAATAAATAAAATTTCTATAGGTATGCATAGATTCTGTAGTTCCATAACTACTTAGTTTATGTACATTATTACAAACTACTAACTTTTTTTTCCCAAGAAATATTAATTTCCGAGAAGGATGAACCCAGTGAGAATTGGGAGAAAAGGCAGCAAGAGGGTTACAGTTTCAGCCAGGCCACCATCTGTGGGGGAAGTTATGGGTAAGAAGGAACCCAGTGACACTTGTCCCTGCCCGGTTGATGGAAGGCTTCTCTTTTCTGTGTCACATCCAGGAAGAACAGCTGCTGATGACGCAGGCCCTTTTCATACACAGCATACATATATAAGCTGCATGGATATTTGCTTCACACATTCCTGATCTTGCGGTCCCTGAAAGATTTGTGTGCATTTAACTCACAGAATCATAGACTTTGGAGGTCTTCTAGTCCAATCCCCTGCCCAAGGCAGGAATCCTCATGCCATCTCGGACAAGTGGCTGTCCAATCTTTCCTTGAAAACCTCCAGTGATGGAGCACCCACCACTCCGGGAGGCCAGCTGTTCCACCGCTTAATAGTTCTCACTGTCAGGAAATTCCTCCTTGTTTCCAGTGGGTCTCCCTCTGAGGAGCTTCCACCCAGGGCTCCTTGGCCTACCCTCAGGTGCCACGGAGAATAGATCGACTCTCTCTTCCCTGTGGGAGCCCTTCAAGAATGGGAAGACGGCTATCACGTCTCCCCTCAGTCGTCTCTTTGTTAAGCTAAACATACCTGGTTCCCTTAGCCTCTCTTCATAGGATTTAGCCTCCAGACCCCTTATCCTAACTCCCTGGAAATAATCTATTTTTCATTCCTTGTTTTCTTTTTTTCTGGGTGGAGATGTACCACTTGAAGATGTACAGATTTAGGATGGAACAATTCCAACTGATAAGCTCTGTCATTAGAATGCAAACCGCTGGCGCTTGTCAGTTGCACTTGAAAACAAGCAGGCCCGAAATATCTGGGGGAGGAAGAAAAAACCCCCACTTACTGAGATTTGAATCATAAGCCACAAACGGGCTTGATCAGATTAGTCAGGGCTGAATAAAAATAGCACTAAGCAGAATCAACGAAATGCGCTCAATGTGTTCCAAACTGGAAGAACTGACAGCTGCTGGGTTTGAATCTCGGATGGAACTGTGAAAGGGTTCATCTCTTCGGAAAGCCCAGCTGCGGTTGGGAGGCGGAGCTTCAGTTTTGCCCTTCCTTGGAAGACAAGAGTGTTCTCACTGCTTTTCCTCTGTACCTGCCCTCCAGAAAGGAAGCAGGGAGGTGCTGGGGGAGAACCAGCCATCGGTCCCTCTTTAAAACTCCTTGGATGTACTTCCAGTTGGGTTCTTCATTCATCTGCATTGTTCTGTCCTCTGTTCCAGCACAGCCCAGTCTCTCTGCCAGTTCATCACTGGTTCTTCTGACTCCACTGTCCCTCCATTGAGCTTCGTACCTGGCATTGGTCCTTTCTGTACTGTGGCTTAGAAATGTGCAGGAAGGAGCAGAGCTGGGAATAAGATTGATCTTAGTAGTATGCCCCAAAGAAAAAGCATCACTCCCTAGGCTAAATTCTGCCAGCTCTTCTACAGATCTCAAGGTGGCAGGTGTTTCTGCCTGGAGAACCAGAGACGCTGCTGTAACAAATGTGTCTACAGTAGTCCTCGACTTACGACCATTTGTTTAATGACCATTTGAAGTTACAACGGCGCTGAAAAAAGTGACTTATGACTGGCCCTCACACTTATAACTGTCCAGCGTCCCCACGGTCAAGTGATCAGAATTCAGGTGCTTGGAAACTGGCATGTATTTATGACTGTTGCGGCATCCTGGAGTCACATGATTGTCATTTGCGGCCTTCCCAGGGGGCTTGGGACAAGCAAAGTCAATGGCGGAAGCCAGATTTGCTTAATGACTGCATGATTCACTTATGACCTTGGCAAAAAAGGTCATAAAATTGGGTGCAACTCACTTGACAACCATACTGCTTAGCAACAGAAGTTCTGGTCCTAGTTGTGGTCATAAGTCGAGGACTACCTGTATAGCAGTGTTTTTCAACCTTGGCAATTTTAAGATGCATATGCTGGCTGGGGAAGTCTGGGAGTTGAAGTCCACACGTGTTAAAGTTGCCAAGGTTGAGAAACCCTGGTCTATAGAATGGCACTGAGGTTAGGAAACTAGGTCTGCTGGCACATATCTGTTCCATAGTCCAGCCTGCTTCTCCTCTTTCCCCTGAAAATTATATTTCTATAATATATTCTTAACTGAGAATCTCCAGTCTGCTCCTGAAAGCTCAATTCCCATGATGCTTTGAAGGAAGTCACAACAGATAAATTTATATAAAACTAAGATGCTTGTATTGTGGATGTGTCCTAGTTTTCTTCTGTGCTTATCATTTCTTTAGATATCGCTTCTGTCCCTATGCCATTGTCAGTACACAAGGCTGTGCTCTGTTAATTATTCTTTCTCCATGACACAACCTCAGAGGAACACAGGAGCTTAGCACTGTGAAGAAAACTGTCTTCCAGTTTCCTGAAAGTTTACTTTCCCAACAAAACAGGTTCTGTTTTAATATGTCATTCACAGGTTCAGGGTGTATTAAGCTTTCCTTAGAACATATATACAGGTAGTCCTTGCTTAACGAATTTTGGATGCTAAGCAAAGGGGTCATTAAGTGAATCCAACCTGATTTTATGACCTTTTTTGCAGCAGTCATTAAGTGAAACACTGTGGGCATTAAGCAAACCATATGGTTGTTAAGCAAATCACGCAGTCATTGATTTTGCTTGCCAGAAGCCAGCTGGAAAAGTTGCAAATGGTAATCACGTGACCATGGGATGCTGTGACGGTCATAAATGTGAACCAGTTGCCAAGCACACAAATTGTAATCATGTGACTGCAGTGATGCTGGGATGGTTGTAAGTGTGAGTTTCGGTCATAAGTCGGTTTGTTCAGCACTGTTGTAAGTCTGAACCATCACTAAATGAATGGGTCTGCACCATCACTAAATGAATGGTTGTTAAGCGAGGACTGTGTGTGTGTGTGTGTATGTGTGTATAGTGAGAGAAAGAGAAAGAGATGTGAGTTGGCCAAGTCTCTGGTGGTGATGTGCATCTCCCCATCCTGAAGCCTTGCTGGCTTTCCCCCATTCCTAACGCTCCCCCCCACAGTAAGCCACCATGGACTGCATTTTCTTTCATGTGTAAGGATTGAAGCTGGTGAGGTAGGAACAACACTTTTGATGCAATGGCAAGGTGGAAAGCCAACAAGGGATGGGATGGTCACACACACATTTCAGCCATCTCCTGGTTCAGCATTCTCTTTGTAAGAAATGTTGAAAGCCAATTTCCTCTCAACGAATTCAGTGAGAACGGGTAGGAAAAAAAACGGGGAAATGGCTGGAATCACTCCAGGAGAGATCTCTGGGAAGACTAGATGCCACTACGTGATTCGGTTGCTATCCATTTCCTCCTTCTGCGCTCCCCCTCCCCTGCCTCTTTGTCATCTGCTTTGAGATTATATCCATGGCGTTAAGAAGGTTACTGGGCCATGAAGTGGAGTTCAGCTGCGAACCGCCATCATTTCAGGATTTGCGAGCGACATGGGGTTAATGAACAACGGTGACCTGCAGAACTCAGACGCCTGGCCTCGTTTATGGCACCTTTAACTTTTGCTTGAAATAAGACGTGTAGAGCTTTAAAAGGGTGGTGAAGTCAGTTCATGTGTTTCCTTGCCAAGATTCATTTTAAGAGGCAAGCTGAACAGAATTTATGTAGAAGATTTAAACCCTGAGGATTTGTACCAAAGGCAAATTGATTATGTCTTACTGTACTTGTCTTAAGATTCCTACCCTTAGTTTTGCAGTTACTGGCTGAAGTTCTAATTTTTTATTGAAGATATCCCTGGAAATTGGTGAATGATTTCCTAATTACCAAAAATTCCAGGTATTTCTTCTCCCAGGAAAATACACAGGTAGAAATCAGAAACTAGTGATGAATACTGCAATCCTATATATACTTAGTTTAGGAATGAATACCACTAACTCTGTGGGGATTATTTTTGATTTATTTCTTCAATTTCTAAGGCCATTGAAATGACTCTGCTCCAGAGTAGAGATACATAGAATTGCACTCTCACTTTCTCTGGAAAGAACTGGTTTTGGAAAGAAGCAAATGCCCAAACTTATTTTGTTCAGAGTTAATAAATCTGTGTATTATTTTGTCTATAGTACTAAAAATACAGTAGTGACCAGCTCTTCTTTTAATCTGGCTCCCTGTTGGTTATTAAAGAAAAGCTATATGAGAAAAAAAAAAGCACAATCATATTTAGTTATATTTTCAGGGAGTATACTGCACTAAACTAATATGATAAATGGTGATACAAAAGTGTTTTTAATAAAATAAATCAATGGGGGGGGGACTAATGTGTGGGCACAGTTATAAAAGTTGCTGAGACGATATATAAATACTTTCAAAGTTGTATCCTCTGAGCAAGCCACACGTTAAAAAGGGGGTTTTAGAACTAAAAATTTCATTTGGTCCAAAGAATGGGTTATTGTTATACAACTTTAGAAAAAGCTGGAGGTAATTCAGATTGGGAACATGGCTTGGAGAGAGAGAGAGAGAGAGACCTTAACTTTTCCCCCCCGTCCTATTTTTCTGCCAACCACTGAAATGTCAAAGATGAAGATGTGATGTTGAGAATGGGTGAGTAAAGACTCTGTCATTTTCTTGCCATTTGCGACTTTCCCAGGGGGCTTGTGACAAGCAAACTCAATGGGGGAAGCTGGATTCGCTTAACTACCTCATGATTCGCTTAACAACTATGGTGATACGCTTAACAACCATGGCAAAAAAGGTTGTAAAATTGGGTGCGACTCACTTAACAACTGCATTTAGTGACAGAAGTTCCAGTCCCAATTGTGGTCATAAGTCAAGGACTACCTGTATAAGCAGTGTTTCTCAACCTTGGCAACTTTAAGATGTGTGGACCTCAACCATGCTGGCTGGGGAATTCTGGGAGTTGAAGTCCACACGTCTTAAAGTTGCCAAGGATGAAAAACACTGGTCTATAGAATGGCACTGAGGTTAAGAAACTAGGTCTGTTGTCATTTTCTTGGCAAGAGCTCAGAAGTGGTTTGCCGTGACTGACTTCTGTATCTTTTCTTGACTTTCCAGTCTAACCTAGAGCCGTAAGGTTGCCTTACTACCCAATTCGTGACCTCATCCAACCCTGCTGAGATTTTCAGGTCAGTCAAGGCCAGCTCAGTGCCTTGGATCATGTGACTCTAATCTGCGAAGCAGCTTGCTTGCTTGCTAGCTAGCTTGCTTGTAAAGAACTGTTGGTGAAGCCAACTGAATACCAGCTAGGTTTAATACAGGTGTGGTTGCAGATCTGAATTACTTCTGCGCATTTAGAGCATTTTGATTCATCTCCCAGGGAAGCTGAAGCCCTGATTTATATAGGCTTCTCTAGCAGACATTTGCAGTTGGACATCAATTAGCTGCTCAACTTCAGAAGTATCAGCAGGAGCCTGGCTTCGTTGCCCATTGCAACTTGCAACTCCCCTTCATCCATCCAAGTGTGATATTGGTGAGATAGGGAACTTTAACCCAGGAGTTTGGTATCTATGACATGGGAAATGCAACTATAACATGGGAGTTTGGTATTTAGTCATGGGGAACAGAAAATCCATGGGTTAGCCTGGAAAAATTATGTGTATGCATGTATCCAGCAGGATAACTGCCCCACTAAGTAGACCAGGCCATGAATCAACTCCGCAGGAAGGCTAAAGCTGCTTTTATTGAGGTTGGCTCTAATAACAGAATCTTGCAAGTCTGAATGTTCTGCGTCTTCCTCCCCTCTTTTAGTTCAGTGAATCAGGGGTCTGTCTATCTGAGCCGCTTCTGAATGTGATCTTGTCGCTCTGGCCTTAAAAAATGTTTCAGCCCCCTTTGCCTAGTTAACAGTTCTCGCATATCTCCATCAAGGTCATCTTCCTTACTCTCTACAGTAACACAACATCCCTTGAGCTGTTTGTATTAGAAGGAGAGAGATACTATACAGCCATGTTTCTCAACCTTGGCAATTTTAAGATGTGTGGACTTTAACTCCCAGAATTCCCCAGCCAGCCTGGCTGGTTGGGGAATTCTGGGAGTTGAAGTCCACATATCTTAAACTTGCCAAGGTTGAGAAACACTGCTCTATATAATACTTTTCGTTGGCATACTGGGAAGTATGATTGGTTAGCACAAAGGACATGCTGGGGCAATCACTTCACTGTACTTAAAGCTTAAACCTTTGGATTTAATTTGGTTCTGAGCTTTGCCCTTTTTATGATTTCCTACTTAACCAGATTGCTCTTTGAGTTATTATTACTGTCATTCCTAGCAATAGATCAGTTGTCTGGTGAGAAGAACTCCATAGTCTTACCTATTTCTCCCTTTCTGAAGAATGCCTTGTTTTCCTTCGGCAACAGCAAGGCTGGATAAACAAACCTTTAACCACACCCAGGGAGTGCAACCAGTATTTTGATACCCACATTGCTCGACTAGTCTGGCATTGTTGTTTTTTTTTGATGGAGATGTGATTGCAAGAGCATTAACAGAATGGGGTCGACTTTGTTCAGAACTGTTGATTGATTGATTGATTGATTGATTATATGCAATCAAGTCGGTGCTGACTCCAACCACCACTGTCAGCCCTACTTGGTAGTCCAGACTCAAACACCAAAGTCATGATTGCTAAAAAGAGGGAATGGAATAATCCTATGTAACCTCTCACAGACCACATATAAAAGCTTAAAACTGCCCTAAGACTTTTGGGACACCCTGCACCACATACATCCATAGACACACACACGCATAAACACACAGAGTATGCCAAAAGTCAGGCCCCATAGACTAATCGTAATACATTTTATTAATTATTTCCCCCCCAGAGAAAACGTTACTGTAGTTAGGAAGGTTCAAACATCATGCATCAAATGAGTAAGGAAGAGTTTAGAAGAAAATGGCAACCAATTTGAGCATTTAATATAATTTCTATAATGCATGGTCTACGGGGCCTGACATTTGGTACACTATATATATATAGCCTGTGGGAATGAGGCCTTTCTAGCATCCAGAAGCTTGAGAAAGTGGATCGCTGAGATGGAAGCGAAGAGCCGGGTTGTGTGAAGACCCTGTTGCAATTTCAGACCCATGGATTGTTTATTGATTGTTTTCAGCCATACAGATCGAAAAGCCAATCAAACACCTTAAAGAAATCATCCAGGTGGATGAGTCTAAGGTTATCCCTACTATTGCTTAATATTACAGTATCACTCATTTGGTTTACTATAAATTATATTTTTGAGCTTCTATGGAGGAGGGGGGCGGTCAGAAAGCTGGTCTCTACTCCTAGTCTAATAGCAACAGGAGGTGCAACACATTTAGGGGGCAGTAAATGAAAACTATAGCAAAATAGGGATGCCCCCGTTTGATAAAGACCCTCCCCAATTTCCCCTTCTCAAGCCTACATTCTCCCTTACAGGTGAGCTGGTTCTACCTATTATTATAGCACAGATCATAGTCCTCAGTCTTCACATCTGCAAAATGGGGATAACATCTGCCAGTTTTCAGGCTTGCAGGAGGGGCAAATGAACATGAGAACATTGTCACCTGACCTAGAAAACAACAGCGCTGTGTAGTATGATAAGCAATAGTGAAAACAGTCATTGTTCTGCCTTGTTTCCACTGTCAGGCAAGAAACTCATTAAGTGCTTTGTGTAAAGCAAATCCCAGGCCAATGAAAACACACATGACATCCTGGGCAGGGCGCATATGATGACAGAGGTGGTCATAGGCCTTTAAGAAAGGTAACATACCTCTGGAGTAAGGTTATTTGAGGGTCAAGTTGTAGAATTTTTAAAAGCAGTTCCTTCCAAGATGCACCATCTTAGGGTGAGCAGTCCTCGATGGAGGAGTGATACCCATTCCTTCTTCACGCAATCCTTCTTTATAGCTTCCTGCCCAAGCCTTTGGCTGTTACAGGGATATTAGTAATCCCTCTGCACCATTGAAATGGAGCACTAATTTCTGTAAGCAACAGACAGAAACAGCTTGCCTCTCGTATCTGAATATACAATAACGGGGGTCCCACCCACCCTCCAGCCTGCCGATTTAACCTTTCCCGCAAAGTATTCCTGATTTAATCATAGCACATTTTTATAAATGACATTTAAGAAAGCGAGCAGGTCTCCCGTATTCCTTCGAGGGGGTTTAGCACCTCCTCTCAAAGCAGTAATTAAAAAATCTATACACGCAGCCTTAAAATCTGCCTCCTGCTAGTCACATAATGCTGTAAACTGACATTTAACTAACTGCGTATAAAAGTCAGAGAAGGACGCTCTGGCAAAATTGGCCAAAGCTGACGGCTTTCCACATCAAGGAACAGTAATATGCTTCATTCATATGTAATACACACACACAAACACACACAAAAGTATCAAGTGTGTGTCACTTGATACTTGATACTGTAATATTAAACAATAGCAGGGATAACCTTAGACTCATCCATCTGGACAATTTCTTTAAGGTGTTTGTTTTCGGCCATACAAATCGAAAAGCCTATCAATCAATAAACCAGCAATCCATGGGTCTGCAATTGCAACAGGGTCTTCATGCAACTCGGATCTTCGCTTCCATCTCAGTGGCCCACTTTCTCAAACTTCCGGGTGCTAGGAAGGTCTCATTCCCACAGGCTGTTCGTTCGTTTATTTATTTTATTAGTTTTCAAATGTATATAGTTGCCCATCTCACAGACAAGCGACTCTGGGTGGCATAGGAAGAGCTAAAAAGAATAAATACATTAAAAATATTAAAAAGCAACGTAACATCTGTCCCTTGCAATATCTAAAACAAGCTTTTGGAACGAATAAGCGGGGCCAGATATTGAAAGCCTCATAGAGGGAACCTGAAGCAGTTTGACCAAATTAGCAGTTTTATCATGGTGGAGGGTGAGGGGAATGTTCAACACCTAATTGGAAGTCTCCACATTGCATATGTTTAGTGAGGTATTCATCCTGCTGCTATGAATTCCTTGGATAAAAAGTATGAGCTGCAAATACAATAAAACAAGAATGCCACCCAGAACTTTGGAGCAAGCTATTTTAGCGTGAAAAGTTCTTGATGATTTGTCTGCCTCTTCTTTAGTGCAATAATGTATTTTACGCCCAGGAAAGACACTTCTGCACCAATTAGGTTTGTATGCGCGATTTAAGAAAGTCTTTGTGGCCAAAAAGCAAAGTGGGAAGAGAGAAGGAATTGGCAAAGGACAGACAATGTGGGCAAGTAGATTCAGTTCTATAGCTGAATCTGTTTATCAGGAACTATAAATTACTGTATAATAATGATTGTATTGAGCGGGGGGGGGGGGGTGTTTGTGTGTGTGCGTGTGTGTGGCTAAAAGAATCATATTGAGAAATTGGACAAGTGATATTATTCCAGATGTCCAGGCATGGTTGTTGGAAATGGGCGATTTCTCTCTTTTGGAAAAGGCAGTATTTTCTACTAATCAAAGGATGCAGCAATAAGTGTTACTATGGCAGAGGTTTTGTGATACTTTACAGTCATATTTTGGACTAATTATATTATAGTAGTGTATTTATTAGTAAACCCATGTCTGGTGAAAGGTGAAAGGTCCCCTGTGCGAGCACTGAGTCATGCCTGACCCTTTGGGGGGATGCTGCTTTTGCGACGTTTTCTTGGCAGACTATAGAGCGGGGTGGTTTGCCATCGCCTTCCCCAGCCGTCACCTTCCCCAGCAAGCGGGGTGCTCATTTCACCGACCTCGGAAGGATGGAGGGCTGAGTCGACCTGAGCTGGCCGCCCGAGAGAGAATCCAGCTTCCGCTGGGATCGAACTTGGGTTGCGGGGAGAGTTTCGGTTGCAATACTGCCGCCTGCCACTCTGCGCCACGTGAGGCTATAAACCCATGTCTACTGATAAGTATAAAATATAAGGCAGATGGTGTTCCCATCTTTTTCTTTTCTTTCCTGGCTTGTATTTTTAGTGTGTCTGGGGTTGTTTTATATCTAATCTTTAAAAGTTTTTTTTTAATTTAAAAATTGTTTTGTTAAGTGTGTGTATGTGTGTATTTAAAAAATTAGAAAAAATATTAATCTCTAAATATTAATGTAAAATATTAGATACCTAACATATTAGAAAAATAAGAAAACCATTAGTCAGAGCTGAGATGTAGCTGTCCAACAAGTCTTTCTTAACATGGAGGCCTTATTTTCTCGTCCTTCCTGTGTCAAGCCCACAAGTGGCTAAAGTGGCTTGTCTTGAGGGTGTGGCAGCGTTTCTTGTCCCATACCTGGCCAATGACTTTGCACTGAGATGAATTACACTCCCATTATTTTTGTGTGTTAAGACGAGTGCTTAATTGCGACTTGGTTTTTAAACAACAAATTAGACCTTAACTGCATAGAATAATATCGTTCAGTCTTTCATTATGTTGATAAAGAGCCAATTCAAAGGCAGAGTCAAGCATATCTTCAATCCAGGGTTTTATGTGCTGAGTAGAAGTAAAACTAAAAGCAGAACAATTTTTTTGGTTACACTCCAGTCTGAACAAATCCCAAGTCCTTCAGGGAAGGATAAATTCCAGGTTTTGGTATAAAATTCAACAGCATCTTTAATAACATTAAACCTTATTTTTCTTCCTAAAATCCTATAAACCAGTGTTTCTCAACCTCAGTGCCTCCAGCTCCCAGAATTCCTGTCCTTCCCTCTTCCTCTTGCAACTGAGATGCCATGGAACCTTCACCCATGCCTTCGGTCATAGTCCAATTTTGCCCTTGCTCTTGCCCAGGTGGAGATTTACAAATCAATGGCTTTCCTTGAAATGAAAACCCAGCTAAGAACCAACATGGAGGGTGGAAGATGCCAGCTAGCTGAGGTTATTTTAGTACTTGCCCACTGGTCAGCTGGAGTTCTTACGAGGCCAAGAACAGAAAGAGAAGGATATTTGCCAACTACAACACAGCAGCACAAAAATCCTTCTTATGGTGATGGAGGGTAGAGTTCGCAGCTGTATGGAGGGACCTCAAGATTCCAGATGACATCTTCCCTACAAATGCTAACTCTTGCTTTTCAGGTGGAAGAAAGACATCTCTTGTGGATGCATGAGGACCCTGAATATAAATTGCAATTATAATGATGCTAAACAGGTTGATAATCAACTCATAAAATATATTTAGACATTTTTATTTAATATGTTTCTACTATTCCTGTGTATGGGTATTGGTGATTGAGCAGCATGAATGAATGAATGAATGAATGAATGAATGAATGAATGAATGAATATATATATATATATATATATATATATATATATATATATGACTGACTGACTGACTGACTGACTGACTGACTAATTTTTAGAAAGGTTTGACAGTTTTCTGAAACTTTCTGTTTTTTAGGATCATTTCTTCATTTTCATGGTGGTAATAAAATGTACCTACCATCCCCTGCCATCCTGGACTGATGAATCTGCAGGATAAAACAGGTAATTTCTAATCTGATTCTTATGTGCTTTGGGTGATTCTGAGTAACCTTCCTCATCTTACACCTCCCCGCTCTTTAAAAAAAAATGAGCAACTTTCAGTAGAATTAGAAAGCATGTTTTTTTTCCTGTTCCTTTTCTTGTCATTTCTTTTCAGCTATACTGTACATATTTTCTGATTCAGGGAAAAGAAGATGAGAATTGTTTTAGTTTGTCTTTTTTTCCACCAAATTAAATATCAAATACCTTCCAGGGAGAGAGCCTGTTTGATTTGGTGGTTAAGGTAGAAACCGGGAGACCGTGAGTTCTAGTGCTGCCTTAGGCATAAAGCCAGCTGGGTGACCTTGGGCCAGTCACTCCCTCTCAGCCCTCAGGAGGAGGCAATGGGAAACCACTTCTGAAAGTCTTGCCAAGAAAACTGCAGGGACTTGTCCAGGCAATCTCCGAGAATCAGACACAATTGAATGAATTAAAAAAAAACAAATTTCCGGGGCTATCTATGTGTAGCCCCAGTTACAAATAAGAAGGAAGGGGCAGCCACAAGCATAAGCTGATCAGTTTGTTAATCTGTCAGTTGGTTGATCAGTTGGCGGGATTCCATCCTTGTGTGTGATGTTGCAGTGCAAGGATGAAAGGATACAGCTTTCAATGTGACATACGATGCATATTTTGTTATTTTAGGTTCACCATGGTTAGAGCCTGTGTCTTGGGGAAGACCAAGCATTTACTGAAGTATGAAAAAAAAAAAAAAATGGTGGGTTGGCCTTAAGGGGTTTGGAGGAACCCAAACAACCCAGTAGCTCTGTTCACACAACACACTTAACTTAGTTCCTGAATGATCCCATTGTTTGGATTTTTATAGAAAAATAGCTAGGCAAGAAAACAAATAAATAGATCACAGAACAAATCAATCCAGAGTTTTCACTCAAGGTCAGAATGCTTGAATTATCAAAAGGCTTGAATTATCATAAGTTGGGCACATTATGTGAAGACCCGGCTCTCTGGAGAAGGCTGTAATGCTGGGAAAAGTGGAAGGGAAATCAAGAAGTGGGTGACCAGCAGCAAGGTGGATGGACTCAGTTACAGTGGCAACGGGGGCACCACTGGAAGACAAGAAGGGCCAGGCTGGGGAGAGATCATCCTGGAGAAGTTCTATCTATGTGGTTGCTAAGAGTTGACGCTGACTTGATAGCACATAATCAATTTATCAGTCAATCAGTTAATCAATCACAGCACATAGCAATGTACTGCAAACACCTGGACTATGTCTGCAGAATACTTTAAGCCGTTTAAGTATTGGCCAATCTGCTTTAATGTGTCTTGTGGACATAGCCAGTAAGTACTGGGTGTGTTCAGGGGGTCCAAAATATTGGCTGCTTGTTGGATGAAAAAAGCAAATTTAGGAGGAAAATGGAATACCATGAAGTGCTGTTGAAGCTGTTGGCTGGTAGGAGTCTAACTGGGCTAGTCTATAAGCAACATTTGGCTGCCATTTCACTGGTCTTTCCTATCTGAAACATTAACGTGTGCTATGCAACTCCACTGCTGGAATGGGGAGACATCTGGCTTGTTGTTTATACGTGAGGGTGATTACAGAAGTCTTTGTGGGTGTAACATGCCATGCATGAGATTTCTCTACTGCATTTGAGGTAGTGGTTGCTTGCAGCAAAAAATATTTGGCTGCACCCATTTACCCATGTAAAAATGTCCCTGGGGCACCGGGTGTGGTCCTAGCTTCTTCGTGACAGTTCTCCTGAGCTCCTGGTTTCTGATTGATGGAGGATGAGATTCCAACAGATATTTTGCGCATCATTCTGGTGGGATTCTCTCCCTATCCCTAAAAGCAGCCTTCTTCCTCATCACTGAGGTCCTAGTAAAATAGTTGGAACATAGAACTAGATTTTGCTTTGATCGTCTGTTCTAGCCTGTTAGGTAGATCTGTAGTGTGTTGCCTTGTCTTTAATCTGGATTGGTAAATCTAATGCCAATCAATTAATTGTGAAATAATTGCAAAATAATTGTGAAATAATTTCTCCTTTAGCTTGGCTTATTGTTTCTAGTTAGTTTGATTTCTCTCTGAACTGAGGGTCTATGTTTCAACACTGTCAGCTCCATCAGGTAGACCAGACCAAGGAATCAACTCCATAGGAAGACTAAAACTCTTAGAGATTGGCTATAATAACAGAATCTTGCAAGTCTGATTGAGCTAGACCTCCTCTTCCTTCTTACACTCCAGTGAATTAGGAAAGTGTCTGTCTGAGCCACTTCTGAACATTATCTGAACATTGTGGCCTTAGAAAACCATTGTGTATCGCCATCAAGATCATCTTCCTTCCTCTCTACATGTAGTCAAATTGCCACTTAATGATGTATGCTCATGGTACAATTTTGAAAACCTTTCTTTTAGCAGTTTAGTAATCTGGCAAAATAAGGACAGTATGCATACAACCAAGCTGCATTCTGAAACTCCCTACTTAACTGTTTGGTGATGGTAAAGTTCTATGCACCTCTAAACAGTAGCTGGATTTGGAACACCACAGATTCAACAAACCAGGTTTGTGTGGACTTCAGATCCCAGAATTCCACAGCCACATGGCCATTGATGAGAATTCTGGGAGTTGAAGTCCACCTGCCTGGAAGTTACCAAGGCTGGAAATGCTGTTCTAAATAAATCTCGGAAGGAAGGGGATGAGAGATCTATGTCATTCTCTGTGTGTTCTCTTGTGGTCTGTCTTAAAAAAGATAAAAATTCTGGGTTTGAAAGTTGGTTATCTGCTATATCATCTTGCATATCATTATTGTTATTGTTGTTATAGTTATTATATTTATTTATTTAAACTGATTGGCCACCCAACTCCAACGATCAATGATTCTTACTTTTACTCCTTACCGTGTTTTAGAAGGATGAGTGAACAGCCTCGTTGCTGTGCAGACAGCTGAATAACGGATACAACTTTATGGATTTTTAAAATATAATTATTGGCTGTAATTCTGGGTATCACAAACTACACATCTCAATGAGCCAGGGAAGAAAGAGAACTGCAGTATCAACCATTAATTTAAGATGTTCATTTATCTATCAGATTTATATAGCTGCCCATCTCACAAGCGTGACAAATGTTGTCATTTTGCAATGCCAGGTAATGTTTGTTATGCCAGCAGAAAGGTGACTATTGCATATTTTCATTCCAGAACTCTGAATTGTGTAAACAAGCTGATGGACGAAGATGAGAAGGACAGGGCAAAGAGGTACAAAGGGGGAGCCTGTTTGTGTCCTAAGGGAGACCCGGGGCTGAACTGTCTCTTCTGAAAATCTTGCAATGACTGTGTTGTTTTTGATAACAGCAATAAAACAGAACAAAATAAATTCACCCCCGGAAAAAATCGGATTGTGGACATTCTCATTTTTGATGGTACAGCAAAACAGACTGAACACAGCCTGTTCATTATTGCTATGCCCAGCAAAGGTGACTAAGGATAAAACTATTAAAGATCATTAGTCCAACATTGTCGTTGCATGATTCCTCTGTTCCTTAAGGGAGTCCAACATTAATGGCCCCAACAGTATCTCTGTCTAAAATTGGATGTCGCAAGAGTTAGGACACAGCTTTAGATATTAGTTGTTTAGATGCAGCCTTTTCCAAGCTGGTGTTCTATGGGTCTTTTGAATCACAGCTCCCATCATCTCCATTCAGGAAGCTGAAAATGACAGGATTCCCCCATGTAGGAGAAGGCTAAGTATGTAAGGGCTGAGCTTCTGCAACATGATGTTGCTTCTGCAACATCAGGTGGATTGCTTGACTTGGGCTTTGCATAGTGCATAAACACAGCTTTGACGTAGGGCTTTGTGCATTGTGCAAATTCAACCACTTATTTACTCAATAAACTGAAGTTAAAGAGACCAGACCATAAATAAGATATCTGTAAACTCAGTTAAAAAGTCCTGCTGGATCAGAACACGTCCATTCAGGGGTGTCCTTGGGGTACGGTAAAAAATGTCAGGATGGTGGTTGTGATGGTGCGATCAAAGCACCGCCTTCTTTTAATGTGCAATGTACAGGTGGAACTTTGGTTGCGTTGCACAGCCGCCATCTTGTCCTTTTTGACCATACCCTGTGGACCTCCTTGCATTTGTCCATTTGTCCATTTGTCCATGGAAGTGGAATTAAGTTCCCCCTCTTTTTTAAAGGTAACTTTGTGTTTCCATTGACCAGGGCATCACGCAACAAGTCAGAGAAGAAGAGAAGAGATCAGTTCAATGTCCTCATTAGGGAGCTGTGCACTATGCTGCAAGGCCATGGCCATCCACTCAAGATGGACAAGTCTACAATCCTACAGAGGACTATTGACTTTTTACAGAAACAGAAAGGTACTTGAACCACCTGCGAACACCTTGACCTCTGCCCTTCTTATTACTGCTGCAGATTCTGTTTCATTTTTCAGTGTTTTTAAAAAGCTGGTCATGACCTTTAAAAGGTGAGCAATGCCTCTTTGCTTCAAAGCCAAAGCATTTTCTAATTCTGGAGTTTGAGAACGTGCATGCTTTCAGAGCCGATATTTTAAAGTCACCCGTGGCGGCGCACAGCCATTTGATGGGACACTTTGCAGAGCGAGAGCTCTCCCAGGTTGCTATGTGAAGTGTGTAGTCCTCTCTGTGGCTCAGTAAAACCATTGTGAGGACCTCCCTGTGCTCGCTTTGTGAAGTGCCCCTCTGAATAATTTGCACAGCTTTGCATATCCCTGGTCATCATCTCATCTTTGGGACACCCAATTCCATACTTGTGTATATAGGTGCACTGCATGATTCTTTTCAGTCTAGTGGCATTCAGTGTCAAGGGATGACTCTAGCTTTTCCTATGAGTGGGGGAAAAAAAAATCTCAGTTTATTTCTTCCTTCACAGCATACATAACTTTATTAAATCTGTTCATGCCTCTTCTGACTAAACCTTAGAGTCATTGCATTTTTTTCTGTACTCTCAGCTACACTGGCAAGATAATGTCAGGGTGGTTTCCTAGAGCAAGAACATTTCCTGAGGGGGGGGGGATGTCATTTTTTTCATCTTCCATGCTTCATGCCTGCAGTGTTGTTTCTTAATCCCCTTTCATCCCTTCTTTTCTCTTTCAGAAGTCACAGCACAAACTGAAGCCTGTGAGATTAGACAAGACTGGAAACCCTCATTTCTTAGCAATGAGGAGTTCACTCAGTTGATGTTAGAGGTAAGGCGACATTATATAAATGCATGGATGGGAAAGCAATTGGTAACAGGAGAAGGGGATTGAGGAATCACCAGACTTTGCTAAGAAATACTTCTTGCCATTGGTGAAACAAAGAAAACTGGAGCAACCCAGATACTTTCTGAGAACCAGAGTGATGTCCTGGTTAAGGTGCTAAACTATGACAGGATCAGATTCATTCTCAACCACAGAAGTTCCATGGATTACTTTGGACCACTTGCTCCCCTTCAGCCTAACCCACCCCACACAGTTCTTCTTGTAGGGATAAAATGAGGCAAGGTTTCTATCTAAGTTGCCTTGAGCTACTGGAGGAAAGATGGGATATAAAGCTCATAAACAAATTCCTAGCTTCTGATGTATAAAATGCTCATTGATCATTGCCACCTGGTTCGAATACCAGATCTTGCCTAACGCCAAATATAACATGCCAACAGCATTCTATCTGGGGTGGCTAGTACCAGTTGCGTTGTTCAGCCATTCTGATGTAAATAGACCAGCATTTGTGGTTGGTGCTGGGCAGACCCCACTTGGTGGAAGACTTGCAGAAGATGGTTTGGAAGTCAAAAACTTCTTCCTGTTTCTGGAGGATCCATCTGTCATGAGAGGGCATAAAGATTTACCATGCCTTGCAGTTTGCACAATTACAAAGTCCCAGCTTTGTGCTGGGTGTGTTGTGTGGACTGGGAAACTGATACGTTTTGCACTTGCAGTCCCTAACTTAGAAACATTTAGGAATTTGCTTGAGTTTTAGTAGAACCTGTGATTTAGCTGGTTTTCCTTCACCACCATTCCTTAGTGAAATCAATAATCTGCACATGTAGACAGAAGACCATTTTCTATATCTTGTTTGCTACATCCTTTTTCCTGCAAACAAGGCATTTCACTGAATTTAAAGCAAGTTCTTTTGTGGAGTATTTTCTGCTTCTTTTCCATCACCAGGATTTAAGGGCATGTCCTGGCCTAGAATTGCTGCAGCTTGACTATTTCCTTCTCAGAGATCCAATGACTCACCTTCTTTAGAACAATCTGTTTATCTCCACCTGCAAAGGTCTCTTGATGAACTTGCAATTTAATCAGATCAAGCTTCTGCCTAAGAGAAGACAAAGTCTTTATAGGTTTCACTTGCAGATGGTTACTTCAAAACTTGCTTGGCCTTGCGATCCTTTTGGCAATTCATTTTTCCTGTCCTTTCAACCATCAGCAGTTCCCATCTTTGATTTAGGGACAAGGTATCAAGGGAACAGAAAGAAAGGGAAATTAGAAAGACAGGGAAAGCTAATCCTTTTGAAGATGTATATTTCATTCTCAAACCACATCCCCTTTGCAGTAGACTGTCATCCAGATATGGATTAAGAAAAAAATAAGCATTAATTTATTAATGTAAGGGAAACTGAAATCTTGAACACCATCCATTCCCAAATTTCCTGCTTTGTGGTTCCAAGTGGTTAACCCAGGGTTTCTCAACCTTGGCAACTTTAAAATGTGTGGACTTCAACTCCCAGAATTCCCCAGCCAGCATGGGTTGAGAAACACTGGATTAAGCAAACACTTTTTTTTTTTCTAAAGCGGCAGCAATTTCCAAAGGGAAATGGAGAGATGCTGGTAACTTGTTCTTCTTTCAGTAAATTATCAAAGGAACACTCATGTCATTGAGAAGGACCAATTTCTTCCAATCGTACAACTTCTGACTTGGGTTCCAGAGAGGTATTTGACATAGAAGAATTCTCTTAAGCTGTATGATCCCCTAAATGCACTCAGCTGTGCTGAGCTTGATGGCAATTCCTTCTGAGTAAACGTGCATGAATTGGCACTGCTGTGTAAAATGAAGCTTTATTTACAATTAAATTAAGAGCCCTTCCACTAAAGCAAACATGACAGTGCATGAATTATAATATTATACCCAATGACTGTTTCTCCAAGCATCTTACTATCCAAGTTTTCCCAAAATGTTTGTCAAAAAGAGTGATCAACAATATATGTTGGGTGCAAATGCTCGCAGGAGATCTGGTCAGTCTGTCTATCTGGACCAGCCTGGGACAGATCGCAAATATTGTTATCCTCCCCAAATCAAGCCAGCCACATTCTTTTGTCACACAGCAAAAATAACACGGATAATGCACTCCCTTCTCTTGTCTTCTGTTGGTAAAAATATAATCACAGCCAATAATTTTGCTGCCCTTTTGGATAATCCAAATCTGTTGCTCCTTCTGCTTAACCGTTAAGACAGGTATAATACTTAATGCTGAGCTCACACGTCAACCTGGTATCCTGAGCAAAGTTGAGTTTCATAAATTCCACTCCGAAAATTTAACTTTGAAATAAATAGCCTTGAGGTCAGAATATATGCCGTTTGTTCCTAAATTATGCCTTTTCCACCCCCACTATAGGCATTAGACGGCTTTCTCATTGCACTAACCACTGATGGGATTATTATTTATGTATCTGATAGCGTCTCTTCTCTTCTTGGACATTTACCGGTGAGTTCTAACTACACAGTACTTGGACATCCCTTTGCTGTCCAAAGAAATATTGATATGAATGGTAACACTACATTATAGACAGCGACAGTCTTTCAAAGGCTGGAATAAAACAATTCTTGTTGCAAAGGGGTGATGCGTTTTTTTGGTCCTGTAAATTGCTGGGCTTTCAAGAAGTGCTAGAAAATTAGGAAAGCCAAGGACTATAGCAGGATAGAATAAAATATGCGTTTTAGTCCTTAACAGAGGCATTATTATTATTATTATTATTAATTAAACTCTCAATGACTTTGGGCTGTCAGATCTATGAATAAGTTATCATCGATCTCTACATGAGATGGGTGGCTATATACACGTGATAGACAGAGATAGATAGATAGATAGATAATCCAGTAACTGAAATAAGTTGCTCCATATGGCAGAGTCCCATCAGGGGGTTAACAAATAGCTTTGGCAAGCAGCTTTCTCCTGCCATGCTTTCTAAGGGCACCACTTGCAGTTGGGCACAGCATAATAATATACCCGTGATTGAAAGGAATTTTGCCCCAAAGGATCAATTGCACAGAAGACGTTTACCCAACCCATTTGGGTGCTAATGGGAAGATAACTCTTAGCCAAGATGCCAGTCCATAAAATGCCCACCAGTCAGCCCACAGATGTGTCAGAGTTCCCTAATGATCATTGCTCTGTTTGATACCATCTCAACGTAAGTGTGTGTGTGTTCTCCTGCTTGTGCGAATGAGAGACCTTCTTCTAACTGAGTGCGTTTGGAGAGGGAAGGTGGTGTTGACAGCCTAGAAAATTCTGCTCCTGTCTGATTCTTGCCTTCGGTCCTGTTCGGCAGAGAAGCATGTTCTGCTGCAATCCAGCTGACGGTGTGTTGGCCTGGACCTGCCCTTTGGCAGACATTGTTCACTTAGACCTTGTTTTCACAAATAGAAGATGAGGCCGTAAAGTTAGAAGGCCATCGTTTTAGTTTATAACTGAGCATTTTCCAGTGATTCAATACTGCTCTGCACTGAGAATATCCTTCAGAGAGAAATCTAGGTATCACCCTAGAAGGATCTCACCTAGTTTTCCTGGGATACCAGATTTCTGTATGTCCCAATTTTTTTTCCCCGAGAAAACATTTTTTCCCCAAGAAAACATTTCAACATGCAGTTTCACCTACAGCTTGAAGTCATTGTGTGTGCACCTATAGATCTGTTTGTGCTCTTGGTGAGAATCTGGTCTCAGTTTCCATCTATAAATCAGAGATAGTAGTTTCTTGAAAGAGTTCTTGTGAACATGATAGAAATAAGGAAAGTAAAAGGGTTGGCAAACCACATGTCTTGAAGTCCTGTTTACACCCTTGTGCAATTATTAAAGTCAATGCATAAGATAAGGCAGCCTTGAGAAATCACTAGTAATTGAAGTTAAGTAGTCATACTAATTAACCTTAAAAAAATCACCATCGTTGTATACCTCCCAACAACTCTGGATGGTATTCTTTACAACAGCGGCAGTTTTAATATTTGAATAACTAATGAGAGAGATGATGGTGATTATTAAGGTTTGCACAGGTGAACTGAGTTGACTACATTTTGCACAATCGTGTTAACTCTCTACCATTGAACATAACAAAGCATTTTTTTGCCTCAGTCAGATTTGGTGGACCAAAATATATTAAATTTTCTACCTGAGTGTGAACAGAACAATGTGTACAAGCTACTTTCACCCCACATGCTCGTGACAAACCCAGTAACCTCCGATTTTCTAAACAGTAAGTGATGCATTGTGTTATCTCCGGCAAAGAAAGTGTAATTTTCCTAAAGTATGCTGTAGAAATAGTAAATAGCACTAAAGGTGTTAACAGCATAAGAAAAGCCTTGTTCTGTGAGCCCATAGAACTTAACCTAATCCTAATCCTGAATCTCTTTTGGAGCCCTCCTGTCAGGAACTATTCCACATTCAATCTAGTCCAACTCCTGATTAATGCAGGATCTACTACAGCATCTCTGACCGATGACCATCCATCTTCTGCTTGAAGGATTAGGCTCTTCTTATATTTCATTCTTCCACAACATGCATAATTTTTGTAAACTGATATCCTTCCCTCCTTTAGCTCAGAACTGAAGGATCTCAAACATAATATGCCTTCTGTTATAGTTTTTAGTTCCCTGATCATTCTGGTTGCTGCTTATCGCTACCTTTCCATCTCTACAAAGTCTACTTACAGATGTGGTAACCAAAACAGATCACAATATTTGAAGTCTTGAACTTCAAGTCTTGAAGTATTGAACTCCCCTATCAAAAAATTACTCTTACCTTTTCTTAAACCTGATTCTTTTATTCTCCCCTGCTAAGGTGCTCCTGTAGCAGGTTTTCCTTGTGACACCAGGAAACCCATGTTTCTTCAGTGGCACTGTAAGGATCATTTCAATGCTACCAATTCTTTGGTTCTGCTAGGAACCTGGAATCTCTGCCTAAAGTTCCTAGATAGGGTTTAATTATAGAACTGATCCATTTCACTGATTAAACAAACTAGCCTTCACAAGAACCTAAGTGGGACACAAGGTTTCTTGTATTTATTCCCCAAATCCCCTCTTTCGCTGTTGAGGAAGACTGCATAAACTGCATAACGAGGTGATGATTCAGGTGCAGAGTTAATCTACAGTTTTACCAAAATCCAAGAAGTGGCACTTGAATTGGAGTTAGATAAGGTGTTAGCAAGTACAGGTGAATAGTATTCCTTCCAAATTCATACTAAGGGAATTTGGAGATCAGATTTTATGGGCTACTAAATCTGATAATTCTCAAAATGGCTCCTAACATTTTCTTGGGTTTTGTTTGGCCACAGTTAAGTTGCACACTTAAGTATCTTAGCTAGCTGTCCTCAGCTGACATGGCCATTGAGTGGGAATTCACCAGGTTAAGGAAAACCAACTCAGCCATAGCTAAGCATGAGCTGCAAACCAGGGTATGAAACCTTGGTTACCATGAGCAGACAGCAAATTGTAGTTGCAGTGGTTTCACTGCCTTTGTCCAGGCCAGCTGAAGGATCAGGCATAGCTCAAGGACAGCACGTTGGGGAATGCTGATGTAGGTGGACTCATAATAATGTGTGTTCTTAGGTTCTTAATCTTAGTACTTATAGCAGTGTTTCTCAACCTTGGCAACTTTCAGATGGCTGGACTTCAACTCCCAGAATTCTCCAGCCAGGAGAATTCTGGGAGTTGAAGTCCACATGCCTTAAAGTTGCCTGGGTTGAGAAACACTGACCTATAGCATATCTGGTGGAAAACAGCCAGTGATTTGTTATTGATTGAAAACTCTTTTTGGTAATAAAGGCTCCTTCTCACTTCTGCTGCAAGACATTTTTTTCATGTTTACCCCTTTTGGTTTCTTGGTTTCTATGCACAGTAAGCATCAGTACTGTCCTTAATAGAGGACATTTCCCCCCCCCATTCTTCATTATTTTCTCCCTTCTTTCAGTTGCTTTCTTCACAAAGCAGCTATAAACTATAATTATAATTGAAGGATAATTAAAAACTCAGGGGAAGCGTTATTTTTTAGGTTGAATAGAACCATGCACATTCTTGATGACAAAAAAAAAGCAGTATAAAATTTCTCTTTAGCTCCTTAAGATGAACATTTAACCTATTCATATACCATAGTGTCCTTCGCCATGATTGATCTAAAAGCGATTAATGCAGTTAAACATTTGAGAAATGTTGTCTGGGCGGGTCTGTATGCGGTTAGCTTCCTGTAAATTTTAATTCAGGAAGTCTGATGGAATTGGAGAACTTGGCTTATGATATTTGAATTCTGGATGTGGGGTTGGACTAGATGACCTCGAAGGTATCCTCCAACTTGATGATCTATTGCTTTTTATTATTCCGTACAACCTCTTCTTCATCTGTCCCTTTCAGCTGAAAAACAAATCGAGTTTTGCTGCCACTTAGCCCGAGGAAACTTGGATCCAAATGAACCCATTACGTACGAATACGTCAAATTTGTAATGGATTTCAAACATTTTTCCCATGGTAAGCTGATACATCACACATACACACACACACTTTTTTACATGCTGATAATTTATCTTTGCCTGATATTCAGTTTATTCTGAAGCAAGTGTTTTTGAACCTTTTGACCAGAGATCATAAGAAAATGGGGGAAGATAACTAAATCTTGCCCCCTGAGGTGAGGTTGGCCCCCACTCTTCTGGCCTTCCAGAAGAGCGTCAAGACCTGGCTCTGCCAACTGGCTTGGGCATCCAAGAGTGGTAGGCAACCCTGGGGGTGGCTGGTGGTTTGAAGACGCTCTCTCTGCCTTTTAGTTTCCCTCTTTTATCTTCTTCCATTTTTGTACTTTTTCTATTTTTATAACTTTTATTTGTAAGCCACCCAGAGTCACTTTTATAGTGCGATGGGTGGTGTATAAATTTAATAATGCTTTTGTGTTTTTTTTTAAAGTGACCAAAATGTCTGAAGGGTACCAGGTGGGAAAAGTGAGGTGGTCTTGGTACTTTGAATCTCAGTTTTTAAATGTTGCGACCCTGAATGAAGACAGTGGTCATTCGGTACATTTCCTTCTGTCTTCCATTGCAAAATTTCTTTATTTATTATTGAGGAATCAAAATCACATCCCTCTACAATCATAGTAGACTCTCGGTGGTTCCCAGCAACAAATGGAACACAGTAAGAAATCAATCAAACAAAAAATCTTACAACACATTAAAACATTCCCCCAAATATATGGTGCCAAGCTCCACAAGCTTTCCGGGAAAACTCCATTTCCAACTTTTTCCAAAGAGCCAGTGAGAGTGCGTGGGGTTTCATCTGTCGTTTCATCTCCTCCTCCCCACTCTGCACCAGCATTTTATGCCCTTTTTAGAGCTGTTTTGATATCGCCTCTGTAAAGAAAGCAACTTGCAAAGTCAAATAGCTCACTTCATTGCTATCAGTCGAAAAGACAGAGGGTTTGAATCCAAATAGAGGAGGTGCAACCTATTCTTCGTGAGCCTTTTGCTGTTGTTTTTGTCCCTAGTGCCTACATCTTCTTACAACGGCTTTGAGAATCCTGTCACACGTGTGTTCCGGTCAGTCAGTGACGACCAGGTCTGTCTAGTAGCAACGGTTCGTCTCAATACTCCGCAGTTCTTGAAGGTGCGCTCTCTCTTTGCTAAGTCTAACTGTCCTTAGAGTGAAGAATCACACTGAGATGGTATCTGGTCCCTAGTGTTTATTGAGCTGCTCTAGTAGGTAGAAAATCCTGCCAAACTGAAAGAGTGTGGGAAACCCAGACAGATAAACCCAAGTATTAAGGCGGGTCTGCTCTGAGTTTCTTTGAAGGAAGGTTCAAAGCCTCTAAACTACGCATGCGTTTTTCTCCCTGGATAGGGCCCCCCTCCTGCTCACCATCAGTACTCATGACACTAACATTGCCATAACCAGCTATAATTCAGGGGCCTTTAAGAGAAGCCAGCGGAGCAATCCGTGCAGAAAGCTTTCCACAAGCTCTGCATTCAGAACCGTCACGTGATTAACTTCACATGGATCCAATTTTCTGAGTAAAGACATTAAAAAAAAATCAAAATGAAGAACACCTTCCCACATGGGGAATACTAGCATGTTCTAAGTAAGGCTTGGGTGGAATTCTTCCATGTCCTTTCATTTTTTAATCTAGTGCTATTTTTGTTTGTCTTAAAATGGAGTAGCATTCTGAAACGTGGTGATCTAGCTGCACCTTCCCAAGAAGATACATCTGTGTGGCCTTTTGCAGTAGATAAGATTGCTCTGCAGGTTACAGTTTTATGTAAGAAGCATGACACGAAGGAACAGTTCCAGTTGTGAGGATCCATGTGATGGATAACTCTTCCACGCTCACAGTGATGCATTCTTTGTCCATAGAAAATTAGGCATGCCAGTTGCTTCTGTTCTACTCTTCACCCCGATTGAGGATTTCTTCCCCATGAGGGATGTTCACAGGCTAGTAATTTCTGTGGTTTTATTAATAAGGTTGCCCAGTATGTGATTTTACAAGTTACACAGGAGATTTGCACGTCTCAGTGCTGAGAATCCTTGCAATGGGCCTGCCTACTTCAGATATCATATTTTGGCATATAGGTTAAAATGTGCATATCTGGTGTTGCTAGGCTGGGGTAAAATAACACGGTTTCTTGCAGACATTTGCCAACATAATGTTCATTGAAGTTAATGGGTTTTTTAAAGAATTATTTTACATCAGGCTTCCCCAAATCGATGCCTTTCAGATGCATCGGAACTGTAATCCCTAGAACTGAAAGCCAGGTGGTGGAGAAGGGAAGATTGCAATTTGCAATAATTTTGCTATCTCTGATGCCAAGAGGGATTATCTAGTGCTTTAAATTACAGCACTGCACTGGGTGAAACCAGCCACTGTGGCTTGTCAACCGTGGCTTAAGCCTCCAAGTGTTGTGACTTAGCCACCAAACCAGTTAGAAATTAATGCAGCTCCTGGGTGGAGAATCAAGTTTACGGTATAGGAATAGAAAAAAAATTACACTGATTTTTCAAGGGCTGCTTTATCAACAGTTTCGCTTGCTGGATTTGGGTTTGTCAGATGGATTATTTGTTTTCGGAGAGTTGCATCGATGAGGGAGGGAGAGAAATGAAGATCAACTGCCTAACCGTATCCTATGCCATCTGTTTGGTCAGGAACTTTGCAACGTGGAAGATCCCTGCGAAGAATTCACGTCGCGGCATAGTTTAGAATGGAAGTTTTTGTTTTTAGATCACAGGTAAGACTGTTTGGTTTTAAAGCAGCATGATTTTTATGGGATAGTAGATTGCTGGGAGTTAGAGAAATGTGCAGTTTAAAAGAGATATCAAGGGTGTCTGCAGGTGTGTCAAAAAAGTCAAGATGGCGTCCACAGCCATGTAATCATAGCCCCCTTGCAATGGGGGGAGGCCTTTGGTCAATGGTTGTGGCCACCATCTTGACTTTTTTGACCCTTCCTGGACCCCCTGGACAAGGTAGTTCTTTGCATTCCCCATCTGGGCCTGGCAAATGTCCTCATTCTCTTGGCATAAAATCTTCCTCTTTTTTTTCACAGCTGCTATGATTAGCCTTCAGAAACAGAATCAGAGATTAAAGGCTGGATCTAAAGCTGGGGGTGGTGCCTGAGGTCTGTGGGTAGCCTAAGGCCCTCAGGCTTTCTCCAAAAAATTATAATTTTTGTAAGGAAGAAACAGCTAAACAGCATCTTGTCAAGGATGATGGAGGGGGTCCAAAAAGTTTCAATGACGATTGCAATCAAGTGTTTGAAGCCCCCCACCTTCATTTGCATTCGTATAAAAGGGGGTGTCACAAACCTTGACTGCCCTCATGGGCACCCCTGCATTATGTTCAATTTAATAATAAGTCAAATTTAGGTTTCCCCCCCCCTTCTTTTCCCCTTCTTTTTGGAATGCAGACAATGGAAGGCCAAATATAGCCTACAGGCTGCCCTAAATTTTGCCCCCTCCTTTATATATTCCTGTCCTCTGACAGAAAGACAGAAAGAAGGAAATCTTTGCATCAGACTCCAAATCTGGTTTTCATTTCACACCCTGTATCAGTGAACTGAAGCCTCGTTTTGATTTTTTAAGGTGTCCTTCTTTACAGCTATGAGGTTCATGGATGAGCTGGACAGAATACGAAACAGTATTTACTTTTCTTTTTTTATACAATACTCTGTGACTCCACTCTCAGGAAGTTGTTTTTTTTTTTTTAAAATTGAGAGAGGAAAAAAGCAAACCACTTTCTCCCCCTCTCGACCCTGTCTTCATCTGGGATCTTATAAAACCCGAACACTTTCCTTGCTTATTTCAATGTTGTTGTTTTTCCTTCCCAAAGTGTAACCTCCATCTCCGGCTTTTAAGAGCCTTTCTGCATAAGGACGATGATCTATCTGTAATTAAATGAATGGTCACTACAATTTTAATCATTCTGTTTAGCAAGCGCTAATTAATACTGTTATGTGTGTAAGTCCTGCTTCCAAATGGTGAGGAGTCTGTGGCGTTCCTGGGAGATCCATTTCCTTCAAAGGAGGTGACTGGGCACTTACAGCCTTTCTGTGAAATAGTCTATTACACACAGACATCGGCTTAGCAGTTCACTAAGCAAAGCCTCTGCCTCCTTCCCGACTCAGACAGACTGACTTCCAACAGAGACCTTATTCTCCCTCTTCCCTTGTCTAAGGGAGCCAAGAAAGAAAAATAATTTTTGCCCATCACCTTTAGTTGTCTTGGGTTTCCTTGAAACATAGCAGCAGCTCACCACCGCCTTCAGCCTTTCCTGGTCTTCAAAGCAATTGCCTGAGGGCACCCATGTCAATCGGGTGCAGTCCCACAAATCTCAAGGGAAGAATGACAGAGTTGCGATCTTCAACTCACATGGGATCTACTGTTGCTGGGTCCTAAGTATGGGGAGATCAGGTGGGAACGCATTGTATTTGATACCCTTCTAGCACATCCTCCTCGCTTTGATTCTTGGATTTTTAGATGCATTAGAAGCTGGCTCTTCCTTCAAGGTCAATTTTGTTTTCCTGTTGTGGGTTGAGAGGGCTGCTGACAAAACCTGACAGGAGGAGCACAGCCACTTCCAATTTAAGAAGATGTCACTAGTCAGCTTCTGAGATTGTCCTGTGTAATTTGCCGCAGTATTTTAGCCTGAGTTTTATTACTGTAACTGAAATCCTGTGATATTGAGGAAACACACCTGTCACTCACTTTATTAGCTAGAGATGTCAACAACGTTCACATCAGTGGACCTTGTTTCAAAATTAGAACAGATGCCTAGCCAAGCCTTTGGTTACAACTTGATGACCTTAATTGCTCTTTTACGCACAAGGGAAATAACCTTTTGCATAATGTTATGCAAATAATCTGTTGTATAATTCCTCGGGGGGGGGGGGAGATGGGCGGTGGCAAAATTTGATGAATAAATAAAATAAATAATGTGCTTAAGGAATTAAACAGTGTGCCTTTTCTATGGCCTTGTTCACATGTTACATTAAATTGTAATTTATCATTATGAGAAGAAGCCACAGCGTTGAGGGTCATGCTCCTCACTCCTATGGTAAAGCTGCTGGCAGGAGATTGAAAGTTTCTGCTTTTGATTAACCACACTTTAGTGCAAAGGGACACAGTTGGCAGTGCAAGGATTGGTGTAGACCTAAACAACCTTTGCTTTGTTCCCAAATCACCTGCAAAGTTGCCACCAGATTCTAATCTATAATGTGATAGAATTAAATCACATTAGTAGCTTCTGGATTGGAATTCTTTAGTTCTTTTGAAGAACTAAATGTGTTCCTGCCTTGAATGGAAGTTGAAATATAAATCAGTCTTATATGTTTTAATGTAAACTATGAGCCATTAAGGGTGAAACAGGAAACTGTGGTTTATTCAAGAAGCCGTAGTTAAAACCAGCCGTGGCTTAGTTGTCATGGTTTGTGAATCCAGCCAGAATCAAAACCAACACTAATAAAGTACTAAATCAATCAGCAATTCCATTCTCTAGCAAGGTCCATGAATAATGTTTGAGTGGCGTGTGCTATGGTCACTCACTTCTGGGGAGGTGCAAACAAGTCATGGTTGGAGTTTACCTCATTCAGTTTACCTCATTTCATCCCCCGTAAATGGGATGAAAGCAGCAGGATAGTCATTCCTTTGGGGGATCGTAACACTGCAGAGTTTTAGCCAGGTGATTTCAAAGGGTCCATTTAAAAAAAAAAAAGCCTTAAAATATTCCTCCCTGTATTGTTTAAAGGCAGAGGTAGGGAGGATGAAGGAAGGGCAGCCAGAAGGGCACCCTCCTGAGTGTCCAGCAAAAGGCCCACAGAGATATTGTGCAGCACCTGGTGTAGGATGTGCCCAACTTTGACCTAACTGTAGAAAAGAACCATAACTGAAAAGTAAGGTCCAAATAGAAATCGCGCTCTAACTGACTAAGCTTTTCCGGGAAGTTGGAAGAGATTCCCACTTGTTCTAATAGGCTCTGTTTGCATCATCATCATCATCATCATCTAAATTTATATGCCACCCAAGTCCCAATGACTTTGGGCAGTTAATTGTCCGCCTACGCTCCTTGGCATTGCTGAGCCCATCAACTTCCCCAGCATTGTCTAGTCCAGTGTTTCTCAACCTTAGCAACCTTAAAGATGTCTGGACTTCATCTTCCAGAATTCCCCAGCCAGCATCTGGGAGCTGAAGTCCACACATCTTGAAGTTGCTAAGGTTCAGAAACACTGGCCTAGTCACAGGAGGAAAACCACGTTTGCAATTCTGCAGAGCCAGAAGCACTAGATGGACCATCCACCCTCCAGATGGTTTCTCTCAGAAATGATTCAGATGTCTCAAATTGCCGTATGGATGCACCCTTCCCAGAACTGTATTCCTTTCGACCACTGGTGCATCTCTAAATTAAGCCCAACACAGACAGTTTGTTTATACCTGAATTGGGTCCTTACTCTGTTGCTTCTCTGCCAAGCCAAGATTAGGAGCCAGGATTTATGCCTTTCTCCTGATTCCTGGTTTATTTGGGATAGACTAGCCATTAATTCTGGTCCTTTGCAGTTAGACTGGATAGGATGTGCCTATGTATGTATTTTCTCCTTTCTCTTTTTGTCTTCTCTGTCTCTATGCAATTTTATTTCCAGTCTCTCTCAGCCCAACTCACCTCACAGGGTTGTTGTTGTGGGGAAAATAGGAGGAGGAAGGAGTCTTAGGTATGTTCGCCACCTTGAGTTATTTATAAAAACAATAAAGGCGGGATAAAAATTAAATAAACAAACAAATAAATAAATAACACAAGGTGACACTGCAATTCCATCCTAGTTATTCCTTCACTTTAATGGATGTATTTCAGACAGTGCTGAGTCATTGCTTTCCTATTTAGAAACCCTACCAAGAACTTTTAATTCCCAGAAGTACAGGAAGTTACAAATATCCTGAACAATGAATAAGATGAAAGGGGTGGATAGCTAAATATTTTTCAGGTTGCACAGCTATCCTGCCTTCTCATTATTCAAAAGCAGTATCTTTTTTTTTTTCCTTCTTGCTGCTTAAAGCTCTCTTTCTTTTCAACAGTACAGCCAATTATGAAACCATTCCTGTGTCAATCTCTATACCATATTTTGCAGAAATGTTTTAGCAATAGGATCTTTTTCCTGCATGACAAAAATTTGGCTTTGGCAAGCCAAGGCGATCAGATTTTGAAGGGAGATTTTAACAACCATTTTCTTATTAATTAAGGTCAAAAATGTCATAAACAAAGCTGTGAGGTATTATCAAAATAAAGCATACTTTTAAAAAAGTCACTTTTGCAGAGTGCATTTCTATCTGTGCCCCAAGTTAATTCTATTTATTGCCTCCAATCTATGATTGTACAAATTAAATTGTACCGTTTATACCACTTGGGGCACTTTGTCCCTGAAGGAATGCAATAAGAGGACTTTGCCACTCCAGTCATGAAGATTTGGGAAGTTGGTGGACACCCAGGGGCCTGCTGGTGCCTGTTGGCACTGCCATTCCTACCTCTCCTTTAGAAGGTCATTTGGCTTGTAATGCTTGCTTGCTATGAAAAAACAAACTGAGAAACTTAGAAAAGAAGAGAACAGATGGTGGATGTTCTTTTCATTATGCCACGTCTCCAGCTTGTCCTTACGAGTGGTATAATTTTAAGACCATTAACTTTTTCTTAGTATGTACTCAAGTCTATCTTACCCAAATATTTGTCCCCAAAACTGCATAAATATTTGCTCAAAAGTGCGCAAAAATTATAATTTACGATTATAATCCCTTCTAAAGTGGTTAGCAAGAAGCACATCCCAATTCTGGGCAGCTTTATTTAGAAGGAAATTTCTCCTGCACATTTAATCCTGCCTTAAGCATGTTCAGGTCTGTCCCCTCTGCTCGCGTAGCAGGAGAAGACCTCTTTGAGCAAAACAGGGCTTGCTGTTGAGTCAAGAAATTAAGGCAGGCCCCAGGGCAGAACTAAATATAATATGTATTATGAGGAAGCAGATGTCTTTCTATTTACTATGCAGATATGCTGGCCTGTTCTTATGTGTAATCAGGGCAATTATGCAATGTTTATTGTAGTTGTTTGTCCACAATGGCTGGCACTGTTTGAAGATAATTTCTTGATAATAGCCACCTTTGCTTAATGATAATCTCAGTTTTCACACGAAGTGTATGTGCCATCTTTTGATGGGTTAGCTCACTTGAGAGTAGGGAGTAAGGAACCAACACAATCTGATCTTCTGTTCTGAACACAGCTGGATTTGCGGAAATCAGCAGATGAAAATTCTTTGTGTAGGAAGCATTGTTCTCCTGCTGATTTCATGGCAGCTCTGCTTAGCATGTTGGGTTGTGTTTTGCTACATTTTGACTTCCCGCATCCTGGAGTTAATCAACTAATTTTTGCAGCTTTCAGAAGCAAACCTAAAAGCTTGGTGCCAAAGAGAGCTGGATCCCACCATTGCTTGTTGTGTTAGGCATCATAAATATTGTTCTTGCTCTTCTTTTTCCAAATTCTGTACAATGGTTGTAACATTCTGTGTTGTTTGGGGGGTTGCTTGTCATCAGGAAGGCACAGAGGGCCAGGGAGGGCACTGAAGCTGCATTTTTTTTTTTACCACAATTAAACCCCTGGCCTTGCCCATACCATTTCAAGGCTCTCTGCTCATAAATATAGAAATTTGATTGCTCTGTGTATACAGAAATTCGAAGGAAGTAATGTTTGGATTTATGGTGTTTTAGGCAAAGCCCTGAGTGTCTTTGCTATTTTAATTGCATGGTCTTTGATTTATTACATATGTAGACATCCAACATGCCTGTCAAGCTATAAAACTCTCAAGCTTTGGTACCAGATGATTCACTTCCTTAATTTTTATTACCTAAATGCAAATGCAAAGACTGAATAAACTGTTTAACAACACTTCCTCATATCGAGTCAGTGCTTTGGTCAAAATTATTTAATAAAAATCATGATGAATTGAGTCTATTTTTATATATTTTATGCTTTGGTTACTACATTCAAGTAATGAAGCTGCATTTAATTAGTCCTGAATATAAGAGGAGGCTGCAGACATTCAAATTAGTTGTAGATGGTATCCCAAGATGCTCTCACATACTGCTGGCATGAAAAACAAACAACAGCCAACCCTCAAACCTTCATAGAATTATAAAATTGTGGAGTTGGATGGGACCAGGAGGATCCTCATCTAGCCCAACACTCTGCAACCTGCAGGAAAACCAATTCAACCATTATCAAGGGGTGGCTCTCCAACCTCTTCCTAAAGACCTCCAGTGATGGAGAACCCACAGTCTCTGTAGGTCAAGGCTGCCACTGTTGTACAAATCTTAACTATCTGGAAATTTTTCCTGGCATTGAAACAAAAATGAGATAGCTGCAACTTATATTCATTGTATCTGATCCTTGATGTTGTAGCAGTGAAGCATCTGAGCATCTTCTCCATGGCACCCTTTTATGTATCTGAACCCTGATCTTGTCTTCCTTCCATCATCTTCTTCAGGCCAAACATCCCAAGTTCCTTCACCCATCCTCATGAAAATTTATAATTACACATTCATTTGGGGGTATTTTTTACCTACTGAAAAATATATTCTCTAGACAACATAGCCCTAAGCTGTAAAATCATAGCTTTTTCTTTTCTTTTCTCCTAGAGCTCCACCTATAATTGGCTATTTGCCTTTTGAGGTTCTGGGCACATCAGGTTATGACTACTACCATGCTGATGACTTAGAGCTTCTTGCTAGGTGCCATGAACACCGTAAGTATTTTTGTTCCTTGCTCACAAGAGGTATCTGGAGTACGCTGACACATAATAGTAAGTGAGGGTTTATCTTAACCATGATTTGGTTGTACAAACTAGAGTCTTCTTGCAGATGAGCAAATAACGATTTGTGTAGCCAGTGCCTGATTTGTTTTCTCCATTTCTTCTGCCATTATTCCCCCCCCCAAAACAAAACAAGTGGGAAGGAAAAAGAAGCCAAGAGTAAGCCATGATTCTCTTTGGCTTGGACTTAGTTGCTCATGAAGTCAAAGCCTAGATGTAATTGATCCACCTGGTAATATCCCTGTAGAAGTCTTCTGCTGTAAGGTAGAACAAACAAAAATTACAGGTCTTTGCCATAAACTAACCCTAACTCTTGACAGTACCTGGCTTATATAACCTACCAAAGAGCATGCTAGATGTTCCCACTAACCAGATGAAGAGGTATCTAGCTCTCTGCCAATATCCTTTTGTTCTCATTTCTCTCATTGTCTTCACCCCATCTTCCTGTCCAACCACACAATGACCAGGCTGCCCCCTTGATCATCTGCTCCAGGAGCCACTCTTCTTAGTGGCATTTCTCCTGTGCCTGTAATGGCCCTTGAATGCCCACCCAGAGAACAGGTCAATGCCAGGAAGAAGAACACAAACCAGTGTGCCAAGCAGGGGTTAACAGAGGGATTGTGGTGGTTGTTCTTGTTAATGCACAGTGATGCAGTTCGGGAAGGGCAAGTCTTGCTACTACAGATTCTTGACCAAAGGCCAGCAGTGGATCTGGTTACAGACCCGTTATTACATCACCTACCATCAGTGGAACTCCAAGCCCGAGTTCATTGTCTGCAGTCACATGGTTGTCAGGTAAGAACGCAAACGATTTTCAAAGCAAACACTCAAACGTGTGTATTAGCCTGCTGGAGGGCTCAGTCCTATCAAATGATCGTGGTTAAAATGGGGCTGTCGGGGAGGAAAAACAGCACTGCATTTTTCTGTTGGGGGCAACTGAGGCAGAAGGCTGAAAGCAGCATTAACTGCCTGCATTGCTATATTCCCCCCCACTTTTTTTTTTACTCTCCCTAGTGATTTCTGGGAAAGCCAAAGAGAATGGGAAGTCATATACCATTACTGATATTTTAAACCAGGAATCAGTAAGCCTGGTGCAGCCCACCCACCCCCCTTCATTTTTACGATGCTCAGAAGTTCCTTGGGAATGTGCCAGGGGGAACAAAATAGGGGGAACTCTTTGCTGTTTTCCTTTATTTTTCTCACAAATTAAAGCAGTGTTTCTCAGCCTTGGCCACTTGAAGATCTCTGGACTTCAACTCCCAGAATTCCCCAGCTAGCCCCCTCTATGCTTTTAATGACTGTACCCCACCCTCCTTATGTTGGTCTATGACCATAATAAAGATTTGATTGACTGATTGATTGATGCATTATGTTGCTTTAATAACTCTTTCATCTTTACCATTTTTAAAAAATTTTTAGCTATGCTGAGGTTCGAGCTGAAAGGAGAAGGGACCTTGGCCTTGAAGAATCATCTATTGAACTGGCGTCTTCATCCTTGAAGGTATTTTATTCCAAGAAAATCCAGTAAGAGGTTTTTGGCTGTTCAAGGTATTTGTGGCAACGGGAAACTGACGTTTTGGAGAAAGAAGGAAATATGAAATTTTCTTTCTGGTTTCTTGTATTTGTTTCAACCTTCAAATATATCTGTCTTGAGGCTTCTGAAATGCACAAAAGAGACTTTTCTTATAATGCCTACCTTTATCAGCTTCTTCTCTGATAAAGTGGAACAGGTGGTTGCCCTAGATTTATCCTGCCAGATCTATTTGCCATGCCTTTCAGCTCTTACAATACCGATCATCCACAGCCAGCATTGCAGTTGACCAGCCCTTGGGATCTCCCAGTTGGAAAAAGTTGCCTTTTAGTGGATGAGCAAAGGCCTGCAGAGAACTCTACAATTACAACAGGCTTCCAGATGTTTGATGACCAATGGGAAAGATGCAGGAAATTTGCAATGTCTTTCTCTTTAGGATGTGAAGTTCTAGGAATTGAGCCAAGAGTCTCAGCTTTCTACTGCTTGTCACTTTCCAGATGTGCTGGGCTGTTGAACTCTTCTACCTACTAAGCATTTTTCCTGTTGCTGAGTTATGGCTAGCATCTAATATGCATTGCCTATAGCTTTTGTGCTGATTCGCCAACTGCCATGAAGCCAAGATGGAAAATAAAGAAATACTTTATTGATCTGTTTTTTCCCTGAAACAAGGCTAGGTTCCTGAGCATGGCAGATTGTGTCCATAATCGCATTTTCCATCGCCTTTTAAAATAATCAATTTGGCATTGTTGTGCCTGCTCAATTAATTGGGTCAACGTAGTTAATGCCAGCGTTTCAATAATGAGAGGCCAACATTCAAAGGGAGCTTTATTTAACTGATCTGTAAACCTTGAGTGTGAAATCCAAGCGTTCTATTTTCGCCCCCCCCCCTTGTGAAGAAAGTTTAAAGGAAGCCATCGCGTGATAGACGAGCTTTCCAAAGCAAAGATGTTTTGCAACTCATTGAAGGTTGGATTATTTCTGGCCACTGGATTCCAGAAAGTTTGTCTGTTTATTTTATTTTATTTTATTTTATTTTATTTTATTTTATTTTATTTTATTTTATTTTATTATTTATGAGGCTTGTTGGCCACCCCAGTCTGTTACAACTCTGGATATTGATGCCATTTTAAGATCATTGCCAACAGTACCTTGGTCAGTGATTCATATGTCCAGTTGCAGGTGAGTGTGATTCAACTCTTACTGCTCATGTGTATAACCCTAGAAGGATCCAAAGGGGGTCTCTTTTGGCTAAACCAAAAGGATTCACCCTGTACATCCACATTGGCTCGACATGGGAGGACCTGTGTTGAATATTGTTTATTCTCTTACCTTCCACCCGTTTTCCTTAAACATGTTCTTCCATATAGATAACATTTAATATTTTGCCCTTTGGAGGTATGGCATTTTTTTTTCTTAGCATGGGTACACACTGAGAAGAGCTTGCCAGACAGATGTGAGTGGATTTGTTTCTGAGTCTGTTCTTAGCTAGAAAGTAGCTTCCCATTATGACCCCCATCGCCATTTAGCTGTTGAATTTGTCAAGAGGTAAACAGAACTCTTAAAATGACCTATTTCTATTTCTCCTATGCTTCTCCCCTGTCTACGTGGTGGCTACTGGGACCCGTTCCTCTGGCTGATCACTTGATCAGATTTATTTATTTACTCGGTATTTATTATTGAAAGGCTCTGAGATGTCAGGAGAAATTGAGCAGAGGAGGCCTAATTAGAAAAACATGCTTCTATTTAGGTGTAAGAAACTGTTGCCAGTCTGCAGAGGTGATGGGTGAACACGTTATGTTAAAAGCTTTTGTTACTTGGAGGCTGACAAATGCGTCCTCTTGCCTCTGCCTCTGTCTTTTGCCATAATGGAGCAACTGTACTGTGTCCTTTTATTTCAGTTCTTGTTCCTAAAGTTCTGATCTTGTTAATCAACGGGGAAACCACTATTTGGCTGGGAGTATTGTTGTTCTTTACCTGTGATTACACATCACTTGTATAACATACACCAGTCTTTCTCCACCTGGGACTTTTGCAGTATGTTGGCCTAGAATCATGGGCTGCTGGATTTTCTGGGAATTGCAGTCAAACACAGCTGGAACTTTCAAGGTTCGGGAAGGAAGATGCAGGTAGATCCTAGCGGAATTATCAAAGAAGAGGCTGCAGATTGTTTAGTTAAGAGGAATCGAGGGAAGTAAACCACTAAGTGTCAAAAATGGTTGGTGGTCCTAGGGAATAAATCTCCTGATATGTGTGGCCCCCCACAAACCCCCCCCCACTATTTTGCAAGTGTCTTATACCAGTAGGATATTGGGGCAGGGAAATCATTGGTTGACTCCAGCTGAAGGCTAGCTTTTCTTACATTAAATCAGAAAGCTTTGAAGTATAAAACTATTGTTTCAGTGCACATTTTTTAATGTCAGAGATGAGCAACCTCCGGTACTATCAAGATCCTTTGGTAATTCTCTGCCTAGCAGCATTACCCACCATTGTTGACTTTGGTTCATGATGGCTAGGATACATAGAGCTTAAGTTCTAGAACAGCTAGGTGGCAAAAGGTTGCCTACCCCACTCTGTGCCAGAATTGAACAAATGTAGGCTGGGATTGTGAGAAGGTTTTCAGTAGATGACCATGGCTTGTTGACTTCCACTTGGTCAAGGGTTTAAGAAACAGATACCATCTGCATTCTATTGTAAGCCTCACTCCAGTTGGCCACCTTCATAAAGAACCATATAGAAGAGATCTAGGAGAATGATCCTTCTCTGGCTAAAGCATGTGGGCTGGGGAATTCTGGGAGTTGAAGTCCACACATCTTAAAGTTGCCAAGGTTGAGAAACATTGAGCTAAAGTCTACTGCATAGGTACTGTATGGGACAATCTCTTCTGAAAATAGCTTACTGCCAGCAGAAAAGTCAAATTTGATCAACAGAAAGCTGTGCAAGATGGCTTAAACTGGAAAGCCCTGATATAGGATTCTCAGAACCTTTGTCCCCCGGAAGTCACCCTTTGGAAGAAAAATGCTTCTGCTATTGCTGTGTGTTTATTTTTTGAATGTTTGAGTTGGTTTTCCTTTCCTAAGAATGTGACGTCAACCTTGCTCTTTTCCAGAGTCAAGGGAGTTACATCGATGCCCGGCAATGCGTGACCACCAACCAAGAAGTCAGCCGTGAAGGGGTGTCCGTGTCTTCTCACAGCTCCCGCCGATCTTCTCGCACAGCGCTCTCCGACTCTGCATGTAGGGGTCACATCCGACGCTCAACTGCTGTGGAACCAAGGGGGAGTTTAATGTGGTTGATGAATGTTCAGGAATAGTGTCGGAGATCTTTGGCTCTCAAGCTTTCTAGTCTTTGCCCCTTGGTAATCTTACAACAGTGGGACGCGGTGGTGCTGCGGGTTAAACCGCTGAGCTGCTGAGCTTGCTGATCGGAAGGTCGGCAGTCCGAATCCGCGTGATGGGGTGAGCTCCCGTTGCTAGTCCCAGCTCCTGCCAACCTAGCAGTTCAAAAACATGCAAATGTGAGTCGATTAATAGGCACCGCTTCGGTGGGCAGGTAACGGCGTTCCGTTTAGTCATGCCGGCCACACGACCACGGAAGTGTCTTTGGACAAACGCCGGCTCTTCGGCTGTGAAATGGAGATGAGCACCACCCCCTAGAGTCGGACATGACTGGACTTAATGTCAAGGGAAACCCTAATCTTACAACAAGAAACCTCCCCAACGTGTTATTCTGCAAATGTCCTATTCCAGTAGGATACCACGCAAGGAACTCATGGGTTGAATCCAGACATACTAGATTGTGGCGCTCCTCATCCCTAGGATGGCAAAAAAAAAACCCATAATAATAAAATCACGTGCAGTTTTCTTTTTCACTTAACGCCTTATGAGATGCAGCATAGCTGGGTCATCCATCCTCCATGCACAGCTTTATACAAGAGGATTTGTGGGCTACATTTTAGCACTGTGGACACACAAGCCCTGATTTCGGGAATGATATACACACGCATCATACACTGAGAGTGTCTCAGGGACTGGACACCCTTTTATCCTGCTTCGCTCAAAAGTGAGCGTGTGGTTGTGTTACAGTGGGCACCTGGAAATAGCCACGTTACTACATCTCCTTGACTTCTTCCCAAATGTTTGTTTTCTGCAGCCACGTCATCCATGCGGCACACCGAGGCCAGCACCCCTACTCGGCAACCCTTGTCCTTGGGGCAGCCAGACAAGGTCCCCTTACAGCTCGCCTCCAGCAGCAGCACACAGGTAAGGAAGGGCATCCTTCCAGAGAAAATTCTTTGCATGGGAACGGTGAATCAACCCCAGTAGGTGAGAGGAGAAAGAACCGCTTAATTGGATGAGCAGGAAGGTCAGATGCTTTGAACACGTTGCTGGGTTCTCTTCCCGTGAATGCCCCCAAGGAAGCAGTCACCTGCAAAGCAGGCAGGGCAAACTGTGACTCACTGGCAGCTGAATAGTGAAAGTTTCCTGGCCTGCTTCTCCCTAAAACAGTGTTTCTCAACCTTGGCCACTTTCAGAGGTTGGATTTCAACTCGCAGAATTCCCAAGCCAGCAAGTTTCGTTACCCAACTAGGCAACATCATCAGTGCTTGAAGGGACTGGGGTTGGCTCTCTGTTTGTATCCAGTAGCTTGCCCTGCCAAGGTTGGTGGCGGTGGGTTTGCCTCCTTCGTAATTCTACCAAGGAGAAACGCCTTCTACCGAGGTTGAGAAACACCGCTCCCAAACAAGCAGTTGAGCAGTTGAGAGCTAAGGATGTCAGACCATCCCAAGACCTCTCAATAAGTATTGTCCCTGCTTTGAGATTGTCTTGAACAATGAAGATCTGGAGCATAGAAGTATCTGCAGAAAGAAGCAGTCAAATTCATTCCTGCACTGGATGGATGATGATGTCCTTTTTTCCCTTTTTCTTTTTAACAGGGCATTATAACTCCCCCCGAGCATCTTGTGCAGTACCACATGACGCAGCCCACTGTTCCTGCACAACAAGCAGTTATGGTACATTGTTCATAACACCAACCAATGTTATATATGCCTTGTAGCCAAGGAATGCAAAGATACTACCTAACCGCTAATCTGAATACAGGTAGTCCTCGACTTATGACCATTTGTTTAGTGACCATTCAAAGTTACGACGGCACTGAAAAAAGTGACTTATGAGCAGTCCTCACACTTATGGTCATCATTTGTGACTTTCCCAGCAGGCTTCCGACAAGCAAAATCAATGGGGAACTGTGCGATTCACTTAATGACCACCACAAAAAAATTCGTAAAATCAGGTGCGGTCATGTGATGCCTTGCTTAATGACTGTACTGCTTGACAACAAATTTTCTGGTCACTACTGTGGTCGTAAGTCGAGGACTACCTGTCGTAACTAATTGTACTCAATATGGGGTAGGTCAGCATGGAGCCAAGATTCCTGCTCCCGCTTTAGAACTTTAATGGTTAGCAATGAGGCATGGGAGATGCGACATCGTGTGCGGTGGGAAACGGCCTCAAATCAGAAGCGAGGGAAAGAAGCCATAATGTCATAGTTTTCAGTGGGAAAGTATTAGGTTAGACCTTTCCAGCAAAGCCAAGAACAAGTCTCATGGCACTGTAAAGATGACTCAGTCCATTTCTTCGGATACTGGGAGGGCGGAAAAAGAACATTAGGCTCAGCAGTTGTGGAGAAAAAAATAAAAGGGGGTCAGGGAGGGATTAAAGGCAAAACGAGATGCGGTGATTGTAAACAAAGCAATAACGAGGAGTGATATTCATACTGGTGCCTGGAATAGTCAGCACACGTACCTAGGGTGGTCCTAGCAGCTGTTTTCACAAAACGTGGTGCATGTTGGTCTTGTGCTTGCAGCCCGTGTACCATTTCCCAACACAAATGGGGATGATGCATCAGCTGAAGGAGCAGCTGGAAGAGCGGACACGCATATTGCAAGCGGACATCAAGACCCAGCAGGAGGAGCTGCACATCATCAAGGAGCAGCTGCAGTTTGTGCAAGACTCCAATTTGCAGGTATTGTGGTTCGGCTGCCTTAGCAGGGGGCGCTCCCTGGTTGACCTTGGTCGGCCCCAGAAGCTCAGGGAAGGTCTGCCCTGCTTATGACTTGGGTGATCCATGCCCTGGGAATGGCAAGGCTGTTGGCTAAACTGAGAAGTTTAAGGAACTGGGTGATCCAAAGACGGCAGAGGCAAATTACTACCAAGAAAACCGCATGAGGGTCATCCTCTGGAGTTGAGGTTGATTCCAAGGCGCCTTTACCTGTCCTGTTAGAATAAGCTGCTTTCTCCAAATCCTTCTCTCTCTCATTATTTCTTAAACTGGTGTTCAGAAGGTGAAAGAAGCTGCCTGCCTCTTCATATTTTGGCAAGTACTTACTGGGAGAGAGAATCCAGACTCAGGTGGCTGTGTGCCTGTGGAGAGGGAGAGGTTAACCCATTTTTGTTTCCAGTGCAAATATTCCCACCTTTTTAATTCTGTCTCCCTTGGAAGGGAATACCTGGGTCATTTCAGCAACTGGTGCAAAGGAGAAACCAAGCTAATGGTTTACAAAGGTTTTCCAAACCCACACACATTCATAAGGCTCTAGAGGTCAGGAGGGAGGCAAATGTAAAGATCCTTTCCTGATAATAATTATTGCAGTTTCTCCTCCTCCTCCTCCTCTTTCTCCTTCTTCTCCCTATATTTTTTTTATATTTATTTTCCCATGTCATTGTCGTCCTCCCCCCCCCCGCTCCTCTATTCTTTTCATATGTCATCATTGTCTTCTTCCTCCCCCCTTCCTCCTCCTCCTCTTCCTCCCACTCCCAAAAGACTCTGGGCAGCTTGTTCTACTCTGAAAAGATACCAGCTTCTCCAGGTGCTTGAAATTCTGAATTGCTGTTGAAGATAGAGCATTTCTTAGATAGTTTGGTTTCAACTGAGTGGTAAAATCATAATCTTCTCCCACAGAAGGTTCAAGATTCAGTCTTCAGGATCTGCAGAGAGGTCTGAGAAAACTCTCTATAGGAAATCCTGGAGAGGCATTGCCCATTGTGCCAGATTCTGACATAAATCTCAGCCATGACCATGGCTATGCTTCATACCTTCAGATAATGGAGGGAATTCGCATGTACCTGGCTTAGCAAAGAGAAGAACATTTCTTAAAACAATGAGGCTGTTTTCTACCTAAAAGTTCTGGCCATTTAAAAAAAAATAACAGTGTATAGGTTTTGCTGGGAAATAGAACAATGCCTCTTCTGTAAAGGTTCAGTTTTAATTTTGGCGCATTTAATCTATCATTGCCAAAGTCTGGCTGACATCTAGTGGATATTCTGGTCATCGTTCCATGTGGTTACGGAGATTCCGAATTGTCTGTTCTTTCCATTCTTAGAGACTGGGGGAATTTCCTTGCACCAAGCTCGCAGAGGCCTTTTGTGTTTATGTTCTTTAAATTCCCAAGCAACCTCCTTTCTCTCAAGGAAATCTTTTGATGCATTCCCAAGACCCATGTGCTGATTAGAAGTGGGCAGATTTGCAGGAAAGAGGTCTGATTTCAAGTTCCAGTTGGAACGACCAGATCCTGGTTGTTCCAACCTGAACTTGAAATCAGACCTCTTTCATGCAAATCTACACAAAAATCTCCCAGCACTAAAACTGAGGTGCGTTGTGCATATGTCTCCCTATCTGTGTGTTTTTCTATGCCTTTCCTGGTAAGGACACTCTCTGCAAGTTGCTTTTCCTTAATGGAATGCATGTTTGCCTACACATTTCCTCACTGGGAACCTTTTGCAGAATGCTGAAAAGCAAGAATGTTGATGTGTGAATTCAGTTCCAGTTTGCATAGTTAAGTTCATATAAAAATGTCTTCTCTGGCTGATGCTTTCTAGTGACCACCTCCCCTTCCACCATTCTCTCTTTTCTAATAGATGCTCATGCAGCAGTCTATGCCTGTGGTCTTCAGCGCTGTGCAGCCCCAACAGAGCCCAAGAAGGCAACAAACAGGAGCAGCCTTAGGGAGCAGGCCAGCTGCTTCCAAGAAGTCCCAACAGCAGCAAAGCATCATGGGATCAAAGCAGTTTGGTGGCACTCCCTTGGCCTCCCAGCCATCCTTCCTCAGGGAATCTTGCGTCACATCAACCCAGGTAATTCCAGTTTTCACATTATTATGAGTAGTGTAGTCCTATGTGCTTCCCCCACCCCGTCATGCAATCTATAATCACAGGATTAATTTCTCCTATATAAACCCACATGGACAGTCAACTCAAATCGTGATTACAATCAATGATCAGAAATTATTCAAAACCCAGGTAAGATATAGTCCTGATCATTTCCTATTGAGGAGAGATAACTTGCTAAGGGGAAACTTTAAAATATGAATTAGAAAACGAAATTAAAATTAATTGGTGGAATCAGCTGGGGTCATGTCTTCACTGTGGACACTTGGAAATTTTAGTTCTGCTTCCATGGCTCTGCTTGCTGTTCCTTCATTGCAGACCACAGAAGGCTACAGGGCCTTATTGGTGGTGGGACTGTAGATCTGGAATTACCACCTTTTGGGCCAATTCAGCCAGTTGCCTTGTTCTTTGTCTTTGAGAATGGACATGTACACCCAGGGAAGATCTGCTTATTTAAGTTATATAGATCTATCTCTATCTCTCTATATCATCTATCTTTATTACAGTCTTAGACTAGCATAAATGTAACGATAGATACAAATATCATTAGATTTCTAATTTCACTCTGCTGCCTGCTTGCCGTCTGTTTGGTGTGCTGCATCCTAATCTGGCTTTTAGTTCACATCAACAACTCAACATCAGCACTGAGCTGAAGGATACTTTGAGGCTGTCAGTCCAGCCCTTTCCTCAGTGTAGGAATCAAAATTAAAGCATCCTTGACAGGTGGCAAAGGGACGCGGTGGTGCTGCGGGTTAAACCGCTGAGCTGCCGATCGGAAGGTCGGTGGTTCGAAAGCGCGCGGCGGGGTGAGCTCCCGTTGCTCGTCCCAGCTCCTGCTCACCTAGCAGTTCGAAAACATGCAAATGTGAGTAGATCAATAGGTACCGCTTCGGCGGGAAGGTAACGGCGTTCCGTGTCGTCATGCCGGCCACATGACCACGGACGGGTCCTTACGGACAACGCCGGCTCCAAGGCTTAGAAACGGAGATGAGCACCGCCCCCTAGAGTCGGACACGGCTGGACTTTACGTCGAGGGAAACCTTTACCTTTACCTTTACTGACAGGTGGCTGTCCAAGCTCTGCTTGAAAATAATCCACTGAATGGAAGCCCATCAACTCCCTTGGTTGTTGAGTCTAATGCTGAACTCTTCCTATGAAGAAGCATCTCCCTAACTTTCAGCCAGAACCTGCCTGTGACTTCAGAAGTTTATTGCATTGCATCTGTGGGTTCTGAATCAATTTTTTTTCTGCAGCCTGCAAGACTCCTGCTCAGGGTTTCAGACATTTTTATTTTTATTTCAGGGGCAGCCACCACAGCGAAAGCATGTTGTGAGAGGAAGCCAGGTCCAGCCGGTGTGCATGCCTGTGCAGATGAGCATTTCACTGCCTGTCTATAACAACCCCATGGTTTTTTCTCAAACACACCCTATCGCTGTGCCCCCTCCAATGCAACCTGAACTGAGCGATAGGCCACTGCCACCTGATTACAACGAAGATCGAAGTTTAAGGTATGGATGCAGAGAGACCATGAGGAATGAGGAAGTGTCTAGTTCGGTGGCAAAATGTCCTCAGTTCACTCTCCCAGAAGTGAAGATCACAGTGCTCAAAGTGGCGCCTTCTCTGATCTGTTGGACTTCAGTTAAGCACTGTGGTCTGGGGCAAAATGGGTGGTACTTGCATGAAATCACACCAGCATCAGTGGTCTATTTGCCTCACAGCTGAGTGTTGGGCTTGCTGTTTTTCTCCCACAGGATGTTGTTAGATCAACCCGTGCAGCCATTGATGTCCAGCGGGAACGGGAGCAATCAGAACCCCCAAAGCAACACGAGTAGGCAACAGACCAAGTAAGCCACCATCCTACCATCATTACTCTACTGAGTGAATTCTGTAGAATTTCCTTGAATGTAACGGAAGACATTGTGAAGCCAGACCTGAATACTGTAGGGTTTTCCAGACACAAAGGTAGATGGCTGATCATCAATTCTGACCTAGCCGACTTGCTGTTTTCTTGGGAGCGTACTTCTGCCCTCCCAGGAAATGCTGTGACAATGACAAGTTAGTGATGTCCTTGGAGGAATATCTCACATGCTTGTTCTATGGGGTCACGGGATGGATGTATCACAGCCTTGGCTAGCCTATCATGGAATGACCATTTTTAGCCTTCCGACATCTCAGATCTCCTTTTAACACAAATTTAGAAGCAAAGAGAGAGCCAGGTAATCTTCGCTCTAGGGGAGTGGAATAAATCCAGACTGGCAGCTGAGTTTCATTTTGTATTGGATGGGAACACATTTGCTGTGCATGACCTTCTGTCTTTCAGCTGCTCAGGAGACCATGCCCCTAAGCACCTGCTGATTCAGGAGGCCATTTCACTTTGGCTAATGATAGAACTTCAGAGAGCCAGTTTGGTGTGGTGGTGAAGGCACCAGGCTAGAAACCGGGAGACCGGGAGCTCTAGTCCCGCCTTGAGCACAAAGCCAGCTGGGTGACCTTGGGCCAGTCCCTCCCTCTCAGCCCCAGGAAGGAGGCAATGGCAAACCCCTTCTGAAAAACCTTGCCAAGAAAACTGCAGGGATTTGTCCAGGCAGACTCTGCGAATTGGACACAACTGAACAGATTAAAACAACAACAACTAAGGAACGTTGCCTTCACTTCTGTCAGCTAATCTTTTTTAATTCTTTTTTAATTTTTAATTTTTCAAGCTTTATTAGAAAACAGAACAACATAAACAATGTAACCCATAAACAGGACAATCGACATAATACATACATACAAATACATATAACAATGAACAAAGAGAAAAGAAGAAAAGAGGACAAAAAGAGAGAAAAACAACAAAACTTATTAAAAAGTGGTTTCCGACTATCTAAACTGTGATTTTAGATCAATAGTTATGTTATCTTAACTTCGTCTCTATTTTCAATCTATGTCACTCCTATTTCTATTTGATTAAGTGTTTAGTTACTAAATCCTATATACATAATGTTATTTTTTGCATTGTCCTTATATAATCGAGAAAAGGTCGCCATTCATTCTTATCAGCTAATCTTTTTATCTCTCCACCTTTTTATGTTCTTGAACAGGAAACTGAGTAATAGAATAACTGTTCAGCATTGCACTAAGCTGTAATGGTTTAAGGAGTTCTAGTTTGGCAAGGTGAGAGGACACAGGCATTAAAAAACTTGAAGATGCTAATGGTTTGATGAGGCCCAACTCAATCATTGAATCATAGATAGTAATGGTTGGAGGGGATCTTAGAGATTATTTTATCAAACCCTTCTGCTTAGTTCAGGAATCCACAACTGCACCAAGTTAGAATATGATTATTTGTGGGTCCCCCAACCCTTGGAGGTCCAAAAACAAAATCCAATTTAAACATTTATTTGTTTGTTTGTTTGTTTGTTTGTTTATTTATTCATTCATTCATTCATTTTCTTCAAATTTCTATTACCGCCCATCTCCCCCAAGAAAGGGGGACTCTGGGCAGTTGCAGTCATTCTTAAAATTCTGCTCCCCGCTCACCTTCCTCACCCCTTTGAATACTTTTAAAAAGCCCTTTCTTAAAAAAACAACAACAGTACCTTAAATGAGAAAAAAAATCTTTCAGTGTTGATCGCAGATCTCTTTTGATTCAGCCCAACATCCTTTCTTGCATATGATATAAGGAAGAGTGCTGTAGATCTAAGGGATTGTCCTGTTTTATTTCCTGTTGGAGCATCTTCCATTTAAAAGGACATTTCTCAGCCTATCCACAATCCAGCGATCTCGTTTTGATGGGACATGAGATACTTGATTTCTGATTCTTCAAAAAGCTTGACATGTTTTTTCCCTTGGAAGTTTTGCTCAAGAACAGCAAAGTCTGCCTTCAGCAATACAGATGCAACCCGTCACATGTGCAGCCATCCGGGCCGCTGCCCCATCTCCTGGATTCACCCCCTCTGGGATGATTCCACACCCGAGTGTGACAGCCCAGCAAAGCCACCCAGCCAGCACCCTCCACCAGTGGCAACCACAGCCACTTCAACAGCATCACCTTTACGTTCAGGTAATACATTTTGCAGGATGTGGCAACTGATAGAGGCCACTGATGGGGGAAAAAGATGGAGTTCACATGAAAAGTTCTAGGTTGGCTACAGCTGGACAAAACCTAAAACATGGAGCATTGCAATCCCTTTGGAAATAATATTGAGCTATATGATCCAAGGAGGTGGCAGTAGAAGGCAGTTTCCAGTGTTTTGTTGCTGATTAAGACGATGTTGACATACATTCATAGAGAACAGGCCTCGTTGCTAAAACAGTGTCATCTTCCAGGACTTCGGAGAAGGGGTTTCTCTGGGCTGTACCTGCCCTGTGGCCCAGTCTTCCCCCTGAAGTCTGCGTGGTCCCAACCTTGCTGGGCTTCCACCAAGTTGGAATGCTTGACTGTTTCAGCAGGCCTCGAGACAGGACGGGTCGCAAACCTGCTTCCCCATGGATGTCCTTTTAACGGTTTACATTTTGTAAGCTGCTTAGTGTTGTGACGGTGATTGAGGCAGCCTATCAGTTTGATAAAGTACAATATTCCAACGTAATGTAAGACTAAGGCAGTGCTTCTTAGCCTTGGCAATTTTAAGATGTGTGGCCTTCAACTCCCAGAATTCTGGGCGTAGAAGTCCACACATCTTAAAAGTTGACAAGGTTGAGGAACACTGCTGTAGACAATGGTTCACTCCCATTTTCCCATGCTGGCTGAGGAATTCTGGGAGTTGAAGTTTACACATCTTAAAGTTGAAAAGGTTGAAAAACACTAGACCAAGGGATGTCTAGATCAACCTGCAGTCAGTACCTTTCCATATTGCGTGCATTCAATGCTCTCTTCCCACACTATGATGGCTTGAGGTTGTAGATGTTTTTTGGAGCTGGTTCATGTGCAATATTCTGTTCCTCACAGATGCAGAGTGCAGCTGAACCAGGCCAGAACCAACACTTATTCCAGCAGCCTCCTCTCCCGCAACAGAACACCACCATGGGTTATTTCCACCACCCACAGCCCCCGAGCCATCACCTACAAGGGCAGCAGTGCAGTTTACAAGACTTGCCCGAAATGCAGCTGCCTTGAGGTCTCGAGTCAAAAGGATGGTGATGCTTACCATGGGAACAGCGAATGCTGAGTGCTGGGGAGGAGCCTTGGTGCTCCTCCAAAGGCAAGGCTGGCCGTGAGAAGGAATGCCCGGGGACGGAGGACAAGGAGTGGAGAGCAACAGCTGGCACTTTTTCTGCTTGGAAAACCCACCCAGCGGCACCTCTCCAGCAAAACCAGTTCAAAAGGCAAATCTGGTACCCTTGGCTGCCCAGATTGGGCGTGCAGCAGAACAAGCGCAGGGAGGAGATCGTGAAGGTCAAGGGAGTAAGTTTGCTGAAGGAACCGTCTGTCCACCCAAAGGGGTTTGATGGCAGACCAGAAGCAGGCACTCGCTTGGTCGAGAAACCAGCTTGGCTGGGGTAGTGAGACACAGGAAGTTGCAGGAGAGCACAGCCCTTAATGCGACTACGTTTGCATGCTGTAAAGCCATATATTTAATATGGTGGGTGGATTTCTAGCTCGCAGGTCCTTTTTTTTTGTTTTGTTACATAGTCAAGTTTACATGCTGATAAGTTTAGCACCTGAGGCAGGAGGCAGCTTTTGGAAAACCTCTGCTGTGCAGTGCGATGGTGGAAGCCAGACCAGCATTTCTGTTTGTTCAGTGTGTGATTTATGTGCATAGGTTTCATTTTGGGTAGCAACTTTCTTGCCACTCAATTTTTCTCCTGTATGGACTTGGACTTATTTTCTGGATAATCAAGTGATGCTGCTACTGTTTATGAATACCACTTTTGCCTGAATTCTTTTGTTTTACACCAGCAACTTTGATCTTTAGTGTTGTCTAAAAAAAGATTCTTTTTTGTGTTATTTTATTATGAAGTGGAGGTAAAAACTTACCTAGTTCTACTCCCAAATTAGCCAAACAGGATGCAGGATCCTTCGTTTTTCTCCTCTCGTCTCATTAAACCTTATTTGGGGAGGTGTCTTGTCACCCAAAGATAAAAGCAAACTTTATGGTTTTGCGGTTTAGGGTTAGGATTTGGCAGAGTGGAGTTTTCTATCTAACAAGGATCCTTCAGTGTCGCTCGTCAGTAGTGTTAGCAATAAAATGTATTTTTGTAAATGGTCGTTTTTTAAAACCGTGTTTATATATTTATGAACTTTTTTTTTAAAAAAAAGAGGGTTTTTTTAATTCCTCAGTGGTGAATACACCAAAGTATCCCTTATTGATTGTCTCTTTTTCCAAAGGGAATGACTACTTGTAATTGCAAGGGGCATTTAAAGAAGAAAAAAAAAAACTGTTAACTTTGCTCGGCTTGCACATTGGTTATTTTCTAAGCTTAGTGTTTCCATCTGTACTTATATTTTTGGATGTCCAACTTTCACCTGCTGCTATTCGTGCAAAGCTGTTTCATGTTAGATGTATTCTGTTCCCAGCCCAACGTTAGAAGGCATTTAATAATAGTTCAGGGTCACGCAATGGAGAAAACGCAGGCTACGTTTATTCAGGGATAGCTGTGCGTGCAGAAAATTCTCAGGCAGATAGATCACTGTTTTACACACTCTGCGTTTCCCTCTAGTCATAGGATTTCTTAACTGCTGAAGATGCTTTGCACAGGCAGGCGTGTGCAGATCAGTTTCCTTGGGTCCTTAAACGAAGGGGTAACAGTCAAGATGTTCATGGCATATGAGCCCTACTCCTTGTGACGCGTGGCACTTGTAAAAAGGGGCGGGGCTTCAGCTGCATGATCATAGCTGCCGTCTTGACTTTTTCTATCTCCTACCCTCCACGGACACCCAAGATTTGGTTTTGTGCCATTTTTCAGATGCAAAGCACAAATGCCGAATGTTGCGGTTAAATGCTGCCTCCGTGTACCTTTTTATATTAGTCCAGGGAGGCGAATGAAGGATGAGGGATGTCCTGTCGAGGAGGAGAAAACAGCCTTCAGCAGGAGCTCCCTATAGGCTTGGAAGAGCGCTCCCTTTTTTAAAGCTTTCCTCCTCCCACCCTCACCAAATTGGGGAGCCATGCAATGAACGCATCGGGCGATCTGGGGTCTCTCATTGGTGGCGGGCTGCGTCCCCATGCAGAGTGCAACACAGCAGATTAAAAGAATGCCAGATGGAATTTTATTGTGAGCAAGGATGAGAGAAAGGCACCAGAGCCAGACATGTTTAATGCCAATCAGGTCAGGGCTCTCAAGCAGACCAGCAACAGAAGATAGACAGACAGACAGACAGACAGACATATAGACCAGCAACAGTGTGCGTGTTTGTGTGTGTGTGTATACACATACACACACAACCGACCAGCAACAGAATACACACACACACACACACCAGCAACAGTAGATAGATGATAGATAGATTTGAAGTTTGTAGTTAAGGTGAAGAAGGCAAAAGCTTCCTGCATGTGCGCACTAAAATCCTTTGGGGTCCTTCCAGGGTTGCAAATAGGGCTCTGATGGTTTTACATGGATCCTGAACGCTCATTCTTTCTTCAAGACGATTGGCTGAACAGATCTAAGCGCAACTCCTGGTCTCCGGTCCTTTGCATTGACCCACCCCCTCCCCAACACACACACACACACGCACCTTTTTTTCTCCCAAGTTGAAATACTCACACAGCTTAACAGGCTCTGATGGCTTAATTTTCTTGCTCTAAGTCCTTTGGTAGGTTTTCCATGGAACAACCAAGTACAGAGCGATACTTTCTGATGGCCTAGCTCAGGCACAGGAGGGGGAGAGGATGCTGGCGCATTGCCACTCTTAATTATTATTTGTCATATTTTTATCACTGCCCATCTCCCCCACAAGGAGGGACCCTGGGCGGTTCACAATAAAAGCAATTTAAAATTCAATAAAAATCGTAATACCAATAGTCAATAAATATATAAAATATAGTCAAGTCCAAGTAATGGCAGATCTAACTCAGGAATGATATGCCCCTAACAGCCATTCATATAACACCCCGGTTTTGCTGTGAGCAAAATGGTATATCATACAGGTAGTCCCCATTTAGTGACACAATTGGGACCGGCAACTTGGTTGCTAAGTGAAACCGTGACTAAGCTTCCTTCAGTTTTACTTTGCTTTACAGACCTGCGAAGGTCATAAATGCAAGGATTGGTCGTAGAGTTCCTTTTTCATCACCGTCATAACTGCAAATGGTTGCTAAGCGAGGCAGTCACTAAACGAGGACTACCTGTATGTCCCATTTGAGCACAGAAGCACTAATCTGCAAACAGGAGGGCAAGCAAACTTGCTTCTTTCGAATGCCCAAATGTGATCCTTCTTCCTATTGCATTTCCTTACACTTTACAGGCTCTCTCTCTGGGCCAATCTAGCAGATACTTTTCCCCCAGGGAGTCCTTAGTGCACCATCTGCCTCTGCTTTGTTTTTAGAGGCAGGGGCTGGAGATAGAAAAACAGAGGGTGTGACTCTCACGCAAATGTGCCCTCCACTCCAGGTCTCTGAGAAGCCCCATGGAAGGGATCCCTTTACCCTTTCAAGGCAACAGGAAAGGGATCCCTTCCATGGGGGAAGGAAAATTCTTCAGGCTACATATCCAGACCGATTAATGCCAGGGAAGAAGTTGGCAGGAAGCAGGTCATCGACCAAAATGTTAATCCAGGTTTTACAAGGGGAAATATTGGGTGAGGCTGGTTCACTCACTCCATCTTAGAAAGACCCCTGCTATAGCCAATAGGTGAAACTAGGATAAGAGTGCCTAGCAGCCACGGTGCAAGTCCATCTTTCTGGACTGCAGAATGTATGTGTCTATGTGTTGAGCTGTCCCAATGCACTTTGTGTCTGTCTTATATCAGGCTGAAGGGTTTAGGATGGCAAGGGCCAGTACTTCGGAATGAGGAATGGGAAAAATGCCATTTCTAATTGACTGTACAGTGAGAGCAGGGATTTGGAAACATGGTCTCCTTTTAAAAGCATTAATGGGATCCTTCACAGAATCTCACATTTAATTGCACATATTAAGAAGGGGAGGGATTGGTTCTGATGTTAGAGACTACATTCCCCATTCACACAGTATATTCAAGAGAGTAACCAGGTTCTATATACTCCTGGGGCATAATGTGGTTTATTTTTAGCACTAAAACAAATCCTGCCAAAGAAAAAACTTTTTAAATCCAGCTTTGCAGTTGGCCTGTGATGATCACTGTGTTTTCTTGTGACGGGTCAACGGAGACACACGGTTGTTTGTGGTTTCCCTAGCTTATGACTGGCTTGGTTTTGAGCCCCACCATGATATGGGGCAAGAAGAATTCATGAGGGAAAGCAAGCAGGGAATCGCTGAACAACTATGATTATTTTCCTCCAACTTGAACATGGTTAAAAGATGATGGCTTAGCACAATGTTGGGAACACAGCCAACGTTTCCCCAAATGCGTGTGTCCAACTCAACTAGACCTCCCTTCCACCACATCTGACCACAATAAGGCCAAGAATCGGATTGCTTCTGCCCAATTTCCTACAGAATCTTACACAAGCGATCATTTGTAGCAATGATGCATAGGGAGCTAGGTGTTTATTTCTCCCCCTCCCCAAAACATCTAATGCAACAGCAACAAAGTCATTTCATTCAAATTGACTTGTTTAACTCAGAGTTAATTCTGCTTTGTGTTTTGAGGGAAAGAGTTTGGCATGCCTAGCCCCTCATAAATCTTTAGAATTGGAAAAGGTGGGGTGCGGATCAATGTCAAGGTTTGCTGAGCTGGCCCATGGACTTTTTGACATTGACACCCATATGTATGTTGTAGAAATTCTCTAGGAAGTCTTGAAAGGATTAAATGTGAGGGTAGTTAGCATTATCGCTGACCTACAAAGACAAGTCTTTAGTTCAGCCCCAGGCATCGAGGAAACACAAGCACCTTTTTCTAGCCTTGCACTTTCTGTACATATTTACAAGCTAAAAGGCTGGTTGGTTGACAGAGGGAGTATCTAACTTAAATTGTATGTGCCAGCTGTGTACAAAGGAAGAAAAGAAAGAACACAAAAGGGGGTGGGGGGGAAGCAAAGGTTTAAAATCAAATATTGAATTTATTTTTACAATGTCAGATATAACTTTTTAAAAATGTTCCTATTCATAAAGTATTTTGTAAAATGGGAAAAAGGAAGGCAAGAAAGTGTCTTACTGGAGTAGGGGGAGAAGCCAGCAATAGTTGACTGGAATCTTCCCATCCTTGTTAAATCGTGCCCTAGGAACCTCAGCAGATTTGTACATATTATTTTGAAAGAAAAATAAAACTCTACTTTTAAGAAGTCTCACTGGGTGGCTGATGGTTCATTGACTACTTACTTTCAGCGTTTTGTCATGAAAAGTAAAGAGGTATGTTGTGGGTCGTATTCATTCCAAAGCAGAAATCAAAGTGCTTATCCTTAAAAGTAGCTTAGAGTGGCTGAATTGAGTGCATTCTTAACAAAAGATGAAACATTCTCTCATAAACATTCATTATACTGGAAACAAGAACATAAATTAGTTCCATACCATAATATTTATGAAATGTTCTTAAGGACAATAATATATACATGAGTATTTGTTTATAAGACAGTTCAGTCATAAGTTTTATATATATATATATATATATTATCTCAAGTAATTGTAGAGGTCTATTGGCAAACAGTACTATAAAAAAGCAAAACATGCCATTAACATGGCAATCCACAACTGCATTTTTATCATCGTTGGGAAATCCATCTAGATTTCTTTCCCTTTATAAACACTTTTTATCTTCCAGATTTATTGGTCATGTAGTAGCTGTGAGTGGCAGGGAAGGAAAAAGAAAGGTGGCATTAAGCCAAAATTTTCAAGGATTTTTTGGTACTATCTCCATGTGTTATGAAAATACTTTCAAACTGGGTAAGGATTCTTGTATTAGCCCAAGTCCAGTAGCTTTCTTGAAAGCTGGCTTTTTATATGCCTTATACTCCTCAAATGTGTTAGAATTGGGAGCATCGAATTGGAGAAAGCTGGATTTGGCAGATAAGGAAACAACTGGATTTTGAAAAATATATCTGTATGCAGTTGGCAAAGGCCTCATGCCACCATTCTCGGTTGTGGTGGAATTAAAAAAATAGGAGAGTTTTAAAACTTAGACAAAGGCTGCAAAGCTTAGCTTATTTTACCAAAGCTTAGATCAAGGTAAATTGAGAAGAGTTTTAAAGGCAATGGAGTTTTTTTTAAAAAAATTCTCATTCTTGAAGACTTGGAAAGTCTGTGAGGAATAAATTCTTGGACAGTCTTGAGGAATGAATTCTAATGATTTTTGCTCTATCTGAACAGAGCCTCATCATTCTATTTTCCAATAGCCTCAGGCTCACAATCCATGTTTTCATTGGCTGGAAGGACCACCTTTGATTCTCCAGCCTACAGGGCTTCAAGTCCCTTGTTCTTGACACTAACTCACTCTCTAGGATTTAAGCAAGTCCTAGATCCTGGCTTAGCATCAACCATAAAACTTTGCAGAGAATCCATCTGGGCAACACTAGAAAAAGAGTTTTCTGTGATGGCCTCCAACTTTCTTACAAGCATCATTACATTTTACTAAACACCTTTGTTATTTTGTGCCACATGAAATAATGGTTTCCATCCAAAAAGGGGGGAAAAAAAGAATTACTGCAGCATCAAAAAGCTGCTTTTTTAAAGTCACTTCAGTGTTGTATGTATGGAGTAAGCAGCTGATTTTGGCATTTTTGTCCCTATTCTTTTGTTGGCTTGTCTAGATGGTTTTCAGAGGGAATCTCAAATCTTAATTTATCCATACCTTGAGAAAGACAGCACTTTGATGTAGTTTCTCTACTTGTAAATTGGGCCAAATCAACATGTTTGATGTTGAGCAGAAGAATTGTCCAGAAGACACAGGCACAGTTGCAAAAATTTAACACCACCAGCCAAGAAGGCTTCAGTTTGAGGCATGTAATGCCTTCAAAGAGAAGAACCAGGTTTTGAAGAAATATATATTTTAAAAAATTATTGGCCTCCATTTATAGGAACGACTTTCCTTAACAGGTGTCCTAAACTGGTCAAAGATTCTGCCCACAATGCATTAGGCAGACCTACATTCCAAGTTTAAGAAGGAATTCTCTGCGAAAGTTGCCATCTTTACACTATAAGCAAAACATGGCCTAAAAAGTGGTAACTTGGAAATCTGCTGCTGCAAAGGAGACAGTTTAATTTTTTCTTCCAAGTTGCCATGTGTTGATGGATGCGCCTTAAGTCTTGTGTACTAAAATGCAAAGATTAGGTGCAACTGTGCTTCGAACTACACTTGACCCCACAAAAGTAAAAATAAAACCACGTATACCACCCTGCTCTTAAGGGAATTGAGCTAAATCCTCAGTATGAACCTGAAACTCAGTGTTGCCTCCTGTTTCTGAGTGTTCTACAGAGAGGAAGGAGAAGTGGGGCTGGGTAACTACCATACACAAGCTCTTGCTTTTATCTGAGCAGCCTTAGCCTTTTCTAACTTGGCTTTGACATCTACTGGTTTCTCAAAAAATCTCACCAAGGCAGGTTCGTTGAGTAAAGAGGCCAGGATCTGCTCAAACGCAAACGACCAGCCCTCGCTGACAGGGCTGGAGATCTGGGGTCCTGCATAATCAGTCTGCAGTTGGGCTGTAGGACCAACCACAGGAGATGTCACCGTTGGGGCTGGGGAAGTGGGGCTTTGGAGCTTTCGTCCCACCTCTTCCATCCTCAGCAAGAGGCTGGTAACTGCAGCAATGGCCCGAAAAAGGAGCTCTTCTTCCGGATCACCATAGAATAAGTTATACAACGTCTTGGAGAACTGGATGAATTGGGACTGAGAAGGGAAAGAGAAGAGCCATTTTCATTTTCAGAACAAGCATGTGTGTGTGTGCCAGTAGAACAAGTAATGCTTGCAGCAGCTTTTTTAAAAAATGGCCTCTTGGCCAGACTTCCCCACCAAATGTCCTGAAGATATACTGAACAACTCCCTCCGTAATCTGGAAACTTCATGGTTCATCTGGCAGGAGTTAGGAGTTGCAGTCCACCATACCTGAAGGTCTCCAGGTCAGAGAAAGCTATATTTGGATGTCCTGGACTTCAGCAATATTATAGATCCACCCTACTTGCATTAATGGGGGAAAAAACACTCCACTAGAACAAAATACATCTGCTTGCTTCCAGGAGAGTTCTCACCTGGTTCATCCGGGGTAAATCCTTAATGCTTTCTTCCTTTTTAAGGATCTCGTCTTGCCACTGCTTCAAGTAAGCCTGGATGTCCACTTTTCCTTTCCCTTTTTTAGGAAGAAGATGTCAAATTCAGAAGAACAGAATGGGCAAATGGGCAAGTTGTGCTGTCTCCGGAAGAGCCTCTGCTAAGGAGCCAGACCTGTTGGGTAACCTTGGAGCATTTACAGTCTCCAGCTGAAGCTCACCACGTCCCACTGGGAATCCAAAGTCTTATCTTTAGCCAGGCCAGGCTTCTAGATGTGAAGTGATGGAATTTGCAAAATCACTAACTACATCCATATTTGTGCCATCCTAGATGCCACCCTGCCCTGCAACTCTCATACTTTATGCTCTTAATAGCAGAATACGATGTTACACCATGCTTTCTTGTTAACCCCAACAAGCTTGGCCTCCCTCTCCTTCCTTCCTCCAGTGCAGCTTCAAAAAGACTGCCAACTGTAGTATATTGAAAGGGAAAGTTAACATATGCAAACCAAGCCACGGTCAACCTCAGCTCTGATTCAAATAGTTACATTTCTTTAAAACTGGGCCTGCTGGGAATCTACTGGAGATTCTACTGGCAGAATGGACACGGAGTTCAAGGCTGACTCAAACTGTACACCATCTGACACTTCTTTGATGGAGGACAGCCCTTGATGGTACACCTCAAATCCTGAGGCTAAATCCAGGTCAGCTACCTTTTTCAGGACTTGTCTTCAGAACATCTGCATTCTCTCTGTCTCCAGGTGAAGAAACTAGGATAAAAAAGAAGAGGAAAACACCACTGAAAAGTCCTTAACACCAAACAGATTATCCATCCACCTAGATGGAGACTGTTTACTTTGATTGCCTACAGCAGTGTTTCTCAACCTTGTCTACTAAGAGGTGTGGACTTCAACTCCCAGAATTCTGGGAGTTGAAGTCCACACTTCTTAAAGTTGACAAGGTTGAGAAACACTGGTCTACAGTAAGAGAGTGATCTTTCCCCATCTGAGATCCTTCAATAAGCAATACCAGGAATTGAACTTAGGATCTTCTACTTGCAAAGCAAGCTCTCCACCACTGAGTTATGACCTGCTCCCCAATATGGCACCAACACTGCCAACGTATGCACCAACACTTATCTAAGTGCTTGCAATTAGCATGCTTTTACTTAAGAGAATGGATCCCAGGCTTGTTGCAAAGGGTCAGCTCTACTTTAATTTCCAGAAGAGCTTCCAGGGGCTTTCTCAGAAAATAAAGCTATGTCTGTCTGCAGTTCAGTCCTTGGGACATGCGCCTATCAGTCTAGACAAGGGACAAAAATATTCAGTGTATTAAACTATGCAGATTTTTTTTGCAGAAACAGGACACATACTAAGGCACCCAGATCCTTAATTTCAGGTGCTGAAATGTCTTCCTCTCCTCCCTTCTCTTAGTTCCTGCTTGCTAAAAGGATCTCAGATGGGAGAGGAGAAACAATTGAAATGGCAACAAGAACTCTTTATGGGATTTTGCTGCGCTTAAGCCTTTGATCAGTCTACAATCATCCCTGCAGTAACAGTATTAGAAATTGCTCTCTGGTGGAAAGTGACTTTTTTGCTGACCCCTTTCCTATTAGCAAGAAGAGAACAACAAAAAACATCTTCTCTGGCTTTTATAAGGCAGAAGCTGAACACATTGACCCTTACCACTTAGCTGGCTAAAGTGGATCAATTCTTCTTTAGAGAGCTGAGCCCCTTTGAAAGGACTCAGAGATTCCACTTCGGTAAAAGCTGCGGAAAGAAAAGAGGACCAGGGAGAAACTGGAAATCACAAGGGTTACATACAATACATCCCACAGCATGGCAAACCTAATCACTGGCTTCTAAGGGGGCCCCAAAATTTATACACATTGTAAATTAGCAGATGCATAAAAATGGGGAAGTTGGAAACTCAACAGGTTTTGTTTTCTTTCAGTTTTTTTTTCTTTAGTCTCTGGTATTTTAATTGTTCTTAAATTTACTTTATCTACTTTTTTCCTTTATTACATGTACAAAAAACATTAAGTAACAATACAGGTAGTCCTCGACTTACAACCACAGTAGGGACTGGAAAATTTCCTGTTAAGCCGTGCAGTAGTTAAGTGAGGCATCATGTGACCGCACCCCATTTTATGACCTTTTTGGCTGCGGTCGTTAAGTGAGACATCATGTGACCGTGACTTGCAACCTCCTGCTAGCTTCCCCACTGACTTTGCTTGTGGGAAGCCAGCTGCGAAAGTCACAAATGGCAATCATGTGATTGCAGGATGCTGCAACTGTTGTAAATGTAAGCTGGTTGCCAAGTGCCTGAACTGTGACAACACTTAGTCGTAAATGAGAGGACCAGTCGCAAGTCACTTTTTTCAGTGCCGTCCGAATGGTCACTACATGAATGGTTGTTAAGTGAGGACTACTTGTACAATGGAGACCTTAACACTGAGTAATCGGCTCAAGACCGAAACCTTTACTTTCTAATGCTATATTCAACTCTGGATGAAAAAGCTAAATAATCTCATGGCCAATAACACTGACACCTGAAATTGTAAATAATATTGATATAATATAAATAAATGTTTATATAAATATTTATATATAAATAAATATTTATATTATATGATGTAATATCTCTTTCTCTTTTCTTTATCCTCAGTAGTCTAAGTTATTTAAACAGTAGAGGGTTAATAATCTTCAATCGAAACTGCATAAATATTAGTGCATCAAAACAATGTAATGTATCTACAACAACATAATAATAATAAAAAGAAAACCACAAGGTGTAATAGCCGGTTTTAAACTTTACAAAAGCCGGTGAAGTGTGCAGAACTTGACCACATGCACAAATACAGCCACGGCCATTATTCGCATTCCACAGATGGAGAAGCCAGGCTGAAGTTTGACTTTACGCTAGGTGGGAATGGTCATAGCTGAACCGGCCAGCCTTGGTTTCAGAGTAACTCAATGCAATCTTTAGTCACTACTCCCTATCCTGCCCACCCCTCTGCCAATCCCAGGACGCCTGATGACGACCAGCAGAAAGGTACCCAGATGCTTCAACCTATTTTCCACACCACTGAATACGTTTCTCTTTCATCTCAGTCCAATTAATATTAATACCAGCTTTCTGAGACTCAACGCTCTCCAGGAGTGAAACTCTCCAGGCGTGTTGCATTTTGTAGTTTGACACGCTTGCAGCATATAAAGGGAGAAGCTAGTCAGCATCTTTCTTAGAGGGTGGAGAGAAGACTTCAAGGCCAGCAGGAGGTTCGCAAAATCTCCCCATGGCAGACCCCTGAGGGCTGACAGGAGAAAGAAGGGCCATCCTGAGCTTTCTTTGGATTTGGCTGAGGGGCAGCCTTTGGTAAGCAGAGCCAGCCTTCTCGTTCTGCAAGGACACTGCCCCAACTGGGTGTGGTTGGGTCTTTTAGTAAAAGGCAAAAGATGTATCAAATCCAGCCCCCCCAGACCATGTTTTCTCAGCTTGGAAGGCTTTTTGCTCTTGTATAAAGTTTATTTTAGGGTTATGCTTCCACATCTGTTCATTTCCCACTTTAATGTGGGGAAAAAAAACTATGGAATTGGGGTGGGGAGAGAATTCCAGGGACAGCAAGGAAGACGTTCAGGAACAGATCTTCTTCCCTGTCTGGGAACCAAGCCACAGTGGCTTATTTGCCCCACTTAAAAAAAAAGATTAGATTTTTAGGTGGAGGGATGGTGTCCCAGGTTAGTGGGCTTCCTGGCTGAGGAAGGAGCTGACCTCAAATCCCCTGGTCCCAGCTGACATGAATGGTTCCCGACATGGAAGCAAGGGCTGAACATGGCATCTCCACAGCACTCACCTGGAGGTATGTGCAATTTGAAAAGGAGCGTCAGCTTATGGGTAAAACTCCCATGATACATGACATCTAATAAAAAGGGAGGAAAGGAAAAAAATTAAAAACAGGGAAGTCATTCAAGAAGGCTCATACCCAATGAAGATTATCAAATGTCCATGTCATGAGTAAGGATGGCGAGCAGGGGGCTCTCACCCAGACTGTCAAGCGCATGCGTAGCACTGAGGAACTGTTCAGCCATTCAAAGAGACACAGATCGGGACCGCCTTAACCTTTGGGGTTTATATGGCTGGGTTTTCCCACGCTTTCTCAGTTTGTTAGGATTCTTGTTAAGTACTACTAATAAATATTAGAGACCAAGTCCTCGCCTCAGTGTGTTTCCTGGTAATCAGGACAGTCCACATCCTATGTCCTCTATCAGTTGGAACAATTGAAAACTGGCTCCATAGTCATTGGATTAATCTAAACCAGCCAGATCTCATGTAGGTACTCAATGGTAACTCTTCCGATCTCTCTGCTTGGGGTGTATCTATTACCATACCCCAAATGGATGCAAATTCTTTGAAGTTGATCAGCCCGTCAACATTCTCATCCAGCAGCCGGAAGGTCCACAGGGCCAAAGAATCTCTGTTGGCACAGTGTGCCCAAGGACTCAAGAGATGATGCAAGTTTCGGAATTGCTGGCAGTCAATCCGATATTGGTCCAGATAGGGCAGGCTGGGGTCGTGATGCTTCAGTGCCGGACTAGTCAGCTTCCAGTAACAGGAGAGAAAATGTTCTTTCTGACCGAAAAAAGAGGAGGACCCAAGTAAATTATAGCGAAATGTCATCAAAATACATGGGGACAAGACAATTTGGGGAAAGATAGAATATTTTTCCATAAGGTTATCCAGTGCTAAAGTTGAAAACTGCTGGTTATGACAGCTCATAACTTTTACCTCTATCTAGATGACTGTGCTATCTCTGAAAGTCCAGAGGTGGACAGTGTAGCACCCTTGGCAAAGATGACCAGATATTTACTTATTAGTGTTATATCTTGCCTTTCTTCTAGGAGATCAAGATCGTTTACATGAGGATCTCCCTTTCTTTCATCCTCACAATAGCAGTTCCTAGGAGGGAGGTTGGGCTGAAAGTGAGCAATTGCCCAATTCATCCAGTCAATGTCCATGGCTGATGGTGGATTTGAAACAGGGCCTCCTCGCCTTAGCTGAAGGCTGTGGCTCTCACCACAGATGGGACTGTGGGACTACAAACTAATCTCAGAACATTATTTTTAATTTTAAAAACTGCCCACATTTTTCAACATATTTTCATGTTCCTGCCTGAAATCTGTGGAGATCTGGGGCAAGAACAGACATTTGACCCTTTTAATTTTTTTTTTAATGATACCCTCCCCAGGGAACACCTACAATACCTTTGTGGACCATCAGGGGAATCATTGGCATGCTCCTTTAGAACCACTGTCTGGTAACGCATCCATGCATATCATATTCTGTACAAGACAGCCAGTACGAATTTAGTTTTGCCTAGTCTAGATGGTTGTTGGAGGAAAATTCTGAGAGTGCCTTGGACTGCAAGAAGATCCAACCAGTCCATCCTCCAGGAAATAAAGCCAGACTGCTCACTTGAAGGAAGGATATTAAAGGCAAAACTGAAATACGTTGGCCACATAATGAGAAGACAGGACACCCTGGAGAAGATGCTGATGCTGGGGAGAGTGGAGGGCAAAAGGAAGAGGGGCCAACCAAGGGCAAGGTGGATGGATGATATTCTAGAGGTGATGGACTCGTCCCTGGGGGAGCTGGGGGTGTTGACGACCGACAGGAAGCTCTGGCATGGGCTGGTCCATGAAGTCACGAAGAGTCGGAAGCGACTGAACGAATAAACAACAACAAGTCTAGATGGTATCCCAACTACACCAGCTCTAGACTAAATCTGGCCATGGTGACTTATTCCTTTATATCTTCTTCTTTGACTTTTGCAACATGCTCAACAGTTGCAAGAGTGCCTGAAGAATGCTTGGAATGCCAACTTGTTCAACACACATTAGAAGCTTGTTACACTGTCACATCTGAAATAGTTACATTGGCTATTGTGTTTTCAGGATCAATTCAATGTATTGGTTTCAGGTTTAATGCCCTAACAGTTCAACAGTTCAATGGAAGAACTTTCTCCAAGGTCAACTTGCTTGACCATCAAGTCTAATAAAGGCCATGACTGTGAAATGGACATGAAGTTCTTTTGCAGATGACAACCAAGATGTTACCTTGAATAATTCATACAGTTCTTCCAGGTTGCTATGGCTGATATTCACATCTTGGGAGATAACACGTAGCTGGGAACAGATAACAGGAGAGCAATCAAGTTAGTATTGGGTGTTATGTTCCTATTTTCCAGGTTCCTATTTTCCAGGTTCTCGTTTTGACATGGGTAGATTACAACTTACAAAGGGCTATGAATTGCTTAGTCAAAAAATGTTGAATCTCTGTCTTTCCGATCTATATAGTCCAAATACGACCCTTCAGATGAATTCCCAACTGCCCACAACTTTGCTGGCCATGCTTGCTGGAACTGGTGGGAATTATAGTTTAACATCTGAAGGGGCATAGGTTTTCAATTCCTAGTTTAGAAAAATTCTCCAGCAGTGATTCTCCAGAATTTCAGAGAGCCAAAAATCCTCCCTCACTCCAAAAACTTTAGAACCTAGAATTTTAGGGATTGAACTAGGCTGTACATTTCAACTGATCAATCAAAGTAATTGGTAAGTCTTCTAGTTAACTAAAGTCTCCTAGCTAGCTGGGTATGAGATTATACCTGTGTTTATATAAATGATTAACAGCAAGCAATCTGTAACAATGGTACTTCATGATAAATTATGTTCAATACCATGACAAAACCAATGACCTGATGTAGACAAATACAGTACGCACTCACCACGTTCTGCTTTGTTGTGTTCTCCAAGGTCTGGATGACATACAGTCTGTTCCGACGTCTCATGCTTTCGACCTCCTCAAATCGGATTTCACCATATTTCTGGAGAAGAACAAGAAGCTATTTTACTGCTTATAAAGGCTGAATGCAGAACACCTAGAGCACAAAGCAGCCAACTCCTTCAGTGCCAGAGGTTCCCAAAATCATCCTCCTCCTCCCACCCCCAAATCTTGTGAGGCTGATCCCATCCAAGTTCTCGTCAAATGTATTCTTATTTGAAGCTCCGCACAATGTCACGGGAAAAGGTCAACTCTTCCAAGATTTCATACTTCAACCCACAGATCCGAGGTCCACGTTTGGAAGTGTGGCACACATGGACACACAAGCACACACATACAACTGTCAACTTCTGAGACCGAACAGGTGGTTTTAAGTCTGACGCTACTGACTTCAATAACCCTTTTAAGCAAGGTGCAGACCATCACAAATGGGAGGTCTTCTCCCACCCAACCTGATTAACTTTGGGTTATATTGCTTTACAGTCATTTTTGGAGGAAGGCCTTCCGTTCAGAAGAGGGCCCTTCAGGCAGCTTTGTTTTGCAGGCCACAATACAGAGAAGCATTGATTCTTCGTCCAATGCAAAGAAGGAGAAGAAAGGGCTGAACAAACCTCATTTGATTCTCGAATTAGGTCAGTGATGTCCACTCTGGGGTGGGGGGTTTTGCTGTCATTCATCCCAGAGGCCTGTTGTACCGCTGGAGGAAGTGGGCTGTCCTTGTTGGTGACACTCTCAAAAAACCTTGATTTAAGGAGAAGGATGAGGAGAGAAACAGGCATGAGATACAGGGGTTAGCTATTCACCCAAGTACTGTAGATTGGCAGAGACGACCTTTCCCCATACAGACGCTTGGTTGTTCTAAATGCTCTGCAGATCCAGAACCACACTCATCTGAGCTGGCCATCACACTCAACATGCTAGGCTGGTGGCCCATGGACCTTCTAAATCCTGCTCACCAACCTGGGGTTGGGCTGTTTGTCAGGCCCCTGGCATTTTTCTTGGCAAGGTATTGGGTGATCTTGCCTGGGCCTACTTGGCCTTTTCTCTTTTCATCACTTTTTGTTGTCTTCTTTTTTAATTATGTAAACTGCCCAGAGTCATTTGGGACCTGGGTTGCCTTCTCGCCCTAAATAAATAAGGAAGCCCATGCAGCTTCCAGCATGAAATAAGAGTCAGCAGCTGTGTGACAGTGAACAGCCGACATGAGCCCTTGAAATTGCAGACATAAGGCAGTTCCAGATAGAGGGCAGGATTGTGGTATGGAACGCCATGCCCTTGTGGGGGTGCGCGCGCACACAAAATCTTTCTCAATGGCTCACAGTTCTGCAGGTTCACACGTTTAGAACAAAGGCATGAAAGGATGACCAAATCCGGTTAAAAAGTGCTCTGCTCTGCAGCCGAGCTCTCACTTTGGGATGCTCCAGCAGAGACGATCCTAGGAAGCATCAATTAGGAATGGGTTGTTTTCTCCAGAAAAGGTCTCTAAGCTCCACTGTAGCTTTATTTTTTTTAAGTCTTGTTTTAAAAAAGGCACTTAGCTAGCTCGGCTCCATATTGGTGCTGAACAGAAGAGAGCACATTAATTGATCGGGAGAGTATCCTATGCGTTTCTAACTACTGGTCCATTTCTTCTGTACTTTTCATTGTTTTATTCATGCCCTGCTGTGGGGGATAAAGCAAACTATGTTCGCTGTGAAGAAAGAGAAGTATGTATTAATATATGTATGCACACACACACACCTCTCTCTCTCTCTAAACATATGCTTATATAAATACATAGTAAAGCTAAAATTGTAACAAGTGCATGCTATTTTTATGCATGTGTTCACATACATACCTTAACCGCTCTGTGCACGCACACATTATATGCACGCATATTTGCATAATATGTCGCTCAACCTCTCAGTGATAAACACAAATGTGGCTACAATAAACCTACAAACAGCTGCAACTAGTACCTGTTGAGGACGGTCACAGCTTCTGCGTCGTCCTTGCAAGCCAGCAGCTTGTCGATGTTGTAGTCGAGCACAGCCAGGCCCAGCTGCAAAATGGCTTTGATCCCGTCATAGAAAAAGCAATCGACCACGTTGACAGCGCTCTCGATTGGCAGCACGCTGACAAAGAGGGTGAGAAACCAGGAGAGCGAGACGGAGGAGAAGAAAGTCATGTCGGTCATGTGCTCCGTCAGCTGGGGCAGGTAGTCTCGGATTAGGTCCTCAAACACTGCCTGATCTACTAAGGCACCTGAAAGAGATGTCCAGCGTGCAAATGCAAACTTACAAAGGCAGAGTTGCAGGGGTAGACATTAGGGATTTACCAAATATATACACAGCAGGAGAATCACAAGTGTCATGAGTGAGGATGGCCAGCAGGGGGCTCCCATCCAGACTGTCAAGCGCATGCGTAGCACTGAGGAACTGTTCAGCCATTCAAAGAGACACAGATCGGGACCGCCTTAACCCTTGGGGGTTATATGTCTGGGTTTTCCCACGCTTCTTCAGTTTGTTAGGATTCCTGTTAAGTACTAGCAATAAATATTAGAGACCAGTTCATTGTCTCAGTGTGTTTCCTGGTTGAGGACATCAAGGTATCAAAAGGAAAACACTCTATGGGTAGTCCTCGGTTAACAACCATTTGTTCAGTGACCATTCAAAGTTACGATGGTGCTGGCTGAATGAGAAGACTTATGGCCGGTCCTCGAAGTTGTGGCTGTCGCAGCATCCCCATGATCATGTGACTGCAAGTCTGACACTTGGCAACTGGCTCACAATTATGATGGCCGCAGCATCCTGCGTTCACGTGGGACCTTCCCTGCCAGCTTCCAACAGGCAACGTCAGTGGGGAAGCTGGCAGGAGGTCACAAATGAAAATTATGTGACGTCTTGCTTAAGAACTGCACAGGATTCACTTAATGACGGCAACGGGAACTGCCGCAACTGCCACAGTAAGTCGGCGCAGTCATGCGATGTCACATTTTATGACTGTATCACTTAGCAACAGTGTTCCCAGTCCCAATTACCATCATGAACCGAGGACTACCTGTATTATTATTTTGACAAGTGGCACTTGAATTGGAACTGATCTAAGGAAAACCATATGCCAGATTTAGCATTTTAAGAACGAGAATTAGCAAGGCTTCCCACCCACATCTGCCGCCACCACTCACGAATGTGATCAGTACAGTAAATTCCAATGAAAGCGAAATGGTACCTATGATCCGGCGATTGAAATAATCGGGTAGCATCCTTTCGCAAACTGCTACCAAAAGCCAAAATGCCTCCTCTTCTTTGGCATAAAGGAGCAGCACCGACGTCAATATATTCATGGCCTTTAAACAAACAGGAATATTGTTATTCATCCGGTCTCTGGTCCTTCCAACCAATCCTAGCTGACATTGTTTCTGCATCAGGGACAATTACTGGCACAGGACGGCTAAAGTGTTCTTGAAAAGGCCTGCGTAAGAACACACGTAGCACATCGCCATTTTTCACAATGACCCATATATTTTTTTCGTGTTGCATGTTACTATTTTGGTAGGTAGGTAGGTAGGTAGGTAGGTAGGTAGGTAGGAAGGAAGGAAGGAAGGAAGGAAGGAAGGAAGGAAGGAAGGAAGGAAGGAAGGAGAGGGTTTTCTGTTACTTTGAAAACGTGGTGGAGGATCTGTAGACACAAGTTATTGATGAGTTTTGTGTTCAAGCACAAACACCTTAAGCAAACCAAATTTCAGAGCTGCCACCATTTTTTGTGAGAAGGAACCAAGTCAATCTTTGGCAGCCAAAAAAACAAAAAGATTTTTGTGGGGAAAGGCAAGGACAGTTCTCTAAACCCTGGAACTGAAGCATTTCAATCATTCTGAGGCCTCTCAGATGCATACATGTACTACAGGTAGTCCTCGGCGTATGACCATTCATTTAGCGACTGTTTCAAGTTACAACGGCATTGGAAAAAGTGACTTATGACTGATGCTCACACTTATGACCATCACAGCATCCCTGTGGTCACATGATCAAAATTCAGGTGCTTGGCAACTGGCATGTATTTACAACAGTTGCAGCATCCCGAGGTCACGTGATCACCATTTGTGACCTTCCCAGCTGGCTTCTGACAAGCAAAGTCAATGGGGGAAGGTGGATTCGCTTAATGACCATGTGATACATTTAACAACCATGGTGATTCGCTTAACGACTATAGCAAAAAAGGTCATAAAATCAGGCATGACTCGCCTAACAATTGCCTCACTTAGTGATGGAAGTTCTGGTCCCAATTGTGGTCGTAAGTTGAGGGCTACCTGTGTAATGAAGTGCATCCACCCCCACACACAAATACAGACACCAGACTGTGGTTTGGACAATGTAAGCATAGCTGGAGTCCAGAGGCATGGCCTACCTGGCAATAGCCAATCTTGGGGTTCCTGTAGGCATAGGCGGTGAGGACCCTTCGTAGGGCAGAAATGCCCGTGTCGCTCTGGAAGGCGGGATGCTCTGGCAGTGAGCGGCGCAGATCCCGCTCGATTTCGTCCGTCTCCAGGGTGCATGTCCCAAAAGACTTTTCAACCAGTTCCGAGTAATAGCCGGGGTGGCTTGCCATGTCGTTTACAGCACCTGCCCAGGGGTATAGTGCACAGAGAGGAGGAGGAGGAGGAGGAGGAGGAGGAGGAAAAGGACTATGGCAGTATCTCCTGAACGCCAGAGCTTCGCAAAGATGCCCAGGCAGGTCTACTCAGGTCGACTCAGGGCTGATCTCGCCCAGCGAAAGCGCTTGGCATGGACTCCCTGCACAGGCTCCTGGGCACTGGCCATTGGCAACTGCTGTGTGGTAAGAGGAATGTGTTGCCCAACTGTGGACCCCAAAAGCATTCTTGGGGGGATGCCCAATGAAGGTTTCTCCCCCCCCCCCGATTACTGCTTTTCTTAGGAGACTCCCTCTGTGGGAATCATGGCAGCAGTGGGTCAACACTTGTCAGCCCTTCGAGGTAGTCCAGACAAGAAGCACAAACTATGAGTACTAACACTATCCTTATTGTAAGGTTGCAGTAACAGAATTTTGCAAGTCTGAACGCACTTCCCACCTCCCCAGCCTTTACTTTCCAGAAAACTAGGGAGGGTCCCTTCTGAGACCCTTCCCATGCCCCCTTTCCTTCTGTGGCCTGAGATACCTTCTGCACAATGGTTGTCTAGGCTGCAGCTCTTCCTCCTGCCTCCCAAGGTCACTCCCACACACCATTACAACACTTTTACACAACCACCTACATAACCTTTGGCTATCAATCACAGAAAACTACACTACGTTGGAGCTACTTGGTGCACACAGATAGGAGACCACTAGCAACTCCCAGGGCTGTGGAGGAGACCATGATGAAGATGCGCAGGGTCCCAGGAGAAAGCAACGGCCAATCACATCTGAATTGTTGCCAAGAAAATGGCACAGATAAGTGGCCACCAGGAGTTGAGCTTGACCTGAAGGAGAATGGACTTTTCCCTACCCAACATGTCTGGAGTTGGCACGCTGGGAAGGATCATCTAGAGATGTTCCTTAAAGTCTAACTGGGTACTAGTTCTTTCAAGGAAGGCAGTATATACATGGAGCAATCTACACCATTACTACTACTACTACTAGTCCAAGTACAGACCTTACCTGAGAAGAGAAGCCAAAGCTCTCCTCTTAACACTTCGGGGATCCCTCTGAGAATCAGGTCTCGTGTCTTCCTTGTCCGAAACATACTCACACCCCGTCCGCACTCTATGAAAAGGATGTTCCAGGACTGCTCTTTCATTTTTTCTTTTAACTGATGGAACAAGGTTTGCAAGAAGCCTCTTAAGCACAACCACAAAATGCCGGGGACACCACCAACGTGGTTGTGAGAGATGTCAACAGAAAAGGATGCCGTGCCACAGAATGTAAATCTCAAACCAGCCCAAACTGTTAAGACATTATTCCATCTAGACCATGCCGAAACATATTGTTCTACCTTCTAACTTTTACAAGATACAGACATTTCAAAAACAGATGAAGAACACACCTCTTGAATGCATTCTTTAATAGCAGAAATATATGTTTTTTCCCCTTACGTCACAAACCATCTTTTTCTCTCTTTCCTATTAGTTATTCATTTCAATTTATGTAGCCACCCTTCTCACCAAAGTGACTCTGGCTGGCGAACGAAGTTTAAAAATAAAATCTAAACAACCCTTAAAACGTACAATATGCAATCCCAAAAAAGAAATGGAGGCTGAGTATACAAAAACATCAACCACAGAATAGTATTGATACTATTGATACTCTTATATACAGCCTTTTCTTCCCTTCTCCCCCATTTTAGCATAGATCAATCACTCTTATGCATAGTTTTTATTGCATCATCCCTGCTGCACTATTTTGTGGGCTTGTTGTAGTTCAGTGATAAATTTGAAAAAAGAGAGAAAGACAGAAGAATGCAAAATCAAGAGGCTTGATAGGAATGAGAACTGGAAAAGGGATGACCACACACAAAAAGATACCAGCAGGATTAAATAAAGTATTTGTTTTCAGGGTTGCAACTGTACTGTCAGCCTTACCAAGTAGACCAGACAGGAAACATGACCAGATGAGCTAATTCTACTTTATCGTACGGCTGCTTTAACAGAATCTTGCAAGTCTGAAAGGACAAATCTTCCGCCATCTCCTCTACAGCTCGAGAACTTAGGGAGGGTCCCTTCTGAACCTCTTGCCCCACCCATATTCCTGATGTGGGCTCAGCTACCCCTTATCTGACCATTCCTTTGGCAGCATCTCTTCGCCCTGTCTCCCAAGGTTTTTCCCACATACCATTACACTTACAGAGGCCTCCAAAGGGCTTTCATGAAATAGGGCAAATTGCAGTACCCCCAGAGCAAAATTAGCATCCACCCACCCAGGGCATACGCAAGCAGAGGGACACACTTGCTGATTCATTCTAGGAGAAATCCAGAAGTCAAAACTCTAAGTGACCCTGGTAGGAGACCCAGTTGGATGCTTCTGGAAGCAGAGAAGAACAAGGAAGGATCCCTTCCAAGAAGAAAGACAAGGGCCTTCTTTACACCACAAAGTTGGCAGAAGCTGCACACGAAAAGGGAAAATTCAGCCTAGCCCAGAGGAAGTGAAGTACTGCAACAGACCTCCAGGTGCTGATGAGAACCCGTTTCCCTCCTTACCATCTTAGGATCAAGGTTCTCCACATCCTGAGGGTGGAAAACGGTCATCAGGGCTTCCGTGCTAACTGTGGCACTGCTGCCTTTGTGGCTGGCCATCGGCTGTCCCTCGAAGTCGTCCCAGATGGGGGCAGCGTCTGGGCTAACCCCAACCTGCAAGGGGCATCGAGAACCCAGAAGCAAACGGGTAAGATGGTGTTAGAGAAGAAAGGCATGGTATAAATCAAGTCAACGAAGGATTAAACTCTGCAGAAGGGCAATCATCAGGCCAGAGGGGAGTGCGAGGCTCCCTTTCTGCATTCGGCAACACCACCTCCTCCCCCCACTTCTCCAAGCACCGCAGTCGAGTTGCTCAGCCTGTAACAGAAGTAATTTGGTCACCAAACCGACCTGCTTTCTGGATTCACACAACATGCTGAACCAAAAATTTAACCCAGCTGAGCCCGCCCAAGATTCTAAGCCACAAAAAACAAAGGAAAAAATATAACTGAGTTGTAAGCTTACCAAGGTGAACATGTGTGAATGCAGCTGCGAGGTCACGCTAACCCTAACCTGGTCAATGCACTGGGCAAACACAGCCCTTTTGGGAACCAAATTTATTCTCCCTGCCCAATTGACACCTACTGCAGGAGAAGGAGGGCCAACTTTTGATTAGCACGCTAATACCCTCCTTATTTAGAGCTTTTCCCGCCCTGAACGGGCCTTTGAAAAGCCCTCTATGCAAGTGGCTGCCCTCACATCTGGTGGCAGGGAGTTCCAGAAGCACACAGGCAAAGAAGAGAGATCTCTGCCCCATGAGGTCCCTCTTCCAGGCACCTCGAAGAAGGAACAGGCATGCCTTGCCATTATGTCAGGCCCAGCCCACGAACAACAAGGAAGCAGTCCAGCCGAATGCCAGTTCTTTATTTGCTCACACCGTATGGGCAGACCCTTGCCAGGCTAAAGCTACTCTACCTAACCTAAGGGGAAATCACCTGGCAAGGCTCTAGGGCGGGGCCACTCCAAACCTTCCCATGGTCCAGCGCCAGGCTGTGTTTTCTCTTATTTATATTTATTTATTTATATTTCAAATTTTGTCACCGCCCATCTCGCACAAAGTTGCTCTTTCTCTCGCTCCCTCCTTCCTGAGGACCAGCCGCATTACTGAAGTCCATCACACGCTACCTCCACATTCATGCTGTGCTGCGGGCTCGGTGCCGCACTGCATCTGCTCTTGAGCTTCGCCACCAGTGGTTCAAAATCTCTCACTTCAGAGAAACGGAAGGCCCTCTGTCCTTTGGTAGCGAGGCTGATCGCCTTGCTGACGTGGTCAGCGACTTCAACTGATGTGACCTGCAGGCAGTGGGGAGGAAGATATTCCCAGTCACCCCCTCTGCTGGCCTTCAGGCTGAGATCAAGCTCCTACAAGGTCAGACGGATGAGTCTCAAAAGCCCCGACCCCTTGAAGCAGGAGGAGGCTCTTATAGAAGGGAACATCTGTCGCTCAGGGTTGAACTGTGGAGTCCTTGGTGCTCTCTGAGCTTGGTGGTTTGCATGCAGACGTTTCATTACCTGACTAGGTATCATCGTCAGTGTGGGTGAGGGTGGGGCTTGCTCCCCTTTGTCAGCATAGCCCCATCTAACCCTTAAAATTAGGCCTCACTGTTGAATTTCTGCATATCTCCAGATAACTATAGACAGAGTCCACCGGAGGCTCTTCAACTAACCCTGAGGGCAGTATCCTTCATTAACCAGGTTTGGCCCAGTTTTGTACTAGTTTCTCCTGAGATTCAAGACGATCTTCAGCTTAGCTAGACAAGAAACTGCTGCAAGGTGGGAACACAACAGGCCTTTGTGTCAAGAGCAATGTGTGGGTAGGCCAACCTTCCCCATCTCTGTTTTCCCAAGGTGCCAGGGCTCAGATGCCAACCTGGACACTATACCCATAAAGCCATCATGCCATGATCACCGTTGCAATGCTTGTGACATCGCAACGGCTCGCACGACAATGCAGGGAAATGGGTCCCGGGCGGACTAAGGGAAAAGGCAACTAGCTAACAAAAGAGCAACAGGTGCTGGCAACAAAGTATCAACTCTAGCCCGAGGTGCTGAAGAGAGAGATACAATGTTGCAAAGAAGGTAATTGACAAGACCAGACCACGAGGGGCGCCTGAGCTGTCAAAAGATTATGAACCTGATCGCCCGGCAACGAACCATCACCAGCCAGGGAAGCAATCGAGGAAACGCCTGGAGCATAGGGGGGGCTCCACAACCCCTCACCTACCGGCAACGGAACCGACGGGGCTCGGGGCGCACCCGGAGTAAGAAGGGGTGGAGCGCTGACCGGCGTGGGCTATTTAAATCCCGTTCCGGCGCGCTCCACTCACTCTCAGCTTTTCTAAGGGCATGCATTCTATTCCCAAATAAAACCAGAACCTAAAGTCTACTCTAGCATCTGTGTTTTTATTGGGTCTCAGGCAGAGCCTGACACATCAGCTTCTATGGAGGGATATAGGTTTTCGCTATAAAATACCCTTCTATCTGCCATCAGGAAGTAATTCTTCTGAACAGGGCCAGGTTTCTGTCTATGAAAGGGTGTGTTCTCTAAGAAGTATAATTTGTCACCAGCTTTTTCCTCTTTTTCTGCAATTACATTTTTGCCTCTTTTCTCACACCTTCTTTCTCAGCCACGCCCTTCCTTCCCACCCCATTGGCTGCCAAGGAAAGACCAGATCCTTGTCCTCTAAGGTTTGACCCGAATGCTTGCTTGGAATGAGGACTTCTGAAGTGGGGTTAAGGGACCCACCTCCGACATCCACCCAGCTTACCTCTCTCAAGGGGATGATGACGCAGCACAAGCAGCCATCTTGACTGGCAAAACAGATGTAATTCTCAGAAAGGCACATCTTCCCTAGAGTGTTGTAGTGGCTGAAGGGCACCCACAGGAAACACTCGTGAACTTCCCTCAGTGTCTCCTCCCTGGGTAGCCGGAAGAAGGCGTTGAACTGCTCGCTGTGGGCCCGGTTCTCGAGTCCTCTACGGAGCAAAACAGAAGTGTCTGGTAGACTTTTGAACAAAGCAAGGAAGGAGGAGCATTGATTTGCATTGAGCGGAGAATCCTGTTGGCAGAAAATGGTTACCCCGGATTTCAGTGGGGCTTAATTCCATACCGTAACTTAATTCCCTACTTTACTGAAGAGAAAAGGAGAGACTGAAAAGACTTCCTAAGCCAAGAGTAGGTTGGCAGAAGAACCAACCATCCAGAGAAGTGATGATTCCCTTCTGCTGGATTTCTTCAAGCAGAAGCTAGGTAAGAACCCAGGCATGGATGCTTTAATTCCTGCACTGAGCAACGGATGGGAGGTGTTGAACTCAACAGCCACCTCCAATTCTAGGATTCTACATCAAAACACCAGTCTGTTGGGCAAATTGTTACTGTTTTCCTGGTAGTGTACAAAACTTCCAGCTGACAATGTAGTTGTCTGCACAGTGGGGAAAAAAGGGAACCACGGGTCTACGTTGCTTGACTGCCAAAGATGGTTCTAGATTCTGTAGAGCAGAACTGGGAGAAAATTATGGTTCTCTGGATAGTTTCAGGGTTTCTGACTTCCAGATGTTTAATATTCACACAGGCAATTCCTCCTCTAATTTATGCAGCTGCAATAAAGAAAGCTAGGCAGGCAGGACTTGTGTGTGGAGCTCAGTACAGATACGACATCTAGATTCTTCCCTCAGCTGGGTATTCAGCAGGCAGCCCAGTTTGGCACAATTTGGCGCTCGACTTGAATTGGCCGATGCTGAACTTCTAAGTTAACAAGCAGAAACCAAAACGAAAACAGGGCCTGCAGAAGCCAGAAGTCATCCCATGCCCTCCTAGATAGTTTTATTATTTTGAGCTGCATTCCATCTTTCCATTCCTAGTGCTCAAGCTAATAATATGAACAGATATCAGAGAACAGCCAAAGTCTAAGTAAACTGCAACTAAACCTATTGATAGTCCACCTGAAAAGGCCTGGCTCTCTTTCTAAATGGAGAGAGAAGGGAGGCTGAGCAGAACTCCCAAGAATTTGCACACTCTTGAGGTCTGCTGATTTAAGGACATTTGCACTAACAGTATTTCTTCCATTCCAATTCAAAGGGGGGGGGGCAAAATTAAGTAAAGTGGACCTCAAATTCCTGTTTGGAACAACTGTGGATCTTAGTCCAAAAGAGGAGGAAGTCTCTGGTTTCTAGATTAACAGGGAGCAAAGCTTCTTCCCAGCCGCACCCAAAGACAGGGATCAAACCTGGCACCTTCTACAAACAAGTCTTGCTCCACTGAGCCATGCCCATTCCTTTACGAAGTACTTTTTCAAAAGCCCACACAGGTCTTTCTCCTCTGCCCCCCTGCCAGCAAGTAGACCTTTCTTCTTTGTTTTATCTATAAATGGGCCCCGAGTGTGGTCATGGTCCCGTTTCTTGGTTGTATTAACATCTTACATTGTTTACGTGGCAGCCACGTATATTTATTTTGTGTTGCAATTGTTTAAATTGTAATCGTTTTATCGTTTTACGCTTTTTATTGTTGTAAGCCGCCCAGAGTCACTTGTTGAGATGGGCGGCTATAGAAATTGAATGAATGAGTGAATAAATAAATAAATTACGGACCTCTTCGTGATTTGCAAGGGGTCGCAGAGAACCGGGTCAACTTCAAACCCTTCCTTGTCGAAGAGTCTCCGAACGGCGTAGAGAGCCAGCTGCTCCATGAGAAGGAAGGTCTCACCAAGGTGCAAAAACATGGAGAAGTAATGGTCCTCCCCACGGGCACAGACGTGGATGCTCTCCGTCAGGATCACAGTCGATGTCTTTTCGAGCCTGGAGATTTCATCCCAGGCTATTATGAGTTTGACTGCAGAGGGGAAAACAGTAATTCATCTTTGGTTTTCCTTCTTGCTCAAACCACAACGGAGCTTTTCCAAAGAAATCAGATGGAGTCATGAAGGCGCTCCATCCAGGCTTATGACTTTTCCAAGTCGATCCCCTTGTGACCTTCACACCATGTCCAATATCTGGGTTGCACTTTTGAGGATACATACCCCAGAGACCATATGGACCTCCTATAGCAACTGGCAGGAGATCATGCTTTAGAATTTTAAAATTTTGGAGTTTGGAGAACACCTGGGGTGTTCTCACAAAATGGCTATGGTGCGTGTCATCAGTTATGTACAGGTTGTCCTCATTTAGCGACTGCCTTGTACAGTGACCACACACAGCTACAATGGTGATGAAAATGGAACTTTATGACCAATCCTCACATTTATGACCTTTGCAGGTCTGTGAAGCAGAGGAAAACTGAAGGAAGATCTTAAGCCCAGTTGTGGTTTCACTTAGCGACTGAGCTGCCAGTCCCAACTGTGGTCGCTAAACAAGGATGACCTGTACTTTATTTTCTGTCGGTTATGTATTTTTGCTCAGTTGTGTTTTTAACTGTTGCTCACCGCCCTGAATCACCGTGGTGAGATGGATGGCCATATCTCTTGAATGAAATAAATAAATAAAATAGGTCACAAAGGACCCATTTGCTAGCAAGGAAATTTATTTATCTATTTATGTTTATTTATTAAATTTAGCTACCACCCATCTCCCCCCAAATGGGGGACTCTGAGCGGTTTACAACAAAGGTGAAAACGTTAAAACACTCTAATAAATATAAATACAAAAATGACATAAACATAAATACCATATAAACTCCAGATGACGGTAGCAGTTGGAATATGCTCCTGTTCCCCAGCTCAAGACTGTTTCTCTCACTCTAGCTTACTTCTGTTTTGGTTTTTTTTAGGCTGAAAGTCTAAAATCCGGCCAAATAAAACCCTAAGCTATAGCCATCCGCCCTCCCCATTTTCATTTTCTAAGAAAGCTTCCATGGCAATGGGCTGCAGCGAGCTACAACTGAAGGTTCATGTCTTCTTTTTTCAGAAATAAGAGGTGAGAAAGGACATTTGTTTATGAACAACCTGGCACGTACAGCCAAATATGGCACCTTTCTTTCAAAGCTGAACCCTCCAACTTTTTAGTGGAAATTACTGCCAAATGAAAATGAAGTCATGTGAGGTGCTCTCAAGACAGGCTGACTCAGAAATAAGGCTCCCTAAATGCCAGTGATTTTAAGATGGCCGCCCATTTAAGATGTGCTCTAGCAGCTCGCATTCAAGACTATGACTTGAACCTGAGTCTACATCTCCATCCCGCTATGGATTAGACTGAGTGAACTTGGGTGAATCTTCTTCTCACCAAGACGTTGTAAGAATAAAACTGGTGAATGGGACATCCTGACCTTCTAGACCAGTGTTTCTCAACCTCGGCGACTTTCAGATGCGTGGACTTCAACTCCCAGAATTCAACTCCCGTACTGGCTGGGGAATTCTGGGAGTTGAAGTCCACGCATCTGAAAGTTGCCGAGGTTGAGAAACACTGGTCTAGATAATCAAAAGCAAATAATACTAAACAAAAATAGATATGTGTGAAGACCAAATGAAGGTTTTTTAAAAGCAAGCAAGCAAGCAAGCACAATTGCAGCTAAAAGACAAAACCATGTATCAGTGAATGACTTGACTTACTTTCAGCTCCCAGCAGAAAAGAGTAAAAGCTAAGGAAGTTGGTGCTCAGATACAGCCAACCTTGGCAGGGCATCCGGCCTGTCCAGTAGCTGCAGGAGTAGTAAGTCACTAGCTTCTCCTCTTTGGCTAACCCAAAACACTTCTCAAACTTCAAATGGGCCTCCCGGAACTTCTCCGGATCTTCTTCTTTTATTAAAGACCCTTTACTTTCCTCAGCAATCAAGCCCTGGAAGAAAGGAGTGAAGCAGCTAATAAAGATCAGCCAACAATCTCCAAAAGTAATCTAACTGAAATGGGAGTCAAGGCCGCTCTGCCAAAAACCCAACCACCACCATGGTCCCCAATACAAAGACACACGGCAGGAGGAACTGAAGATAGGTTAGACAGCTGGGAAGCAGAGAAGCAATGATAAAACCATGGAACTTTGCTATTGTATATGACAACTGCAGCAAGATTATTATACGCACAAAGGTGGCAAGATCTGACTTTACCCGCAAAGGAGGAATGGATGGTGAAGATGTTGGAACGGGCTGAGATGGCCAAACTGACAGCTTTAATTAGAGAGAAGTCATTGTCTAAGTTGAAGGCTGACTAGAAACTCCTTATTGACTTTTGGCGTGAAACAGAAAAAAAAAATGAAATTATGATATGTGGCTTTGACGATCAGAAAAAAAAAAACAGATTGTAGAAAAGAATGTAAGTAATGCTGTAACCATAGAGTAAGAGGTTAATTTACACTTATAGCTGCTGTAAAAGAAAATCGGAAGTCACTTCTTTGTATTTTCTTTCTTTTTTTCCCTGTACTTTTGGCTTTGTTCTTTTCTTACTTCCTTCTTTTTTCTCTTCTCTTCATTCTAAATATTAGTTCTTGTTTTTATCTCCCTTTTTACAATTTTAATAAAGATATATACATATGGAAGTAGAGAAGCAATGATAATAAAATAGCTAATCCCATAGAAAATACAGGACATATCTCGCATCAGATCCGGGCTCTCTCACTTTGATGAGAAGAATAAATCTCAGGCTGCTAGCCCAGGTGTATCTACCTGGAAGGAACCAGGATGGACTCATTGCAACAGGACTACCTTCTACGTTGACGTGTGTAGGATTGCATCTGCCAGGCAATTAAGTAATATACTATTGAAAGCCCTGCTGTCCCACAGTCACCCATGAGGAAGTAAGCCCCATTGAGGACAATGAATTTTACTCATAAGTAGGAACTGGGATTAAATAAAATGGGAATTGTGCCTCGAGGCCAGAGAATTTGAATTAAGCCATGCTGCTGAAGGAAAACGTATTTTGCTAGGTCTGATGTACTAAACTGGCATAGCAAACTGCATCAGTAGGGATTTATCTGCTCTGCTTTCTCACACTTTCTCAACATCCCTCCCCAGGGCAAAAGAAAACCCCAGCCTGAAGTTACTCACGATGTGTTCTACGTACTCGAATTTTCCCGTGCACAAAGCTTACGATGTCCTTGTTGGAGTCGAACACCGATAGTGTCTCCATGACGTTGTGCTCTAACCATTCCCAATGTTCTGTTATCTCCTCTCTGCTGGCTCCTGAGTGGCAAAACGAGCATTAAATATAATTCATCTAAGTCTGCAAGTGGGAGGTTTCCCCTTGTGCTTTAGGCAGAGACGACAGGAAAGTTAAAAAAATAATTCATCATGGATTTCTACACAAGCAGTTACAGGAACATCCATTTTCACCTCATAACCCCTATAATTCCCAGGGTACTCCAACTTCTTTGAATAATTTATTCTCTGATAGCAGCACTTATGTTTCCCTAAATGTTGCAAGTTTTTGCCCTAAAGATGGCTAATGCCAGCATATTTTATCTTGTTGTTCTACTGTCTACCTTATATGCTTTGTTGTTTTTTCTTGGTTGGTCAATGAGCATAATAAACAATCTCTCTCTCTAAGCAGGTCTATCAAAATAGACTCCACTGTGTCACAGACATCAACAGTAGAAAGAAATGTTTTCTCTCAAAAAGAGTGAAAAGAAGTTGGTAAATAAACCTGCCTCAAAGCTATGTCTATGAATATAAACCAAAATGCAAATATTCTGATCCTCCGACCCACTTTGCTGAATTGACTGTGTAGATTGCCAGAATTCACCACCACCACCACAAAAAGAGAAAGGGAGACAGACTTAATGTTACCAGTGCAAGGAAAATATTTTGCAGAGTATATTGCAATCTGATCTATCAAGGAAGAGTGAGATTGACGTTATTGGTGATATAAAATAAACTTTTATTGTCGTTTCACTATACACCAAAGTGCACATTAAAATGCAATTTCGTTGCAATTGGCTCAAGCAATAAAATAAGAATACCATATGTAATATACATTCTTTACCCAAGCCACTCCTCTAATCTTTATCCCTAATAAATATCAGTCCTACACCCAGCATGTTTTCCCATGGAGTTAGAAGGGATTATTAAGAGTTCAGGAGTCCAATAGCCCAGGGGACAAAACTGTTGCCTAATCTAGCTATTCTACAAGAGGGCAGCAAGGAGAACAAGCCATAATGGGGGTGGAAGGGGTCACTGTTTTGGGCTCTGGACAGACAGCGTGTATGCGCTATGTCCTGAATGAGAGAAAGTGAGATCTGAATAATCCTCTCTGCTGCCCTCAGCACCCACTGCACAGATTTCTTATCCAAGGCACTACAACCTCCAAACTAGACAGAAATCCAGTTGGTCAATACACACTCTATAGTGCCTCTATAGAAAGTAAGGATGGGGAGTGGAAGATGTGCCTTTCTCATCCGGTACAAAAAATACAGATGCTGCTGTGCTTGTTTTACCAAAAATGCAGTATTAAGAGACCAAGCCAGACTGTTCGTTATCTGCACCGCCAGATACCTGATGCTACTGACTGACTCCACAGCTATGTAATTAATAAAGATTGGTGTATGGCTGGGTTGGTTCTTTCTAAAGTCGATAATAATCTCCTTGGTTTTTTCAACATTTAGGTAAAGGTAAAGGTTTCCCTTGACATTAAGTCCAGTCGTGTCCGACTCTAGGGGGCGGTGCTCATCTCCGTTTCAAAGTCGAAGAGCCGGCGTTTGTCCGAAGACACTTCTTCCGTGGTCATGTGGCCGGCATGACTAAACAGAACGCCGTTGCCTGCCCGCCAAAGCAGTACCTATTAATCGACTCACATTTGCGTGTTTTCGAACTGCTAGGTTGGCAGGAGCTGGGACTAGCAACGGGAGCTCACCCCATCACATGGATTCGAACCGCCGACCTTCCGATCGGCAAGCTCAGCAGCTCAGCGGTTTAACCCGCAGTGCCACCGCGTCCCTCTTTCAACGTTTAGAACCAGGCTATTTCTATTACTCTGATCCACCTCACCTCCTCCCTACAAGCCCAGTCACTGTCACCCCTGATAAGACCCTCCACCACCGCCGTATCATCTGCATACTTCACAACGGAGTTGGTGGCAAACCTGGCACAGCAGTCATGGGTCATCAGGGTAAAGAGCAATGGGCTCAGGACACAGCCCTGAGGAGAACCGATGCTCGAGGAAATAGGGCTGGAGATATTGTAGTTTAAACTGAAATCAGCCCACCAAGCAATTTTGTCCCCCAGATCTGGCACACACTTCCCTTAAATTTAAGCAAAAACTCTGCTTATGAAGAACGGCTCTTCCTTCAGACACCTTTCCCAGATACAGCCTCACCATTCACCACCCCTCCCTGCTTAAAGGCATCTCGGTTGGGAATTATCTATACTTACCGCATGCAATAGACCAGTAAACTTGGGAATCTGGGGTCTGGTGCAGGATCCGGAAAGGGGCGACTTTTGATGTGGAATCCAGAACGGCATCCAGCGTCCCAACCAGGAGACCTGCAGGATTAAGGACACAGTTTGGGGCCCTTATCAAGGACAGAGTCTTCCATGGGGTCAGAAAAGAGTGACTCCATGATGGAGGAGGACAAGCCATGAAGAGCAGATGACCAGGAATAAGGGATGGAGATGAACACTTGGGACTCCCCAAAAATAGATGGGAGCTAGAAAATTTGGATTTTTCTTGCTATATGCTCTTCTCCTGCCTAAAGCTTATACACCTGTACAGAAAGGTCACAGAAGAATTACAAAAGGAATTGGCATCTCCAGGGTTTCCAAAAGGCAAGCCATGCCCATTTTGTGGGCACGCTGCCATGTGTTTAATGTTTTAGCATTCACCAGCTTTCCCTTCTGTAAAGATCCGGCCTGGCACTGATAGGATTGTCTCAGACTGCAAGTCCACAATGGGTTGCCATTTAAACAGCTCAATATCATCTAAATATTCATGGAACAAGGAAGGAAGTGAAAATAAGAGAGATGCAATATCTCTATTAAGATGGCCCCTTATTTATTTATCAGTAGTAGTAGCAGCAGCAGCATTTAAAATTAGTTGATTTTTTTGACCTCCCATCTTGCAAATGCAACTCTTCACGGCTAACAACAACAATTCCAAAGAAAGAAGCATAAAATGGCAATTGAGGAATTGCAGAAAGGCACAGCACTCTGCTTCCCAAAAGATCTAACCAGGCACCCACAAAATCTCTCTGGGGTGATTCTTGGATGCTATTCCTCAGCCCAACCTACCCTCCAGGGTGGTTGTCATGGGGATCCAATGAAGAGAGATCTCAGTGAGGCCGCCTTTTGCCCATGGAAGAAAAGACAGGATATAAATCTAGTAAATAAGTAAGTCAAACAAATCTTTATGATGGTCAAAGACCAGCATAAGGAGGGTGGGGTACTGTCAGTTAAAAGCATAGTAAAAGATACATAAAAATCTAATATCAAAATCTAAAACTCACCCTACACCTAATACTCCTACCCCTCCCTCTAGATTTTTTCCCCCTTTTTCCTTTTCCTCTAGACTTCTGCGTTTTAGCTTTTGATATTAGATTTTAATGTATATTTTATGCTTTTAACTGACGGTACCCCACCCTCCTTATGCTGGTCTTTGACCGTAATAAAGATTTGTTTGCAATAAGTAAGTCAAAATCCTACAGGGCAAACATAAGCCAAACACTCCTCTAATTTCCCCTTAGCACTTGGCCAACAGAAATACAGCAAGTGGGGTTTTTATTTTATTAACCAATACCATTTAAACACAGCTCCTCATTTATATTACTCCAAGGCCAAGTTGTAACGACATTATAAAACTCTTTTCTTTAAAACAAATATTTACTGAACAAGGAAGCAAGTGGAAATAATAGCAATGCAATAACAGTACAAAGAAATCTTCGCTACTTGTCAAGGATGTATATATTTTTGTTTGGCTATATTGCCAGCATGGAGTTTATCAAGTTGTTAAAAATTATGGCTCTTTCATGCATGGGGTGGTGGTGAAAGAATTGTTATACAATGTAGGTTGGATAACTTAAGAGCCTGATCTGACGCAATGGTTTGCTAAGAAGCAATTTAGGTTTTTACACCCAGAAATGCAAGGAAAATTGACTTGGCTAGTTTCCAGTTATTCATGTTCACGCTCCCTGCCCCCACAGTTATTGTTGTATTTACACATGGATTGCTTATTTCAGCTCTATGGTTCATCAGCATTTGTAAGTCGCCAGGAGATGATAAAACCGGTTTCGAAAAACCCGCGCAAACACACGTCCAGCGGGAGAGAATGAGCGGTTAGAAAAAGCAAACAAGTCTTTAAAAAGTTTTGGAGCCTGGCAGGTGTCCTTTTCCCCAAAAAAAGGGGGGATCAAGGATGCAAAGGGAGATTTTTTTGAGCTCGCAAAAGCTCCTTGGGATTCATCATCCCCCGTTGATTCTAGTCTTGCAATTCTCTGCGTTTTAAAGAGATCTAAGCTGTTGGGCCATTGCCCCAATCTTGGTGCCAATCCTGCCCCAGGGAAGAAAGATTTTAACCTTCTTCCTTGGCATACTGTGCCACGGAAACACAGCTTAGAAAGACATCCATAAAGGTGAAAGTACACCGTGCTTTCCCTGTGGCCATTAAGCTGCTCTTGAGCAACTCTTTGAGTTGTGGCTACGAATCCTCAGGAGGGGATAAAACACACAGAGATCGACAGGGAAACAGATTCCATTCAACCGATGTCACTCCCAGCTTCCTCAGGCAGAAAGCCTCTTATTAAAACTCCACCATGCCCTGACAAGGTATAATTCTGGAGGTGCAGCTGGTGTGGCTTCTTAACGCCTGTTGGAATTGGTCAGGTTAGGCTGCATATATTTTTTCTCGCCTGCAGGGTTTTTGAGAGGGTGCACAGTAGCACCCACTGAGCCCCTGGCAGCTGCCCATGCACTGGCACAGGACCAGGGGTGTTCTTAGCCAGGCTGTGAGGATCGCTACGCCCAAGCGGGCTCACTGGGTCACTGTGGACACCCCCCTACATCCGCAGAGCTGAAAGCAGCTCTAGATTTGCACCCACACATGGAAGATGGGTTGTGCTGCAAAAGCAAGCATGAGTTGCGTCTCCTGCATTCTTCACCCCGTCTCTTTCGCAGCCCCCCCAAAGCCCCTGAAAGATTGCACAAAGCTTCTGCACTCAATCATTCACAGAACCCCTTCTGCAGCGGCTTCTACGCAGATAACGCTCTCTGAGGACCTCCCACCTCCTTTCCTACACTGATCATCATTTATAAATTTATTATTAGACGTATCACCTGCTTTCATTTGTACAACTCCAGGGGACGTATATAAGGCTCCTGTCTATTTTCCACCTGAGAGCCACCCTGTGAGTTGAATTGGGCTGAGAGGGGGGGACTGGCCCAAAGTCACCCAGCCGGCTTTCACGCCCAAGTGGGGACTGGAATTCCCAGTCTCCAGTCCAGCAGGCTGGGGACCCTCGCCAACATTTCCCAAATGAAAACCTCTCACCATCCCTGCTGGAGAGAATCCGTGGACAGTGATTTAGTGAGATTCCTCTCTGAATATGAGATAGATAATAGCCTTACAAGAAACCTGGTTAGCTGGAGAGGATGAACCAGTACAACTCCCAGGTTTTCAATGCTGTTATATCCCTGCCCAAAAATTTAAAAATAAAGGGTGAGCCTCTGGGGTTTTATGCATTCTTACTAAGGACAAACTGCAATGGCAGGGTGAGAAGTATTACTCTGCTTGTAATATTACTTCCCACTAAATTGGCCTACCATCAGGTTGTGGTGATGTGGAACATCTGCTTTCTTGTTATGTTGGTCTATGACTGTAATAAAGATTTGAATTGAATTGAAACAATATAAATAGTCACTATAATTGGACTCTTTTAGTTTTGAAACCATAATCACTCCTTATGTAGTATTCTTCCTTATACATTACCTCACTACATTTTTTCTAGACACAATAATAATATCAATTACAACTTTTCCATAGCTTTTAGTAATGCAACGGTTCTATATATTTCAAATTGGTAATTTTACTCTTCTGTTATTTTAAACAATTATTTAGTTGCCTTAGATACACTGTATCATACTTTACTATATTAATTTTGACACCCCAAGTTCTTAAACTTTAACTTACAAATTTACTTGTACTGTTATATGATTTTATAGCTTGTTGTACTTTAATCAGTTGTGACCCTTTTTTGTTTTGTTTTGCTGGTCAATGACTGAAATAAAATGACTGAGTGACTCTCACCTACCCCCTCTCTTTTTTTTCTGTTTAGAAAAGCAGTCTTTGACTTGCCTCTGATCTTTTTCTATTCACTTTCCTAAGTACTGGTTAGCGAGTTACGTTTTTACATTTCGCTTATCCCTGCAGTAAAATCAAGGGGAAATACAGGTAGTCCTTAACATCCATTCATTTAGTGATGGTTTGGACTTACGATGGTGCTGAAAAAACTGACTTGCAACTGGTCCTCACACTTACGACTGTCACAGCGTCCCTGCAGTCATGTAATCACAATTTGGGCACTTGGAAACTGGTTTGCATTTATGATCGTTGCAGCATCCTGTGGTCACGTAATCACCATTTTCAACCTCCCCAGCTGGCTCCTGGCAAGCAAAAAAAATGGGGAACTGCGTAATTTGCTTAAAACAACCACATGGACGCTTAATGCCCATGGTGATTCACTTAAGACCACCATGAAAATGGTCATAAAATCAGGTCAGATTTGCTTAATGACCGCTTTGCTTAGCAACCAAAATTCCAGTCTCAATTGTGGTCGTTAAGCGAGGACTACCTGTACAATAAACTAGAGTTCCAGTAATCTCTGCAGCATCTGTTTCCTGACCTGGCCTACGTTGAAGAACTGAGGCATGCCACACTAAACCGTAAACCTGGATATCATTTCCCTGGCTGAGGCATGGAGCTTGTACCAAAAATTAGCAGGTAGAGTGGAGCCATGGCAAAAACAAATTAAACTATATTTAATTCACTGTAAATATGATTACCCTACAGTCATAGGTTTAATCGCTGTCTCCTTCTGCAATATTAAAAATTACAGTTCAGCAACAGTCTTCAGAGGACTTTGGGGTGAGACCTAGGCTACTGAGAATGGCATGCCATCTGTAAAATTGAGTCCAAACAATCATATTTTGGCTTAGAATGACAGGAGAACCAGTTTACCGTCTCCTATACAAAACACTTATCAAAGGAAAATTGGGTGCACGGCGAACGAGATGAAATATATGCTATTTTAAAAAGAGCAGTCATGAATACCTTGCATCTTGCAGGGCATGAATTATGGAAGAAAAGCATTTGCAGGGAAATACGATCATCAGTGGCTTCCACTGGCTGAAGAGAGGTCTGTACATCTGCAGTATTAGTCATAAGAAAACCTCTCTGTGACTCAAAACCAGCAACTCTTGGCTAAATTATTTTTTTGCGACATCTCCTCTGACTAAAACAGCAAACACTTGGAACCTGGCTTCTGAGCAGCCAAGGCCATTAATATTTCAAAGACTGGCTAAGATGTTAGCTACAAATCCTCCCACCTTAAAAACACTGGCAGAAAGAAGAGAATATATGTCAGGCATTAGGAAACTTCCCTTCCATCTGGCCAATGCATTAACTTATCCGTCATCTTGTATCTTACCTATGAGAAGTAACTGGTTAGTTCTACATCCTTCTCAGCCTTGTAAATATACCTTCTGTAGCCTGCAGATGGATGGCCACTGTTTCAGACAAAGATGAAAGGGAAGACTCCTTGGAGCTCAGCCTGCTTCCTGGTGTCCCTACCCAAGCAGCTTTCCTGGCAACAAAACTTAAGAGGTCTTTCACTGTCTTCTTCCAGGACAACATCCATTTGCCTTACCTCCCTGAGATTCTTCTGGTGTCCTCCCATCCAAGAACCAACCAGACCTGTTTAACTTGTTGAGATCAGATAGGTACTAGCAGCTAGGTGGACTCCAGGCAGGAATGGAACTGTCCGTCAGAATGGACAGGGCCCTCCCCACCTCTTGACATCAACCAGGAAGCACCCCATCATAGAACTCTCTGACTGTGGCAATAGTTGTTTCCAAAATGCTGCGGAGCAAGAACAGAGGGACAAATGGGATGGGATGACATTTACATTTAAGTAAACTTAAAATATTCTTAACGAAAGGACTCTCTAGACATAGATTTCCCTTTCTGTCCTGTTAAAAACTGCAGCAATTCTGGAGTCCCAAAGTCGGTGGCAGCATCTGGCAACCTTGGCTGATCTTGGATCAGACCTTATGAATGGGAGATATATCTACAGGCTGTAGACGAGACTGGGAAGTTGAAGAACATCCTGGGGGAAGCTAAGAAGAAACCATTTCTGTATTGCAGCCATGAAAACTACAAATCCATGCAGTTACCAGGAGCTGAGCTTAATTTGGAAGTCTTTATTTTTTTTTTTAAGCAAGCTTGGAAGGCTGTGTACCTCCTCTTCTACTGCACTTGCACACAATCTAGTTCATTGTTCTGCATCACCTGGAGCGCAGGGCACAACAGCTAGTAGAGGAGTATTTGGAACCACCAACCAAACCATTCAGTTCATCATGTTGGACGTCAATATGCAACTTGTGCTTAAGCAGACACAGGGGGTCGGATTGTTCAGAACACCGGAAGGGTTTGCAAAATGTACGTCTACCTCAATCCTTGGGGGGAACGCGTGGCCCACTTCCGTCCCCTCCTAGGAACGGGATCAACCTGTGCAATCAGGCCTGGTCACAACATGAACACACTTTGACCTCTGAATACATGCAATAACCGTATTTGCACAACCAGAGCAAGAGACAGAGATGACCCCAAGCACAGGTCCTGCAATATCTCTCCTTCTAAGCAGCGCAAGACACATTGTCCCAAGTGTTTTTGACAATCAGGAAGACCCTTCATGGGGAAAATGACTCAAGCTGAGCCCCCGGTGTTCTCAGAATGTACTCAATCATGGTTTAACAAGCATTGATTAAGGTTGCACGTAGTAATAAAACTCAAACCACAATGACTAAATTCACCCAGATGTTAAGCCCTAACTCAGGGTTTCTCAACCTTGGGAACTTTAAGGTATGTGGACTTCAACTCCCAGAATTCCCCAGCCAAGGCACGCCTTTGGAAATCAACAGCTGGATCCAGAAGACTCTCTTCTGCAAAAGCTTGTTGAAGGTACAGGAACGCCAAGCATCCTTTAACAACTGAGCACAGAAGGATACCGGCTTATCTCTTTTTTAATAAAATGGAAAGGCTCTTCAAAAGGCAAATTGAGAGAAGGAGAAAACAGATCAGCAGTTAATTGATTGCCACCACTGTGCTCTTGAAGATTCAGGAGGCTAATCACTAAAATGAAAGAGATAAAGCAGCTGTTTGGTCCCTTGGGCAAATTTTATCCCCAGCTAAATTTTATAAAATCAGCAGCAATGAGTACCTTTGTCACACAAGTACCTTGATGGGGCTGCACTGGCCTCTGTACTGAAGTATATACCTACCTACAATATGCTTACAGAAAGTGCCATGAGCATGCCAAACGGGAGGGCCATTGTCTCCAGTGGGCTCCTTAGAATCAGGAATCCGGACTAGGTTGATCCTTTGCAAGATGACCCTTATTAACCCCTTCCTTCCTTCCCCTTCCCTCCTTCCGAATGGAAGATATTTCTCATACCCAAATGCTGGGGGACATGGGAACAAGATCCATCACTTTCACACTTGCCTTGCATCTCCAGAGCCTCCAGCTGGGAAATTAGATGTTTTCTCCTTGAACTTTAGTCCCTCCTCTGGCCATTTTACAGGCTGGCTGCCCACCCTCCCCAAGAATTATCTTGCAAAACATCTGGAGCAAGCTCTTCTCAACCTTGGCTGCTTGAAGATGGGTGGACTTCAACTCCCAGAATTCCCCAGCCAGCCATGCTGGCTGGGGAATTCTGGGAGTTGAAGTCCACCCATCTTCAAGCAGCCAAGGTTGAGAAACACTGATATTCTGGAGGGCTTGCAGTGAGCAGCAAAGACCACCTTGTTTTGATAACCCAGCCAAGCTCCTTCTTGCTACCCCATGGACGTGGACGGGGACAGCTAAACCGAGCCTCCTTGTCCAGGGGAAGTATATCAGTTGCAAGAGGGGGAGAAGCTTGGAGGTTTGGGGCTGTCAAGGGCTGCCTGGTTTCCCTCCCCTTTGCTGTTGGCTCATTCGGCAGCGAGAGAAGGGAAGCTGTTGTTGGCTTCCCTTGCCAAGGCTGTGGGCTTTTAAAGGGGCTTGTAAAAAGAACATTTAAGACGAGGTGATGGACTTTTCTCTTGTTGTATGTGGTGGGGGGGCAGATGTAGTGTCTGGGCAATCTTTACAGGAAAGGGTGCTCTTCAAGCAGGTGGGTGCCCTTCCCACCACCTTCTTGCGGGGAGCTTTTTCAGCTTTCCGGCATCCTGGAGGGGCCTCCCCTCCAATTCCTAACCTGCCGCGATCCAGCTTAGCTTTCCGGCCCCTGCCGGTCCTCTCAGCCCATCCACCGAATTATTCTTGCGAGGGCAGCGCGGCTTTCCCGGCTACTCTCCCTCTCGAAAAGGCCGGAGGAACAGCGGCCAGCCCAACCCCGCCACGTCCCCCGCTCCCCGCCCAACCGGCCTCCCTCGCGGGGCTGTCGTCGCGGCTTGGGAGGAGGGGAGAGACGACCCCTCCCCCGCCCCAGTGCACAGCCGGACCCCCCCCACCCGGGGAAGGGGGACGCGGCCCCCGCCCCGCCCCATTCCACCCCACCCCACCCGGCAGGGCGGTTCGGGGGATGCTGACGCGCCTTGCGAGGAGCGGCGGGGCTCCCCAACCGGGCGCCCTCGGTGGGCGGGCAGCTTACCGGTCAGCCCCCCGCCGTCCTCGGCGTAGCCCCGCCGCCGCTGCAGCACGAAGTAGCGGTTGCATCGCTCCTGCACCCACAGCCGGAGCGCGCTCTTCAGCAGCACCTCCTCGGGCGTCAGCCACATGCTGGGCGGGCGGCGGCGGCGCCCACGTCCTCCGGCCCCCAGCCCGGGCACAGCTGGCGGGGGCGGGGCCGAGCGCCCGCGGCGCGCCGGGAAATGTAGTGCCGGAGCCGCTTCCGCTCAACCCTTCGGCGCCCGCGGGGCGCACTACAAGCCCCGGCGAGCCTTGCGCGGCAGGGCTGGCTCCTCCCCGTGGCCAGCTGGTGGGCGGGGCCAGGAGAAGGCAGACAAGCGGGCGGGGCGAGTCCCAGCTGGGGAGCAGCAGCTTCTCTTGGGCCACCCACGACCAGACTGGCAAACGTCTTGGGCTAGTTGTGTTAACTCCTTGCTTTTCCACCTAGGCCCCTTGAAGGGGGGGTGGGGTGGACTTCAACTTCCAGAATTCCCCAGCCAGCAGCACTTTTCACTCTTCTTTTACCCAGTCCTGCGATACTAATGGTGAAGCAGTTTCCATGATTAATTTAAGATATTAAACCTTTTTGACCGACCTTACCAGTACAATTCTACCTTAAAGCAGAAGCGCCTTGTGCTCCCGAATCCACAGCTCTTTAGACAAAAGCTCTTCCCCGAAGCCTGGTGGTTTTTTAAGTAGTGAAACTACCATCCATATCCTTTTCCAGTTCCTAGTTGGCCTCTCTTCACTTCTGAAGATCTCAGTGGATAGTTTCATACGTCTCATATTCTTAAGCGAGCTTTATTTTTTTAGGATGGAAATAACGTTTAAATTAAGGTTGATGCTACCAAGCAATCTAACTTTTTGGGCTTCTGCAATGTTATTTGATAAGACCTAGACTGCCAACAGAGGCCAGTTTAAATACAATTGCTTTTATTATTGAAAAAAAAAAAGAGAGAATATCCAAAATAGGCAGTAGAATGGCTTTATTTACATTTTGTATTCAAAGGAATTCAATAGAAATCAAATATTTACAACTTTATTGCAAAAAGGGAGAAAGGTGGACTGATTTTTCCTATCAGAATCACATGAGAAGTTAAAAACATATCATCACTGTTCTCCAGTCCATTTATGCCAGACCTGCAATCAGAAACGGAAATACAGATGCAAAATAAAGTGCATTATTAAAGTAATTCACTTTGGTGGATGAGGTTTTGGGCTCCATGGGAAGGCACCCTGTGTTCCCCTTATTACCATCTCACACATTAGAAAAATAATTTCAGAAGTTCACCCATTCATTGATTTCCAGTTTAGCCATGTCCATGCATTGCCTACTCTGAGTATTTACAGTATTCTTTGGGTAACTTTACTTAGCTGTTTCTTTGGAGTAGCAGCAACAAAAAATCCCTTTAAATGAGGCATATTCAGCCTACGACAAAGTTAAGAGCAGCACTAACTAAAACCTGGACTGTTAACTGGACCCTGCGGCAGCATGTTAAAACTGAAAAGAAAACACAAGGCAAATTTTATGCAGCTCTTTTTTCAGTACAGAATAGTTACTTACTCTTGTATTCTGTTCCCGTGAACATTTTTGAAATGTCCATTTGGTTTCGTGGTGTTAATTTGCTCTAATCAGTGAAGTGGGTGTAGATAATCCTCAATGTAAAAAAATCCTTTTACAGTCGGGACTGACAGTGGAATTGCTTGGCAGTTTAATGCAGCAAGAGGCTATTCTCGAAGATCAAGAATAGAAGGCCCTCAACAAGTTACATAAATGCAAAACTAACTCAAACCAGTGCTGAAAAGGAACATACACCCAGTGGTTTCATAAACCAAAAGCTTAAAAAAAAAAAAAAAGGTAACTATTAATTTAAAGTTAATTTAATGTCCAGTAGATTTTTTTTTTATGGGTTTATGCTTTTGTGGGACAAACAGCCAAAGCTCTACTGCAGGAAAAAGTGATTATGCTCAGATGATTTGGTGGGATGCTGATGCTGCTCTCTTCCTTGGTCGCACCAGAAGAAAGGTCTGTACTGAAAAGTATTAAAACTAATTCAGTAAAGAAATAAGTGAATGGGCAGGTCACTCCGTATAATTGCAATCTTAAATTGTGTATTTTATCTCAATATCAAGGCAACATTGCTGCTACATCAGTCTTATCAGTTTTGTCATTCTTTGATGCTGGTGTCTCAAGCGAACTGCAGTCTTGCATCAACATCATCTAGGACTTCGCTTCATGCCCTTGAACTTCATCCCCTTCGAAGCCTGGATTGTCAAGATGGGGAAGCGCATCTACGTGTGGTGGAATCTGGGAAGTGTTCACAAGACGGAGATGGTCACCTTTTGAAAAAGGAGGAGGAAACAGTCTAAAAACCAAGGTCGGAGAAAGTCGTAATTGCAAAGTAGATATCCCACTTTGGTTCAGTTCCACCCTTCAGAAAATGTTCATCATTTGGTACGATGAAGAAAGAGAAAGGTATACTAAATATATTATTGGCCTCTCTTTTGATATATCCTGTTTCGGCTATCTTCTTGCAGCCTGTCAAATTTCCTGTAGTCTACAAGCATTTTCAGTTCAAAACTTAATCTACTAGCAGAATGCTAGGTGAAGAGAAGACATTCACATATGAACTTGAAGCCTGTGGCTGCGGTCATAGCACAGCACAGCTTCACCAGTGGGCTTTAGGCCCACCAAGAGGTTTTAAGGATTACTGGGAAATTAATTGGAATTTTAAAAGAAATGATAGGAGCTAATAGGCTTAACGCAAAAGTTCATAAATCAGTTTGAACAGTTCCGTGAGTTCAAAAATTGCAAGTTAATAATAAAGTAGAAAAAGAAAAAGATTATCTGGTGGAGTGTTTTTGCTTACTATGTCAATAACTCTAACTTTCTATAGTTCCTAAATTTATTGAGGATTTTCCTAAATTCTGAATGTATATAGCAGAAAATCTTGTTCATAGCAACCACATCCTAGAATTGATCATGCAAAGAAGGTTTTCCATACAACTTCTATTATTTTGTTCAACTGCCATTATACAGAATTATTCTTCTTAAAGACTGCTCTTTTTAAAGAGCGCATAAAATAAAATCAGTAACTAGAATAGACTTCTCCATGTTGGCAGGATGCATCAGGAACACAATAGCTCAATGGCTGTGCAGGATGGGAATTCTTGGAGATGTCTTGATACATCTGAAAATGCTGAACCGGTCTAGACCCTTAAAAGGTTAACAGGCTTCTATCTACCTATCTGTCAATGTCAAGGTCAATGTCAAAACAAAGAACCTAGCTCTCTTTCAAAATTATTAGGAATAATAAAGGCAGGATAATAAACAAACAAACAAACAAACTCATTTTCTACTGCTGTATTTCCAACAGTAACGATAATCATCACTGATTTTTGGCAGCCAATAGCATGCATTTATTTGATGGCTAGATTTATAAAGTTGCTATTAATAAGCATTATTTTAAGATTGTACATAAAAACAGCACCCATTTTCTCTTTGAAACATTTCCATATTCCTGATGTGTCCATATTCCTGATGCGTTCACACTATTTCTAGAAATATAAAGCTTAAAGGCCGTGAAATCCATCCTACTCAGTGCAGGAATTGAAGTGAAAGAATCCTGACTGTTCTTTCTCTCGCCTCCACCTGAATTCCTCAAATCAGAGTGCTTAATAAGGACTGAGGCTCCTTATATGCTGTGTTTCTTGTGGGCATTTTCTATCGCTACAGCATTTCTTCCTGAATTTGTCATAGCTCAGCCACAGGAAAGCAAGCCACCGACATCAGCACAATCCATTAAGCAGGCACTACCTTCCTGCAAAAAGGGACGGAGCTCCTGAATTCATGTACACTCCCTAAGCATTATTGTCTGCCACTGAATCCCCAGCAGGTGGCAGCCCACACCACCACATCTTTACAACTTCTAATTCATGCCCCACAAAACCAAGACCATGCTCAGTCCAGAGAAAGAATGGAGGTCTGCTAATTTGCAAGACCCACGGGATACTTACTCTCTGAAGTAACACGCTCCTCCGGAGCTGGTTCATCAGCTCCCTGTACGGAGGCGTACCCAGATGATGCGGTCTCACTGTGATTATCTTCTTCATTAACTGAAGGGATATTAGAGGCTTCACTAGACACAGCAGCTGCTTGAAAAGGTTCAACTCTGTCTTCTACATCCACCTGCATCAAGCAGAATTTCAAGTGAAGAAACTTATTAACAAAATAAAGCGATTTCTACGAAGCCCCACGCTATCTTCTTGCCATCTATATTTACCTTCGACGGGATTTAAGTGCCTTTCAAAGATGGCAAATGAATGCAACATCTTAAGCGGGCAAGTTTATTCTGCACAGAAAGGCAGCTTGGGAACGTATAAGGAGGGCATACACAGAAACGGTTATACGTTTCCTCCTCGTAAACTGGGCGAAGTGCCTTTTCAAGCTGATTATGAGATGGCAGTTGTTTTCTAGAGGAAATCTAGAAATAGCAGAAAGCGGACAATTGGTAACTTGACCGTAGCTCAGAGATTTACCTCAATTCCCAAAGCCTTGAGTATGTCACATTTACACATGGGACAGGTCCTATGCTCCAACAGCCAGGGATCAATGCAGCTCTTGTGAAACAGATGACTGGAAAGGAAAAATAAAGAATTTATAGTATGACTGAACAGATTAAGAGCAGTGTTTCTCAACGTTGGCAACTTTAAGCTGTGTGGACTTCAACTCCCAGAATTCCCTAGCCAGCATGGCTGGCTAGGGAATTCTGGGAGTTGAAGTCCACACAGCTTAAACTTGCCAACGTTGAGAAACACTGGACTAGAGCAACTTTTTTTTTTGCTAAAAAGTTTTTTTTAACGTAATTGACTTGGTTAACACATTATGTTTGGCTTAGTCATGGTCTGTTGAATAAATCACTAATAGGTTTGGTCACAGATCAAGCAGCCATACACCAACTCAGAATGACTTCACACAGTACACTAAAGTCCTGGTGAATGTTGCTTGGTTTTGTCTTCCTGTCTTCCAAATCCAGCTACTGTTTAAAGGTGCACAGAACTTTATCATCACCCAACAGTTAAGTAGGGAGTCTTGGTACGTAACTCACTTGTATGACTATTGTTATTCAATTCTTTGTGTTATTTGAGGAACCTAATAAAATATTAAAATGTTACGGTCTTGACTTTAAGTCTGGAGCTACTCGGAATATAATGATACAGAGATTTTAATAAATCAATCAGCTTAAATCGTAATCCAAAGCTAAGCATAATTATTAAATTCTAGATGGTTCAATTACACCTGAACTTGAACCAAGATTGACAAGTGTCTTTTCAGCCACCGACTAAATGCCGTGAGAAACGAAGCACAGCCAAAGGAAACAGCATCCCGGGAACACCGGGGAGGAGAGGCTAATTTAGTATGAGAATCTAATGGTTGGGAAGGGAAAAAAAAATCAACCTACTTGCAGGTTAAAATTCGCACAACATCGTTTGGTTTGTAGACTTCAATGCACACAGCACAGTTATCTGCATCAGGGCCAGTTTCCTAAAACAAGAAAACATCTGTTCTTGTTAGAGAACTTGCATTCAACTAACTGAGGAAGCATGTAACAACTAGAAGGATTGGTATTCAGCTGACTGCCCCATGAATGAATGGACCACCAGCTTTGCAGCATCTGAAAATACTGTTTTACAACACAAAGCTAACAAGGATGGATTCTTGAAAATAATCTGGAGACAAGGTGATAGCACGAGTAACAGGATCTATAAAAATGTAGAGGCAACAACTGAACATCTGAACACCTTCTACAGTAACAATCCTAAGCTGTCACTTTGGTATTCTTATTGAATTTCCCTCCGTTTTAAAATAATATAGATAAATCTGAAGCCAAAATATAATCTCCCCCCCTCCAAAAAATTAACTGAATGTAGTTCTTTGAACAAGTCACATCTTCTGAACAACCTTCAACCAAACCATTTTCAAACTCAACACTCTGAATTAAGTTCTCGCTTCTTACACTGACGTGTGAAGTTCACAGTCACTGTACTGAAACATCTTGCTGCAAGGAATGAAGGTGCAAGATTCAAACTGGCCCAACAAAACACGCAATCTTACATTATAGGAAATTTAAAAAACAAACAAACTAGGGATATACTTATTTTCTGGAACAGTAACAAGAACTATTACTGGGATTAAGAAAGTAACTGAAGGTCAAGGAAGGTTCTCATAGGCAACATACTTCATTCATTCATTCATTCGTCAAATTTTGCCACCGCCCATCTCCCCCCAGAGGAGGGACATACGCCATTCTCATGTCCGCAGAAGCATTCAGAGAACAAATGTAGATAAATAACCAGGAATAGCTGTTAGAATAGCTAATATAAACCATAAAGCTTCAGCCTAAAATATTATCCAAACCACTGTGTTAAGCACCGCAAGCTTGCTGGAAAAAAAATCCGCTTGCAGTGAAAGAATGAAGCACTGGTAACAGCAGTGGGCCAGTTTTAGCTCTCCAAAGAGGGGCACAGCTGACATGTCACCCAGAAATGGAGAAAGGAATTCACTAAAGAATTGCAAGGGGAAAGAAAGAGCTTCATGCCAAGAACAGGCGGGGCAGGTGCTCTTCCAGGACAGTGCAACCTCATTGTAAATAGGATGGATCCATCTCCTTGTTCTTGTTGGTCATACCTGGTCTCCCTGCTTTAATGTACGTAACTGAAGCCGCCCAATGGCTTTTCTGGCATCTGCTTTCAGCCGTCTCTGTAACAGACAAGCACTCGGTCAGTGCAGAACTGGTTCTCCCATAAAATGTTTAGACACCGACTGCTACACAATTAACAATGGATAGGGTGTTTCTTTAGACAGACGGAGGAAACCTGCAGAGGAGTATTACCCAGGCATAATTATTAGTCAAGAGACACAGGTGTGTTGTGGTGTTTATTTGGCATTTACAGAAATATTACAAAGTTTATCCAGACTGTTTTTAGTACAACTGGAAACATTCCAGCGGAAATCCTCAAATGCCATCCGAATTGTTCTTGGATGACTGATTCGTTAAGGTTAAAATAAAGTTCTCCAGCGAATCACTCACATGCATTTGCTGCACATTCTCCAAAGACCCTTATATGTGCGTTACACTAATTGCACAGAAGACGGATGCAAAGATGGGAGAAATTTGCTTCAGATGCTATTCTGCAAATTTCTGCTATGTTTCAGCCAAATCACACGTTGCTCTGAACTGGCCTCAACCAATTTTTCAATAGGAGAATGTATATACATTTCATCTAATCTGGCTGTAAGTAGTTAATTTTTCTTTCAGGCCTAACAGAGATGGTAGCAAACCCCACCAACTTATATTCTTTGTTTTCAGTCAGACTGTTGAATGCCAACTAATATAGATACGGTTTAAAAATCACCTCTATCTTTGACTGTTTAAACAGCCAACTGTAGTTATATCAGAAGCCTTTCATTTAGCAGTCATCCAGGGGCATCCGTTCGATTAGACTGTCAAAGATATTTAATGAACTTGAAAGATTCACATCCTTTCACGAGGCTATAAATGCAGAAGAGGTGGCACACATTCATTTTGCCACCAATGCAACTCATTAAGCATCCCAAAATTTTAGTTTGGATAGAAAAAGCAAAGGAAAGGTTATAATTACACGCGGGAAGAATCTGAAGCGGTGAGATGCCTGTAACAAAGGAGGGATGACTGTCTCTCCAAGGTGCTAAGGTAAGACACACACAGAAAAACTATAGAACACTCCAGTTTTGCTGCAAGTGTTTTGTAAGTGGTTAAGTACTGGCCTAGTTCCCATTCTCTTGCCCACAGTAACTTGTAAAAGATATTGCTTGAGCTATCCCTGCCTAAAAAAAAATCCATAAAAGTCTTCCAAGAATTTATTTATTGACCTTGAAAAACAGCGGTTCACTAGACACCTACATTATCTAGAAAACGGTATCTTTTGAGTTAGTGCATTACTGCTTTGCTGGTCATTGACTGAATAAATATTATTGACATTAAGAGAAAAAAAGGGGCTGGCTACGACAAGACTATTTTCCACAAGAATAAGATGGATCCATTAAAAAAAACATTCAGCCACAGTACAAATTCCACAAATTCCCCCCAAATCAGGAAGTGTATTATATTATTAAGTTGTGTGTCCAGGTATATGCTAATACATTTGAGGTTTCTATTTTGCATGGATGAATTTGTCACTTAAGTAGTATAAGGGGAAATACAAAGAATATAACTTTAAAAAATCCAAGCAGAAATATTTTCCTTTCAGTCTGTTAGAATAGTATTAAGTTGGCTAAAGGAACTGAGCTACACAGATTTACAGTGGCCTCTACCTCTAGCATTTGACTTCAGCGAAGAGGTAAAGTTTGACTTCTTCTGACTTCATGAACATATCCATATAGGTTTCTTGACAACGATACTAAAGGGATTTGCCTTTGTTTTTTTCCAAAATGCTTTTTCAACTTCTCTGTCATGAGTAAGGATGGCGAGCCGCATTTCTTGGTTTTCTGCAGACATTTCTAAAAATCTCCGTAATTCCTTGTTCCTCCCTCTTTCGATGGGAGTAGGAGTTTGTTAGGATTGATGTCCTGACTCCCAGGAAACACTCTGAGACAGGGAACTGTTCTCTAATGTTTTATTGCTAATACATAACAGTAATCCTAACAAACTGAACAAGCGTGGGAAAAACCCAGCCATAGAAACCCCGCAGGTTAAGGCGGTCCCAATCTGTGCCTCTTGGAATGGCTCACCAATTCCTCAGTGCTACGCATGCGCTTAACAGTCTGGAAAGGAGCCCCCTGCTCGCCATCCTTACTCATGACATCCTCAATCTGAAGTACCCAGATGTCTTAATACTCTCCTATCTAAATACTAATCAAGTCAGAATCTGTTTAACTTCTAAATCAGCTAAGGTTGGCCAGGAGCTGCCTAAGTCAAATTGGGACCATCGGTATGTTTTTATCTTACAGTAAAAGTTAAGGTGTCTAGAAATTAATGTACGACAGAGAAGGTATAAGCTGATTTGAAACTGAAATAGTTCAGCTGTGCACATAAAATTCACAATGGTAGCCTAAAATAATGATTTCTCACTTTTCCAAGCTAATAGGCAAACATAGGGTTCTTGATGACTGAATTTCACACTTGTAAAACCCAGGATTTCACACAGGGAACTTTGATAAAATATTTAAAGTTTTTTTTTTTTTTTTAGAAACACTGACTGGAAACCAGAATTTATTCTGTATACTGTATGCATTGCATCTTACAGAGCTTCACAAGCGTGATATATAATTCTACAGAGATGTGTGTAATTAATAGTTACCTGACTGGGCTTTCAAAATCCAAGAAACAGCAGTATGTTCGTGTGTGTCTGTGTCAATTTTTCTTGGCAATGTTTTTGGAAGTGGTTTGCCATTGCCTGCTTCCTAGGGCTGAGAGAAAGTGACTGGCCTAGGGTCACCCAGTTGGCTTCGTGCCTAAGGCAGGACTAGAACTCACAGTCTCTTGGTTTCTAGCCTGGTGCCTTAACCACTGCACCAAACCGGCTCTCTTTATTAGAGTTAATACCTGTTCATTAAAAGGTGATTCCCACATTAAAGACATATGATGGCCATTATTTTTTTTCTACAGAGATTATGTGATAATTGTGACAAACAGCAGCATTCAGCACATACAATCTTCTTTATATTTTCGGCCTGGGGAGAAAGCTGTAGGATTTTGAGCCATAGCAGGACCAAGAATGGCAAATTTACTGTTTATTTAAGAAAACTCTGTGTTGATTATTTTGCCAGGTATTTATAAAGCATAACTGCTCAAATCCTAGAGAAGAAGGAGTGGCTTATAAGAGAAGAGAGCAAGTTGCTGGAAAGACTAAGCCAGTTTGCCAATAGGCGGTACGGAGTGAAGGGGAAAAACTCACCTGTCTCCTGTTCTGGGCCCTTGCAAGTCTAAGCCTTCTAGCAGAATAAAATATGAAGTACCCAACTGTGGCGGCTGTGACAATGAAGAAGGACACCGAAACGAAGAAAATGGAATAATTATTCATCCACGATCCGTGCTTTTTCCCTATTTCAATAGCCATTGTCACTTGGTAGCCCTTTTCAATCTTCTGAAGGATTTCTCTGCCTTTCGAATAGCTAATCATGATGGCCACAGTGTTGCCTGTACCTGTGTGAGAGAAAGATTAGAGCATTAGATTGTCACGGCAAAGATGACTGTTAACTTTTGAGGATCCAGTATGCCATGCTTTTATGTATGTAATGGGTTTATATGGCTGTCCGTCGCACATATGTGACTTTACCCATTCAACAGACCCAATTAACAGCCATTATGATGTTTGCTTGCAGGAAGAGCCCATGCGATGGTCCAAAAGTGAAGCTTTGGATTTTCATCTAATGGCCACCATTAAGGTAAGGGTGGAAGCACACCTTCTAGATGTGGTCTCATTCCCCTGGCATAGCACTCGAATCTGGACATTTTATTATATTTATTTATCAAATTTGTTACCGCCCATCTCCTCTGACCGACATTATTGCTGACCAAGTAAAACACCCAGAATGGGGGGGGGGGGAATACCTCTCACAGTGCTGTGACTGACACGACCCAACATTTATTCATCTACAAAGCTCCCTAAGTTAGAAGATTGAAATGAATCTAATGAAATGAACATTGTCATTTCAAACAATATTTAAACCAATGGCACTTATCCACATGGGAGACCTTAGAATGGGTTGCACAAACTTTTCTGGGCTAGAGTGGCACTCCAAAAAACAGTAGATATAAATCAAGGATACTTGATTTCATGTTAATGAAAATTAAACACATTTAATATGATTACTCATTGGTCATATATATAATAATTTCCCCACGTCACATCAAGTCTCACTATTTGTTAACAACATCTGTACATTCCTAGGGGCCCAATTCAAGGGTTGCATGCAGTCCTGGGACTTCATATTGTATCCAGGTTGTCCTCGTTTAGCGTCTGACTTGTTTAGTGACTGCGGTTACAATGGTGATGAAAAAGTAACTTTACAACCAGTCCTCACATTTACAACCTTTGCAGGTCTGTGAAGCAAAGGAAAACTGAAGTACGATCATAAGCCCAGTCGCGGTTTCACTTAGTGATTGCTTCACTTAACGACTGAGTTGCCAGTTCCAACTGTGACCGCTAAACGAGGACTACCTGTACTTCTACCTTAAGACAGCTGTTACCAATCACAGCAACCAACACTAAGTTAGACAGATCCCTGATCTCCCTCAGTGTAAGGCAGCTTCACATTCTCAATTTAGACCAATATTGTACTCATTCTATTATTTGAGCATGCTGAAGAGATAATTGGTGGAAACATTATCCCTCGTATTTGAATTGATTTTGCCAATTACTTGAGCAACAAATGGAGATCGGCAACTAGCAAAACACATCTGGTTGTTATTGATACCATAATCTGGACTCTGCCCAAACAGTATTCTTTTACCATCGCTCACTCCTTTCAAACTGATGCTCAAGGATTCGCTGCCCTCCTAACCCCATTCAAGACAGCAGTGAGTCTTAGTTGCAACCTAGCACGTGGCAATCAACGTCCTACTCAGTCTTGCAACGCAGCATTCAGATTAACTTGTCTCCCCAATAAAGAAGTTTGAAATTATAGAATTCTGTATTAGGTGTTCAACACACACACACACACACACACACACACACACTTTTAACTGGGAACATCAAGCAGATTTTGGGAGGTTCCCAGCCAGGCCCGCAACTGGGGTCTGTGTCACCCAGGGCAAACATGGATTCTGCGCCCATTTTGGTGCCCCCCCCCATGTGGCGCCCGGGGCACATGCCCCATTTGCTCCCCCCAGTTGTGGCCCTGTTCCCAGCTGTTCCCAGGAAGATCTGCTTAGGGCCAGAATTAATTTTCTACTGGTAAATACATTTTTACTAGCTTTCAGTATTTATTACTTTAATAAATACACACTTTTATTTATTGAAAAATATGTATTAAACACTGAATTCTAATGTAAATTCGATTGGTTTGCGTGAGTGGGTTTATTGATGTTTTAAAATTTTTTATATTGACGTTTATAGCTTTGCCTTTTATTATCACACTGTGTTTTGTTCTTTTATGACTTGAGTGTCATTTGGTAGAAGTGCAAGATTTAAATTTAGCATAGTTAATCCTATACAAATACTACAGCTGCCTCCACCTGAAAGATCCTAGCAATAATACATAGCCATCCCTGAATCCCCATGCCCAACACAATTCCCAAGCAACGCAGCCAACCCACATGTAAATAAAGTAATACTTCCAAGCGCCTGTGAGTTAGGATAAACTACATGGTATTTCCCAACACCTAAAATGGTTGCGAATCTCTGATTCTGAGGAACAAAAAAATCACGGCTCAGCACAAAGTCGAGTTTTTGGTATTAAGCGCATGCCCTCTCTCTCTTCGTGGGGAGATATATAAAACTAAAAATACAACGCAGGGTAGACCGACATCATCTCACATCCCAGCTATAAGAGCGACCCCTCCCAGGAAGCCATGTTCTGATAACAGAGACTTCCGTCAGGTCTCTAACGATGGGATGGTATAGCTGGTCAACTTTCTCCGATAATCTTGGGCTGAGCTTGGCCCACGTCAGTAGGACATTGAGTAGAGATAGGTAGTATGGTGCAGGGAAGGGAGTTCGCACGATTATCAGCTGCTGTAGAGAATCAAGGGAATGACCTTGGGGGAAACAGGCAAGAACCATGTAAGGAAAGAGGGCTGGAACTTTCCTTAAGTCTTGGGAAACAAGATAGTATTCAGAAGAAACTTTCCCAGCCTCTTCCCTGATTCACTGAGATATGAGAGGGAGGGAAGGTACAGCACAATCAAGCAATTTCCTGATCTGGCCTACCCTGAAGGGCTGACAGCTGCCCTTTCTTTTTTCTAGCCTTCATTCGAGAGTGACTCTAGAAATAATTCAGAGATTTCAGAGTAGCAACTGCAGAAAGAGGCACCAGCAAACTGGACCACCTTCCTTGGCTGGTAGTTCGTGTTTTTGGTTCATCGTCAAAAGTTGACTTTGAGCCACCACAAGGTCTAGCAATTGACTGTGCCATCTGTCATGAGCATGGATGGTGAGCAGGAGGAGGCCCCTATCCAGGGGGGAAAACGCATGCGTAGTTTAGAGACTTTGAGCTGTCCTTCAAAGAAACCCAGAACAGACCCGCCTTGAGTTTTGCGGTTTATCTGTCTGGGTTTTCCCACGCTGCTTCAGTTTGGTAGGATTTTCTGTCTGCTATAGCAGTTGAATAAAACACTAGGGATATTCTCCTTGTCTCGGCATGGTCTTTGCTTAGCCAGGACACCATCTTTATCTATTTTCACCTGCGGTTCTCATTTGCTGCCTGCTCCTTCCAAAGTTCAGAGGGCAACTGCCGGAAAGAAAGACTTTTCACATGGGAATCTTCATACTTGGGATAATATGGAGGAGAAGGTTGGCAGCTTTAGATGTTATACTTTCCAAAACTTTTAGCGCTTTCATCACTGGAATGCTGCCTACATTGGCACTTCGAAGTTTAGCAATTATTCTGGTCTTGCTGTTTTTATTGTTGTTGTTATTTGCTTGCCTTCCTATGAACTCTACAGATAGAAGGCGTAAGATATAAATGAACTGAACATGAAAAACACTACCAACCGAAGTTTGGGTTTCTCACTTCCTTCCTAAGGAAAAGTAAATGGGTCCTTTGTACCTGCTGGCCGACAAAGAGATTTTCAGAGGAATAACAGGGCGTGCAGTGCAAGTCTTCCCTATCAGCCAGTGCCGCATTTCAGCACAAGATGCAACTTGCACTCTGTTTTGTTAGCAGTTTGTTGAGGTGGAGCGTACAAGAAGTTTTACATATCTGCCAGAATTAGAATTTCTAATTGGCACTTACAACTTCAAGTATCTGTGGTTTTGACTATTGACCTATAGTATAAAAATATTCTTCAACACTTTAAATTAATGACTGTACTTCCATATTCCAGTGAGATTCAGATTTTCCAAGGCAATCTTTTTGGTTAACAGAGGATCACACACCAGCAAAGTAATTGCTAGTTTCAACTTTACACCTCTAAGGAATTTGACCTCACTTATACATTAGTAGAATAATCCAAATAGTAGGAGAAGGGAATGAACTGTTCGATCGGTAAGGCTTTTCTATAACACAATCGTATACCCTCTAACCACTGTGCAAATTAGCTACCCCTAGATTAACGTAATAGCTTTCTGGAACATTTAATCAGAAGTGTGCCAGTGTGTGCTGTGGAACAGAGTACCACCACTGGTATCAGGCTTAGAACATTTTCTGGTCATCTTATCTAAATAAGGCAGAGGCAAATTAATTTGCACTATCTGAAAGTGTTTCCTCACAAATATGCAGGAACAATTCAGCTAATTCTGGGTTCTTCCTTTATGTTCCAGATCAGATGAAAAATCAGGGTCTCTACAGATGGTAGTTCAGCTAGTAGCTTTCCTAATATCATTCGTCATCCCTTAACTACTCATTAACAATACAAATATGAAGCTCTAATCTATTTAAATGGGCAATGATTCTTACTATTCTAAAACATGTTCACAACATGAAGACAACTAATACGAACATGAACTTATAGGTCTTATTTGCCACCATGGCTCTGCACCTTCTCTGATAATGAAGCCCTTGCTTTTGACTTCGAGAAGGTTGTAAAATGCAGGAGCCAAGAATCTTAATGCTGATTAATATTCCAATCTGTTAACTCTTACATGAGTTACTCTTAGTATGGCAGGCAGTCAAATTGTTCACAATGCTTTCAAACAATTTCCTTGTTTGAATGTATTACCTTTCAGGCATATACCTGTCAGGCATATTTTGCTAGCTTCAGCTAGCTAAAAAAGAAACCAATGGGTTTTGCTTCTTTGGTTTTGTAAGGAAAATATTTACAATTTGAATGCACGCTTCTCCAGGCTAAAAAGTAGGCAATCAATTTTCTGTGTCTTTGCTTCTCCCCTTAAAATGTAATAAAATAGCTACTGCTCAGTTGTTGTGACTTAAAATATTTACAAGCATTACAATAAAGCTAGTCCTAAATAAAACTTAGCATGTTAGCATTTAAATGGCACTGAAATCATCTTAGTACAGGGTGGTAACTTGAAAGATTCAACACAATCAAATTTCAGTTAGGACAACTAAAAGCTTTCTGACGCAGAGATTTTTTTATGGGGGGGGGATATCACTGGACTAAATGTCATTCAGATATATCCAACGCACCAATATTTCCCAGTGCAGTTCCCTTGACAGAAAATCAAGAGTTTCTTGATCTTTGATATCCCAAGTATTTTGATATTATACTAGATACGCCCAAAAGCATACTTTTTCTGCAAGACAACACAATTCAGTGTGATTTCTGGTAACTTCATAGGGCTGCAAAATGCTTCAGATTCGCTTCAGAAAAGGTGCTTTGGAACATACAACACCTGTCTCCGACTCATTAAAGGAGCTGTAGTGTTTTCCAAAATCACACAACTACAGCAGAAGCACCCTCACAACAGCATGTGATCCTGAAAAATGACCCGGCTGTTCCAAACTGAAACTGAAGCATTGTATAGCCATAGAATCTCAACAGTTGGCTGGTTCAAAGAAAGGATTGTGTTCATTATTCCCATTATACACACTACGTTTCTTCATGACTAATTAAAATGACAGGATGCTGCCAATACAGGACTCATATATGGGGTAAGAACAAAGGTTCAGTCTAATCACTGCTTTTTATTTCAGTTTTTTTAACAACAAAAACTTAGTAGATCCCAGTAATATAGGCATCATGAAAACCAGGAAAACAGTTTTAACTGACTGACCAATTCAAACCAAACAGGTGTCAAATTAAGACGCAAGTTTTCTTATGCTAGGTTTCAATGCACATCCTTGGGGTTTATTTGCCATCACTCCAATATTTGAAAGGAAGACTTCTTCAAGGAGTGACAGCTTGCTTCCAAATTTACAGCAGGAAGCTGGAAAAGCTTCAGAAAAAGAGACAAATTAAGTACTTTTTTTCACCTGATTGTCAGAAGTAGCCTAAAAGAGATCTCAAGCCTGCTAACAAACAGCCAATTCACATGTAATTGCCAAATAACATCTGTACAATGAAACTATCCTTTAACAATCTTCATTAAAATGCTTTCAGAGACTCATTATTCTATCCCTCAGTGGGCACATCTGAGATGCCACCATCATGGTGATTCAGAATTATCCCTTTTCAACTTTGCTCTCTTCCTGCCTTATCAGTGGTGCAACCAGTGTTTCCCAACCTTGGCAACTTTAAGGTGTGTGGACTTCAACTCCCAGAATTCCCCAGTCAGCCATGAGGGCTGGGGAATTCTGGGAGTTGAAGTCCACACACCTTAAAGTTGCCAAGGTTGAGAAACACTGCTCTACAGGTTGTCACAGCGATGCTGGCAAGCCAATTCTGGGAACTGAAGTCCACACATCTTAAAGTTGCCACAGCTGAGAAACACCGGGTGCAACTGTAATGCAAGAGATCTGAAGTCCAGCAAGTACACAATACGGCACCCCAGGAAGTGTGCAAGTAAAAAAAAAAAAAAAAAGGCACTTGGAACATGACTTTAAAGACGATATGATGTTTCGCCTGTCATGTTTCATCATGAGCTCGCTCACACCAAGGTGTTTTACTAAAAGCTATTCTTAAATTAGTAATATTTATACCCTTCTTTCTTCCATCAGAAAAGTAAAGGAGCATATGTGGTTCGCAAGAGTCTCCACAGCCAGGCCTCTGTTTCCTTTCAGTATGATTATATGGTATGTGCTATATGTGTGTTTCTTTAATCTTTTGAAGTTATTCTCTCACTGCTAAGAAATGCTTTATTTACATTTTAGATATAAGCTGAATATGTTTCACATAAAACGGGACTTTCACAGCACTGCATTGACACATCTGCAATTTAGGTCAAAGACGTAAAAAGCTATCTATTATAGCTGTTGACTAAGAGGAAGTGGGAAATAACAGCGTGGTACAACTCACAATGGCGAAACCTGCATTGTTAGAGCATGTCTGGATTACTCAGTGGACTTCCTTTAATTCATACGCTAGACTTACAAGTTCAAAAAGTTACTGCGTGTATCTTATATGGGTACTGCTGCCTACTTCTCCATTGCCAACCCATCTAACTTTTGCCGTCTCCTTTCCAGCGACACTCAGTGCTTTTTTTCCTAGACACTGCTGGAAAACATGAGGCCGTACAATAGATGGATCAGTAAGCCCAAACGTGATCAGCAGCATCAATCACTTAACAACCACACAACTTTCTCGCAACCACCGAACACTCTCCATCCAGCCACATTAGTAAACTGTTTTAGGAAGTTAAAGGGAAATCAAACGTCAACACTTGCTTAGTCATGACTACATATCTGAAGTGAGAAAACCACCACCTGAAGCTTTACTCTAAGGTGGTAAGCATTTTAATGCCCATGACTATTGGGGCCTTTCCTTTTTGCCCCACGGAAAGGGGGATCCTTATCTACCCTTCTCCCCAAAACAAGTTCTCTATGTTAACATATAAAGGTAAAGGCTTCCCTTGACATGAAGTCCAGTCGTGTCCGACTCTAGGGGGTGGTGCTCATCTCTGTTTCACAGCCGAAGAGCCGGCGTTTGTCCGTAGACACTTCCGTGGTCATGTGGCTGGCATGACTAAATGGAACGCCGTTACCTGCCCGCCGAAGCGGTGCCTGTTAATCTACTCACATTTTCATGTTTTCGAACTGCTAGGTTGGCAGGAGCTGGGACTAGCTACGGGAGCTCATCCCGTCACGCGGATTTGAACTGCCAACCTTCCAATCGGCAAGCTCAGTTAACATATATTTCCTACATATGTATCAAGAAGTGTTTAATAAGCCTCCACCTGTAATTCAAAGGTATTTCTATTCACTTAAAGACAGCCAATAAAACAGCTTTTGGCCTATAGTTATGATTGTGGCATTCTTACGCTGCGTTAGACATACTGTATATGACACAATCTCTAGAACCAAGTCTCAAGATCACTGTGAACGACTATTTATTACATTTATATGGCCACCTACCCTCAAATGGGCCAGCTACCCTACAGTAAAATACATTCTGAGTCCTCTCAAGTATAGAAGACAGCTTAATAGGAAAACCACCCAGTTATAGCTCATATTTATTCAAGCTGCCTTTAAAAAAAACCAAAGTCCCCATATGAACTTGATTCTGCTCTACTGCTTTAATTTCTCCCAACGAAATACCTGCGTCTGAAGGTCAGTATAGATTGGGCAACGAGGAACAGCCATAGTCCTGGACTTTGAAACCTGCTGTGGGAAGGTACCATATTCTCACAGTACCAAGTTGATAAGATCCTGAACTTGTAAGTTCACAAGATAAATGTTTATTTTGCATCTTGGCATTCTACCCTTTAAAAAATGGTGTGATGATCACAATGCATTTAATAATATACAATTTAAGAAAAAAAAAACCTTGTAAAGATTTTAAGCCCTAAATTGGACAAGACAGAATACTTTACTACTTCCAGGCACCACCTTATTTCATTATTCACAAAAAGCTACAAGGTTGTTATTCGAAGAGGAAGACTATATTATTTGAAAGAATATAGTATCTGGCTTCAAACAGGCAATATTTCTTCCTTGCTAGAGAGTCCTAGATCTATTTTCTAAGAACCAGGGCCCCTTATTTTATTGCAAGTGAGTCTACTCCCAAACTAAGGAGAATAGAAACAAAGGGTCAGTAGAAACATGAAATTATGTAGACTCCATAATTTGTGCTGTAAATACATCCATGCATTTCTTAGTTAAGTGTTGATTTTCTAACACTACCATTATTCCCTGTTCCTGAGAAATTGCTACATCAGCGGTTAATATCTCAAATTGATACACCATAATAAATACTGTTAAGCCCCGTGTGGTGCAGAGTGGCAGGCGGCAGCATTGCAACCGAAACTCTCCCCGCGACCCGAGTTCGATCGCAGCGGGAGCTGGATTCTCTCTTGGGCGGCCGGCTCAGGTAGACTTCCATCCTTCCGAGGTCGGTGAAATGAGGGCCCAGCTTGCTGGGGAAGGTGTCCTAACAGTCAGAAATCACGCTGAGACGAGGAGTAGGTCTCTAGTGTTTATTACTGCTACGTTAAACAGAATGAAGAAGCGTGGGAAAAACTCAGACAGATAAACCCCGAAAGTTAAGGCGGGTCTGATCTGTGTCTCTTTGAATGGCTGCTTAATTCCTCAGTACTATGCATGCGTTTTCCCCCCTGGATAGAGGCCCCCTCCTGCTCGCCATCAGTACTCATGACAGAAGGTGACAACTGGGGAAGGCACTGGCAAACCACCCCGCTCTATAGTCTGCCAAGAAAACATCGCAAAAGCAGTGTCCCCCCAAAGGGTCAGACATGACTTGGTGCTTGCCCAGGGGACCTTTAACCACCAATAAATATTGTTATATGTCATTCCATTTAACTAAATTTCATTCAATGTACTTTAAATACCATTTTTATTTTCTGCCCCTGGAAAAAGGAAGTTTAAGAGATGGGTAAAAAAAAAAAAACTTTTAAACTAAAGGGTTTAGTGTTTCTAAAACAGTACTGAGTTATTCACAATTTATTAGAATAATAGCTTTGCTCATATTTGGCTACAACAGCTGGAACCATGTCCCACAATTTTAAATTCTGCTTTCTGCTTGGGCAATATCACCGAAATAGATACAAGACTGTTGCAAGTTTTATTAGTGAAGTTGTCACTTTATTTGAACTTGACTGTCAGGTTTCTGTTGACACAGCAGAGTATATTCATTTAGCAGAGAAACAAGTTTCAACCTTCATGAGAACATCCTGAGGCTATGCATACACTAGGTTTCTGATCAGCTGCTCTTTGTCCTTGCAACTGCACTCAACCATCAAGAATTCTTCTGTAGGCAAAATCCAGCAAGGATGATCTCCACCCTGAAGTTTATGGGGCCACTGTAATTTTTCATAGTAATTAGGCATTTGATTAACATGCAATGGAGTCCTGACTGCCAACCAAGCATGAGTAAAACTGGCCCACAGGTTCACAAAGAATAAAATCTATGATTTGAAGCTTCTTACTACCTTTATCCTAATTTTTTTTTATCTCAAGGATAAATTGGGGAGAGGGGGCAGTATACAAGGTGTTTTACCTGCAGTTTGAGACAGTAACAATTAATTTATTTCAAGGTCCTACAAGAAACTGTTCTTGAAACTGTATATAAAGACAGGGATTGCATCTACCTTCTCTTCTTGGGGATCCTTCTTAACCCCCAAGGATAGCAACAATTAAATAACATTCAGAAAAATGGTTGAGTCTACCTGTGCATAGACTCTTTACTTAGTCTTTAAGTCCTTCTTACATTTCCTGCTCCAGACAACAGTCACAGTCCAGCTTGGCAGTTACTGTTCAAAATACAAATTTTTAAATGCTGTATAACCATTCTTCTGCTTGACACAAGGAAGGAATATCAATGCAAACACACCTCAACGATTTAAGCTGTGTAAGCAATCTAAACTCAATTAGTTAATCTTAGTTCCCACTGAAATCAATGGAACTGATGAAGTTATGACTAACTTGTACCACTAATTTTAACTGAGCCCAATTTTCTCAGTATGTACTTTGTTCAATAGGACACGCACAGCAAAGTTCACCTACAAAGTTCAGAATTCACCAGTAGAAGTGAGACCTAGCAACCAATGTCTCTGAGGGTGTCTGGGCCAGCATCTCTAGCCACCTTTCCTGCTGAAATGTACCTAATCTCAGTCTGGAGTCAACAGATTTTGGCTCTTCTGTCAACATCAAGCCTCCTTTCCCCCCTTCCTCCAAACATATGGAGAAGGAGCTAGGCACTATTTATTTCAACTGAAGCTTTTCATTGTCTTGTAGATATTACAGATGTGTTCTTTCTTTTTTAAAGTTCTATTTAAAGATACAATAATCAGCAAAACATTGAAAATGAAAAAACCTGAAAAATTATACCTAGCCTTGCTAAAATTTAAATGGTGAGAATTTCCATTTTCAACGCAATAAATATACGTCATCTTTTATGTGGTTCCCTGACAGCACATCAGTCTATTAACAAGAGAAGATCTGTTAAAAATGTATCTTTTCCTTTGCTAATGAAGTCAGATTTTCACTATGTTTCAGCTGACGAGAAGAGTCTTTATCATGGTACCGCCTTCGTCCACCTTAAATAGTCCGGGTTCAGTTTTCTTTCAGGAAATCTTTTCATAGATCAGTGCAATTTTGTATGTCTCGGTCATGCCTCCCCGGAAATGAAGATCCTCAAAGTTTCAGCCTACGCTCATAAGGAAAACGTCCAAGACTCCCAATCCTGTGCACATTTTTCGGCTGCACTACCTCCTTTTTCAAATGCAGTAAGCCCACAACATTCCAAAATGCAAACATGCCAATGGTATGTATAAGAGTGCTACAATGCCGGCAGTTTTATTTTCTTTTCCAAAGTCCCCTTCAGTTTAGGAAATGAAGTTACAGCCGTGCCAGTGTAAAAACTTTATCCCTGCAGTTCCCAGTTCTCATGATCAGCTCTTCCATACTCTCCTCAATGTACTGCTCAAGGACTGTTAAGCTATTTTAAGACTCATTTTTTATTATGTGCCATTGAAAGTTTTATGTAAGTGTAATAAAAAAATGACAAAATACAGCAGAGAACAGGGAAAAGAAATCTAAGGTATGCCTGCTATGGATCTCAGTATAAACAGCAAGAAACGCAGTAAAGTAGGCAAAACTGTAGCTTGCAAAGAAGAGCAAACTGGTCCGAAGCATGCATTGATATAACACTGGTTAAGCATTTAAAGGTGAATGCAGAAGCCACATTTCTTCAGATGAAGGCTGAGCCTGTAGTCCGTGGCCAAGTCCTATCTATTTACGCCAGCATTTTTCAGTTTTTCTGTCATTCCAAGTCAACTTGCTTCTAACTGAATCCCATGGAATTTTGTAGGCTGCTGAGTGTTCTGGGAAATATCTATGACCAGAAATGCAAAGTTACATCACCAACTCCCACAGGTTTGCCCGCTCTCATCACTGCCCTGCATTAATCTGGGATGCACACACAATACGCCCAACACATTGTAGCAGGCAAGCCTGTTTTTCAAAGAAGCTTGTCTGCCATTATTAGTCTTTGCGGTGCTTCCAATTAAAGCCTGAAAATTACTTAAACAATTATTGACCAATTTTATACATGTTTATCCCTAAATATCCCCAACTGTGCTCATTCCTTCAGACACGCATGCACCTGTGCAGAGTTATGGTGACTTTTAGACATAATTACTTCCTATCAATTACATTTCCCTGTCACAGCAATACTGTCAAGGCTAAAAGCAATGCAGAGGCTACAAAAGCATAAAACTAACTTTCCTGTACCATAGGGCATCCTGGCCGCATTGCCAAAAGCAAGCTGATTTTCTCACCAGCTACTTCTTTGTTGTTGAACTTACTGTGGTACAATGGAGGGAAATGTTAATTATTAGCCTCCCATGTGTTTCTAATGGATTGCCCTTTCTGCAAAATGCTCTGGGACTCTTTGTACTGAATAATGGTTAAAAAATTTTTTTAATAATAAATAATATTTTATTATTGCAATAATATAATACAATACATAATTTTGCTACTGTGGAACAACAAAAATGTTAGGAAGAAAATGGAGGTAGGGTGAGGAATATTCAGGTAGATCTACACTGATTTTCAAAGCTTTCTTTCTAATCCATCCCTCAAGAGAACCCAACCAACTTTGGCTTTTTTCAAAAAAGATAAAGCAGGCCAGACATGTTAGTACTTGATGCAAGACTGCGAGGAAATCTCAAAGCCGTATATTAGACTGGGAACTGAAACTGTCTCAGAAGGTGGCAATGACAAGATTCTTTCTCATCGGACTATGGTCAAGAAAATAAAATGGACATGTTCAAGTAGTCGTGAGGAGTCAAGCTCCATTCAGGGAAAGTTTTTACCTTTAAAGATAATAGCAAAAAGTGAATGTATGAGTATTCCAACTGTGTGCCTGGGCTGCATTCATCAACTTAAGTTTATAAGTTCTGGGCATTTAATATTCACCTTAACTGTATTAGGTCCTCAAACCATGGCATTAACTGAGGCTTGCAAAACAAACAAAATCTTGTGTGTTTGCTCAGTCCCAAAGGATGAAGGCATCTATGCAATGAGAGTACTCTTGTTCGGAGACATGCCACAGAGGAAAGGAACACCAAGCCCTTTTGTCTCCCAAAGGTAAGCTCTGTGACACAAGGACAAGAACTACTCTTAATTACTCCTGATATGCCTAGAATTTTCAACCTGGAAATTATTCGTGCATTGCTTTTATTCAGACCCACAGCACTGTAGCAAGAAGCAGTACTCACATGCAGTTAAAACAGATGATTAAAAAACGAGACAATGCCAGTGTCAGTAAGCTATTTTATCACACCCTTAGAAAGAGAACCACAAACTACGTTTGAACAAGTGGCCAGAAAAAAATCTGTTATGCCACTCCCAATCACCATCATAAAAAAGCTCCCTCGTTTAGTAATAAAGTGCGTTTAGAAAATTTTCTTGGCACATGAGCTGCACTTGGGGTCTTGCGGATTTCTGACCGTTCTCCAATCTAGGAGGTTCACAGAGAAGGCCAGACCTGCTTAACTTCAACAGCACAATAACCCTTTGTATCATTACTTCAATTCATGAAGACTTCAAAAACTGTCCAGATTCTCAAGTCCTAATAGTCTGAGTTTCAAAGATTGGGATTTGGGAAAACAGAAAAATAAACAACGAAGTAGTTGTTTCACTGGGTCAATAATCTGTTACATAAAGGGACACCTTTCTTTACTAGACTGTCATGTTAACTAATCAACTGCGCAAAGGGGTCAGGGGAAGCAATCCCCAGTTCTTACAACCCATACAAGCTTCTGCAATAAACTGCCTAAAAGGGGCATTCCAGTAACCCCAAGTGACCCGCTGAAGGCTCTTTACAGTCCCCCTGTTCATGATCTGGGACCTTTCGGTCTAAATAGTATGGACAGGACATTTGCCCAAATAGTCAGGACACAATCACGGGACAAACAAGAGCGCTTAGAGGGAATCGTAGTGCTCAGAATATGTATGTTGGTATTTTGAAGAAAGGAGCTGGTATTTGGAAAACTTATAATCAGCATCAGTAATAAAGGCGGGATAAAAATAAAGTAAAATAAAATAAATAAATTGCTGTAGTCGATCATCAGGCCAGCCTCCAGGCTATTGGTAGTTGCTTCTGCCTTGACGGGACCTGATGTCTTCTAGATGTCACTGACTCAATCAGTCCAAATGCCCCTGATCAGGAAGAACGTCACCCTCTGCCCATCCTTGCTCTAGAAGAGAACGCCTGGAATGCGAACTATGATGTCATCAAATGAGTGATCCAGAACAGAAAGGCACCAAGCCCCCCCTCCCTCCCCCAGCTATCATTTATCTTCCTTTTGCAAGCCATGCAATTCTCAGGGGATCAATGGAGTCCAAAGCCAACCCCAAGAACCTGGGTTGGAAACATAAAACCATAATGGCAGAGATTCTGGGATACCTTACAATTGCATCTTGCACTGTTCATATTATAGTAGTGAATTCATGGGTAAACCAGAGACTACTGATTTAGCCTTTTTAGTTTGTACTTTTCATTTTTTAAAAAAGTTTTTTTGTTTAAGATGATTGTTTTCTTTCAAAAAGTAAAAGATATTGGAGAAGGGGAAGAAAGTAGTGCTTAGAGAAGGAGAGGAAGGTGGTTTAATATGGGGAGGGATGAATGGTGAAAATGTCAGAATTGTCAAAATGGCAAAACTGAGCTGTTTGGTCAGAGAAAAAAGCAACAAAAACTTTTCTGAAAGCCTGGAAACCTTATATGGACCTTTTTGCGGAAAGAACAAAGAAATGACATGATGGTTTACGGAGCTGAAGATTAAGAAAGGGGTGTATTCGTGAGGGGCTGAAGGGACTTGTATAATATCTAAGAGGGAGGGAGGACGAAAGGATTGCAATAATTATCCGCTGAAAAGAAAGTCAGAAGTCGCTTGTATGGTCTTTAGCTTCAGTTCCTTTCTTTGTCATTTCTTGCACTTTTCTTTCTTCCTTTTTTTCGAATCTTTTATCTTACCGGGATAAAAAACCTCTTAATAAATGTACGTTTAAGAAAAGAGGAGGAGGAACCCAAACGGCATCAAGCCCACCTTCCCCACGTGTTGGGAGGGCACCTTCCACCCCGCGCCGGGGAGCGGGGGCCTGGTCCGAAACGTCTGCCCCCCCCGGGGGGGGCTGGAAGAGGCGGCCCCAACCCTCCGAACCCCACCGGGATCCCTCAAAAGACCCAGCGGCCCCCGGAGACCCCAGCCCCATCACCGCCGGCAAGGAAGGGCCCCCCCTCGGGGCCGGGGGGCTCGGGCCGGGGGGGACGCTGGCACTCACCCGGGTGGGTCATGGTCTGCACTTCGGGCCCGGCGCCCCCGTCCGAGTTGAAGACCACCACGGCGTCGGCGCGCCAGCGGGCGGCCGCGTTGATCTTGACGGTGAACATGCAGCCGCCGCCGCGCTGCACCAGCGCGATCCAGGGCGCGTCGCGCGGCGCGGCGGAGAAGTTGGTGCGCGGGCTGCAGGCGTTGAGCCCCTCGCGCCCGTCCGGCGGCACCACCAGCCCGGCCGCCGGGCGCACCGGCGAGTCCTGCCCGAAGAGGCCGCTCTCGCCCGCCGTCCACGCCGTCTGGTTGCTGCCGGGCAGCCGCCAGGACACGTTCAGCCACGCCGTCCACACCGACTGCGCCGCCGCCGCGCGCGGGCCCAGCGCCAGCGCCAGCAGCGGGCCCAGCAGCGCCGCCGCCGCCGCCGCCGCCCGCCACCGCATCGCCCGACCGTCCGACACCGGCGCCCGTCGCCTCAGGCAGCCGCTGCCGCCGCGCACGCGGAGGAGGGGGAGGAGGCGGCGCGCGCTCGAGGCCACGCCCCCGGCGGCGGAGCCCCCAGCCGAGGGTTCTGGGAGTCGTAGTTTCGGCGTTCCAGGAGGCCAGGCGGCGCGGCCCTCGCTTCGCGCTCTGCTCGGGCTGGTGAGGAGAGATGGGCGCCTGCCGAGCCCCTGGTGGTCCCTGAGCTTGGTGGTTGTCTTGCCGACGTTTCGTCACCCTAGGCAACATCACCAGTGCTGGGGAGGGTGGCGCTGCAGGATATAACAGGTGCTTCCTTTATATACTGTACAGTAGCTTGCCCTACATACAAGGCGGGGCAGGACAGGGCAAGCTACTGTATATGAACAGGGAGCAAACCCCACTCCGTTCTAGCACTGATGATGTTGCCTAGTCGGGTAATGACACGTCTGCAAGAAACCACCAGGCTCAGAGAGCAGCAAGGACCCCACAGTTCAACCCTGAGCTACAGAGACTCTCTTCTGTTGAAATGCGCTTCTGCAAAGAAGTGCAATGTATCTGCATGGCGGGGATCTCTTGGATCCCGGATTTCTGCCCACCCCTTTGGGTTCCCCATTCTGCAGCATCCTTCCACCTCGTGCCACTTGCAACAAGACTAAAATGGCCCTGCTAAGGGTCAGGGGTCTTGACTGAAGGGCTCCCTTCTGAGGTTGGATTGTAGCCCACGGGGCTGAGTTGGCTCCATTCCGTTGCAGCAACTGGGTCCTGCCCCAGGGAGCTTGGTGCTGGTGCTTCCCCACAGCGAATGGGGGGCAGCCGCTGTGCTGCAGGGCAGAGTTAACTATGAGTTTGCTTTGAAGGCATTATTAATTGAGAAGGTTGAAGCACTCTAAAACAGCTACATATTGTGCTCAGCATCTTGGACTGACTATGGTAATGTCAGGTTGCCTTCGAAGATTGTTGATAGTTGGCAGACTGCGGACTGTATTTTGCTCCTATGGAATAAGACTTCATCTGTTCCTGAAAAGTAATGAAAATGCTGGTGCTTTAGTGCTATGATAGATAGGAAGAGTTGGACACACGATGCCAAGACCTGGTTCTGGAGAAGGCTCTCATGCTGGGAAAGGTGGAAGGAAAGTGAAGAAGAGGATGACCAGCAGCAAGGTGCAGGGACTCAGGTTAAGTGGTGATGGGTACAATGCTGGAAGACTGAAGGACCTGGTTGGGGAGAGATCATGATGGAGAAAATCTATCTATTTGGTTGCTAAGAGTCAATACCAACTTGATGGCACATAATCCATCAAGAGAGGAGTCTCGCCCATTCCAGTTATTGCTGGAGTCCAATGTCCTATTTCACCTATAAATGACTAATAAGAATTGAATACCACGCTTGGAGAAATGTATACTTCCACACAACCTATCTATGGAAATATTTGGAAATACACTCACTGGACTAGAAAAAAAATATTTATGCTTGGTAAGGTTGAGCGAGAATTGCCAGATGCACAAGCTGGGTTTAGAAAAGGCAGAGGAACTAGGGACCAAATTGCCAATATCCGCTGGATAATGGAAAAAGCCAGGGAGTTTCAGAAAAGCATCTATTTCTGTTTTATTGACTATTCTAAAGCCTTTGACTGTGTGGACCATAACAAATTATGCCAAGTTCTTAGTGGTATGGGGATACCAAGTCATCTTGTCTGCCTCCTGAAGAATCTGAATGACGACCAAGTAGCAACAGTAAGAACAGACCACGGAACAACAGACTGGTTTCAGATTGGGAAAGGAGTACGGCAGGGCTGTATACTCTCACCCTACCTATTCAACTTGTATGCAGAACACATCATGCGACATGCTGGGCTTGAGGAATCCAAGGCCAGCATGTCGCATGATGTTAAAATCGCTGGAAGAAACATTAACAATCTCAGATATGCAGAGGATACCACTTTGATGGCTGAAAGCGAAGAGGAACTGAGGAGCCTTATGATGAAGGTGAAAGAAGGAAGTGCAAAAGCTGGCTTGCAGCTAAACCTAAAAAAAAACAAGATTATGGCAAGCAGCTTGATTGATAACTGGCAAATAGAGGGAGAAAATGTAGAGGCAGTGAAAGACTTTGTATTTCTAGGTGCAAAGATTACTGCAGATGCTGACTGCAGTTAGGAAATCAGAAGACGCTTAATCCTTGGGAGAAGAGCAATGACAAATCTCGATAAAAGAGTTAAGAGCAGAGACATCACACTGACAACAAAGGTCCGCATAGTTAAAGCAATGGTGTTCCCCGTAGTATGGCTGCGAGAGCTGGACCATAAGGAAGGCTGAGAGAAGGAAGATCGATGCTTTTGAACTGTGGTGTTGGAGGAAATTTCTGAGAGTGCCTTGGACTGCAAGAAGATCAAACGAGTCCATACGCCAGGAAATAAAGCCAGACTGCTCATTTGAGGGAATGATATTAAAGGCCAAACTGAAATACTTTGGCCACATCATGAGAAGACAGGACACCCTGGAGAAGATGCTGATGCTAGGGAGAGTGGAGGGCAAAAGGAAGAGGGGCCGACCAAGGGCAAGGTGGATGGATGATATTCTAGAGGTGACGGACTCATCCCTGGGGGAGCTGGGGGTGTCGACGACCGACAGGTAGCTCTGGCGTGGCCTGGTCCATGAAGTCACGAAGAGTCGGAAGCGACTGAACGAATAAACAACAACAAAGGTTGAGGGAAGCAGAAGGGGAATGGAGTGAGTGGTTGTGATTAAATAAATTACTGGATTGTTCTTAGAAGAGATCTGAATTATTACTAAAGACAGAGGATGATGCCACACATCCCTGAAATCATCAGGAACAGATTGATGACACCTAATGTTCTCCTCCATGCGCATCTCCAATTTGAGGACAGATTGGGTAGCGACTATCCTGTTTTTCAGTGTTGGGGCTGTTTCTGGGACGTTCTCTGCAGACAGACATACCTGACACCAACTTCGTTATCGCTCTGGAAACTGGCAAAGATCTTTTTAAGTGATCCTAATCTAATGCTGTTTTAAACACACTATTACATACTGCATTTCTCTTCTTTATCTCATGCTTGTAAAGCAGAAAGAAACTACTGAAATGCATAATTTAAAAAATAAATAAATAAAATACAGTAACAGGAACATCAGCCTTACCAATCCCAACATTACAGTGCTTTTATCAGAGTACAAAACCTAGAGATTCTGAAAACGTACAGCAAAAAATAAAGAAAAAAAAATGCTCTGAGACATGGGAGCTGGGAATTGTGAGAAACACAATGCCATTCTTAACACATCTGGAAGGCACAGATTGGGGAAGGGAGATTTTAACTATCTTCAAAAGTGATGAGAGAACGAGTGGAACCTTCACCCTGTTTGAGAAAATCAAAGAGAAGTTTCATTCACGCTGCTGGAAAAGGGGCAGGAAAATTCCAACTGATAACATTCAATACAGCATTGAATTATATTTGCAGACAGCTAATTTAGCCTGTTCTAAGCTCTGACAACAGAGCTGCCTTCCACAGTTTAACAATTCCCCCCCATTCCAGTCTTGAATGGGCCTTCCTCCTTACATTACAATTCAGTAACCCTATTGTCAATAAAGCTGCCAATTAAAGAATAACTCATAGAAATCTGCCTTTTCCCCCCTTCGTCTTCTGAAAAAGCGCATTTGGTAAAGACATGGGCTATGTTGGGAGGTGTAATGGAATCACTGCCTATTTCCTTGTGCCTCAAGCTTTTAAAGAAAACACTTGACTTGCTAAATAAGTCACAGGCAGGGCGCAGTCTGTTTGATTAAGCAAGCAGATGGGGGCTTTGCCTTGTACTCCAAATTATGAATGATTGGTACAGAATGTGTCCTGATTACCAGGAAACACACTGAGACAATGACTTGGTCTCTAATATTTATTAGTAGTACTTAACAAGAATCCTAACAAACTGAGGAAGCGTGGGAAAAACCCAGCCATATAAACCCCAAAGGTTAAGGCGGTCCCGATCTGTGTCTCTTTGAATGGCTGAACAGTTCCTCAGTGCTACGCATGCGCTTGACAGTCTGGGTGGGAGCCCCCTGCTCGCCATCCTTACTCATGACAGAATGTCAACATTCCGTCACCAAATGTTCAAAATTGTGGTTGGAGAAGATAACTTAATGAAAACAAGCTCCACCTTGTGGAAATTAGCAAACCTGGACAATACCTAGATGTTAGACATCCTGCTAGAACTCATCTGGAATTAGACCAAAATGACTGCCTCCTTCAATACAGTATGGGACTGGGCATGCTACAGGTCCCATCAGCCAAGGAATGTCGGCTGGCGATGACTAGTAGGCGTGCCTACTCTGCCATAGAACCTGCCCTCTGGAACATTCTCCTTCCAAAGATCAGGATGACCCTGATCCTGTTGCCCTTCTATAAGGCCATGAGGACCTGGTTATGTGCCCAGGACTGGGGCCCCATGCGTGTTAAGGGCCCCGTTTCTTGGCTATGTTAACATCCATGGCATTTGTTAACTCAGTGACCATATATATTTATTTTGCATTGCTTTGTTTTATGGGTTTTTTTATGATTGTACAGCGCCCAAAGTCATTTGCTGAGATAAGCAGCTATAGAAATCAAATAAAGAAATATGAATAAAGCAAGCTATAGCTGTCTAGACCAACTTCTCTCAGCTGGCATCCTCCAGATGTGTTGAGGTTGCACTTCTCAGAAGATTACAGTTGTTGGGAATTCTAGGAGTTGTAGATTCAAGACATCTGGAAAATGTCATACTGTGGCAGGTTAAATTTTTTTCATGATCCATTCTTAGAACAAACTTGTTCCTTTTCTAGGGAACCGTAACAAGAGAGCACTTGGCAATTAATTTCAAGTTTCCATTCATTAATTTATGTGTTACAAACTGCATCGCACAGCAATGACTTTGCCTTGCTTCTACAGTGCAACTTACTGACCTGTAGGATTGGTGTAATCATACTTCCATAACAATGTAATAGTAGTAACAATGTAACTGAAAAAATTGAAGGTTTTCCAAGCCATGAAATGCTGAAAAACAAAATGCCACATCTGAAAACTGGCATGAATTCCCTACAAGAATGAATGAAAACCACATCAAAGAAATAAATACATAATGAGCAGCAGTTTTTTTCACAGTAGATACAAGGTCTTCATGTCCTTAAAAACTCACTGGAGTTTAACATCTCAAGAAGGCTTGCCTGGAAGTGTCTGCTCTAGATTTGTTTGACCTTTCAAGAAGTTAAATAAAGATTTTGATTTGTGTAATTTTCCTTTGGCAAGGGGTGGAGAGGAATAATGTCAGACCCTATTAGCTAGGTAATAAAATTGTGCTTTTCAAGTAAATTAATTAGCTTGGAGGAAAAAGAAATATTACGTGAATGTTAATGGTTCCAGTCTTTTCCCTCTGAAGAAAAGACAGCATTCCTTAGACTATAGAGAAAGCTAGAGAGAAGATAAAAGACTACAAAACTTTCATCTGTTTCAGTAAGGTTTTTGGGTTCACGTGGGTGTTTCCAGGCAAGATTTCAGCTTTGGAAGTAAGAAATAACTCGTCACTAACTAATGAGAAATGAAAGCAATCAGTATGGAGCAATGTATTAAATATTTCATGGAGAAAGTCCCAGATTTAAACCTCTTCCCCCTTCTCCCTCCCACCCCCCACCCCCAACGCACTGGGTAATCTTGAGCCATACTTGCAAGTGAGGACTTGGAAGTTCACACTCAAGGGTTCAAACAACATGCTAAAGCAAAAATGTGATGTGTTTGGTTTGATCTTATGTCAACTGTATCACTACAGCATGCTCCACAGACTTGATTAAACAAAACACAGCTTAGTGCAATATGGGAATCTAGTCATAAGGTGCAGTATTGCATCCCCAACTTTTGTTTTATCCCGGTTTCTTCATTTCCTTTGTTCCTCTCCCAAATTTTGCGTTGTCAATCCCTTGTGAAAGGAGCAAAGAATCAACTTTACCTAAGGTGTGAGTTAATCTGCAGCACTGCAGATAAATATGCAATTACCATCATCGGATTCTTTGTAGGCAAGAAGAAAAGAAATGTGTATGGATTACAACTGAAAGGAAAGTGACCAGACATGCTCAGACAGAAATACTTTTATATAATTCATCAGGGTCTTTCCTGAAGTTTTGCTGAGTTTCTGTTTGCTGGGAATGAATCAGAAAAATGGATTTCTCTTCCCTCTGTAAGGGATCTGATTACTCAAGACTGGAGATCTGTGTTTTTCATATGATCAGGGGGGATGACACAGAAGACTGGACAGCTCAGAAGCATCAAGCTACTGATAATCTGCAAACAGGAAAAACATGTCTAGACATGTCAATACTGGGTTATACAAACAACTAATATAGACATGGCACAAAGCAATTCTGTGTTTAAAAAAATATCCAGGGATGAACTTTATAAAAGAATCCCTAAATTGAAATATTTTAAGATTTCACACTGAGCATGCAACGTAGGCCCACCCTTCCTTCTCTCATTTTTAAAAATTCCATTTATGACCAAATGATTGAGACCAAGGTTACAGTTGATAGAAAGAGAGCCGATCGGAGAAGTGCTTGAAAGGAATGTTTGGTCTGGCGCCTGGGGAGAAGGGTATGTTCTACAGGATGTTTTATGGATTGTTATGAGCCGCCTAGAGTCGCTCTATGACATAGGCGGCCATATAAGTCCTACAAGCAAACAAGTGATTAAGGGAAACCAAAGAAAGGCCTACTCTTAAATCATGTGCAGCTGCATCCCCAAATCCTCCATTATATAAGGAAAATAAAGAAAGGTAAGATTTGGCAAATAGTGCCTAGTCTGTACAATCTGCTAGGGAGGGAGAGGGTTCCACCTTAGAGCCCTCCTTTTGAGAAGATCGAGATCCAAAACGTTGCTGGCAAGTGGGTGAGATGAGACTCTTAGAGGCTTTGTAAAGACAACGCTTGCTTATTTGTTTATGCATTCAGTTTATGTAGCTTCTGCTCCCAGTCAGGGCCACTTCAATCTTGGAGGTGGTAGGATCATTTCAGAGAGTGAGGGCTGCCATGGAAAAGATGTACCTCCTAGATCTAGCCAGAGAAGGGATCTGGATCATACTCAACCTGAAAGAGCATGCAGGACTGGGCAAAATAACCAGAAATAGGTGATTTCCACAAATAACCCAGTCCTGTGCCATGTAGAGCTCTATAGGTCACAACCAGCCTCTTGAATTGCACCCAGAAGCCTACTGGGAGCCAGTGCAGCTTGTGAAGTAGTGGTGTTACATGGGCACCCATAACTATCCACACTGCTGCATTCTGGACCAACTGCAGCTTCCAGGTGGACTTCAAGGGCAGCCCCATGTAGAGCACATTGTAATAATCCAACCAGGAGGCGACTAAGAAGTGAGTAACCTTTCATCATGTTTGAGAATACAATCAGAGCTCCAACCTGAGGACCACCTGAGAAGAGATCTTTAAACAAAAGTGGCAAACTTCAGTGCAGTTCACTAGATCAAAGTATGCAATTCTTAATATTTATGGCCTTAACTCCAAGGGCTAATTTGTTGTTTTACTTACAATTAAGACTAAAAGGTAAAGAAAGAGTTGAGCTTAGCTCCTAGTGACTACATACATGAACATACCCATGTAGATTTCTTGGCAATACACAAGTGGTGTGCCGTTGCCACCTTCTGATATGTATATTTAACTTTCCAATCTGGTCTGCAGTTCAGGAACTTCCTGGTGGCTTCTCAACCGAATGCTAACCAGGTCTCACCCTGCTTAACTGTTCAAGATTAGGTCAGTTAGCTACTGCTGCTGTTTCTTAAATGGCATATTTTCTGATACATTCAAAGATATCAAATGACTGGTGGGAACCCAGCATGATTCTGATTGACTTAGCTGAAAATGTTTTGTTGACATGGAATCAAGCTGCACTTTGAAACACATTATGGGAGGTTAGCATTTATTACTGTGCAATATCAGGTGATCAATGGAGATTGTCTGGAAGCACGAGGCCAGAGTACATTATTTGGGAAATATAAAACACTTATTTCTATCTGAAAATCTGGGACGTTATTAATGGAACATGTGATCAGATTTTTCAGAACACCACAGGAAAGTCAGCTGTGCAACTTCAAAACAAGAGGATTGCTTGCAGGTCTAAGGAATCCACTGCAGCTATTGAACTACTGTATTTTGAAGCTGACCAGGATCGAGGCAGGTCTAGAGCCTAGCCAGCCCCTGCAACTATTCATCACACGTGCTGAGAACAGGCACAGAACTGTGTTTTATACACAGAAGTGAGTGTGTTACTCTGATCTAGCAAATGACTAGCCCTTAGGGTGTTCTACGAGCAGCATAAGATTCTATTGTGAATTTGCTCTAACAGGGGCATGAGAAAACTAAGCTACAGAAGGAAACACTGCACCCACCATTTGCTTGTGGCTTTCCAGTGATGGCGCTCAAAGCTTTTGCACCTGGCAATTTGGGATGAGAGGATGGTTCCTCAGCCCTTTTGCACCAGCTAGTGATGTCTGGTATCACTCAGCTATTGGACCGGCTAAAGCACAGAGGGGGGAGGGGGAGGGGGGAGTATTAGCATCACGCTTTCATAACTGCTTGCACCTGATAACCCCAGTTGAAAGAAGGAACTGAAACCATTTAAAAGCTTAGTTTTGTGAAGGTTGATCTCTTTTTCTCTCCAAAACAGATTCCAGGTAAAGGGAGAAGCATTTTTCCACTTAAGAATGGGTAGTGGCAACATCATTACCTGCCTCAGGTGAACACTGTAGGGGGGGAGTCATATTAGTCTATGGCGGCAAAAATCAGGTGGGATCAGGAGCACCTTTTCCAACTAACCAATTGTATTAAAAGGCGTAAGCTTTTGAAAGCTGCAACTCACTTCATCAGATGCAGAGAGTGGCTAGCCCAGGGTTTCTCAGATAGGTTTCCATGGCGCCCTAGGGTTCTGCGAGAGCTCACCAGGGGTTCCCTGGGAGAGCACGATTTGTTTACAAAATTATTTCAAATTCAGGCAACTTCGCGTTAAAGAGGTAAGTTTCATTCTTTATTTTTAGTTTAGGAACACTGTTAATGCCTATATACAGGCCTACCCATGAAACCAATACAATAATTTTGTAACTTCTGGCCTCTATTTGAGCCTGAATGTGCGGGGGTTCCTCGAGGCCTGAAAAATATTTCAAGGGTTCCTCCAGGGTCAAAGGTTGGGAAAGGCTGGGCTAGACTGATGTAGGATTTAAATTGGGTGAGGGAAAAGGAGAGAAAAACATGTTGGTTATGCAGAAGCAGGTTACATGTGGGACAGATTATGGTTATCTTATAAATTAACAACTGTAATTTGTTTAAAACCCATTCTCTTTGTTCTGCCTCAGGTGGAACCCACAGCATGGGAAATAGCTATATCCAGACACTCCAGAACTCAGGGTGTGGGAGGGGGTAGATCCCAGGAAGGAATCTGACAGGTTTGTGTTTGTGACCAGACACCTTACTATACAACCTGAGAATGCTTTGAGCTCAGCAAGGTATTCGTTCAACATGTACACACGGCTGCTTCTATTTCAGGAAGATTTAATGTCTTAGCATGTCTAGAATACTAGACATTCTAGCATAGGATTTTTTTAAAACTTATTTGGATGTAAGTTGCTTTGGGATTGTGCACTCTAAAAAGTCGGTACAAAAATATTTGAAACCCAGAACTATTGAACAAATTGGCTGCTTCAAGAATAGCTAAACATACTCTCCACCCAAAAGAGGAAGGCTTTAGGAGACCATGCAAAACCATGCGAAGGGAAGAAAGAAAAGCAGGAGATAAATAAAATAAAGACATACATCTAAACCGTTGGGAGCTTGAATGTTAAGAAATATCCCTACAAAGTTATTACCAAGGCAGAAGTGGTAGGCAGATGGGTAAGAACATTAACAGAATAAGTAGGAACTGAAAAAGAGAATTAGAAGAACATACAGAGAAATGAAAGTGCAAAAAAAGAAAGAACTGGGGAAGTAAATTACTTCCTCGATTCTATATATCATCTGCTGAACAACATATGAGATTAAAAATGAACAATGCAATTTCGGTAGAGAGCTAATTTGGGTGCTTATGTGCATGGGATTTCTAAAACATGTGGTCATTTGGCTTGGTCTGCATAATTAAAAGATGGCCAGCTGGGGGCACTATTGTTCCAGGATAGATCAAACAACTGTCCCTTTGATTTCTACAGATCCATTAAGTTTGTTTGTACTATAAGCCCAGTGAATATATCAGCCCCTCTATCATGTCTCTATCATTTCTGAAGACATGGGACAGATTCTCAGAAGGAATTGGTTGCGGAGTCCCTCTTGATCAAAAACTAGTTTTCTTTATGCTTGAAACCAGGTCTGATTTTCTAAAGCATTCTGGTCATAAGCAGTACAGGCAGTTTATATTCAGAAATGTACTATGTGATGATTGTCCATGCTAACCTGGATACATATCAAATCAAATCTTTATTACAGTCAGAGACCAGCAAAAGCCTGGATACATAAGCAGAGGAAAATCAGGAGGGTTCTGGTAGCACCTTTTCCAACTAACCAATTTTATTAAAAGGTGTAAGCTTTTGTGAGTTGCAGCTCGCTTCATCAGATGCATGGAATGGCTGAGTAGATATAGGATTTAAATTGGAATTATAAACCAGATTATTTTGCTGTCCTGGGAAGGTTAAAATGCTCTGATATTACTTTGTCCTTGTTTTGAGACCTGATATCAAGCTTAAAAATTAAACTCCATTTAATGGTAGGTTTCCTGAAAAATGTGGTGTTTGTGTGTCCATTGTCTAGTTTCATCATGACATTGAGGAAATGGACTTGTTCTGTGGATAGGTAAAGGCTAAGGTTGATGGTGGGGTGGAAGCTATTGAGGTCTTGATGGAATTTGATGGTACTTTTCCATGGATCTCACTGATGAAAATATCATGAATGAATCTCAAGTAAAGGAAGCATTTCAGGGGGTAAGAACTGAGAAAGCATTTTTAGGTCATCCATGAAGATACTGGCATTCTGTGAAGTCATGCGTGTGCCACTATCTATACGACATGCAGAAAATGCCCACTTCCTTCATATCACAGTGAAACAACAATGGACACATAAGCACCATGTGATACAGGAAACCTACAGATCACCATGGATACCCACATGCTTCCAGATTCTACCCAGAATACACCACCAAATCAATTTTCCATAGCCAGCTTTTACACTATACATTTGCTCTGACCCATTTGACAAAGATGCTCAACTGATGGAATTAATCGAGGCATTCAGGAGACTGAACTATGCACCCAACAAGATCAATAGACAAATCAATAGAGCCAAATTGATTCCTAGGAAGGCCCTATTAAAAAACAGAACAACAGAACACTGCTGGCTGTTACCTACATCTCACAGCTCCAGCCACTCAAAGGCGTTGTTAATTATCCAGCCACACCGCACACAGATGCTGCACTTTCTCAGGCCCTGGGTGGCAGAGCTATATTTACATACAGGTATTCCTCACTTAATGACCATTCATTTAGTGATGGTTCAGACTTACAACGGCGCTGAAAAAACCGACTTACAACCAGTGCTCACACTTATGACTGTCGCAGCATCCCCATGGTCACGTGATCACAGTCTTGGCAACTGGTTCACATTTATGACCATCACAGCATCCTGTGGTCACGTTATCACCATTTTCAACCTTCCCAGCCAGCTTCTGGCAAGCAAAATCAACAGGGAATTGTGTGATTCCCTTAATGACCACGTGGTTCGCTTGACAGCCACAGCAATTCGCTTAACAACAGCCGCAAAAAAGGTCATAAAATCAGGTTGGATTCACTTAATGACCACTTCACTTAGCAACCAAAATACCGGTCTCAATTGTGGTCATTAAGCGAGGACAACCTGTACAGAACCCAGTCTGAAACAGATTCTTACAAGCAACAACAGAACAATGATGCTAACGTGGGAACCAGCCTTCCAACAAAGCCAGGGGTCTACTTTGCCCTCATATTTATCAACAGCACCATCAGAGGCCCCAACAAGTTTATATACAAGACTAGAGGCCTTTCATATTTCTTCCTTTAATGTGACTTATATCATAACCTGCCAGCAATGGCCCTCTGAATTCTACATAGAACAAATTCATTGTGCAAAACAATGAATGCACACACAAGTTTGACATCAGGACTGAAAACACAGACAAAGTAGTATCAGCATTTAATCTTCTGAGAGACTCCATTAGAGATTACGAAGTATGAGCTGTTTTGGACAAAGAAAGTTTACTAGCCCACCTGAGCAAGAGATTGCTGAAGGTAAAAGATTTCAGGCCGTCTCAGAAGGATTCAACAAACACAACAGGTTTTTCACACATTACTGTGGCTAATTGGTACTTGTAATCTGACTCATATGCAATCTGCATAACCAGCCTGTCCCTTCCCCTTTTCTCCTACCTGACTCATCCCAATTTAAACCCCACATCAGTTTAGCTACTCCATGCATCTGATGAAGTGAGATGCAGTTCCCAAAAGCTTCTGCTTTTAATGAAAATGTGTTAATCTGGAAAGGAGCTACCAGACTCTGATTTTAGACTATCGCAGACTACCACGACTCTCCCCATATAATATAAGCTGGGGAAATATCACATGGGAACAAAAAACAGAGACCAAAGCACAGGGACTGGATTAAATGTTTTCAAGACTTAGGCTCATTCAAAGTCAAAACATCTCTGACACCAGAACTTCTGAAATCTTACTGAGTGTTTTGCACTCAGCAAGGCCACAGGGGAAATAAAAGCAATTCAGGCATCAATGATTGACTTAAGGTCACTATACCAGGCTGAAACTAAGACGAAGGCCCAGCAGAATATCTGCCACTACCACCAAAGACAAATGGCCTAAAAGCACTCTCTTCTGCCATATTGGTCTTCCACATTCAATCGCAATATGTTATTAGCAATAACATCCCCAGAAAGATAATCAAGGAAATTAATTTGGATACCAAAATTCCAGAGGTACTTGCCTCTAACTATGAAAATACCTTGGAGAGAATGGGTGATTTTAATTTTTGGACAACTTTTCAAGGCAGCTACCCTATTACAGAACATCTATTTGCATTTTCTTTGTACTGCAATTCTTTGTATTGCAGGTCTTTTGAAAAAAAGGGGAAGCCATCCTTCCAAGTGTATGCTCAATATAGAATTCTGTTCTCAGGGCTAGAACAGGGCTTTTGGTCTATTCATGCCAAAGCCCATTCCTTCTTCCATCCTCTTCCCAACTTTCACTTTGCTTCAGCCGCTGAAATTATTAACTTATGTTTCTGTTAAGCAGTTGGAAGTCAAAAACGTTCATCAACGTGCTGCATATCAGCCAGAGATGTATCAGTGATGCTGATTTTCCTTTTGCTTAGCTTATGAAGAAAGAGAGGGGGAAGGGGGGACAGGGGAAACTTACGATAAGCTTAGGGGAGTAAAACCACCAGAAAACAAGGAAGGTTGCTGTTAGTACTGGATGCAATCCTCTGCACATTGGATAAAGGAAGTGCATAGATTTGCCCTGTCGGAGTTTATAAAGAAAATCCAAGCACACCACCGCTTTTGCTGTACAGTGAGAAACCAGATGGCAAACTGCCCGTTCACTTCTTGTTAGCTCCTTCTGTGTGTGCACATGTGTGTGTGTCTGTATCTGCCTGAGTCTTTACTCATCTTTGGGTGCTTCTCTTCTTCTGCATCGCTTTCAGCCGGACTTTTGAAAGGGAGCCATGCACCATAATGCTTTACTGGTGCCTCCCCATTATGGTGGTGGCTACTGTACTAGGGCAGCCTGCCAAGGAGTTATCACTGACTTTTCAGGCCTGGGCCAAGCTCTTTCTCTCTTCCCTGTTTTTTATCACCTGCACTATCGTCCCTGTGATGTTAATACTTAGCCCTGCCAGCTGTTTTAACTTTGATCATCAAGGATATATTCCATCGTTTAAAAATATCTTGTGGGGCTATACTAGAGGGCCTACTGGCCTATTTATCTGAACTGAATTCTGTTTGATATTATTGTAGACAGTAAGTACTTTGTCTATGTGGCACTTAACTGAGTTATATATAAAAGTTTTGTTGGCCTGTTTTGATACAATAGTACTATGCAACTGGGCCATTCCAGCAACACATTCACATCTCGCTAATTCTGATTAAAAAGGCACTTTAAACAACAGTTCAGCTCTTCGTGTCACAGGTTTTCATCTCAAGAATTCTTAGTCAGAATTATCTTGTATTTTACCACTTGTAATTTAAAAGAGATGCTAAAAGTTTTATGAAATTGAAGTTTTTGTAAAATCGAACATGAGTACTTGTGGCAAAAAGAACAAACCGAGTGATATATAGTTAGCTGTTCTGTAAACTAAATTATACTGTATTCACCGGCTAGTCTCCCATGCAATTTCTATTGATGGAGTTGTTTAAAAAGTGTGAAGGCAGATCAAATGTTTCATTTGGATGTGGGAGAACAGCTCAGAACTCAAGGGGTTTGAGCAAATCTCAGCCTTGATTCTCCATTTGTAAAAATGGGCTCTCAAGTAATGTATTATGGTAAGATATACTTATTTATTTGGTCTTCATAGTTCTGTATGAAGAATTTATACCATACTGTACCATGTAAAAATAGTTTTTATTATCACATTAATAATACAATACTGTACTTCTATGATATGATGAAGACACAGTCAACTTCTCTATGCAAGAAAATGTATTGCGGTGTATAATACCCTTGAAATGCTTATAATACAATTCAGAAAATTAAAATGTGTGTCTGTAAAATGTTTGCATGTTCAGTGTGAAACTAGGGCAACCCTGATTATAACTGCATGAACAGTTACCTTTGCATTTAACTTAGTCGTATAGCTAAACAAACACCAAATCAGTCAAGCAGACAAACAAAAGCTAGGGAGAAAACATTTTCACCCCAGTGCTGATGTGTGTTTACAGGGAAGGAAGTATAAGAAACTTTCCCAAATGAACGTGCTGGCCTAATAAAACTTGAACCCAAATTTGTACCCAAAACCTGTACCCAAATAATTCAGGCTGGCATAATAAAACTTGTACCCAAATGATTTATGAACAGTTAAGTTTGTAATTCTACTCTCAAGACATGCTTGGAGAAATCATTCCAAAAGCAGAAGAGGATAAGGTTACACAACATCTTTCCCCCAACCCTGCTCCACCCAGAAGCTTCTGGCAGGATTCTGCCTAAAGCCTCGGTTTAAATGTTACAACTGATGAGCACAACACAAGAACCGTCCCACATTTTCCTACACAGGCGTTATCAAAAAGCTTGCAAGTGTCCAGGCCCAATCGTAACACTCACCAGGATGCGCCATGGGGATGGTGCTGTTGCCATACTTCGCGTAGTTATAGACGACAACGGCTTCCGCACCCAGAGCAGCTGCACGCTTTATCTTCTCTGCAAAGGTGCAGTTGCCTCTTGCGATCAAGGCAATCCAGGGCGACACGGCGGGGGCGATCTGAGTGTCCCACACGCAGGCTTGGAAGTTCGTGGAATTGGCAAGAACCACCAGTCCTTGGGCGTCCGCCACAGGCGAATGCGCTCCGAATGTGCCACACTCGCACCTGTTGCTTGCTGAGGTGTTGTTGAAGGCGTTGTAATAAAACAAACTCACGTTGGCTTTGATCGGGATAGCCTGTACGGCACTGAAGAGGCCAGCAAGAACCAGGAAACGTGCAGGGCTGGATTTCTTCCCACACTTCATTGCTCGGTCCTTTAAAAATAATATTCGAAGCGCAGAGAAGCATTCAGTTTCCAAGAGTCCCCCGCTTCTGTGCGAACTCTGAAATTACAATCCAAGGCAGGTAAGCAACACTGCTCCTCCCTGGGTCATTAGCTCCTTCGTTGCGTCAGCTCAGTTTTCACTTTGCTTATCTCAGAGGAGTAAAACTGCCTGATGCCGGAGCCACAGGGCAGGAGCTCATGCGGGTAATTTCCAACCCCACCACTCATAACTGTTTTGTTTCCACACAGCAGCTTTTTAAAAGACAGGCCGGTTAAAGGTCCCACTGAGGTTTTTATCGCCCTTCCTTGCAAACTCAGATACCAATGAGACAAAAAGGCCTGGCTCTCTTTAGGAACAAGGGTGGCAAACTACAGAATGACATGTTCCCACCTAAATGAACACAAGGTGATTTGGGTAAAAATTGCCAGTGACAATTCTGGTAGCCTGCCTGCCCACCCTCCCTCCCTTTTGTGCCTTTAACTCAGAGTTGACTCCTGGCAACTGCCCAGACAAGCCCCTGCAGTTTTCTTGGCAAGATTTCCAAAGCGGTTTGCCCTTGTTTCCTCCCTACGGCTGAGAGGGAGGGACTGGCCCAAGGTCACCCAGCTGGCTTTGTGCCCAAGGTGGGACTAGAACTCACGGTCTCCCGGTTTCTAGCCTGATGCCTTCACCATGACACCAAAATGGCTCTAATGTTGTAGTCTTGCAAATAGATTGGAGACACTTAAATTAAGAAGCCAACATATTTATTTATTTATGTTACCCTTGGCCACTAAGCCCATAATTTTTAAAAAAATCAAGATTTTGTTAATATATAGCATCCCTTTTGTTTTAAAGCACATTTTAAGTGAAATCTCACCTCAAATGAATTTTATAAAATACATTTTATATTTTATATTTATAAAATATATGTATTTTATTTTATAAAATACATACAATGTGAACATATCATATTCTGGGTGGCTCTAGGGCCATAAAAGGGATGCTGCTGCACCACACTTTTTTGCATCCCTGTGTTCGAACACGGAAAGAAAAGTTGGTTCCATCAATCTTTTACATGTTAATTTTCCCAATATTGGTAATCACCATCAGCTTCTGGGGCAAATATTCTTCACTCTCACCAATATGGTGAAATAGTAGTAGGAATCAGAGGATCAAGAGTCTATATGAGCCAAGACATTTAGTATTTATTCCAACTCCCAACTGGAGGCAATGCATTTAACACATAGTACTCTTCTAGCCTTCAGCAAAGGATCGTGACCTTGCTGTGGTGCTGGAGCTTGAGCACCTCAGTGATGCCATGAGCTAAACCGTGAAGGGCCACCCAAGACGGGAAGGTCGTGACAGAGAGGTCAGACTAAATGCGATCCCTGGGGAAGGTAATGGCAACCCACCTCAGTATTCTTGCCATGAAAACTAAATGGATCAGTACAACCAGAGATATGTCGGTATACCATCGGAAGATGAGACCCCCAGGTCGGAAGATGGTCAAAATGCTACTGGGGAGGAACAGAGGATGAGCTCAACTAGCCCCAGACGTGATGACGCAGCTAGCTCAAAGCCGAAAGGACGGCTAGCGGCCGACGGTGCTGGTGGTGAACGGCGAATCCGATGTTCTCAGGAACAACACAGCATTGGAACCTGGAATGTAAGATCGATGAGCCAGGGCAAATTGGATGTGGTTATTGGTGAGATGTCAAGATTAAAGATAGACATTTTGGGCGTCAGTGAACTGAAATGGACTGGAATGGGCCACTTCACATCAAATGACCACCAGATCTACTACTGTGGACAAGAGGACCACAGAAGAAATGGAGTAGCCTTCATAATTAATAGTAAAGTGGCTAAAGCAGTGCTTGGATACAATCCAAAAAACGATAGAATGATCTCAATTCGAATTCAGGGCAAGCCATCTAACATCACAGTGATCCAAATATACGCCCCAACCACAGATGCTGAAGAAGCTGAAGTAGAGCAGTTCTATGAGGATCTGCAGCACCTACTGGACAACACGCCTAAAAGAGATGTTATTTTCATCACGGGAGACTGGAATGCTAAGGTGGGCAGTCAAATGACACCTGGAATTACAGGTAAGCATAGCCTGGGTGAACAAAACGAAGCAGGACATAGGCTGATAGAATTTTGCCAAGACAACTCACTCTGCATAACAAACACTCTCTTCCAACAGCCTAAGAGACGGCTTTATACATGGACTTCCCCAGATGGACAACACCGAAACCAGATTGACTACATCCTTTGCAGCCAAAGGTGGCGGACATCCATACAGTCGGTAAAAGCAAGACCTGGAGCTGACTGTAGTTCAGATCACAAACTTCTTGCACAATTTAGGATCAGACTAAAGAGATTAGGGAAGACCCACAGATCAGCTAGATATGAGCTCACTAATATTCCTAAGGAATATGCAGTGAAGGTGAAGAATAGATTTAAGGCACTGGACTTAGTAGATAGGGTCCCGGAAGAACTATGGACAGAAGTTCACAACATTGTTCAGGAGGCGGCAACAAAATACATCCCAAAGAAAGAGAAAACCAAGAAGGCAAAATGGCTGTCTGCTGAGACACTAGAAGTAGCCCAAGAAAGAAGGAAAGCAAAAGGCAACAGTGATAGGGGGAGATATGCCCAATTAAATGCAAAATTCCAGAGGTTAGCCAGAAGAGATAAGAAATTATTTTTAAACAAGCAATGCATGGAAGTGGAAGAAGACAATAGAATAGGAAGGACAAGAGACCTCTTCCAGAAAATTAGAAACATTGGAGGTAAATTCCAGGCAAAAATGGGTATGATCAAAAACAACGATGGCAAGGACCTAACAGAAGAAGAAGAGATCAAGAAAAGGTGGCAAGAATATACAGAAGACCTGTATAGGAAGGATAACAATATCGGGGATAGCTTTGACGGTGTGGTCAGTGAGCTAGAGCCAGACATCCTGAAGAGTGAGGTTGAGTGGGCCTTAAGAAGCATTGCTAATAACAAGGCAACAGGAGACGACGGCATCCCAGCTGAACTGTTCAAAATCTTGCAAGATGATGCTGTCAAGGTAATGCATGCTATATGCCCGCAAATTTGGAAAACACAAGAATGGCCATCAGATTGGAAAAAATCAACTTATATCCCCATACCAAAAAAGGGAAACACTAAAGAATGTTCAAACTATCGAACAGTGGCACTCATTTCACATGCCAGTAAGGTAACGCTCAAGATCCTGCAAGGTAGACTTCAGCAATTCATGGAGCGAGAATTGCCAGATGTACAAGCTGGGTTTAGAAAAGGCAGAGGAACTAGGGACCAAATTGCCAATATCCGCTGGATAATGGAAAAAGCCAGGGAGTTTCAGAAAAACATCTATTTCTGTTTTATTGACTATGCTAAAGCCTTTGACTGTGTGGACCATAACAAATTGTGGCAAGTTCTTAGTGGTATGGGGATACCAAGTCATCTTGTATGCCTCCTGAAGAATCTGTATAACGACCAAGTAGCAACAGTAAGAACAGACCACGGAACAACAGACTGGTTTAAGATTGGGAAAGGAGTATGGCAGGGCTGTATACTCTCACCCTACCTATTCAACTTCTACGCAGAACACATCATGCGACATGCTGGGCTTGAGGAATCCAAGGCTGGAGTTAAAATCTCTGGAAGAAACATTAACAATCTCAGATATGCAGATGATACCACTTTGATGGCTGAAAGCGAAGAGGAACTGAGGAGCCTTATGATGAAGGTGAAAGAAGAAAGTGCAAAAGCTGGCTTGCAGCTAAACCTCAAAAAAACCAAGATTATGGCAACCAGCTTGATTGATGGCTGGCAAATAGAGGGAGAAAATGTAGAAGCAGTGAAAGACTTTGTATTCCTAGGTGCAAAGATTACTGCAGATGCTGACTGCAGTGAGGAAATCAGAAGACGCTTAATCCTTGGGAGAAGAGCAATGACAAATCTCAATAAAATAGTTAAGAGCAGAGACATCACACTGACAACAAAGGTCCGCATAGTTAAAGCAATGGTGTTCCCTGTAGTAACATATGGCTGCAAGAGCTGGACCGTAAGGAAGGCTGAGAGAAGGAAGATCGATGCTTTTGAACTGTGGTGTTGGAGGAAAATTCTGAGAGTGCCTTGGACTGCAAGAAGATCAAATCAGTCCATCCTCCAGGAAATAAAGCCAGACTGCTCACTTGAGGGAATGATATTAAAGGCAAAACTGAAATACTTTGGCCACACAATGAGAAGACAGGACACCCTGGAGAAGATGCTGATGCTGGGGAGAGTGGAGGGCAAAAGGAAGAGGGGCCGACCAAGGGCAAGGTGGATGGATGATATTCTAGAGGTGACGGACTCGTCCCTGGGGGAGCTGGGGGTGTTGACGACTGACAGGAAGCTCTGGCGTGGGCTGGTCCATGAAGTCACGAAGAGTCGGAAGCGACTAAACGAATAAACAACAACAACAACAACTCTTCTAGCACTATATACATTTTTATTCTTTCTTTCAGTGTAAAGTCTTTCAGATAATAACACCTGAAAATCAATGCATCTAAAGAAAACTGAACTGCAGATTATAATTGTTATAAGGAATTTAAAGCCTGGGAAAAAGAAAAGGATTCTGGCACCAAAAGGACAAAGGAGGCATCAGGCAAACCTCACACTTGCAGATAGAAAGGGGTGTCTGAAATGACTGGCATGGTTGCTCTTTCAGCACAGGGAAGGAAAGACAGCAGCAAGACAGACAGCTTTCATGGCAAACCCAGCAGTTCCTCTGTCAATAAAGTACTGCAATATCAAAGCAATAGTGCAATACAATGTACAAAAAATTGACTGCTCATTTGTTCCAAGTCAAACTAAAAGGCATACATACATACTCACTTCTTCCAAGTCTGAATACAAATGGACACATATTCAACTTTGCTTTTCTGTGGTACTGTACCGCAGCTGTACTATGCTCATTCCCAGACCACGTGATCAGATTTCACATGTCTGCACTAGACTGGTACTTCTGCATCAAATGGAGTTCTACTTCATTTCCATTTTATAACAAAAAACAAAATTACTATTTCTGATTTGAGTGTTTTGCTCCCAGCTCATCATCTTCAGAAGAGGCAGCAACTGCATAATGATCAGCTGGCAATGTAATCATGATTCACATTTGACACAGCGAATATAGGGGCTTGATTACAGCAAGGACACTCTTCCACTGCAGCATGGGGCAGGCTCCATGAAAATGCTCAAAATAAGAACTTATCCCCACTCGCTTTCGTTTATCCTTCCTTCTGCAGACTGTTGATGAAAGGGGATTAGCAAGGCAACATTTGGGGGCAATTCTGTTCTTGAAAGGCCTATCCTCTACCTTAACTGAAGATCTTCACTACCCACAATGAACTTTTAATAGTCGTACCAAATTCAGTTGCCCTGAAAGCAGAGACGAGCAACAAAAAGGCCACAGTCTTCCTATGTACAGTTTTCAGTATCACAGGACAGGATCTGACTATGGGATGCATTGGATGCTTAGCTCTTGCTACTTCAAGCTTAAATAAAAGTTAAGAAGCAATACTTGTACAACACTTGTCACAAAAACAAAAACAAAACCACTGATTTGATACGCAAAACACTTTCTACAGAATCCAAGTACGAAGGGACCAGGAACTTTCCCCAACCACCGCTGAATGTCCAAGTTGCTTCCCAGATAGAAATAGCAGGAGAAAAATATTCTCATGCAAGTTTAATCCTCTTCTCAGTTTACAGTACATTTCTGTCAATAACGAACTACGTTTGGTTGACCACATCAACTTCTGTTATTTTATATATTTTCCTAAGGAAGACTTCAGTTTTGTCTTTATCCAGAGAACAGATATCCAGAACACAAATGACATGTCGGTTCTCCAGGGCAGCTGCTTCTACATCTTCGTCTAGTATGCAAACAGATAATGAACACGTTACACATTCAGGAAAAGAACTGCCATTCCACCAGTTTACTAAGATGAATTCCAGAATGGGTGGAGGGAGGAAAGGGAAAGAATTCCGCCCCCAAATGCCCTAGCCACACACAGAAAACCCAACCCCCATCCCAAATATGAAAAACAGTAATAGCTACAGGTTACTTTTCAAACCGCATGATAGCAAGAGTATCAGCCATTTGATTTTAAACAAGATCTGTATATGACAAGAAGAATGAAAAGGAGGCTAGCGCCATAACCTACAATTCCTAATCATAAAAAACTAATTCGAAAAGTAATGAGTCATGAAACCACCCACCCCACTACTAAAATCCCCCGTTTTTATTTTAAAAGAGCATTTCAACTTCTTCCCTTTTCCAGAACTTATAGGAGTTCCTCTTGACAGATCTGTTGGCTCCCTGTTTCTTGATATAAAAATCTAAGGAAACAAAGGGATTGTCACCCTAAAGATTGCCATCTCTTTCATGATCTTGTGTATCTGGAGAACTTAGAAATTCTTAATATATCGCAGAGAAAATTGGCACTGATAATTTGAAAAGGATAATTTGCAAGCAACTCGCACTGTGAGTTACGTATTCAAAGCCACTGAAGGCAAACACCTGCAATGAAAATACATTTGTTTAAACATGTGGTCAACTTATTTAAATTCTTTACAGCTGCCAAGAAAAGTATATTTAAAAACAGAAAAAGAGAGGAAGTGGGGGGGGGGGAGTTTCAAAAGTATCCTTACTGGATAATAGTGCTGCTACCTCTTCAGAAGAAAACAGATCAATCCATCTAGATTCAAATTATTTTTAACTGCATCAAGGCTAGAAGAGTGCTAGTCAGCAAAACCCTCAATCTGGCTTTAAATAAAATTGCTTAGAAGACAGCTCCGTGGTGGAGATATTCTGAATCGAGCTATCAGACTGTAAACCTTAATTTGCAATCGCACTTACCTATTTTTAGACAAGTGGCAACAGTCATATACAACTCATTCTTATCTGGAAGATCCTACCTGAAAGTGGAAGTAACTCGGAAAGTCCTTCTTGGTTAATGGTCTCCTGGCAAGATGAAGTACCACTTATGTGAGAAAATACTGCGTTTCGTGATGTATCTTTGACTTGAAATAAGTAAGAATCATGCAGGACGGCAACCTCTATAGCCATATCATGATTTATGCCTGTTCAAGAGATAGTTACTTTTGTTACTACAAAAAAGCTGGGTTAATGAACTATACAATTGTCTTCCAGAATCCTGTCATCAAAAAAAGCTTTCAAGTCCAAGGGTTAAGTCTCACGCTTCATTTCCAAAAGCTACAGACAACTGCCTGCTCAATCTTCCCTTGAAAGCATTTAGGAAAAAACCTGCGTTCCTAAATGGTTTGTTGTTCTGCTCATTTTCCCAATGTTTAATTCAAAAGGAAAACAATGACAATGTGACTGAGTTTAAGCAGACAAATAGTTCTGGGTCACAGTTCAAAATATGAGCATAACTCTATTAAGCATACACAATTAACCAATGACTTCTTTCATTACCTGTCTTCCTTTCAGACTACTACGGTACTTCTTGAGCTGTTTCTATCATCACAGTTCTAAATCGAACAACATACATCAACTAATATGAAACTGGTAATATTTCCCGTTCTCCACTTAAAGCTTGGGACAGATCTAGTATGGCACTACAAATCCAGGGACTTTGTTTTTGTTTTCCTTTTAGCATCACATAAGTTTTAGGTTGGTGAGAGTCAGTTTGGTGTGGTGGTTAAGGCACCAGGTTAGAAACCGGGAGACCGTGAGTTCTAGTCCCACCTCAGGCACAAAGCCAGCTGGGTGACCTTGGGCCAGTCACTTTCTCTCAGCCGTAGGGAGGAGGCAATGGCAAACCACTTCTCAAAAACCTTGCCAAGAAAACTTCAGGGACTTGACCGGGCAGTCTCTGAGAATCGGACACGACTGAATGGATTAAAAAAAAAAAGTTTTGGTTTACACTTTTAATTCCGTCTTTTCAAGAATAATTTATTTTACAGCCTCTTCGGGCATATGGAAAAGTGTTCTTTGGGACCTAGCCTACCTTCTTTACAGTTGCTCAAAAAAAAAATCCCATTCCTATAGGGCAGCAAACACGAATCGCTTATTCAACGCCTTGTAGTACTGCATGGCAAAAAATTTTTAAGGCACAGCCCCCCAAATGTTCAAATTTCTAAGAATGCTCAACTTAGTAGTCACTTACCAAGAATAGCCACTTCATAGTATTTAAGTGGACAGGCATTTTCAAAGTGATTCATTTCTTCACTCATTAGGGGTTCTTTTGGGTCGAATTTGGCTGCTTGAAGATTGTATCGTTTCATAAGGAATTCTTTGTGAATGTAATTAAATTTACAAGGGAAGCTTTCTGGGAAAACATTGCTGAAGTTCAAGTGCTGTGTTAAGTTGTCTTTTACAGCTGGCCAGAGAACGCTTTCCCAGGAATTGTGGCACGTCCTCTGTGAGTGAACTTTTTCAGACGCATCAGCTATTTCTTTGGTACCTGCTAATATAAGGACAGTATCTGTTATCCAGAAGATTTCAAATATCTTTGAACACCTCAGCTCCAAAAGGACGTATGTCCTGGAGCTGGGAGAAGAATCCTGGCCAATAGGAAAGCAAACCTCTCCAGAGCGGTAAAACAAAAATCGTAAGCTTTGATCCGATTTCAGATAAAGAAGCAGAAGGCCAAAAAAACGCACAACTCTGCTTTGAAAGCCAACCAGTGTTCTGTGGGGGTATAACCTGGAACTGGTCCTGAAGTGGCAACCAAGTGTGAGGAGATGTCCTCAGTTGTGCCACTAGAAACAGCATTTTTATACGGACTTTTTCTTAACCTGCTAGGAATTGTGCCTCTTTTTGATGTCTTTCACTTTCTTCTGTGACATATAGGATTATTTATTCATTTATTCAATTTATATAATTGCATATTTTACCACAGCGGCCATAATAGATAATCTATTTGGTCCTTTTAAATCAGAGCTATACAACCAAGACTTGTTACCAAATTATAGTTTGTTTGGGGTTTTTTTGTTTACCATGGGGGAATTGGAAGCCATTATTAACTATATCTATTTTTTCACTACATGAATTCAAATTTAGTTTTTTTCCTCACTCTACCTGTTTTTTTTAAAAAAAAGCAGCTGCAGGCATTCTAAAATTCAACTGAAGCCCTCCATCTGGAAAAAGCTACTCACCCCAATCTAAGGGCATTGCCAACCCAATACTGCTTGAGTGAGTAATCTTTCTAGCTTTGTAATAAATTCAATATTCTTACATTCTACAGCCACTAACTTCCTGTTATATAAAGCAAGTAATGTTAGTCCAAAGACCAAACAGCAATAAGAACGAAAAGTAATAATGTAATAGATAAGTGCAACACAAATAAACCTTTATCTTATGAAACAGTCCTTCCATAAACAAGATGTTTCCTCATTTTAATAGCTCCTGACAGAAATCTAACCTCTAATGATTGGTCATTATTAAAGACTAAAGTACACACCACAGTTGTAGTGTATTACAGTTGTATTAACAGATATTTTTATGAGTAGGAAAAACAAATTATTTGATCTTTATCCAAATAGTTAATTGAACGATTAGTAAGTTGTCTATTCTGCTTTTGATTGTTGTTGTACAGGCTCATTCATCTTTAGTTTGTATAACAGAATTAATTCCAAACTGCAAAAGCCATGAGATTACTTGACCCACAGTGCTACGTTAGCTGAAACACCAGTAAAAGCTACTGATGTGTGAGAGGTAGATAAAAAATGAAATAGGGTCACACCATTGGTTCTGCTAACAACTACTTTAAGCTGTGGAACTATATACAAATGCATTTGCGAGCTTCACTGCCAGCTTCCGACAAGCAAAGTCAATGAGGAAGTGGGCAGGAGGCCGCAAATGGTGATCACATGACCGCGGGACACTGCAACCGCAAGAGATTTGCCTGACAACAGCAACTGGGACTGCCACAACTGTAGTCGTAGGTGCGGTCACGTGACATTGCGCCTTTTGATCACGTTGCTTAGCGACGGAGTTTCCAGTCCCAATTACTGTCGGTAAGCAAGGTCTACCTGTAGCATTATACACAGATTTATCAGTTACCCATTGCACTGATGTTACGATCTGGATGAAAACTAATTTGTTCTTCAAATTTATCCTCTGTGAATTACTATGTTGAACAGAAGATATTTTCTGAACATATGAAATTTGATATCAAATTGTACTATTCTACAGTTGGCATTAAACAGGATTTCATAGTTGACATGTAACAACATTACTTATTCCTAAGGGTTTGGGGACTTCAAAATCTATTCCAATGAAAGATTACCAAGCCTTAAGATGACATCCCATCCACACCTACCTGGGGAAGGCCTATAAATGGAACGTTACTTATGAAAGTCTAAACAGTTGGATTACATGTCACTTTAAATTCAATTTGGAGGTAGAAGTCCATTCAAAATTGAAAGATGAACACTAACTGCAATGCAGCAAACTTCAATTGTTGGCTTATACTGACTGTCATGGCATCAGAGTTTCCCTCCTGACCCCAAGGAACCACTGGCTTTTAAAAAATTAACGCTGCAGCTTAATTTAGTTGTATTGTATAGTAGATCTGTCTACCAGAATAGCATATGGCGAAGTAAAAGTAACCAGTAGGGATCTATAAGATCACATTGCTACATTCATAATAATGAAGTACAAAGACATTTCATAGCTATAGCTATAGCTTTCTACTCCAACTAAGAGAATGCAAAAAGCTGATACTAATATAGCCTTCAGAAACAAAGTACATACTTTCATATGTTTGTGCTGTTTCCATCACTTCTTTACTTTCTTTCTTTGCATGGGAATTATCTTGCAAAAATGTGTGCAACCTTCAAAAATCCAAGCAGATTGTCACTGAGAGCAGCAAAACTATTTGACTGTTACCAATAATTATAATTTTTAATTTATAGAACCCTCAAGTTGACTAATCTTTCTTCTGTTATGGGCCAAAAAGAAAATATGACACAGCTGGGTTTTTTTCTTACTTCAAAGCTGATGAACTGGTGTGTGTGTATGGACTACTTATCTGATAAGTACCTAGGAGAGGGGAGCAGCATTGACCCCATTCCTTCCACATCGTTTTCCTGCTCTTTCCTCTGCCCCAAAGCTACTATTAGTCTGGCTGGGGAAAATATAACCAGGTCCCAGTTGTGTCATCGATAGCTACTGAGGAAAGTAGAGTGCAGCAGCAGCATCCACAGCCAATCACAATGGGGCAAAAATGGTAACAAACATGTGACATCATCATGGAAATCCTACCCTTACATATGTGCATCCTGACTCCTGACACAGGTTAATGTTAAGTCGAGGCATTTATGCCACAATACATGGCTCCCACTTCTCCCCCTTGCAGATGCCCATGGGCTGAAGAAGGTATGTAGAATGAAAGCACTCCTATTTCTTGCAGTTTAAAAACATCCCCATTTTAAAGGAGACTGACAGAATAAACAGCATGGATGGAATTCTCTATCACATTCCGCCACTATAGCATGAGAAGAATAGGGAAAAGAATATGGAAAGACTATATTCTTCTCCCCGCAACAATGCTAGCAGGTTTGGGTGAGGTTACAGTGGAAAATGGGTTCAGTTCCTTTCTCACTTTATGAACTGTGCAAAAATGCATGGTGGATGTGGCCACAGATCTACCATGCCAGGCTTGCTTTGCCCTTGAATGAACCATAGTTGAGGAAATGCCAGTTCTTAGTATTTACAAACCAATAATTACATCTTTGACTGAAATAACCAACTGGGACTATTTTTGGTTAAAAACTCTGTACAAAAGCTTATTTGAAATCTAGTTCACAAGACAATGGCAGAGGCACAATGCAGTGTTAAAGACCATGAACTTTTTTTTTGGGGGGGGGACTATCCTAGAAAAAGTTACAGGTAGTCCTCACTTAACAACCATTCGTTTAGTGATGGTCCAGACAGAAAAAGGAAGACTCTGCTATGTTCAGAATTTCAAATTTTGAAATAGTAAAACACAGTATTTCAAACTTCAGATAATCCCTTTGAATTCCTGCACCACCAGTGTAAGACAGGTAAGTCAAGCAAATAGGACTTTGGCTTGATGGTCAGTTGTGAAACTACACACTTATCAACATAACCACGTAACATTAACTACACTCATCAACACATACACTTCCCATTCTTAGGAAACATGGAATCGTAGAGAAAAGGGGTGTAATGAGCTATGGCAGACATAGATTCTGTTTTGCATCCACACAATGGAAGTTGTCAAACTGCTTTACAAATAGTGCTTTGACAGACAGTAAGTTGATTGATAAGCACATACTGGGAGATACCAAGGTAAAATGCAGCATGACAATTAACCAAAGGAAAATAAACCTTGGTAAACTATTAAGTATGAAAGTATAAATAATTGTTGAAGACCGAATACCAATGGTGATATTAAATTATGGTTAAACATTAAATGTATAAGGAATGAATCACTCCTATTTTTGTTATTTTTACTAAAGCATGTAAAAATGGCACTGAAATCCAATAATGAAATACATTTTTCTGTGAAAAAATTTCCTATCTCTGTAAAACACCTGGGTTGAACGGTGTAAGACGGATTTTTGTCCATCAAGATTTATGAAATAATAAATAAGTCAAACAACCACAAGTTTCTTCGTTGTTTTTCTTTCACTCACGTTTCTCTGAAAATAAGCAACACTGAATTCTCATGTAGAAAATACAATTGTTTTCTAAAGTTTACTTTTAAGTAAGTATACTTAAGGCTGAATTTGAAAACAGTATTCCTTTGCAAGAACTGGAACTAAAAAATCAAAGTTGCCAGACAGGAAACGAAGTAAGTCACCATTTAAAAATGCAATGAAATTATTAAGAATTTGCCACTTACATTCTTTTTTTGCCTGCTGATCTTGTCAAGTACGAATGTTGAGAAGGCACAGGATGATGATCTGTTGTCCTTAAAAATATAGTTAACAGCTTCAACTTTATTTGGAGGCATCAATTACTTTACAATAAAACTTCTTTGCTGTGAGCTCAGATCACATAATTACATTCCAAAGAGAATCAAAATGCTTCCATCTATTGCCAATTAGTTTTGTTTTGTATTTTTTGCCAGTCTGTAAGGCTGGGTTATATTAAAAGCACGTTAAATTTACTATACGCCGATACAACTAGTGGCAGAGTGTAAGATCAAGTGCTAGCTTTCCATAAGATACACCTGATACGCCTGGAATTTGGCCCACCCTCCATCCTAGAAGTCATTACTCAGCAGGAACCATTAAATAGCACAGAACTGGAGGTGATCTAGCCCAGCCTTCTGCTCAGTGAAGGACCCACTAGAGCATCTCTGACAGATGACAGTTTGGCTTCCATCAAAGACCTGTGGCAAAGGAGAACTCACCACTTCATGTGGTAACCTGTTCCACTGACTGACAGGTCATACAAGGAGGCAGTTCCTCCTGATATCTAGCCCTGTAATTTGAATCTAGTGTTCTGGTCCTGCCCTCTGGAGTAACAGAGAATCAGTCATATCTTCCCTTAGCATTTTCCTCTGTAGGCCAAACATACCCATCTTTTTAAACTGCTTGGTTTCCAGACCCTTTGTCATCTTGGTAGTCCTCCTCTGAACTTTCTCCAATTCATCATTGTCCTTTTTGAATGGTGGTACCCAGAACCAGACACAATACTCCAAGTTGGGTCTGACCAAGGCAGAGTAGAGTGGAACGATTACTGCCCATGAACTAGACTCTGTGCTCCTATTAATGCATCCCAAGTTAGCATTTGCTTTTTTAGCATCTCCTTCACACTGCTAGCTCAGGTCCAATCTGGGGTGAACAAGGACATCCAGATCCTTTTCACCTGTGCTACTGATAAGGCAAGACTTCCCCATCCTCTACTTGTGCCTCTCCTTTTTCCTATCTGGATGCAGACCTTTACATATATCCCTATTTTATCCTATCCTTTTCAGCATACTGCTCTAGCTTATCGAAATCTTTTAGAATCCTTCTCTCACCTTTAAAATGGTATAGATAGCCATTAGATAAATCCTGCAAATGGAAACCGTCTGAACCACCATATCCGATTGCTCAGAACAAATTTGTAACTTGCATCGAAACTGCAAAAGGCTATGCTACAATTGCACATCACTGTAGTAAGATGACAAGGTCTAAATGTAAGTGCTCCTTATCAGCTGATTTGTGAACTAGCCTGAATAAGCCTTAATCTTATGAATACTTTTGGGTATATCACATTTTCCCTCTTCTCTGGAGGGCAGTTTCCTACCCCAAGTCTAAATGAACGAATCACGTGTAGAGGAGTAAAGAACCAGAAGTTGAAATGTTTTGACCCTGAGCTCTCCCATTCCAACTTTGGAACAGGCTATTCCAACCTGAAGGAAAGGGTTCTAACCAGGAAACAGAGTTCTGAGCATCCCATTCTAAGGTTTTCTAGGGTCAGAACATTTCAACCTCAAAACGTTCAGCACCTGTCAAGATGCACAGCACATTATTAATTAATAATGAGTTGCTATTTAATTGCTATTGCCACGTCAAAGCTTAGAATTTATTGTATCTAATCTGGCGACTTTATTTCAGCAAGATCAGTGCTGAACACCCATTCTTATCTAGCTAGCATTGACATGCAACTATGATTTCCTGTGCCTAACAAATTACAGGAAACATCTTATGACCATTCGAAAACTGAGTAATTTGCATTTGCCCAATGTGAGGCATCAGTGAAGTCAGCCTATGAGACTATACACAAATGCCAGAGAAACTAGAGATTTTATTCCACTTCAAAAAAAAAAAAAAAGCACCCCTTACTCTACAGTTGCAATCTGTCTCTTTGTACAACTTCTGGTTACTATGTTTTGTTGCTCCAGAGATGGTGACTTCTGCTTAGAAGTTGATTCTCCCGCTTGCTGGTATTGTCTTCTGCCTTCATTAATATGATAGCTTTCTGACTCAGAAGTACATACTGATGACCTTTCCTTGATCTGCAGAAATAATTTTAAATCAAATTCACACAATATCTTCCAGTTAGCTACTTTCCACAGAAAATTTTAAAAAGCTACATTCAGTTTCATTACCACAAACAGCAGAATCAACTCAGCAGAAAAAAACACATGATCTTAACTAAGTTATAAAATTCTAAATAAACTCTTAACCCTTCCGATTTATTTCCACTACTTTATTCAAACAATGCAGAAACCATTAAACCTATCAAGACATTTTAAGAAAGGTCACGGTATCGTGAAACCTTAAACTATGCCTTCCTCATTTTAAACAGGTTCAGAATAAAAGAAAAAATAGTTAAGAAGCAATTTCTAAAGGTTCTTTAAACTCAGATGCAGAATATCTCAGTTTTAATCATGCTCATACTAACTTAAGTACTAGGCTATTAATGTTCAAGTATTGTACCTGCATTGGTTGCACTTCTGAGGCATCTTGGGATGTACTGCTACAGCTGACACATCTTATAGCACTAATTATCCCTTGAAAAGCAATGCACTTCTGCTCCCTGTAGTGCAGACTGTCAATCTCCTTCTCCATTTCACTGATGGCTATCAAAGCTACTTCTTCTGAAACGCAGTTTCAAAGTAACAATACCACCAAATAAGCATGGGATACGTAAGACCGCAAGGCTGTTTTTTTTTAAACTGGCACAGCAGCAGTTAACTTTGCAAACAATTAAGGAAAATCAGGCTGAAGTACAATCCATAAGCCTCCTTCAAAGGCACGAAAGCCACATCTTTATAAAATTAGGCTGTTACGGGATATACCCAGTACTATGTGAGTAGACTTCCCCTCATTCTCATCCCACTTAGAACACTTTAGGTGTCCTAGAGCAATCCCCAACCATCTGGAACTGATCTGTCATGTGGATGAGGAGAGAGAGAAACCATCCTGCTGACAGCTGCTGCTCCATCAGGACATTATTAGCGACAACCCAGAGCCATTCTCTGTTCTTACATTTGCACTGTGATGTTCAATCAGATGACACCATATAGGGTCACTTAAAACCGGAGACGTAATTCAAACACCATCCAGGTATTTTTTGACATGGAAATAAAACAGGACTTCAGATAAACTACTGGTCGTACGAAGTTTAAAAGGGGATAAAGAAAGAAGACGAACCATAAACTTTGCTGCAACCTATCAACGGTAACCGATGACTAATTCTCAGCATCTATAAATATTTACACTGGGCAGATTTGCACAGAAATGTTCTGTTTGCAAATAAGGCTATTCAGAATGGGCAAGCGTGATTGAGACTACAGAATGAAATGCCGTACCATTCATATTCTTACAATATTCTAAAAATGTATCTGGGAGAGGTGGGAAAGGATAGTATCCACCAACGATAATTTTGTCCATATAAGAAGCTTCCTCTTGAGTTTTCATCCACTGGATAAAGTTTTTCACTTTCGGATCTTTTGTATATGGTTGGCCCTTATGCCATCCTATTTTAAAGAAAAAACAAAACAAAAAGCTGTGGCAGCTATAGTAAAAGAGTTAAAAGATTAAATCAGGAATTTTTGAAAGTGACTGAGCCACGCTGGTTTTTAGTATGATGCTGTGAGGTATTCAAAAGTATTTCACATGTTCTCAGCAGGTGGGTTTGTCAAGAATGTGATGGAATTTGCAATGACGACTGGGCATGTTAGTCTTGTGGTTCACCAGGCAGGCCAGGAAAAAGGCGGAACTCCTATTTCTAAGCCACTTGAGAAACTCACTACACACCACAGGACCAACTGATAATAATTCTACTGTTACTCCAGAGAATTAATAACCTTTATGAAACTCCTCTATAATTCCGACATAATTCCTAGAAGACTGCAGAGCTGTGTTTTCTGCTAGATCGCGACAGATACAGAAATCTCTAAGCTATTCAAATGTACTTAATACCAATACCAATGAAGGTACTAGAAACCCAGCTCTTGATCACTTATCAGTCTATCATCACTGTGTAAATAAATTCAATTATTCAGAATGAAAACACATCTTTGGATATAAAAATGCCAATGCTTGCTTTGTATTAACATAGTACCTAAAAACATATTGCTGATATTAAAAGAGCATCAAATAAGAACTCACAAGGCTGTCACTCTTAATAAATAATCAGGGGAGTGCCAGATTAGGGGAAGTAATCAAGCCACTTGGAGCTGTTCTCATCTGGGAAGATTCTCTTGTAAGATATAGAAGGGGGCAGCCCTTTCAGTCCTGACAATCACTGAAAAATTGTAACATGGGCAATAGAAACGGGTAAAAAGGATATGGAGAGAGGAAAGTAGTTGACATGAATTGATGGATTAGGATTAGATATGAATTTATGTATTTTTATAAAAGATATTTACCTGTAATAAACATTTGGCTTTTCAGAGAAGTTGTTAAATAAACTGTACTGGAGCCATTCTCAGAAATATTTCGTTCCACTCTCATCTGCGTACATACCAAGTATGTCACTAGAGACGGAGAAGCATTGCATTACCTATTTATTTATTTGGCTTTCAAGCTACTCCAATCAAAGCGGACTCTGAACAGCGTACAGTCCCCCGTTTTTTAAAATTCCAATTAAAACAAAATTAAACGTGACATTATAGATAATAACCACAGACCAAATCAATAAAAAAAGGATTGATGTCTGTTCATGACCGAAACCTGAGGCATCACCCACTGATTCTGATAAATTTAAGTATTTTTAAATGCTAAGTTTTGAAAGAAAAAAAAAATATCAAAAGCAAACTATTATAACTTGTAAACTAAACTAACTTTCTTCAGATTTTTCTGGAGTATTCAAATTATTTTTCAAAACATTTTCTGACTTTGGCCTGGTGTTCATACAGTGCAGTTTAAGAGATAAAGCAGTCTATGGTCTCTATCACTGCGAACTACAGGCACAGTCTCATGTGCTCAGATGCCATCTTACCCTGAAAAATATCCTCTACAGGAAAATTAAAGGTCGCTGGATGAAATCTAGAGACAACTCATCTCTCACATACTAGCCAAAGCATTCTTCGGTGAACTGTCACCTACAATCTGAAGCTTTAATATTGCACCAGCTCCTTTTGAGAAATAGCTTGCATATCGCCAAATATTATTCCTAGGGGAGCAGTGAGATGGGGCGGGGACACATGCATATTGATTGTCACATTCAGCTCCCAACTGTAAAGTTACTAAAAGCATGCAGCTGATTATTAGATGCTGAACTAAATGGGACCTTTGGTGTGATCCAGTATGGTGGTTCTTACATTTTGGATTCATATTTACACACCTTCTAAGATTTTTAATTTGTAGTCAATAAAAAAAGTCCTGAAGGTTATCACCAAACTTCAGTGCAGTCTAAACAACGTCTTCTTACTTTCTCTCTTGTGAGATAAGGCTACGGACTACAGTGAAAGCTTTTAAGCATTGACAACTACTTCGTGTATTATCTTCTCAATCAGATGGAATAGGGAAGGAAAAAGGAAACATCTACATGCTGTCAACATGGCATCAGAGTTCATTTTGCTGTAACTAAACAGGTGGAGTTTAGAACCAATGAAATCCAGGAGTTCTTTCCAGTTCACCCTTTCTATTAGTACACCAGAAAAATCAGAAGGAACTACAATAGTATTATCCGGTACTCTGATTCCCGAAAACAAATTTGACAGAAAGCAATTACAATAAACAGAGATATTTACAGAATACATACTTGGGTGAATTTGCTCAAATATATCTGGCTGAGATGTGGCAAACAATTCTACTATGAAAGGCTGTTCTGAGGTCCCATCAATAACATGTACCCAGCGATACATCCAAAAGTCTTCCACACACCCTATATAGACAAAATAAATGTTGATCAATGTTCCAAGCATATTTTTAGAGTCAAACAAATAATCTTTGAAAATACCTTTTTTCCTTTTGCGTTCAATTCGTCCAACATATTGTACAAGTCCAATAATGTCACAAAAGTGATTTTGTGCTAACTTATCCAATTCTGATCTGGGAATGAAAGCACAACCGTTCTTAGGATATCAAACAGATAAAGCCATCCACTGCACTCCAGAAATCTATTTACCCAAGAAAGACACTAAATTGGTGTGTTCAAACAATACAACAAGCCGGGTTATAGCGTCACCTGAGAATTTCTTCTCCCAACCATTGTTTGTTTTGACTTGTGAGACATTTGAACAAAACTTGATGGCCAAAAGTGGCAGCTGTAGCCAGGAGGGCCTTTGTATACTTATATCTTACACACCAATTGCTTCCATTTCTGGATTGGGAGGCCCTGCTTACAGCCACTTTTGACTTAGTCACCTCCCATTTGGATTACTGTAATGCCCTCTACATGGCACTGCCTTGGAAAGCATTCAGATGCTGCAGCTGATGCAAAATGCAGTGGCCCAAGCAGTGAGGGGTGTATTCCTATATTCCTGGGGTCCCTGCTGCTTTGGGAGCTGCATTGTTTGCCAGTTGGCTTCTGTATATGATCTAAGGTACTTGTTGTTTTCTCTAAAGCCCTACGTGGCTCTGGCCACATTATCTCCTCCCATATTCATCTGCCCATCACATCAGGTCACCAAGGGTCAACTCCCTCCAGGCCCTATCTATCAGAAGGCTATCTGATGGAGCCTTGGGAGTGGGCATTTTTGATTATCACTCCCATACTCTGGAATTTCGTCCCTGTGGAAATCCATTCTGTTCCTTCTCTTCTGGGTTCCAGAAGAGCAGTTAAGCCCTGGCTATTCAATCAAGTGTGGTAGGAGAGCATGCCATGATGGAAGATCTGAATTTGCAGATGTGTGTTTTTGTGCATTTTCTTTTTTTGTATAATTTTGATACTCCATTTGGTTTATTTTATGGGTGGGTTTATTATTTTTAAGGGGCATTTTGCTTGGTGATATTTCTGATAGCTGCTCAGAGCTTTGGGGAAACAGATGGCACACAAATAAAGTAAAGAAACAAATACGTATCGTGCAGTGGATCCATTCATCAGGAATAAATGCACAGAGAATCTACGGCCTTTTAAATTGGTTGACAGAATCTAACCTGGATTCTTCTAGCCAGAGAAAGGTATCATGTCACACATCAGAATAAATTATGGGCAGCAGGCTTGTAGCAATAACATTCATAAATGCAGCTAATAATAATCCAGGCTTGTTATCTCATCTGAACACTGTTGATACGACATCCAGAATGGCTATAACTATACCTTATTTGTAAATGTCAGGATTTCATTTCTCTTTTGGCCTCCTCCTCTCTCAGTTTTTTAAACAATAATATTCCAGGCTGGAAAAAGTAATCCGCGAAAAACATAGACAAAATAATAATGATAATAACCTTGTTATAAACTGATATTCAACTTCTGGCAACTTCCACTCTGGTTTGATTTTATGTTCTGGAACGATGTTAATTTTAGCTGAAGGGTTTCGAACATTCAAAGCAATCTCTAAAAAAGAATTAACCAGATGATGACAATTACCTTTGTTTTGGCTAAATTACCAGCTACATTAGTTTTGCTATAGTTCGTTTAAACAAACACTTCTCTATAAAAGTTTGTTTTATCCAATTTTAAACACTTTGGAGCGGGCACGTGGTAAGTCACATAAACCTGTTAGAAGAACCTCAAATGGTGCTTCAGAGCAGAGAGAAGAAAAAAATTCCCCCAAAGCAGCAGCAGTTTTAAGCTGATGCAGACGGATACCACATTAGTACTTCTTGGAAACTGAATCTAAAGCACAGTTCTACTATCTGCCTACTCTCATCCTTTTCTTCCAAAACATAGCTTCCTTTAGCAGAACTGGCCCCTCAAATCACAGAAAAATTAGAAAAGATGTGCTGTAGGAAAGAATGTTGATATCTGAACAGTAGAAATCAGCCTGAGCACTTAGGTATATAGAAAAAACCCATAAAAACCGCTAGATGGGAATTTTCTTCAAGGGAACTACAGCTCTCAAAATGTTCTTTCGTTCTTCTCCCAGCCGGGATAAGAAAGCGCAACCCTAGCAAACTGTTCTTCACTCAAAAGTGGTTATCCATACTTATAAGAAACAGGAGAATTTGGTTATGACAATCTCAAAGGAACTATGATGGGTGTCTTGGAAAACCAGTATTTATATTTGAATCAAGACTGGCATGTGCAAGGAAACACTAATGAAGCATCAGTGCATAAACTTCCCCTTCCATATTCTTAGAATTAATGCATCAAGACATTTTTTTTCCGGTCACAGGGTTATAAAAATGAACAAATCAGTGCAATTTAGTGAGTAATATATTAGAATTGGTTGTGCTCTTCATTTACTGTGGACTTCAAATTATTTATTCAATATTCTAAAACACGCAACAAAAAAGAGCCTGCTAAAGACATGAGAGATAATTAGCTATTTTATGCACTACGTGAGCATCTTATTTATGCCACAGGAGGCCTTGCTTTTCAGTTAATATTCTCACTGTTTAATTTGCACCTATCCTTCACTTGGACCTTCCTCCCTCCTACATTATTTTTAACGCTCCATTACTAAACGAACCCCATTAGCACTTCCGGAAAGCAAAAATCTGCTTCCACTGACCTATGGAGAAATATATTTGAAAAGTCTCCGACTGACAAACTTGAATCTAATACTTCACAGAGACAATTAGAATCACTGTCAAACTGTTTACATTCATCAACAGTTTTCATTTATTGCTCCTTCCGTCCGACAAAACATTTCACTTCCTTGACTATACATTTTCTTATATATGCGCACGTAATTATTATCTGCCTAAACCAATCCACTGCAGAATGAAGGCTTCTTCGCTAAAGGTTATGGACTGAAATCAACCATGCTGGTCCAGTGCATGCTGGTAGATTGATGTTTTTTGACTACCTGGTTTAGGGCTGGGAGCAATCGACCAGCCCAAAGTCACCCAGCCGATTTCTGTGTCTTAGGGAAAACTAGAACCTATACATCAGACACCAAGATGCAAGCAAATCAAAATAATTGGAAGCTAATTGTGCTAGGTGGAACCCTCCTGAGAAGTGATGGATTAGATACAGATCCCATGGTGTGTAGCCAAGTAGGAAAATGGCTTCTTGCTATTTGAGAATGATTACTGCAGTAGAGTGATTGGTTATGACAGTGCTGTTTCCTCACCGCCTGAAGTAACAAACAAACGTATATTCTTTGTCTCAAATAATCACTGTATACAGACAAAATGAATGGTTAGAGAGCCCTTTGTTGCCTGACTGCAAGCTGATGAATTTTCCAAGGCTGTGCAAAAAAATTTCAATTCATATTTGGGATACTTAACCTATTGAACAGATTCTCTTCATCTGCAAATCTCCAGGGCTGGACTGTGTTTTAGAAGATAAACTTTTTTTAACAGCATATTTTTCAAGCAGCAGCACTGTGCCAATTTTCATACTGTGATACCATTCAGGGCATAAAGAGCCCCACAGCACCATTAACACCATACCAGAGTGATCAGCCACATCAAAATAAGCCTGAAAATATAAGAACACTTGCTCTTAAAAGTTAAAGACTGTGTTACTGAAATGTTATGTTAAATGCCTGAGGCTGAAGCATTCTTTTCATTCTATCCACTTTCCTCCTAAATCTATCATCAGAAACTATGTACAGTATGCTTTACAAAAACAGAAGTGTTACTGCCCTTATTCAGAAAGCTTTTACATTAAAAGCAACATTCCTATCTATATTTACCTATATAAGCTCACTGAACTTAGCAGGACTTATTTTTAATCAAGCGCATACAGTATTAAGTGTGGGATTCCAATCCTAAAAGCAGAAATTCTACAGAAATTGAAACAAGGAAGCAACCAGGAGAGAGCACCTGGGGCTGAATAAGGTAGGAACAAAGACTGAGATTAGTTTATGGTTTAGTGTGTATTGTGGCAAGATTAATGAATGGAGAGCAAACGGAAGAGAAGAGACTTCTCTTCCCAAGACACAGGAATCATCTTGATGGATATCATGGGAGTGGGCCTGTACAAGAGGAAGCTTGCTTAGCAGAGGCAGTATCAAATGGAACACAATATCTGGAAACAAATAGCAACAAAACTAACAACCTATTTATGGGGAATTGTCAGAACACTGAACTACCCAAACAGTCTACCAAAGGCATGTTATTTAATATAATTAAACCCCTTTCATTTCTCCTTACAATGGATGTAGAATCATACCTGCTTCCCCTCCCTCAACATTGGCTAAGCAAAATAAACTTCTGAAAAAATCAAAGTTATTTAATCACATATTACTGTAGTACAGAGGCAAGTGCTAATCACATCATTGTACAAATGCCATGACTTAAGTACTTGTCTCAGACAATTGGGATACTAGTACACAAAGGTGGCATCTGGATGAGGCCCTCACTGGCAAGTGCGTCGTTTTAGCGTCATTGCATTTTGACGCAGCCTCTGCTGACGTGGTGAGATTTTTACCCCCGAAACTGTTTCTTACTCCACCTATGAAATTGGTAATTGTAACCACTGCAATATGTTTATGGTAACTGTGATTATCACAAAGGACAATAAAACAGACTAGAAAACTTCACAGTCCAGGGTTTGTTTAGAAAAAGGTGTTTAGTTATGTGTACGTAAATACATAAACAAACATTCTTGGTTGTATTATACAAGCTCTTGAGTATGTTTACTAAAACAATAAATCAGCATGAGAATGATTTTATGGATAACTGAGGTTTATCAGTCTAGGATTTGCATCATATTATCACTAATAAAACAATGCACTTTAGATCCCCCTTGGTAAAAGAATTCTATATCAGAACTATTCCTACCTGATATGGCACATCTAGTTTTGTTTTTGGTTTTCCGTAATACCGCAACCGAGACTTATGGATGATTCTGACAAGCAATGGTTGGAAGTTGATTTTGGATTCCCAGGTCATGGCCACATGAAAGAGAGATGTCCGTTTGAATTCTAGTGAAAAAAAAGAGCAGAGTAAATATGAGCACGGAATTGGCAATGCTACAATGAATAGCCCTGATTACGGCTTTTAAATACTACAAATATTAACCTCAAAACCCAATACAGATAGGTTATCGCTATGACATAACTGCTTTGATACTTAACTCAAAAGCATGCAAATATAGCTGTTCAGTTCAGATTCCAAGTCCCAAACAGAAAAAAAGAACGTCTCATGTTTAGAGCGTTATGAAAGAAACTATAACAGCCAAATACTGAAAGTGCAGCAATTCAAATGCGGTACCAAACCATAGCTATGTGTTTGTTTACTTATTTATATTTCAAATTTCTGTCACCGCCCATCTCCCCCAGAGGGGGACTCTGGGTGGTTTACAACACAATAAACAAGTTAAAACCATAAAACATAGATTACAATAGAAGCTATCATTGTAAATAGATAGATATTAAATCCATTGTGGCAAAAAGCTCTCATCCAATGGGGAGGGCACTACAGCGCTGTTGCCCTTCCCATCCCAAGCAAGGCAGCAGAACCAGGTTTTTAAATTCTTCTGGAAGTCTGGGAGCAAAGGTGCCCGCCTCACCTGGGGGGGGGGGAAGATATTCCAAAGGGTGGGCGCCACAGCAGAGAAGGCCCGCCTCCTGGACCCCACCAGATGGAATTCCCTCGCTGACGGGGTCCATAGCATGCCCTCTCTGCATGATAGCTTAGTGTTGCATGAAACCTACTTCAGATGGGACAGGGGAAAGCAAAGTTCCATTTCAACCTAAGCCACAGAAACTTAGTATCTCTCAAGCCAACAGGATCACTGTTGTGGGAAGAAACTGGAGGGAATGCTAAGTTGAGGCAGGATATAATTCAAATAAATAAAGACTGCTATTTCTTCTATGAGATCCAGGTTAAGGCACCAGGCTAGAAACTGGGAGACCGTTTGTTCTGGTCCCTCCTTAGGCACCAAGCCAGGTGGGTGGCCTTGGGCCAGTCACTCTCTCTCAGCCCTAGGAAGCAGGCGATGGCAAACCTCTTCTGAAGAACCTTGCCAAGAAAACTGCAGGGCCTTGCCCAGGCAGTTGCCAGGAGTCAAGGCTGACTTAAAGACATACACATATATGATTCTTTCCTCTGATTTTGGCCGGGACCCATTTTGCAACTCAGAATCTCAAACCACAATTTGACTGGGCCTTCTTCCCAGATGGCAAACCATGGCTTGGCATTATGCCCAAACTCTGTAAACCAAGGACTCGGTTTTCTGAGTCTAAGAGCAACCAAGGGGCATTCAAAGAGACCCTAAGCCTCCATGCCATGGGTGAACTCTTCATCCCACCTCTCTTCTCTGGCCTGGCCACCCCCCACTTACCATCCACACTGACCTCCCGCAAGGGCCTCTTTTCCACCCACATGTCCCCACACGGGTCGTCATTATTCCACAGCGGCAGGTAATGCTTCTTGCCCCCCTTCAGGGGGGTGCTGGGTTTCCCCTGGCACGCTCCGAGCTGCGGGGCAGCATCCGCGAAGGCCGCCGCCGCCGCCGCCCCCAGGATCTCCAGCTGTTCGATGCACAGGAAGCCGTGGCCCAGCCGCCTCTCGTCATAGGTGTACGAGCACCGGGCGATCCTCACCCGCGTGCCGCAGCAGAGCCCGTTGCGGTGGACGAGGCCGTTCAGCTGGGGGGCCAGGTGGCACTTCTCCAGGGTGACGCCATCAGTGACGGTCACGTCATAGTAGTAAGAGGGGCAGGGGGCGCCGGCCTGGGGCGCGGCATCGGACACGTATCTCTGCAGGAGCAGCACCGTCACCGGCGGTGCCTCCGGCAGGGAGACCCTCAGGCTGGAGGCCTTGAGGACTTGACCCAACAACCCGTGGATCCAGGAGTCCGCGCCGGGGGCGGGGGCGCCGCTCGGGGCATCCGGTGCCACCCCGGTGCCCTTGGCCCCTGCCGCAGCGCCCTCTTCTGCCACCAGGCTCGCGCGCCCCTCCTGAGCGGCCCCCTCGCCCCCGCCCCCCGCCGGCCCCCTCGGGCCTTCCCTCTGGCTGGCAGCCCCCTCCTCCATATCCTTCCAGGCCCCCCGGCGGGCCTGGTCGCTGAAGTGAGCCTAACGCCCCCCCCGCCCTTTCCCCCACTCTTCGCCCGCCCCCCGCAGGCTGAGGCGAACGAAGCCTCGGCCGCCCCTCAGAGGAACCCCCGCTCAATCGCCGGGCGCCGCCATTACTAAGTGGGCGGGAAGAAGGATAGGCGAAACAAGTCTCCTCTTTGAATTGGCCAATGGGGGCGCGAGAGGGTCCCCAGGAGGCGGGGCCAGGCGGCCGGGCCTCCCAAAAGGGCGTGAGGGGCTCGGCGGGCTGTTCAATCTACGCGTGGGAGGCGGGCCCAGGCCAAGAGGAGAGGGGAGGGCTTGGACGGAGAGGGGCGGGAGCGCGCTGAGAAGGTGACCAATGGGCGCGAGGGAGGCGGGGAAAAAGGAGGGAAAGGTTTCTTGGCTCTGTTGTTGGGCTGTTGACAGTTCTGTCCTGCTCTATTGCAAGAGGACCTCGTGGCTTCCCAGCGGGGTCTCCTTTCAGAAAAATCCCCAAGACTGCAAGCTTAAAAGTGCCATTAGGCTCTTGATTTTACTGAATTAGGCAGGGTAAATCACTTTGAAGAGGACCCAGTCCAAGGAAAATTAGAAAGAGAAAAAAAAAGCTTTGAAGGATTAGCAAGATATTAACTTTTTTTTTTTTTTCAAGGGAAGCTTCTGTTCAGGTGCCAGCTTTTGAATGGGTTTTCAAAGATGCTGTTACTATTATGCATTATCTGCTTTTTATGAGATTGTCTGCAGTGGCCAAAAACCAGCTGGAATCTGGTAGTCCCTTTCCCCACACTCATTTTTCTGCAGCTCTCAAAAACCTGTGTCTTTTCATAAAATGGGTGAGTCAGGAAAGATCCCAGCAGATTCTTCCTGATTTTCTGCTTTTTATGAAATCCCAGCGGTTCTGCTAAAAGCCAGGGTAAAATGGAATATATTAAAAAAAATGCAAGTACCCTATACAAGGGATGAGTACTTTTCAATTCTCATTATTTCTTTAAACCAGAAAAGCCAAATCTTTCCAAATTCATGGATTTAACTCCATTGTTCAAACTATTCACTAGCCTCGATGGGAAGCTATGTGAAACTTTTAAAGAAAAAAGTAACCTGCTTATGAGTGTGTTTTTTCTTATTTCCCACAACCCAGAGCATCTTTCAAGTGGTGAAAGAGATTCTGGGGCTTCATTTCAGCTCACAATTAAAGTCCCTCAGTTTGAAAGAATAGTTTCAAGCATTTATTAAAGCATACATCGCAAAATTCTGGGAAGAAGCCATGTTTACAATATTGACTTTGAGATCAGGTTTAATATTTTCAGATGCCACATTCTTTTGAACCATATCCCTATTACATGGCAATTGATGGCTGGACAAGGGAAATGGATCCACTACACCCTTATTACTAAAAAATTACTCCATTGGGCAGATAAATTTATGGACCCAATTACTCAGTGGACTGAAGACCTGATGTTTGTTGCAATTCACAAATGACTTGCTTACAGACATAGAGTATGGGTGGATGATTACAATGAAAAGTAGTAATATTTTATTAAAGCTATTGCATAAAACTTTCTGTGAATGAGAAGCCCTCATAGTATTCTTGTTATTCTTTCACTGCCCTACCCCAGAGCAGTTCCAAGCACTGTAAAACAAGCTGTGAGAATCTATTCTCTTCTTATGCCCAAACCCTATGAATTTCCACTTAACACTGAGTATTCAGAAACAGGATAAAAATACTCAAATATGCTGTTTATATTTGAATATCCAGTATAAGCATGCTACTATGTAAAATAGGATGACTATTGGGCTAACAGAGAAAAGCAGTTCCTGCTTTCATTCATAATGCGGCATGCTAGATACCTGTGTCTTTTCCTGTTGTGTTCATGGTGCTTTTTAAAAAAATGGCCTCAATAACAACAGGAAACAATAAATACTAGTAAAATACCATTTTCAGGCATTCACTTAGAAAGCACACCTTACTGGTTTGATAAGTGCTATACAGTTAGCATTTTAAACAAGGTAAGAAGATAACCGGAGAATCTGTATCACCTGTTTCAGGAAGAACTTTGATGTATGGGCTAGTTCAGAGAATCCACAGAGAACAGCCTTTTTATATAGATTGTAGGTTTGCTCATGTTTCATCTAACTTAAATATAGTTTTGTAAGAAAGCATCCGAGCTTGTAAACTGAATTGTGTGATATTTCTCGGAGAAGCAGTTTTATTGCCGAGCAATTTTTCTCATTGAAAGCAGATCCACTTTCATCCAAGCAAACAGGGGTATCAAATTAAAATGCCAAGTTCCATCTCAGAGCCACAAAAGATAAGTAATACTTCTAAACACTGTACTTGGTGTCTTCTGCACTACTGTGCAGTTTGCAGAATACATTTAAGTTGTTCTTATTTATCACGGCAGCAGGGTTGCTACAGTATAATTTGAAGTTTTTTTAAAAGAACTGTAAATTTTAATCCCTCTGGATTTTGGTATGTTCTTCGCTTCCAAAATGTGTGGGTGGGTGGGTGGGTGTATTGGTGGGTGGAAGGGTACGTAATTTCACTGAAAGGAATCCACCGTCCTTTACAAAGGCAACAAGGTTTTTGTGGATGCACATTGTGTTCACTTGAAAGAACAAACTCATACATCATTTATCCTATTTACATTCCACCCTTCTGTCCAAACATTCAGAGCGGTTTATTGCTTCAAAAATGCTGAGGCATGATACAAAAGAGAAAATGGAGAGGCAAAACAAGAGTGCAGAACAGTTTTTCCTACCGCTTTGTAAAAACAATCATAATACGTTTTTAAAAGATACTCTTCCATTTTTCCCAGAATATTGCTTTCAAATATACACTTTTGACATTACGAAGTTACAGTACAAAAAAAATCCCATGATATATAGTGCATGGCATGATAATGTTCCAATTGTTTAAACCAGGGTTTCTCAACCAGGGTTCTGTGGCTCCCTTGGGTTCCGCGAGAGGTCACTAGGGGTTCCCTGGGAGATCACAATTTATTTAAAAAATTATTTCAAATTCGGGAAACTTCACATTAAAGAGGTAAGTTCCATTCTTTGTTTTTAGTTTAAGAGCACTGTTAATGCATACATACAGCCTACCCATGAAACGAATATAATACTTTTGTAACTTCTGGCCTATATTTGAGCCTGAATGTGCAGGGGTTCCCCGAGGCCTGAAAAACATTTCAAGGGTTCCTTCAGGGTCAAAAGGTTGAGAAAGGCTGGTTTAAACTCACAAGTTTGGGCTAAAGTAACTTGCGGACTAAATGTAACCATAGTTTAATGCCTTAATTACTTTGACACAATAGTAAAACTGCAAATAAGGAGATGTATCAGGAATTGTTGGGAATTTGGGCATCAATGTTACAGTATATTACTGATATTTTTACTCTCTTGAGAACCCCATACAAAATAACTTGATTGCTTAGTGCAATACATCACTCTTAAAAAATAAGCAAAATACTAGGACTGATTACACTGAAGGCTCAAAAAGCTAAATGTTTATTTAAATATTACCAATCACTTTGAAATCTTTTCTGTCTCCAGACAATCCCCACAGGATAATATAATCTGAAACATTGCTATGAATTCTTAAATATCAGCATTCTCAATATCTATTCCATGTACTTTCCACGCCTATCTAGAATTGTAATATCTATTTCTCCTTTCCTTCATTTTACTTTCTACTAACATTCTCTTTCTTTTACCTACTAACAGTTTTTTATACTCTCTTCCTTGGTGGCATTTCATCTGCTTGATAATTTCTTGGAACACTTTTTAAAAGTATCTGCTATTGATCTTGATCGTTTTTCACAGTGCTGCATTTTGTAATTAGACTGAACCAAAACAGAACTTCTTGTTAATTTAAGACTTGGATCCAACAAGCTTAGAAGCAAAATATACCATTTTTATCAGAGAGAGAGAGAGAGAGAGAGAGGGAGAGAACTTTGCATTTTAAATGATTTGCTCTTTTCCCATAAAAACATAAGAATTGACTTTAAAAAAACCTCGTCTGTCTTCATTCCTATAGTCCTGGAAAATCTAGGACGATGACCCTTCCATTTTAAAGATAAATTATTTGAGGGAAGTCTTTCCAGGAAAACCAAGTAGATAAATTCCTCCTGCTGAATTTATTTTTATCTCAAGGCCAAGTAAGAGCCACACACTGCAATCCTATGTGTATTTACTCAGAAGCTGTTCCTACCCCTGCTCCCAGTTAAGAATGCTTAGATTTGCAGCCATAACACCAACATCTGTGTCAACCATCTGCATTCTCTACAGGTGCGCGCATAGCTTCCTTCTCACTCTGTATTAAGTGGACTGAGAAAATGAATACCTCTCTCCCCCGCATTTCTACTTGCCATGGATCAGGAGCCCCTATCTTACTGTCATACTAATTATATACTGGAAGTATGAAAATGCTTCAGTTCGTTATAGCTAATGGCTCCAGTAAAATGAGCCTTGAGGAGCGATTCAGCAAAGTAGCTGTCAGGGAAAAAAAACCATTTGGGCTGTGTGAGTTTCAGAGGTGTAATTCACAGTTACTCTCATGTCACAGGAAACATACAAAATACGCTTGCTGTGATTTGCATGCAGAACTTATCACCTGGGCTTCTGGGCACAGACATTCCCTGGGATTCATTCTGCTTCTGCAGACAGATGAGTCTTCCCCAGCCTCTTAGCTCCCAGAGACACCTGTCCTGTTAGCTAGTAGGGAATTCTGGGAATTGCTACCCCGCTGCATCTGGAAGGTATCAAATTGGAGAAGACTGCAACCGAGCATAAGCAGAAATACATGAGTTGTGCTAGATGAAGCAGCAATTCTGCCAGCTTATAAATAAATCGATTTGAAAATAAGAAATTGCATCTCTGAGGGTTTTTTGTTTTTTTTAAAAACAACTGTTTAACCATTCTGGGCTACGCAATGAAACATTCCTCATTCTACCTTGTTCCTATCAAATCTGAACTTTCAGAGATTTGGATCAGGAAATCTCTACACTTAACATATTCCTTCTACCACATCCTGATGCCATCTTCCTTTCTCAGATCAGCAACTCCTATTGATTGCGAAGGAAAAATAATGTTCAATTACTTTTTCATTGTTAACAGGCAGTAACTAATTCAGAGCATAAGACTGTGAACCTATTTGTCCCTGGTGGCATTTATGGAGAGACAGACAATCAAACGTGATATTCTAAAAATGTGATCTTTATGAAAACTTGGACTGATTTTCCTCGACCTCTCTATTTCTTCCGATTCTGGTGGGGGAAAGGGGGACTAGCTAAATGGGGAAAAACTGCATTCCCAGACAGATTTAGGAAAACTACAGAAAATTTTGAGGGCTAAACAAATGTGCGTTGGAACAGTTATGCTTAGTATATCCATCTTTGTGAACAATGACAAGATAGCTTGTTAGCAGGCAAACAACCAGGTCTACAAAAACTCCTGAAGGTTTTTCTTGTAGTTTAGCCTTCACATTTATTTATTTGATCAACTTGGGATCTCTTCTTTCCCTATTCTGAAACAAGATTTGATCATTTCGTTTAGAACATTGATTCATTTTCGCCTTGTCTCAATTAATAAGGCACCCACTGGGAGTTCAAGTGAATGGATGTTCAAGCGAATGTACATTCATTGGGTGAGTTTTCTTTGGGAAAATGTAAAGAGTGAACCTTCCTGTATCAGAATATGATTCTTGGATGGACGTGTCTAGCAAATGACTTGATGGGCAGTAGAAGCGAGGTTCAAGCTGCAAGAAAGGGGAGAAAAAAATAGCCGCAGAATTCTACTGCTCCCCTAAGTCCTGCTCAAAGGATCTACATGATCACTAAGGGGGCCAGGATACTGGAATAATCCAGCAAAGTTCTTTTTGTGCTTTTATAGTGCATCTGAGCACTGTCTAAAGCTGGCTGGGGAATTCTGGGAGTTGAAGTCCACACATCTTAAAGTTGCCAAGGTTGAGAAACACTGGTCTAAAGGCTGTTGCAAGTTTCAATGCTACATATGGACATCAGTACCGTTTTTGGGAGGGATGTTCCACTTCCCAGTTTATACTGATAGAAAGGAAAACAAAGTTCAAAATGGCCCCTCTAGTTCCATTTACCTACGTAAATGAGTTTGCTTTGGTTTGTAAAAAGAACAGTATCTCCAGTTGATTGGTTTGATTGATCCACACCATCTACCTTGTAACTTAAAAGTTGACAACTTATTTTCCCCCCTGAATTATATACATCTCAAGTCTACAGTCATGGAGAAAATCTCTCTATGTGGTCGCTAGGAGTTGAAAACGACTTGATGGCATATAATCAATCAATCAATCAGTCAGTGAATCAATCAAGTCTGTGGAATGCTGATGTGGCTACTTAGGGTTATCTTAAACCCATTAAAAGTTACTTTTTTGTTTTTAACACTTCAAACACTGTTGATACTTTAATGATTATCTAATTCCTCAACACTTTTTGTAAAAAAAATAGGAATTTGTAATTCACTGTGACAATGTAAGAACTGAACGTTCAGTTCAGATAGGAGAACTTAGTGACTGTTCTTTATTACAAGCTTTTATCCCTGTTTTCTTTCAAATTGACAACGTGCCAACAGATTTCAGGGCCATATATAGCTCTATGCTCTTCACATGGAGACATCAGCCCAACTGACATTGCGATGGTTCAGTTAAATATATATTCCTCTATTTCTTTAGTGAGAGACCTTCCTTCATTTGATCATCTTTCTGTTGAAGTTCACTTTTGGTTTTTGTACAGATGCCTCGGGCGATTATAAAATATATGGAAGCTGGAAATCAGAGAAATGTTCAGATAGGAGAACTTAGTGATTGTTCTTTATTACCTCCAATGATATAAACAGTGACTGAAAGATTTTCCTCCACCCAATTACTGTGATGAAGTATATCAGTCTCCTGAGGAAGTGTTACAGCTTTTCAGTTTCCATGCCTTCCCAATATCTAAGCATTGGGAAAACAAGGAACTCTGAAATTTTTTTGTCAAGTAAAAATGCTAAGAGAATGTTAAGAATGGAGATAGAGATGCCAAATAACTTTAAAGAGATAGACTGCAGCTGTTTCCACCTATTCTATTTCAATCTTACTATCTCTCATGTAGGAATGTGGTTTTGAGCTTGGGGAAGGCATGGAGTACAAGAACTCCTGTTTTTTCCGCCCTCTTTCTCCCAAGGTTTTAGCTTTTTAAAAAACTATTATTATTATTCAGGTCTGCTTTCAGTTTTTACACTGAGATGCAACAATCACTAGTTATGAGAAAAATCAGCTCCTGGAACCATTGGTGCCACTTCCAGCTGGACCCCAGGAAAAGTATTTATGTCCAGAATCATGGGATCCATTTTACCTAAATGCATCCAATATTCTATTATGGCTGGCTGACCTTAACCCTATGTTCAGAACATCTTCCATGTAGCTTGGCAATATGCTTCACAGCTCTAGATCTGGGATGGATTCCTAGACTTCCAAAGCTTCAACCCTTGTCATTACACCATCAGTCTACTGCTTACAACACATCCACTTCCTAAATATCACAACTGTGTGACACGAAGGGCATTGGTAAACCATATCCTATGGGAACCCCACTGATCCTTCTCATGGAGGACACCAGTTATCATCATTAGGACACACTGTAATTACCAACAATTTCAGTTATAACCAACTATAACAACACATCCATGGGATTTGTCTAACACCTAGAAAATAAGTTCTCTTCATTGCCAATAACTTAATGAGAACAGGGAGCAGCAAACAGACGGCAGGAGCCAGGACAACATTCATGGACAAGGCATGCAAAAAACATCAAGATGGCCTGTCCTTGAAATGAGGACGACAGTAAGTGAAATCAATAGAAGAGAATCTCTGTAGCTCAGGGTTGAACTGTGGAGTCCTTGGTGTTCTCTGGGCTTGGTGGTTGGCTTGTGGAAGTTTCATTACCTGAGTAGGTAACATCTGATGTTGCCTAGTCAGGTAATGAAACATCTGCAAGCCAACAACCAAGCTCAGAGAGCACCAAGGACTCCACAACAAGTGAAAGACCAGGACAGTCCACAGAGTACCACCCAGTTCAAAATCCCTACTACCAAGAATTAAATGCTTTCAAGACACCAACATCAGGATGTGAAAATTCTGTAACAAACTATACCTCCACTTACCTAAGAATATAGTTGAACAAACCCACAATGCTAACAGCATCCAACTCTCTTAAAACCATCTATCTGACATCTTACCCATGTTGCTTAAGAGCAATAGGCAAGACCAATTACTTGCAGAAAAAAAAGAAGGAATGGACATCCATTTGGCCATTGAATAAAAGGTTCAGGAAAGCTAAACTTAAGTTTAAGTTAAGTCCAATCACTCTTTTAACCAACTTGACCATACCATGAACAGCTACTAAGATGGCTATTTTGAATCAAGGTGATTTTTGTGCATGGATGGAACTTGAGTGAGCGGGGCCAGTGGTGATACCAGACAAAGAAAAGTAATTGCACAAAACCAGGCCGCCAAATGGACTGTGTGTCATCCCGTAAATAATAAAAGGTTATTGCTTTAAGACGAAGAATCCATGGAAACAAGTTATTTTCCTCCTCCAAAGACTGTCACGAGCTCCGGGCTACCCTTTGAAAGCTAGTGCTTTTAAAGGAACTGTTTGTTTTCATGACAAAAGGCCCAAGTCTTTGGTTTTTAAATAAACTCCCCGGATGACTAGAAATCAAGAACACGAACTGATCACAGCGTTCCGCTCTCAGTTCTTCCCAAAACACAGTTGCTTTATATGAGCTCCGACAATTGGTTCCTTCCCTAACAGCCGTTATTCCACTGTCTCTCCAGAGACTTGGGGAGAAACAGGATTCCCAGCCCAACTCTCAGATATGCATTTAATTGGAAATCTGGGGAACTGAGTCCCCGACCTCTTGCAAGCCTAACATGCGTTCTGTCGCCGAGCTGTTCTCGGAAAAAAGGTTTGTGGTGGCAATTGCGTGCTGGAATTTAATACAATGCATTTCTAAATACTTGGCTCATCCCATCTTTCTCCCGTAGTCCTCAGGGATAGATTACTGCTTCTTACTTAGCTAAAAAATAATTTTGTAGAAAGTGTTCAACTGTGGAATCCTTAAGCAAACAAACAAACAAAAAATAGTGCCTTGTATTTTCCAAAGGATTGTACAAACTTTAGTGAAATCTTGTAAACCTGAGAAATAGTACAACCCATAATGTAAACCCTGAGAATATAATACGATGGTGGAAAAACACAGTGTGTTGCTAGGTGATGTCTCCATCAATGAGACAATACTGATATAGAATACTTGCTTTTTAGAAAAAAGGTAACTTGGCTTCAAGAATGGATCTCGCTTCAGTTAAGTCCCATTGAGGTTAATGGACATTGTCCTCGTTCCAGTTAGAGGTCTGCAGTGGCTTAGACCTCATTTGGGGGGAGGGGGAGGTTGCTTCTATCGCTACCTTAGAAACATATGGGTTAAATGGGACATTCTCCGCCGAGACCTAAGAGTAAAAAATTGGAAGAACTTGAATCCCATGCTGGTGGGCGTCATCTCGTTCAAATATTAAGGACCACTTGAGCAAGTAAGATTAGCAGGCTCTCTCTTGAGGACTTTTTCATGTCTATCATGGTTTAGAATATCCTTAGAAATCTGCTGTAACAGCACACATCAGAGGATACTGTACTTAGGTATAAACAATTGTAAAATCAGATAGAAACTGGGGTGTTTGTATCCCTGAGGACACTTCCAGCCTCAAATCACTGAGAACATAGACCACTCCCCCTTGGGAATTTCTCCCTGTAGATACTCCTTTTGAAATGAATGAATGCTTCACAAGGCCATGAAATCTCTTGGCAAACAAAGATGTAACTTATGAGTTCAGAGAAAAAGGCAGATGCACCTGAGAAAGCAAGCTTTTCAAAAACAGTGAAACCGTACAAAACTAATTGAGCAATCAAATGGTTCTCCACCTCATAGGTAAAGGTAAAGGTTTCCCTTGACGTAAAGTCCAGTCGAATCCGACTCTAGGGGGCGGTGCTCATCTCCGTTTCTAAGCCTTAGAGCCGGCGTTGTCATAGACACTTCCGGGTCATGTGGTCGGCATGACGACTCGGAACGCCATTACCTTCCCGCCGAAGCGGTACCCATTGATCTACTCCACCTCATAGTTAGACACATTTGCCCTGAATATGTCTAGCTATGCATACTGTTCACCAAAACACCCTCCCCCTGAACATTTAACAAAATAACATTACAACCCTTGTGCAAAAAAATAGCTCTGTGCATACTTTGTAAGACAGGGCGCTTGGCTTCAATTGTATGATTGTGCTTTGCACAACTGCCTTTTGTTTTGAAAACAGCTCTCCAGGATACTGAATGGCAAATTTTAAACAGCAAACGATACATTTGCAAGAGTTGTAGCATCCACAGTTGAAGGACAGTGTGATGATAATGGGGTTTTCTTTTCCTTTGTGTTCCAGGAATAACAGGCAAACTTCTGAAATGAACTTAGGCTTTTATATGGCTCATATAAACTGGGAAAGTCAAATGTTACTCCATTCCAATGTGATTTACCAGTTGAATAGTATGTTTTGGCCCAGCGTCATAAAGTAAATTTGGCTGCTGCCTCCAGACTGAACAGATGCAAAAAATACCTTGAGAAGAGGGGATTAAAAAAAAGTGTTACTTTACCCTTTTAAAAAATATTGAGCACAACTCGAGAATGTTTCATATACCTCGGCATGCATAAACATGAAGCCTGCTTTGATTTAAAGAGTTAGATACAGTATTGTGACTGAAAGCTGAATACAGCCAGGGTTTCAAGCAGGATTCTCGGCCAGCCCTGGAGGTGCTGAACATTGAACCTTCTGCATGAAGACACGGTTTTACCACTGCACTAGCACGGAGCACCAACTCTGCTATGTGCAGGACGCATGTCTCCAATTTGTTTTCAGTTAACCTAAATATTTGCAAATACAATCCAAATATGAAATATTTGGCAGGGTTGAGACCTGTTTGTTTCAGCTTGTTCAATACGTTAATCATAATCTGATCGCATCCTTACCATTATGCTTATGTTTTTCCTTTTGGGAAGGACATTTTTCAAATCTGCCTAAGGCAAATTAATACACGTATCTGAAAACCTGAGATATGGTTCGTAGTTAATTGATACTGATTTTTATTTGTTCTTCTTTCTTTCGGTAAGCTGGGAGCGTTGAAACAGATAAAAAATGCTGCAGGTTTTTAGGGATCTCTCCACCCAAAGGAAGTAAGATTCTGGTTAAAAGGCCACCAGAGCTGCATGTTCAGAGAAATGAAAGAGTGTACAATCTATTCCTTTTTGTCAACAAATGAAGGACATTTCCCAAAGATCTAGCAATACCTGTTGAGCTAGGAGCATTCTCCACCAAGTGTTCCCCCAGCTGGTGTCTTCAAGATAGCTTGGTCCCAGAAACCCCACCCCACAAAAACTGTAGTGTTGAATATGCTGGTCTTTGACTGTTAATAAAGGTTTGTTTGTTTGTTTGTTTGTAGTGTTGCAGTTTCAGCACATTAGGAAACTGCTATGCTGGGGAAAACCTAGTCTTCTAACAAGGTTCTCGCAAGGTTCTTCAACCAGAGAACATCTTGCCTCTCCTCTAGAACAAAATTAAAATACACTACACGCCTCTTCTCATGCCAGGGGTGGGTGGATTCCCCACCACCCCTCCCAACTTCTGCACATATACCTTATCATTCCTTTCACAGAGAAATTTCAGCTTCTGAGCTTTCTTGTGCATGAACACGCCTTCCAGACATCCTGTTTCCACAGCACGCAGTTCAATTGCTTTCTCACCCCAGCCCATAACTTGATTGGACTGAAGATAAGCTTTTAGAAAAAGAAACAAATAGTTAATGGAGCTTTAAAAAAAAACCCACAGAAACAAAGACAAGGCAAGTGACAAGGAAAGGGCTGGATAAATGTTCTGTTCACTGGAAGCTGTTGGCAATAGTATTTTTTTTCCCTTTTTCTTCTGGGATTTGCAGCCAAGGCTCCATCTGATAACAAAAAGAATTACAGTCTGTGCAACTCCAGCTTTGGCCTGGACAGGATTGTCTTACATTTGCCTGGAGCCACATTGTGGGGTACTTTTCAAATTCTACTTCCAAGCCCTTGGCAGGGAGAATCTAACTTATATATATACTCAAATAGGTTGAAAGCTAATGTTCTTGGTACAGAACAGAGAAGGATGTGTAGATATGTGAATACATGTCCCTTGGGGCAGAGAAGCCATAAGATCTCAGGCAAAGCAAATTCCCATCACTCTTACCAAGCAGCAATTTCCAGGATTCGTTGAAGCTACTGCAAAGATAGACATCTCCTACTTTTAACTGTTTACGAGAATTTCCAGGGTGTTTCATACAAGCTATCCCTTTGAGCTAGACAACATTTCTCTCCCCTTTCAAACCCATTTTTAAAGTAGAAGCTGAAATACCTTTTCTGCATGTTTAAAAAAGACAGCAGTAAGCACAATAAGGGAACATTGCTTAGACAACATGGGGCCATACCATCCACAAGATGAGCTCAAACTCTGGCCCTCCAAAACTGTAGGTATGCCCCCCACTCCATCGCTCCTCCACAACATGTTGCCAAATTGTGACTGGAAGGGGGAAATAATTTATATTTGATTACATTCTAATTTTGTTAATTATTCCAATTTCTGTTTTCTTCCTGACTCCACCTGCTGCTTTGGCCTGGCCCTGCCCACTTTTGGCAACGGGGTCCTTGACCCACCTTTGAAAGGCTAATAAAAACAGCATGACTCTTGAGAGTTGTCTATAAGTATCACATGGACCCTCCATGAAATTATGGTGAACGAGTCACCCTGAGTCTGCAACGTATGTCCGCTGGCTAACACCCAAGGTGAAATGTGATTTTCTTTGGAGAAAATCCCACCTCCGTTTCTAAAGGAAAGCTACACCTTCAGCAGGATGAGTCAGAGGGAGAGACCGAGATCCTCATGAGCTTGAGAACCTTCTAGTTTTCCTTTTCCCACCTCCCACCTTTTCCTTTTATTATCATGTCCTTTTAAATCCGAAGCTCAGGGCTGGGGACAGTGTGGTTTTTATTAATCACTAAACTGCACAGGGCAAGCTTTCCAGCTGATGTAAGGACAGAAATGCTTTCATAAATAACTTGTTAGATAACATTTCCAGATGTTGACTGGCATCCAAAAATACTGAGTGTTTGTTCCCACTGAGGCAAGTCTGAACTTGCCCCATCTATTGTTCTATCACTATGCTGCATCCCCATAGCTGCATCTTCCTATAAATAGATGATGGCATCTGTTGCTCGGGCCTTCTGCTCTCAATGAAGTAGCTGGCTGGGAAAAAATGAAGCCTTTGGTGTGCTTCCCTGCCCAGCTGGCTTAGCCTAGAAAGAATGGTCTTTTTCTATGATTCTTCTCTAACCATCTTGGTTACAATGAGGGTGTAAATAAGCTTGCATGCTCCATATTGGAGATGCAGTGGATTCTAGCTAATCCTATCTCAGCCAAGTAATGCAGTGGTTCATTTTCTTTGGCAAGAAAAAAAAATCACATCCTTTCAAAGGAGTTTGGTTTTATTGGTTTATTCTATTTGCATCTTTTCTTCCTGCAAAAGAGATCTTCAGGATCCACGTCCCCACTCTTTTGGTCTTTGAGAAGAAAGGTCCAAGGTCACTGAATGACCTCCAGGGCAGCATAAAGATTTAAACACAGGTCCATATATTCCAACCAAGTAGCTCAGTCATACCTCACAGTAATTTTAAATCATGATCTGTTAACCAAGTCTTGATGGGTAGTGTCACATGCAACACTAAGCCCTCAATGTTCACTTGCCATGCTGAACCACTAACCAGCCATATTATGGCTCAGCATAAGGGAGACAACTTGTGTTATCCTGAAGCAACTTCTCAGCATCCATTCTATGGCCCTCAGAAGACTTCCAAAATGTGCTGCCAAAATTCAGTGATAAAACCAATTCTAAGAAGTCTGTGCAATGGAGTCTTGGGGGGTGAGGTGGGAGGGTGGGTCAAACTGGTCAATCTGATGAAAGCAGCATCACTCTGTTGAGAACCAGGCTCCACCCCTTCTGTACTTGCATTGTGACATCACCCACCCACCCCAAAGGGGTGGAGTTTGTGGCACAACTTGAAATTCCACCCCATCCCTAAGGGTAGAAAGAAGATGCTCGCAATGAGTTTCAATAAGATGACTTCAATCTGGGAACAGAAACTACTGTAGACAGCAAAGAATGGGATGTTGTTATGGTTGTTGTTCCTTCTGTCTTTTCATACGCATTTTCCAAGTAGAAAAATTGGCGCAGCCACGCTCCTAATCCCATGGGTAATCTGAGTCTTTTGGGGAAACAGAAGGATACACCCACCCCCAAATCCCTGAAATTCCACAAAAGGCACACAAGTTAAGTGTTATACAAGCTCATGGTGTTTCCTTATCCAAAGTGAAAGAAGCAAAAAAGACCTGTCTCCAATGATATTCTTGCTGTCTTGTTTTCAAAGTATCAGCAAAACCCTGCATTTCAGCTCTACATCTCTTGAAGAGTCAACAACTTTAAATACTGTAGTTTCACCACTTTAATTTCCCTCTGGAGTTAAGATTCCTTGTTCCAATTACTAGATTGACTATACAGGTGTAGTCTGCCTTACATTCTTAAGAGCTCCCTATGTTTCATGCCTTGCCCTATATTAGTCATTTATCCCTCCCTTCTCTCCACCAGTTAAAATAATGCAAATTATTTTATGTTATTGATAACATTAATTAAGTGGCAGCTGGTTGTAATAAGCCAGAATTAGCCTCCTGAAACAGAATGGCTTTTACCTTTGACTGGACATCTATTCACAGTTGGGAAAGTGTTTCCTAAGAAAACAGGCCCCTTTGAGCTGTTTAGGGAAAACAAAGATGACACTTTTAGAAAAAAGCTATTCTTTCATCCCCTGTCTTCTTTGTTTTTGCTCAACATTTATTACAGCTCATCAATCTGGGGTTTGACTACACAAATCCATCTCCATTGCTTCCATCCTTGCTCTTCCTTTCAATAGCAGACCTGGATCTGAAGCCGTTTCGGAGGCAACCCTCTGCTTGAATACAGAAATCAAACATTCTGCCTTTTAAGCAGCACATGGTGCCAAGGAAGAGTGGTAAAAAATACAGTATTCCAGGTGCCTTCCAATAGTATTTGCTGTAATCTAGCCTGCCTCCCCCAGTATATTTTTTAAACTTCCAAACAGGCTCAATACCCACAGCTGGGATTTTTTTCTCTTCTAAACCTCCCTGGATAATAGTTCTTTTATCTCTGAGAGCTTCACTCCATGCTGATAATGCTAGATTGTCAGATGCAAGAACTTGGCATTATACGGACAGTGTGACAGTGTTAAACACTAATGTGCCATGGAGGAGAATTGTCTTGACATGTGTTAATTATATCCTGTTGTTCTGATTCTTACTTAAAAAAAATATCATTGGGGAGGTGAACTGTGATGACAACGGCAATCCCAAAGAGGAAGTAACACATGGCAACTTGCCTTGCTCTGCAAAGCAAGTTGCTGTGTGTGACCTCTTCTCTGGGATTGCCGTTGTTGTCATAGTTCACCTTCCCAATGATTTTTTTTTTTTGAACCAGATTCATTCTGCCTCTGAGTATTAGATATCCTGGTCGCTCACACTCAGCTTATGCCCAGATGTTGCTCATAGACAAACTACCTTTTGTTACAGCACATGTGGCTAGGACAGGGTTTCTCAACCAGGGTTCCATGGCACCCTTGGGTTCCGTGAGAGGTCACCAGGGAATCCCTGGGAGATCACGATTTATTTAAAAAAAGTATTTCAAATTTGGGCAACTTCACATTAAAGAGGTAAGTTTCATTCTTTATTTTCAGTTTAAGAACATTGTTAATGCATACATACAGGCCTACCCATGAAACGAACATAGTAATTTTATAACTTCTGGCCTATATTTGAGCCTGAATGTGCAGGGGTTCCCCGAGGCCTGAAAAATATTTCAAGGGTTCCTCCAGGGTCAGAAGTTTGGTGCAGCAGCACAGAAGATCCCCCGGAGCCTGATGGGCCAATTTTCCACTAGCCAAATGCATCCTATGTAACTGTAATTTATTTAAATTTTAGATATTATCACTTTTTGTAATTTTAGATGTTACTCTACTTTATATAATTCTAGTGTCTATTTCATAATTTAAATAGAGACTGCTCCCAAGACCTCACATGTTAGCTAGGTTGTTTTATAAATGTATTTTAGCTTTGTCTTAAATTTTATTTAAGTTTTATTTAACTTTGTCTTAAATTTTATTTGGTTTATTATCTATTAATATAGATTTATTATTGACTTCAACTATACACACACACACACACACACACACACTCACTGACCACTCTACTTGTACTGGTCTATGATCATAATAAGGTAAAATTGAATTGAATTGAATTGCTCTACAAAGGAACCAGAATAAACGTGGTTTCTCCATTCCCATGCTTAGTAGGTGCCCAAAAGAAGTTTAGACGAGGAGCTGGAAACATTAGCATATTTGCGAACAGTGGCCCTTTCATATATAGACACAGAACCTATTTCAGTGTATCTCCCAGTCCATTTATACATACCTACTGATGTGGGCATTTCTCCCCATTGCAAAATATTTTCTTTTGAGAAGTGTCCATAAATGTCAAGGTAGACTCCTTCATCTTCATAAGTGAGCAGAAGTTCCAGCCCACTGGTATTACGGAGAATGATAATAGCATGTGGATGAATGTTTCCCTGGATCTGGAATAATATTTTATGAAGATTTACATCATGGAACAAGTTACAACTTTAGTAACTACAGGCCATCAATTTAGGTGTCATGACAGAGCATTAAAAATCAACCAGCTTGGAGATCTGAGAAATGAAAAAGATTTATCTCTCTGAAAATGTCTATGTACTTTCTTCCATGTTCAGAGCTTATACAAATGAAAGAAATTTCTTTTTTAATATCAAGTTTAAGCTGCTATCTGGAAAAAGGTGTTTCTTTTATTCCTCTTTAAATATCAAAGATTGCCCATAAGTTCCTGTTCAGTATTTCCCTTTGAATTCTGTAAGTATCATGTTGTGAAAATAATCAATCCACAGAGTAATTTGGATGCTATAGGACTTGCAATAGCATTATAAAAATGATTGTTAAGGGCACTTTAGCATAGAAATTATCCTTTTAAAAATTCTTATGAACAACATTACAGAATTGTAGAAAACAGTCTAAAAATAAACAACAATAAAGCAACAGATTATATAAAAACACACAGGCGGACCAAGATTATCCTAATGATAAGCATTTTGTTTCTCAGTTCTGTTCTCAGTCATTTCCTAACACGGCATACATAACTTATTAGCTTAAGTGGGGCAGGGATTTTGTTTTAAAACTTTGCATTAATTCACCAGAATCTGATGGAACTTCTGTTCTTTCTGAAAATGGGAAAAAGTAGAAACATGAAACTGATCTAAGAAGGATTTAGAAAGGGGACTCACTGGACTGCAGTGTTGAAGAAGAGTTCAGTATGCATTTTATTTACCAATATATGAGGGGAATGATGTAGGTAAGAAATTAATGTGTTGCATGTTTTTGAAACATGCTATATTGCTTCTAGTTCCTCAAATCTGCAAACAGCGCAATAATAACAGGAAAGCAATTTTCACTGCAAGACTGTTTTCTTTGTTTCACTAGTTCGGCATCGTAATTTTCATAGGCCTAGACCCACCTTGACAGAAAGAAAGAGGTCACTATTGAGTTTATTGCATACATCTTTTCATTCCATCCTTATTCTTACTTTTTACATCTCTCTCTCTCTCTCTCTCTCTGTAATTGCCTGTTTTTCTGCCTTTTGCCTCAACAAACACTGATGACAACACTAAAGACTGCACAGCATAAAGCTGGTGAAATACAAGAATAATGTTGGGCCTCAATCTGGAGTCTCTTAGAGGTCTGACAGACTTAGGAGAAGTGAGGGAGAATGCTGACTGAGGGAGAGATTATTATCCAAAGGGAGGGCATTCACACTTGCCTCTTGGCTACCTCATCACTAGAAGGACAGAAGAACTTCGCCCATGGGAAGTCCACCAAAGCGGTCTTCTCCTTTGAAAGAGATCGCAAAACTCAATCCACTTTCATCAAAGGGAGTGAACATTGATTAAAAACAAAATGCAGATGCTTTTTCTGCATGACATTATATGAGATGGTCAAGCCAGATGCTAAGGAGAGTCTGCAGATGGATTTCCCTTAATCTTTCTTTTTATCTTTAAAATCAACATTTGGGGAAAGGAAGGCATTCAAGATGGCATTCACCCTGCTCCCCACAGGTTCCTTTAAAGCAGTGTTTCTCAACCTTGGCAGCCTGAAGATGTGTGGACTTCAACTCCTAGAATTCTGGGCATTGAAGTCCACACATCTTCAAGTTGCCAAGGCTGAGACACTCTGCTTTAAAGAAATCCCCACCAGATGCAGTATTCCTTGTGGGGATATGGTCCCATACCTTATCTGCCTTCTCCTTTCACCTATAGCAAATAGTCCCTTTGAGGAGGCCTGGAATTTAAATCAGGGCAATGTTAATTCCTTTCCCCTGGCATCACATCACCCCCTGATCTGCTTGAACCAGAGAAAAATCCTGTTTAGTATACTAAAACTCCCAGTGGTTCTCTGGCTGAATTCCAGCCATTTTCCAGCCTTATTTCTCTTTCTCTAAATAAATACACACATGGCTTGAAGGTCATCTAGAGGCTTATCTATAAGACACGTTAAAACCCACAGATAAAACACATACAGGAGAAACCAGTAGTGTTAAAAAAAAAAAAGAAACCAATCCAATTTGGCCCACATCCATTCATATGCAGAGGAACCTTACGGCTGACGCTATGAAATTTTCAAAGAGCTTTAAGCAACTTAGAATATGTAAGTTGTCAAATCCTAGCAGACTTCTCAAGAGAGAGAGAAAGGATTTGTAGCAGCATCCATAAAGCGAAGGCTTTGTAGTTGTAAAAAACCGGGAAGTAAAACTAATTCTGCAGAGAATCCCACACCTACGATACAAGAAAAAGAAGATCCTTGGAATCTAATTAAGTTAGGAGGGGTGGCTGCCACTAGCATTTTGTCCATTCACAGAATGAATGGACATCAGAACTGCAGAGGGCTCAGGTCCATGTTCTTCCTCCCAAACTCGGAGGCCAGAAAGGCCTTCACGCCATCCTGTGCCAAGTAAACCTTACAAACAAGGAAAACCACGAGAAACGTTACTTGCCAGACATACGGGACTCAGCACCCTCATGAGGTCTGGGGTCTCTGCTGCAACTATCCGCAACACCAGAATGGGGATCCAGAGCCGGAAGGCTATTTTAATATGCTGCCTTGGGTTGAGCTGCATGAGCAATTAAAGTGGAGGACCCCAAAGCAAGAAGGCCAACAGGAGAAAGAGAGGTGTCTCAGCTCAGCCCGTTGGCTTTAAAAGAGGCTGGCTCCAAACTGGGATGGGGGGAGAAGAGAATTATTCACGTCACGGCGATAGCTCAGGAGGAGGACAGCACAGCATGTCAATTTCTGCACTCTTGTGGGAAAGTGTATTTTTAGTGTATTCCATCTTACGGTGACAAGTGAACCGAAATAAGAATCACAAGTCCCCTATGGGAGACCCCATATTGAGGGCATTTGACTGGGAAATATTGCTCCTCGTGCAGATAATTAAATTGGGAGCCTGCCACTGAACCCAATCTTTTCTTTAAAAAAAATATATCTTTTTCCCTTGCAGGTTTACTTTTTATTCAGGACATGGGATGACCTCTTTCTTTTTTTCTTCACATCCTGTCCCAAAACCAGCTTATTTTGCATGTGCTCAGAGGAAGCGTCCAAAATGAATCTGGAACTATGTAGGGTTGTGATTGTTTTTGTTTTTCAAATCAACGGCTGAGATTCTTTATCTAACACCCATGCCAGAAAATGCCAGGAAACTAAACAGGAGAAAATGCAAACAGAAAAAGCTGAAGGAAATAGAGTAGGCAAGAAATATTTGACTTCTACCCACTCACAGCTTCTCCCCAGCACAGCACCATGGCAGAAAAGCAACAGCAAGCAGGGTTTTAAAAGATGGGGTAGCCTCATAGACTTCCCCTGATCTTCTACAGATGGTTGCATCAGCTATGATGATTTGACTTCATGTTTCTCCTCTCCCAGAGGTGCAACCAAGGGGAAAAAAAAAGAGTAGAGGCATTTTCAGTGCTTCACTAACCTAATCATCACCATAATTTTTATGACTTGAGGAGAAGGTCATTAGTGTGAATCACTTGATAAAACCGAACAGATCCAAAGAAGTCAGGAGAAATATTCAAAATCAACCTCTCCCAAACTGGCACCCTTCAGGTGTGTTGATTTGAAGTCCCAGCAAAGGCCATGATGGCCATGGAATTCTGGGAATTGAAGTCCACACATCTGGAGGATGCCTGAGCTGGGAAAATTGTCCTAGATAATGATAACATCATTGATAAAGATGGATAGTTACATTTGCAGTGCTACACCACCATCTAGCAGAGTCTATATCTGAACTGCGTGGGCTGAAAGGTCCATGCAGATGTCATGATCCTTAAAAATGACTCAAAGAGAGATACTTACATGTGTTGGCAAATATAGGTCATACACTGAGCCAGAGTCCACGTCAATAGCATGAAATCCAACCGCTGACCCATAGATAACTTTCAGCCTCTGCCCATTCTCCACAGTCAAATCAACCAAGAGTGGTTTTTGAGGAAGTGAGGTGAAAGACTGCAGAGAAAGAGAGAGAGATCAACACATTTTGCTTTATTATTGGGATACTGATGACATGCAGTTATGAACTTGGGTATGAGCAGGTCACGTGACCATGAGCATCCACAGGGGGACAAATGTGCAAGACAGTGCGTGGCATTGCACGTGTGGTATTGATGCCCATACAAAAAGGGCGGGGCATGGATGGTGACACTGCACCAGCCATCTTGCTGATCTTGATACCACTACATGTTTATGCGTGCTCCAACTTTCTTGCCAAGCAGCTAGAAAAAAGGGAAGTACAGACAAAAGAAATAGGGTTGATATAGAAAGGCAGATGCAAGTTGAAAAGAAAGTCAGTCAAGAGTTTGGGTAAATCTACAGTACAGATTTACAACAGATTTATGCCATTTTCCTACCACAACAGCCCCCCATCCACAAATCCACAAATCCGCTGAAGTGCAATTTGATGGCTGTTGAAAATCCTTTCTGTCAAGTTCCTTAGCCTCCTTCACAAGTCAAATGTTCACAAGGATCCTCAAAAAGAAGGCGCTAATTAAATTGGTTTACATTCTACCATTTACCTTAAAAGCCATAAACTTATGATACGGTTTGGGAGCCCAGGCATAGACTTCAACTGAATTCTTCACAGCAATCACAAGAAACTTGATCCTCTCGTATTTCACTAGAAAGCAATCATTTCTTTTTTAATTGGCTAGGCATAAAGATTGGAAGAACATTCTAAATTACTGTTTAACCAGCAAGAGCATGCAGCTCAATGTAACAGGATGTTGATCTACTGTGAATGCAATAGGATTTGATCTACGATGCCCTAGATAGCTGAGGGTTATGCAAAGACCTTGGTCTGTTTACATGATTATTTATCCTAGGATTCCAACCCCTAGATCTACTGCAGCTCCTGATTTATATATTCATTCAGGAATAATTCAAAGCTGAAATGAGCTGAAAGTAATCAAGCCCTAGCAGAGTCATTATGTAATGACTTATGTTAAAAACAGAACATCAACGATAATATAAATCTTGGTAAGATATTATCTCAATAGCCTGAGTCTCATTCTACGGAGTGTGTACAAATAACCTGTCTCAGCATACTGTATATAGATGTAAGATATATCCTGGAATCCTGCTTTGTACAAACAAGGGTTGTATTAACCTCCAAATCTAGATTGTGCCAATAAATGTAAAGAGACTGGTTTCTGTCATATATTTCTATCACGACAATTGCTTCTGTGCATTTCTTCTGCATCTCACATGTACATAATAGTCCAATACATCTATGGGATATCAGGCTGGCCTGCGATGTTCAACATGCACTTCAAGAATCTGTTCCACAAGCCTCTTCCAACTGGATGCCCACCAGATGTGTCGGATTTCAGTCCCCATAATCTCCAGTGGTGCTGGCTGAAGATGATGGGAGTTGGTCCAACACATCTTGAAGGCATGAAAGATGGGAAGACTGAGAAAGGCTGAGTTGTGGAACACTGGGTAGTTTTGGAGAGATGAAGCTAATTCGATGATCAACTCCCAGAACTTCCAAAAGCCCTGTGGTAAATTATACTCTCTGAATAATGATGGGGACAGGAAAGATGCTCCTCTTCTTGTCGTCACCATACCTGCTCATAAATTAAAAGAGAAATGAAGAGATGGGGGCGTGTGTTTAAGTACTGAGAGATGGAAGGACCGTGGTGGCGTTGGGTGCCTGGCATAGGATTTTCTCTGGGACTACAATTTTGAATTTTTGAGAAAGGAGGTTCAAAGCTTGGACCTTTCATCTAGCCTGGTGTTTGGGTTTCCTGAAATCCAAAATAAGCTTGAAAGAATGAGCCCCATTTTGCCTGACCCTCATTTTAACTGTGTTCAATTGCCCCTCAGTGCCCTGGCAGGAAAGGGAAGATCCTCACCAACTTTGTAGTGTATACAGCCTTCTAAGTCGCCCACTGACACCCAGCCTTGTCGTTTCTCCACATCAGGGTCATTCCGCAAGATCTTGTTTCGCAACCAAGACAAATAATATACCCGTAGCTTATTCTTTTTGCCTGCATGGGTTGGAACAGAAACAAAAAAAGGAGCATGTTAAAATTTACTTCTGCAGTCAACTACATCACTGTCATGGTAGTTCTAAGCTGGGTCACATCACTGGTCCAGCAGGAAGGTCCACGTAGTTATGAGGAGCAGCATCATGGTCAGTTGCCTTATCTGAGCCAGTGCTGTCTACTCTGAGTAGCAACTACTCTCTGAAGATTCAGAGAGAGAGAGCGTTGCAAGATTGCCTTACCTAAGAACATTTCAAGTGAGGGCACCAGAGACCTGATCTAGGATTTTTTGCAAAACATATGCTCTGCCCTGAACTTTGGTCCCTTGATCAACACAATTCATGCATTTTTATAGCAGCTGTGCTCCTCTATGGCAGGGTTCCTCAACCTTGGCAACTCTAAGCTGGGTGGACTTCAACTCCCAGAATTCCCCAGCCAGCTGGCTGGGGAATTCTGGGAGTTGAAGTCCACCCAGCTTAGAGTTGCCAAGGTTGAGGAACCCTGCTCTATGGGGAACATCTGTAAGCTTGGTTAGGTTTATGCATCAATAGCATTCCATCAAGTTTTTGTAAGATGAGCCAAATTTTAAAAGAAGAGTGTGAGGGTTCATTGTTTCCCAGGGACTGGACACACCACAGCGTAGCAAATCTAAAGTACACAATGCTTTATTGCAGCACACACCTTCCCCAACAACAGGCTATTACTCTGGGTCAACTCCACCATCTAGGACTTGCAAGTTGCTGTTGCCATGTAAAGACATCTTTAACACTCAGTCTTTTAGACTCAGGCTTTTAATACTCAGTTCAACAAAAGTCTCAAAGTCTACCAAGTAGCATACAACCTTGGCCTTTTCCAAAAGTCCTTTTGCTAGTCAGGTTCAGGTGCTGCTTCAGTGTGGTTGCTCCTCTGCTAGTTGCTGCTGAGATCCTGGCAAAGCGCCCAGCAGGACTCCCACCTGGACATGCTGCTCACCATGACTTGTGGTTCTGGCAGTTGAATGACAGTCCTCTTGCCTGCTTGGAATAGCTGCCCATCTTCAGACTTCGTCGCCACTTTCCCAGCTGCATGCTGTTTGCTTATCACCTGTCCTTCTATACACACCCCTTCCCACTCTGTCTGAGCATTTGTTTTTGTGATCTAAGAGCTTGGGTGGGGTGAGGCTGCCTCTGGACGTTGGCAAGTCCTTGAGGACGCCAGAGTGTGGCTCAATTTTCACAGCTGGAACCCCAGTTTGGATGCTTGTGAGTAACATTGTGGGTTAGTGAATAAACGTATGAGGGAAATGGGTTGAGAAGTGTTTCCCAACTTCACCCCCACACAAAGGGTCTTCTTAGCGCCAATCTCCCATGTGAAACTGATCATTTGTATCTCCAAACCAGTGTGTTCATCTGCATCACAGCAGCCCCTTTATTCAGCACCATAAGGCAGCCTTCGTATTCTTAATAAGATATCATGCATCATTTCTTCTTTCACATCCTACCCATTTGATCCATCTGATCTGGTGAATTCATCTAGCTTTAAAAGTCAGGGTTTGTTTGTTTGTTTTTTTAGAAGTTGAGGATTTACTTTCATGTCTTCATGGATGGTTAGGTGCTTATATTCTGCATGCGTTGAGCGTATGACTGGTTCACAGCAACAGCAAACTGGGCCATTTCTGCAACTACGTAAGTGAGGTCATTTCATATGGCAGAAGACGGAATGGCTTAATAATGGCTTTTCCATGCTTGTGATGGAGAGTTCTGTGTCTCCTGAACATCTGAACAGTCTTTTACAAAAAGTTTATTCTAGTTAAAATCATTGCTGTGTAGAATTGTCAACCCTCTGAGGAAGGCCAGGTCAGGAAACAGACACCACAGGTCTGGCTGGAACTCTACTCTATTGATATAGGTTATAGCAGGGCTTCTCAACCAGGGTTCCGCGAGAGGTCACTAGGGGTTCACTGGGAGATTATTATTTATTTAAAAATTATTTCATATTTGAGTAACTTCAGATTAAAGAGGTAAGTTTCATGCTTTATTTTTAGTTTAAGAACACTGTTCATGCATCTACTGTATACAGGCCTACCCATGAAACCAATAAAATAATTTTGTAACTTCTGGCCTCTATTTGAGCCTGAACGTGCAGGGGTTCCCCAAGGCCTGAAAAATATTTCAAGGGTTCCTCCCGGGTCAGAAGGTTGAGAAAGGCTGGTGTAGATCCTGAGTAATTTTAAGGAAGTTGGAGAAGATCATTGTCCTGTCTCCCTGCCCTGCTCTATTATCATCTATATCCCTTTGAAAATAACCATCCACAATTTTGGAGGGGTATGGTAAACAAGGTTGGGATGTATTGGAGAATTTGCCCTAAGCTGGGTAGAGGTACAGGGGTTCCCCAAGGCCTGAAAAATATTTCAAGGGTTCCTCCAGGGTCAAAAAGTTGAGAAAGGCTGGGTTATAGTAACAGAATCTTGAAAGCTTAACTGAATTTTCTTCTCCCTCTCTCTTATACTCCAGTGAATTAGGGAGGAGTAAGACTTAGCCTCTTACTCACACTTCCTGTTTCCTGGGCTTAAAGCACCTCTTTGCAATTGTCATCTCTGTCTGGTTTTTCCAAGGCCATCTCCTTGGCTCTCTAGCAGGGATCCAGGCTACATGTCAGCCCCGCCCACTCTCATGTTCCCCCCACCAAAAAAAAAACCCACCCTATTTTCCTTTACAGATTTCGATCCATAATTTTTAGAACATTGGTAGCACATCTATACAAGCCTATCCTTGATGCCAAGAAGAACAATTTAATAGCATTTTTCTGCTGTTATCTGTTTTCAGAGCAGGGATGCAATTCTCTCTAAAGGAAGAAATCCGGCCCAATTGATTCTATTTAACATCAGAAGCCACTTTTAAGCGTCTCGGATACTGAAGTGTTGCTGCAAACCACATTTTAAGGAAGCCGCTGTACACTCAGGATTAGGAAGCAATTATATAAGGTTTGGCAAAAGCGGACAAGGTTTTATAATCCAGTTTGTGGTCTAATCCTCCCCCTCTCACTGCTTGGTATCATATGTTAGGTCAGAAGTTTTTAGAGGGCAAACCAACCTGAGATGGTGATTAGCACATTCAGTCCTTCCAGCACATCCATCTGTTGAAAGCGTCTTCTGCTTATCAAGGAGTAAACACGACCTTGTCCACTGCGGTCTAGAAGCCACAATCCGTTTTCAGACCCCACCAGTAAATTCACCCCTGTTGACATGCAAGAACACAGTATGGACTACCAGTGATCTTTGGAATGGCTGGGTCTGTTCACTGCAGGAAGTTCACATTTTTTGTTTAACCATGGTTTAGTAAAGTAAAATAGCCCTGAAAACCAAGAAGAGAGCGTCCCTGCCAGCAGATTTTTGGAACAGAGAAAATGCTGATGGGTTGCGGATTCAAGCAGACAGCTGAAGGAGATGTGGTTTCCATGTTGATATGGTTGATAAGGAGTGTTGTGATGGAAATAATGAAAAAAAGAAGGAATTGTGCAGCGTGGAGTTGGGGTGGGGAGGAAAAGGAAGCTACTAGCAAGAGGCTGATAAGCAGATAGCGTTCTCCACCTCAGCACACATATAATTACCAGCTTTGCTATGCTGTTCTGTTCTTAATTTAAAATCTTGGCCTCTTCCAAACATACATCAAATGAAACCCAGAGAGCTGTAAACTGTAAATTTACATTTCCTGAGATAATTTCTTCCTTGCATTTCATTCATTTATTTTGTTTCTCATTTAATACTTAAGTCAAAGCAGAAGGGCATGGGCAAAATATTGTACCAGCTTTGTGAAGCCGGCCGCTGAGTTGCTTGATGTCAGAAAGATGGAAAATTAAAGCTGGTGGAGAATCACAAGATCAATACCAAGAATGGATCCTTAAACCACAGAGAGGGTAGTCCTGTATTTGGAATATTGAACTTTGAGATAGGAAACCAGTGTGACCATCAGCTGCCCACAGTACATTCCAAAATCGAGGGAAGTAGATGTATCCAGATGGGCACCCTGAGAGAAGACGCCTGGAAGAAGTTACAGCTCCAGACCTCCTTCACTACTCTCCATTTCTCCACCAGAAACAGGGTGATAGCCCCAGGTTCTTGCTTACAATGGACACACAAGACCTTTCATTTCTTAGTTTTACATGAGAAAAAGAAGCAAGAACTGTGTAGAGCAGCACCCTGCTGATGTTCAAGGAAGATATAAGCCAGCAGAGACATCGTCTTCCTAATGCAATGTCTTCTCTTTAGCTCTTGGTGCTCAAGAATGGTTCCTTGACTGAACATCCATCATTCCTGTCACCCTAGCATTCAGTGACTGGGTCAAGATGTTATACTAAGCCATGGCTTCATCACAGTTTGTTCAGTAGGGCATAATGTCTGGATTCATACATAATGCTGATCCTTAAACCATGGATAATGCAATGCACTAAGGCAAAACCAAACCAGTTTGAGCAGGAATGAGGCAATGTGTGGCATATTTGAGCTCTAAATTCAAATTGTGTGTCCTACATCAGCTGAAAGGGCAATGTTCTGACCCTGCTTGCTAGAATCTGTCTCTGCTTCAGACCAGGTTACTTACCCCACAGTGCAGAACACAAGATCTCTGAATTGAACTTCTTTTTATATTTGCGGATTTCAGGGCTGTCACTCTGCGGCCGGATATTTGTAGGATTCACGTTTACCACAGAACCTTTTCTTGCATTTTGCCGGCTGGTGGGCTCCATTTTCACGTTGGACGCTGGGAGGAAAAGCAGAGGAGAGTCGTGAAAATAGCTGTTTGGCCTGAGTGTGCAGTACAGAAAGGTCCATGACATCTATATTCTCTTTTCTAATAACAGTGGTATCGATTATGATGATGGTTATGACTGCGAGAGATTGTGGAGAGGCAGGGAGAAGAACGGAGGAGAGGGCAGACATAAACGATCAAGAGATAGAACATGAGTCTCTTGGCAGCTATCTCATAAATGACAACTGAGTTCAGGTGGCCAGAAACCCAGGAAGAAGCATTTCAAATGATTCAAAGAGATTCTGCCTTAAATAATTCCCTATAAATGAGGCCAGGAAATTCTTATTACAGTTTCCAAGTTCTGCATTTACCACAGAATAGCTCTACCCTTACTGAAATTTGGGCAATTCTTCCTTCCTTGGTCTTGTCCACCAATCTGGTGCTTGACAACGATGGTAGTAAGAGTCTTTCCAACTAACTCTGAAGATTCTGGGGACTGGTCTAGAAATTCTGTGTGTCCAAAGCATATATCCTGCCACGGAGCTTTGGCCCCATCCTGGATGCCAGAAATTACAGTTCAACCCACATGATAAAAGAGGCAAGCATGACATGGTCTATACTCACGGGAAGCACAGTTAGGCCCAGCTGGACTGGAAGGTGGTGAGATCTGGAGAAGCCTTGGATCAATGAACGATGTGAAAGATGATGTAGAGGAGGAGCTATTTTTGGAAGGGGTACTGTCGGTGTTCAGTGCCTATCGTAAAAATAAGAATAAAAAAAGCAATTAAGGGATATACACCTGCAAATGATTGCAGCAATGGTACCAGAGCTGCAACAGGTGGATTGGATATTATGAAGGTAGCATGCAACCTTGTGAGATCTTACACGCTTTGCATTTGACTCCTTGGGGGAGCAGCCTTGAAACGTAACTGCTGTTTTTGCTGCTACAGTAAGGATCGGCCATTGGAGTCCATCCAGCCCAGGCCACTCAGAACCCAGCAGGGCAATATGGAAAAGAGATGTGATCATGGGCTAAGGACTGAGTCATGTTCTACTTAGGAGCAAGCTAGAAGAGATTTGCTCCAGCACTTTCAACTCCATCTTTAAATGAGAAAAGTGGATGTGGATAATGGACCCAGAATAGGGGAAGGAGCAGGAAGTAGATCTGATAAATCCCCAGGAAATTAGCAAGGGGTTACAATAGCAAAAGCAAAACAGCTCCTTCAGCTGGATGGAATTTCTCATCGATAGTAATGCAGATGCATCACTTCTCAATGCACAGCTTTGGTCCCCTCTTGCCTCGCGTTTCAGCAGAGCCTTGCAACTATTAGACAAGTCGCCACTCAGTTCCCTACCGTTTCTCCCCCATGCACGTAGGATGCTCTGGCCACCAGGGGTTCATAATCCCCTATTTAAAAATCCAGACTTTTAAGTTTAATATTTTTTACTGGTTTAGGAGTCTTGACCTTGTTAGCAGGCGGGTTGTTCTGAAGTTCCTGACCAGCAGTTTTCAGCCAGTTTGCTGAACAGCCGGAAATCTGACTCTGTTGTAGGAGGTCAGGAAGCAGGTAATGTTGGTTGGTTGTGTTCCAGAGTCCTTCGTGAGGGCCGCAGCCAAGCTTTCCTGCAGCATAATCCTGCACCAAAGAACAAATTGAACACCCAGCGTGCAACCAGAGTTAGGGATGTGTTATATGCCCCTCCAGCACCACCACCACCACCACCACCTCTTTCTTCCTGTCTGCAGCAGCATTTAGGGAAACAAATTTTGGCAACTTTTCCAAATCTCTGTCCTACATCAAAGTTAATGAAGATCACATTATGGCAGAAATATCAACACTTCGTGCGTCAGGGGAATGGAATAAAATAATGCGGTGATGAAAATGGGATGCTGCTGGACACATATGCTTCAGAAGACCCTGCCATGGTCTGTGGGCATCCTGCGGTGTCCATCTTCAAAGTTGTCCACCAGCATATCTATCCTCTCAACTGCCTGAGATCAGGAGGCAAAGACGCCCTAGCATGTCAGGAAAACAGCTTTAACATGGGAAGACTTCTTGTCTCATCGACAGCATTGCTCTGCTTGTTCACATCTGTAACTGAGAATCCTTAGTTCTTTCTTCCCGGTGTTAGAAGGGGGGCTGAGTGGAGCAGGGCTTTTCCAAAATGATCTTAAAGTCTGGAGTGAGCTGGAAGGAAGAGAACTCTTCCTTGCCAAATCTTGAGAAAGCAGCAAGAGGTATGGCCCCCTTATTTTTCACAAAATCTTTGGCAATGAAATCAAGAAAGTCAACTGTGGGTTTCTCTTGCTATTGAAATGGACCTCCTTTTCCTCCTCCTTCAGACTGCATTTGTGAGCTGCCACGAATGCCAGGAGAAGCGGACATGGGATGCGTTCTATTTCTACTGGAATGTGTGAAGAATAATTTCGCTGCAAACACACTGGGTTGCCTTTTATTAGAATACGGCTGTTTCATATTGAACTAGGCCTGCAAACTTAAGCCACTAACAGCTTGGCTACAGGCCTGGCTCTGGCTTTGATAACTTCTGAATCCTTTCAGCTTTACAGTCCCATGAGCACTCTGAATTTGAAGGTCTGGCAATTCTGGAAATGTTGGGCCTCCTATGCAGAGCCAAGATGGATGCAACTGCAGTTAATGCTAGGCTGCCTCTTCCCCTCCAAGCTCCGCGGAAGCTGCAACCCAGAGAGATGGTTTATTGCTAACACAAAAGATAGAAACCATCTGCCATGCAGTTTGCTATAGGAGATAAACAACTGTCTGGAACGAAGCGTTTGCAGATGCCAGCAGGTACGCTGGCAGACAGCACCGGGAATCCAGAGGTGAAACAAAGTTTTAAAAGCCAAATCACTAAATGGGAAAATATGGAAACATGGAGGAGACTGGGAAGAAACAAAACTGGGATAAAAATCATCACAGTTATGCAACGTTTACTGGTTGTTGACTTCAGGAAGAAAAAAAAGAAGGATGCTTAAAGAGGAACATCTCTTATCATGCCTATTAGATTTGCTGTAGCAATATAAAACAAAAATGTTCTAAGGATTTTTTCTTTAAATTTGGGATGTTTTAAGTGGGCTAAAGAAGTTTAGAGGAAGCCCTTACCTCCCAAGCATTTAATCTGACTTCATAACCTTCCATAATTCCCTTCCTCTTAATCTGATTATTCAAAGCAAAAGGGATAAGATCTGGCTACCGTGCAGATTAAGTGTGCTTGTTCCAAGGTGAGAGTACCTAGGGAATTGAATCTAAAAAGTACGGATAGATGTTCTTGTCCTTTTATAAGCCTTCTTTTCCCTTCTATATCTTCCCACTTTCGAGCAGATGAAAAGGGAAGCTGCAGATTCTGGTGGGACCATAAATCCAAAAAGAACAATTCAGAGGTCACTGCATGGGGGAATGGGTGATATCATGAATTAAATTGTCCTGAGCTAGGCTCTCTTCTTTCTCTCTCAGAGCCCAAAGACTAGACAAGGGGATTTTGCAATTTTTACAGTAGAAGTGTGTGCAGGTGCTTGTAAAAGGGTCAAAGTAAGTCACAAACTTGGCAGAAGGGAACACGGCGTCTTCATTTTTACGCACAACTCAGAGCTCCTTTGCAACCGTTGCAGAGGATTACCTTCTGATCTGTTACAATGCATGGAGAATTCAGTTCGATCCCATCAGCAACCCTTGCCCTTGAGAATGCGGTCGCGCCGTTGCTGAGCAGTTGCCTAGTAACAAATTCCAATTAGTGCAGGAGAAGGAGAGGAAAATAAATACATTTTTAAAACCCTCCAAGAAGAATGCAGAAGGAAAAACCACACAGGCATTAAAAATAAAAACACTGAGAAACAGCTCCACCCAACACCAGACCCATTAATGTCATCTCACTTTTACATCAGAAAGCAGACAAGCCTGTTCAACCTTCTCCAAGAAGCCTGCCAGATGTTATCAACCCCAGCACCCAACAGTCCAACTAGCAAGGTCAACAATTTCAGAAATGATAGGAGTTGTAGTCCAAAACATCAGAAGGGCAGATGCTGGGGAAAGCCAACAGTATTATATAGACTGACACCGGCTTTCCAAAATTTCAAACAGAGAAGTAGGGCTATCAGATTTGGGCTTTGAAATTCCAGATGGCCACTAGATGGGAGCAAAAGGTAAGAGGTTTTCTGTATCTCTCTGCTGCCAACTAGTGGTTTTGTAAAATTTTGCTAGCCAGGTCTGATAACCCTATAGGACAGGCATATATTTAGCATTTAATTCTCAAAATCTTTTTAACCAGAAACCCCCAGGATTTAAATTTGGAACTTTTCTAAGCAAAGCATGTGTCTTCTGCCCCTCTCCATCCCCCAGTCAGCACTGAGCTTTTCTCAGAAGGACTGGCATACTTTACTGTCCTGTCACAGGGGGTCTCCTTTCCCCAAGCAAAGAATGGATGCGCGGCTTGCAAATGGTTATGTGAGCACCTTTGAAAAAGCACATTCATCTGCATTCAGCGCAGAGGCAGCTATTAAAGAAGGAAGGGTCAGGTTCTACAGCTGTGCTCACTGTAGGGAAAGCCAGCCATTGAAAGACACATCAAATGTGCGCTACTCCATTTGAAATTCAGTACTCTCTTCCTGGAATTAAAAGATATAATATGCATCGTATCCACTCTTGGATGGATTCCACCCAGCACATGTGTGAAATCTGCTCTCAAGGCCTGCAGCACAATGGGGTCAAAGGACACGTGGCCTCCTCTCGGATGGAGATCATAGCCCCATAAAGCCATCACTTTCTCCCTGAACTGAAGTTATTTTACTAAAAAAATAATAAAATGAATATAACAAAGCATAATTCTAGTGTTTACTGATATTTCTACTATGGATAAGGTGTAAGTTAAGTATTATTTTTCAGTGATGGAAACTGTTGGGAGGCCACTGAGAATGCAGAGTAGAGAAATGTAATAATACCATTTGCTCTACACATTCACTCAAAGGGACAAGTGATAAGCAATAACCCTGTGCTGTTTCTCCTGGACATTTTCTGTGGACAACTGAGAGTGTCCCTTGTTCTCTTCTCCTCTACTACACCTCCAGATCCCTGGAGGTCTTTTCATTGAAATTCTTCCAGATCTTTGATGCAGCACATGCCAAGACCCACCACTCCTACAACAGTGGTGCTCCCTCTCAGCCTTCCTGTATCTGCTTTAAATCGATAACAAGAGCTAGCAGGAGGGGAGATTCAGGCCACTGTGTCATAATTCATGCAAAGAAGCAAATCAACAGAGTAGAAGATTGTGCTTTAGTAAACATGACATTAATGACCTAAGAAGCCCTTAGAGGAGCTTTCCGCCTATTCCAAAAACCTTGGACCCCAACTCCCATAATGCACACAAGGCTTTCCAATGGGAATGGTCGGAGCTGCAGTGCAACACTTGCAGAGTAGGAGGCAGCTATTTTATAAGATTTTCTGCAGCTGGAAGGATAGATCTTCAATCTTCCACGCGGGCAGAAATGCAAACACTGTATGTATGTATTTAACAAATTTATAGAACCACCCATCTACCAGTGGAACTCTGGGTGGCAAACAAAAGATAAAGCATAATAGACAATCAATCAATCAATCAAAATAAGCAAGTCGAGGCCACTGTAAAAGCTCTCTTACCAATCTGTCCCCCTGTAATGGTATGTGAGAAAGACCTTGAGAGATGGGGTGAAGAGATGCTGCCTAGGGAATGGTCAGATAAGAGAGGGCATAGCCCACAGCTGCATAACAGGTGGAGAAAGAGGCTTAGGAGGGACTCTCCCTAAGGCTGTAAAGGAGATGGCAGGAGATTTTCACTTTCAGACTTGCAAGATTCTGTTAATGAGCCTTACAATAAAGTAGAATTAGCTCATCTGGTCATGTTTCCTGTCTGGTCTGCCTGGAAAGGCTGACACCCCACAATACATGCCAGGCTCCATTAAGATCCCACCCTAGCAAGGGGGTGGGTGGGAAGCCAAGCCTTCGTGTCCTTCCAGATGTTGCTTAATTGCTGATCTGGAACAACTAAAATGTATCCTCCCTGGGCAACAAGAAGCAAACCAAGCTATTCATAGTCTATTAACTTTTAAGTCAGTCATCTATGGCTGGCGGCTGGAGATTGGGAGAGCCAACCTTATGTGTCTGTCACCCCCATCATCCTCGTCGCTGCTGCAGGTTTCGTCACTGGAGGAGGAATATTCTAAAGACTTCCGGAGCAAGTGGTTGCCGTTTTTCTCCTTGTCCCACAAGGCTGGGCTCTGACAACGAGAAGAAGCTGATTTGTAGCTTCAGCCCAAACAAGACCATGACACAAAGTACCACTTGATCTAAGCCATCTGATGATATCTCCTTCAAGTTATTTCTCAGCAACCTTCCCCAGCATGGGATCCATGGGAGTGGGTGGTAAAATGGCTAGGGCAGGGTTTCTCAACCCTTGCAGCTTGGCAGGTGTGTGGACTTCAACTCCCAGAACTCCCCAGCCAGCATGCATGGGAGTTGAAGTCCACACATTTTCAAGCTGCGAAGGTTGAGAAACACTGATCTAGAGGACACCATATCTGGGGAGACTATTTTTTCCACAGCGAGGCATTTCCAAAGATTCTCTACTGCAAGGTCAGGCAATCTGATGCCTTTGGCTCCAGTCACCTCCAGCCAATATCACTAACAATGAGGGAGGGGAGTAGGTGCCTCTGAAAAAATTTGGAGGGCAACCTCTGATTTTGGGAACCAGAAGCTTTCCAGGGAACAGCAAAAGGATGCAAAATGAGTGCAGAGCAAGGAGGTTAAATTTCAAAGTCAGTTGAATCCACAAGAAAGGGGAAGAGGACTATCCTTTTTCTCCTGCTACCCACAATGCTTTTCTCCCAGCCAGGTCCCCTCTCGGTATTCAGCTAGAGAAGAGGAAGATAGAGAGGAAGAGAAAAATTCTCTCTGCTATGGTCCCCAGCAGAGGGACATCTCTGATCTTGAAAAAGCTAAGCAGGCCAGACTGGTTTATTCCTGGCTGGGAGATCACTAGTAGACCCAAGGTGGGGAGTAGACTAGGGCGGGAAGTTGAGAGAACATCCTGGAAGAAGGCAATCACAACATTTATTTGTTAAATATGTATTTATGAATATAGCTATTTGCAATAGTTGTTTGTTTTATAATTATTTGCTTTTTAATAATCCAATATTTATTTAAAAATAATTTTTATTAATGAATATTTATATATTGTAGATAAATAGAATAAAAATAACATAACATAAAATATTGCAATGTTGGCAAGCAAACTTCTTTGGCATGACCATGAAATTTCTTGGAGTTGAGCTAGCCTTGAGGAAGTCTTTACTTTTACCTTCCTCCTATCTCTTCTGGCCTCTCTTTTTTCATGATTTATTGCAATTATTTATACCTTGCCCTTCAGCATAAAAGATCCTCCCAAAATGGATGACTGGGAATATAAGCCACCATAAATAAAAATACAATAAATATTTGACAACAAATCCACTCCTAACTTGGGGAGGCCCACTTTTAAACAAACAGGTAGTCACTTTACCAGAAGTATTCTGATTTAGTTCAATCCTTGGAATTTCCAGGAAAGTCTCCAAAAGATGACTTTGCTCCTTGCCAATATCTATATCAATCCATGGACTAATTCAGGATATGCCAATGGCTTTCTATTTAAATGAAGCCCTTATTCAGACCCTTTAGGACTGGAATCTTCTTTTGGGGGAAAAACTACAGCTCCTAAATACAATACTGTATAAGTGGTACATTCAGAAGATTGCTGGAATTTCTAAGAGAAGTCCAGAAGAGACTTCTGAATCTCTGGACAACAGCTCCTAATCAACATGATGGTCCAATGTTATGACTTCACAGCAGGTGCTTCTTCTCAGAGCTGACATCTTGCCTAAGGGTCCCACTAATCCCCATCAAGATGCTTATTTTAAACATGTGGAATACTCCGACTTTATGGCTTCTCTATCCTTCTTCTCTTGAATACAAGGGGAAGGAAAACAAATCTAACTTGCTCTGCCTGACAGAACCCTGAAACCCCATCTTCTGAATCTCTGAATATTCAAAACACTAAACCAGTAAGCATATCATCCAAAACACAAAACAAAACAAAAACAGAGGTCCTCTGGGTCGTGGTAAAAGACAGGTAAACAGATAGGAAACCTATTTGATTAATTAACAGATGGGGATAACGGATAAAGACTCCCTTAGGCCCAGGATGACTTCAACTGCCTTTATGGACATCCTCATATAGTTTTCTCAGCAGCAGTATGGAAGTGGTTTGGTAAGCCCCTCTTAAATGCATTTTTAAAGATGTTAAAGATATATATTTTTAAAGACATCCGTTAGGGGTCAGAGTAAAAACAATAAAAACAAAAAAAGAAGATGAAAATAACTTTAATGAGACTAAAAGGAGGCAGAAGAGGAGGACCAAGAGAAATCATGAGAGTAGAAGAGGGGGAACCATAGGAGAATTACAAGATATAGGGGGGGGGAAAACTTACTGAAATATGGCCTGAACGAGATGTATTTTCAGGTTTCTTATAGGATTGGTGATGTCTGTTGTCTGTTCTGGATGATCCTGGATGTCATCAAGAGAAATATTTACTGACGCATGTGTATTACTTAATCATTTAAATAAGACCACTGCATCATAAGATACCTACAGACTGCCCTGGGAACTGGTTTGGAGCACTTGTCCAAAGCAAAACAATTCAGCTGTTCTTAACTTCCAAGTGGATGGCATTTGGTGGTTCACACATTTGCCGTTCTTGAGCTGGTAAAGAACATGAACAGGCTTCAAGGGATTCTCTCATCCTGAGTGGCTGTGTTTTATAAAATGGTACTGTTGGATTTGAGATGTTTTTTGCTCTTTCACAACACACCTATGCTGCTTCAAGGACATTGGATAGTGGAAGCACAGGAAAGCTTTAAAAGAGAATAGTCTGAGCATATTCAGCTTATCTAAGATAAGCTAAAGCAGGGGTTCCTAACCTGGGGTCCACCAACAATTTCAGAGGGTCCATGAAGTTGGGCGGGGGAAAAGAAGTCATAGCTTTATTTTCACTAACCTCTAACTGAAATTTAGCTTTTCATTAGGCAACGAAGTAATTTTATGGCCTCTACACTCCAAAAACATTTGTCAGCTAAAATAAATCTCACATTCTAAAATTATTATACCCTAAAAAGGGTATTATCTCATCATTAGTTTAGTGGATTAATAAAGAAGCCTCTGTATTACCGTATTATATTTTTGTTGTTTTTTAAAATATTTTAATAACTGTTTGAGTGTCATTGGTTTCCTCTGTCATACAATCTGTAACTTGGTCTTTTACCTGATGCATTTAAATACATTTTTCTGAGAAGGGGTCTGTAGACTTCACCAGACTCTCAAACGGGTCCCTGGCACAAAATGTTCAGGAAGCCCGAGGTTAGGGCAAGAGGTAGGACTGTCTGAGGTCACACAGTGGATTTCAGAGTCCAGAAGAATTTTGGATCTCACCAACTTAACGTTCTACCTCCTCCACCCACTGACTCATTTCCATGCCAACACAGAGAAACTCTGCCAGATGAATGGCAGTAAAACGTATGGAAGTATTCTCCTTCCTGTTTTTAAGGCACCTCACAAGCTCTTCGGACACATTTACATATCTTGTTTGATAAAAAGCCAAAGCTGAAGAGAAAAATATCACAACCAGTTAATTCCCTGCAAACACAAACAACTCTTCTATAGACTTCAGTCTGCCATGCAGTTAATGAAACCATCTAGAGTGCAAATGTTCATGCACACACCTATAAAGTCAGGTTAAAATGGGGCTAGCACAAGCAAAGCAATGAGCAAACAAATATACTTCATAGAACGCGTTTCTGTTCCAGAGCTTGCTTTCCCTCACTCTCTCTCCCTGGGAATGGAAACCCGGAACGCTGGTTGGATTGCACAGTAGTCTAAAGCAGGACCCCAAAATGACCTGAGATCAACTGGCTGTTCTGATGGGACAGGAGGTCCTTTTGCTTGTCGCCACTGGAACCGCTGTAGCCGTTACTGGATTTTGCTTTGGGATCCCCCAGGGGTGGCTGTTGTGTGCTGTAAAGAGTAAAGACAAGAGGGAGGAGGTGAAGGAGGAAGAAGAGGAAGAGAATGAAAACAAGGGGGAGGAGCAGCAGGAGGAGGAGGAGAAAGAGAACAAAAACAAAAACGAGGAGGAGGAGGAGAAGGTGAAGCAGGTGGAGAAGAAGGAGAACAAAAAGGGGAAGGAGGAAGAGCAGCAGGAGGAGGAAGAGATTACATTCAGCCACTACACACTGTGTTTCATGCTCTTAAGAGCCCATTCTGAAAACTCGTTCAAGACTACAGTATACTTCAAGGAAGTAATCAATACCAGAGTAATATGCCTAAAACCACAGTAACAGCATTTCCATAAAAAATATGCAATAGTACTGGAGATGCCACTTTTTTTTTTTTTATCGTACGGCATAGCAGTTCGGTGTTGATGCTGCTTTTCTTGCTGGGAAATCCTTGTGAGGTCCAGCAGCCAGATGTGTAGACTATTGAGCCGTGACAAGTCACGTTGCCCGGGGTGCACCACAAGGAGGCTAGTCTACATTGCACTGAGTTGGGCTGAGAGGGAGGGACTGGCCCAAGGTCACCCAGCCGGCCTTCATGCCTAAGGCGGGACTAGAACTCTCATACCATGCCTGATTGGCTCTTGGGCTGAGAGAGAGGGACGGGCCCAAGGCCACCCAGCCGGCCTTCATGCCTAAGGCGGGACTAGAACTCTCATACCACGCCTGATTGGCTCTTGGGCTGAGAGAGAGGGACGGGCCCAAGGCCACCCAGCCGGCCTTCATGCCTAAGGCGGGACTAGAACTCTCATACCACGCCTGATTGGCTCTTGGGCTGAGAGAGAGGGACGGGCCCAAGGCCACCCAGCCGGCTTTCATGCCTAAGGCGGGACTAGAACTCTCATACCACGCCTGATTGGCTCTTGGGCTGAGAGAGAGGGACGGGCCCAAGGCCACCCAGCGGCTTTTGAGTCTAAGGCGGGACTAGAACTTATGGTCTCCTGGTTTCTAGCCCAGCACCTTAACCACTAGACCAAACTGGCTCTGGAGATGCCACTGAAGTTTGGAAATACTGCTCTTGCAATCCTAGAATGCTCATCTCAAATGCCAGGTGAACATTACAGCCCCCAAATTCTTCCCTGACTTGGAACAAAAATTGGAACCAGAACAGATTTACCTCCTTTCCCCCTCCTAGCTATAAAGTAAAGATGCCCATGAGATGAGCTCAGCTCCTGGGGACTGCAACAATGCTGTTTTCCTGGCAGGGTTCCAGAAGTGGTTTTTCATCACCCTTCTCTGGAACCTTGTTTTGACTTGTCTTCCTTTTCTTCTCCACCTCTTTCTCTCTGGTTCCCGCATCCCTCTCTTCTCACCCTCATGCTACAGGCTTCCAAAGACAAGACTTCTCTCTTGCCAGGAGGTCTGAACTGTTGGCTGGCAAAGGACTTCTGAAGTTGGACTGACTTGGTCTGAGGGCCACCAACTGCTCAACCCAACTGTATGTATACTAGTGTGAGAAGGAACTTCACCCACCTTGAAGGGAAACTCTGATGCCCAAACTGATCTCTGGTGTAAAATGTTGATGTTGTCCTTTGAGGAACCTTCAAGATTGAAAGCCCAGGGAAGTCAGCACTGATTACATTTGCAATTTCTGTAGTATCTTCTACATTTCTCAACCTCAGCAACTTTAAGATGTGTGGACTTCAACTCCCAGAATTTCCCCAGCCAATTGATAAAACAGGCATCAAATTAAGCTTGCCCAGAAAAAGCCTTTGAGAGAGGGAAAAATAATGAATAAAAAAAATCCCATGGAGTCTGGGAGGCCCAACATGAAATTGTTTAAAGCAGGTTTATTGATTACAGCTGTCAGGGCCATTCAGGGTTATCATGGGGTAGAATCTTGCCATGGGACCACACTTTGAAAAATGTGATGGTCCCAGAAAATTTGTCATAGCTGGTAAGCATGGCCATCCTATAACATAACCTTGCTTTATATCTCCTCTTTCCTCCATAAATCCATGCAATGCCCCATTTCTTCCATTACCTTTGGTGGTTGCTCTTCAGTCTGACTCCAAAAAACATCATCCTGGCTGGGACTCAGGGGTGCGACAGCAACATCAGACAACGAATTGCTGTGATAGAGGTCCCGACTCGTTCGGAGGTTTTCGTTCTTTAAGCAAACGAAGCACAGGTAAGATTTCTGATGATTATGACTGTTATTCTATTTTTTCCCCAAAATGCAGTGCTTCAGAAACTCTATTTGGGGCACATTGTGGGTCATAAAGGAATAGCCACCAGATACAAACTACGCCATAAAGGAGGCTGTTTTGGTAAATCAAACTGGCAGCAGCCGGACACACAGCTGCTGGTGTGGCCAAGAGACTCACGTAGCAGGGAATTTGCTGGAAATATCACTAATGGCCCAGGTTTTAGGTTTGTCAGATAATATCACATAGAGGAAGTAGACCCAATCACATCCATGGCTTCACAACTACTCCGCACCATTAATTTCGCTCTGAGTGTTTATACTAGGTTGGGAAATTAAGTTTTTATACTACATGCTCATCAGTTTCATAACATAAGAATAGCCCTGTGGATCAGGCCAAGGCCCATCTTAGTTAGCTCTCAGGCCCCACACAGTTGAGCAAGATCAAGAATGATACAGATATCTCTAAGGCTAATCTTTGGTAAATATAGAGTCTTGGAAACTCCGAGGAAATTCCTGCTCTATTTCTAGTGAGTTCATTCAGTTTCTGTGAATTATTCAAATCGTTTCTCCCCAGCTTTCTTGCCACCTGGGCTAATGAGACAAGCTATCAAGTGATTCACTTGCTATCTCTTGATTTTTTTTTAATGTCTATTCTCTTCTCCATTCCTTTCCCAACCTTCCCCACAATCTCTCACACAGGCATTTTATTTCTCATAGCACTCAACCAACCAGATGTCTCTAGGATGCTCACAAGCAGGAGATAACTCTTTCCCACTATTGTTTCCCTGTTAGATATGAACCCGCTCAATATGTGTGGACATGTGTGAGAGAGAAACACAGCCATTAAACCCCTTTCTTTGGTTCTCACCCATTGTAATGGGCAGAAGGAACAACCCCGAGGAACAGGAGGAAGACCAACTACCAAGGCAATGGTCAGATAAAAGAAATTTGAGTCCAAGGCAGAACTGTAATTTGAGAAAGCGTCTCAGAGTTGACCCTCTCTAGTTCTCGTGAAGATAAAGGGAGGCAAGGAGAAGCATACTCAGACTTGCAAGATTCTGTTACAAGAGCCCTATCACACAAGTGGTATTAGCCTGCATGACTTTGGCTTCCTACTCTGGTCTAGGGCTGACAGTTAATGGTATTTGGAGACACGCTGCCCCTAACCTGGAAACTTGTCCACTCTCTTTAAAAACCATCTACATTAGGAGCCACCACCTCATATTGTCATAATGAATTCCACCAGTTAATTTGGATCTGAAAAACCTAAAAACCCAGCTTCATCCCCATTTCCCCATATGCGTACTGCAGACAGACTGAATCATAGAATCACGGAGCTGTGAATGTGAAAGGGACCACAAGCTTTATCTAGTCTTTCTGTACCATTCATGGAAGCTCAATTAAAGCTCAAAGAGGTGACAGATATGGCAGTCCTCATCCCAAGGTGCCAGGGCAGGAACAACTAGAAATAGTACTAGAGTAATGCCAACCAGAACCCAAGGACAGGGGTGGGCAGCCCATAGGAGATCCCTGGCTCCAAAACACAACCAAAATTCAGCAACAAGTCACTATTTTCCAACAGCCTGCAGTTTTTGTTTTAATGAAGGAAACTCTTACTAGGCTGAACACACCTATTTTGAGGGAAAACAGCCATCCAACCAATTCAGTACCAAAACTTTCAGCCATTTGCCCATTGGTGACAGCAGCACATCACTGCTACGGTCTCTGCGGCCTTCTCAGGCTGCTGTGAATCACCATCACAAGAAAGAAGAGGAAGCAGGAGTAATAGAAGAGATGGGAAAAAAGTTGTCCATCTGTCTTATGCCCAAGAAGAATACAAGTCTTGCTAGGCACCCCACTGTAGATTGATGTCTTCCCCCAACATTGCTTGCCAGAAATGCAGTGAACTTGATTCGCCGGGATTCTGCACATCATGTATCCTGGCAGAATTATGAGACAAAGGCCTGCAGCTAAACTGTTTCATTTGGCCTCTCCGTCAGATCTTGCCTGGTGAGAAGGATCCTGCGCTCTCCAAAGGGGTATTTTTTATTCACTAGCAGACATTTCTTTCCTCTGAGTCAGTACTGATTTAGGGTCATAACATACTTCTATCTCTTGCACTGCAAGCCTGCTCTTTCAAATGAAAAATGAAATAAAAGAAATAAGATCCCTTTATTTCATGTGGCTTTTCAGAGGATGCTGGTACATACTGGTATATTGTCATCAATCAATCAACCAATCAGAAATAAAAGCTGCTCTGGGTTTGTTTCCCCCCCTCTGTGAACATTTCACTTCAACGAAAATCCAAAGGATATTTTTTTTCTTTCTACAGCAGCATTAATATTCACACCCTGAAAGACAACCTTGAAAAAGACTGCACATCTCCAATAATTCAGAAACAATGGAAAAAAACCTTGAAACAATCCATAATGGTACTGGTTAGGGGACGCCCATGTGGTGCTTTTGGGTACCATGACATTCAGAGATATGACCATTGGTACCTCCCTGCTCCCTGCTCTAAGTAACATTTCAGTGTAGGTTTAATTTTAGAAAACGGAATGAAAACTTGGCACATCGTCAACTGCACGCTTAGGTCTAGGTTGAATTGTTTAAAAGTGAATTAAAATAATGACATCGAAAAAAATATGTACTTTCAATAGCTTAACTTTTTTCTTTTTCTTTGTTCCTTTCTTTTTAGAATTAAATGTAATTCTAAATTATATTATTAATGGCTTAATCGTTACTTTTTTAAATGTTCTTTTTTTCCCTGTTTTTCCCCTCTCTGTTTATTATACAGTTTTTCTTTTGCTTTTCCTTTACCATATTGTTTATTGTATCAAAGATTTGGATTGTTTCTTGGAAGTATTTTTTTTAAGGGATAGGTTTAAACCAAGATCAGGACACATACCACTGAAACACAAAATAGTTTACTGACAGCACTGGAGGTGAAGAGAGGCAGGGTTACATTTCATCTTTATACACTTATGCCAAGAGCAGCCATTGACCCAAAGAAGTTTGCCTGTTTCTGCCACTCCCATTTCATTTGGGTACATGTTGCTGGCTTCAAAACTTACTTTTGAAAACTTAGGGCCAGCTACAATCCTATTCATATGTGGTTGCATCTTATTCAGAGGAGGAACACTTTTAATATCTATAAACCAGCGTTTCTCAACATTGGCAACTTTAAGATGGGTGGACTTCAACTCCCAGAATTCCCCAGCCAGCAAGGCTGGCTGGGGAACTCTGGGAGTTGAAGTCCACCCGCCTTCAGGTTGCCATGGTTAAGAAACACTGCTATAGACATTTCAATATCTATAAGGAAGCCATGGTGGGTATGATTTGAGTCAAGGAGAGAAGAAGGAACAAGATATTTTTCAGCCCTCTCTTTTGTATTATTTCTCTTCTGAAACAAACAAACAAACCTTATTTGGCTGCATTGGCCTGTTGGAGAAAAGCTATGCATGCCACAATTTTGGCTATGGAGGAGTCTGTGCATCTCAACACCAAATGGCTTATTTCTGGAACCCATGGACTTCTAAAGATGCTTATGGCTAGAAAAACAATGGGTGGAGGGTGAAACGTAACCCCCCACTTTTCACAATGCTAAGGCAGCTTTTTCCAACCTGGGCATCCTCTAGATACGTGGACATCAATTTCAGGGCCTCCCAGCTGGCATGGCCCTTGGTGAACACTCTTGGGAGTTGATGTCTATATCTACAGTAGAAGATGCCAAGGTAGCAGAATGTTGGGCTATTCCCATCGCCTCTTGTTTCTGCCTCTTCCTTTTTTCCATCCTGCAGGAGATCTGGCTATTTTATCCAAGGGATTGGCAAAGATTTTAGCTTTTTGGGTGTGGGGGGGGGACAGGTTTTTTTAGCAGGTGCAGCACCTAATAACATGATGTGTAGAAAGCCTTGTGTGCTCCCTTTTTGTCCCATATGATTGCAGCTGATGACAGTATTCGTTTAATCTGGGCTGGTTCGTAAAGTCAAGCTGTTCTCCAGTGCAATATAAAAAGGCAGGCTGGAGCCAACCTGTCATCAAAACGCTGTGGCCTGCCTGTCATTTTCTTGGGAGCCTGATTCAGCAAAAGGCTTAAAACACATTCCAGATGGGAGGCCATTGTTTCCAAAGGAATAGAACAAATAAGGTATTTTGCGCTTGAAAAGCAGCCTCGCCAAAAACTACCTTGATCAACGTAAGGAGCAAGCCGAGCTGCTTCTGGAACATCCTGCAAAAAGCCCATTTTGCAGATGACAAAGCCCAAATCTGACATAGCTCCATTTGCAGATGGTGAAATGAGACCACAGTTTGGGCAATTCGGGGACGGTGAAAGCAAAACTGGCACTGGACTGTTGCAACGATAAACGTTCCATTCTTTCCCCTGGTATCCAGGAATGTATCATCAGTGCGAAATGGTTGCAGGGAGACAGAATGGTGCTTCCATTCATGATTGGTAATATTAATAATCGTAATTATATAAAAATATTTTAAAGCACTCATCACGAATGCATAGCCAGGCATATATTAGCCACAAACTAACATAAGATACATTAAAGTGCAATAAAAACATCGTTTGAAGGAAGCATATAAGGCAGACATAACGAGCAGCCATAAATAAATACAACAGCACCATTGTGAATGCAAAGATGCCAAAATGTGTAAAAAAATGTGCTCAACACGTGCTGAAATGCAACAAGATGTGAACCAGCCTCCCCAAAGAACTGTCCTGCTTCCATTTTCAGAGAAGTGGGATGGGGTGGGGTGGGGGGTTGCCTAGCAGCCAGAAAATTTAAGTGGATCTGGGCAAATCTTGTATTTCAAAATAAGGCAGAATAAAGAAGAGTTGTGACATAGCTGAGGTCACACTGTCCATCCCAAATTGCTCACCAGTGGAGGGAAAGAATCAAGGCAGAAGGCAGAACAGTTGGAGAAATGCATGGATACAGCTCCCAAATTTCTTCCTTCTACCTTTGCAAGGAAATAATAATAATAATAATAATAATAAAAAAAGAGGATGTCATATTGTATCACATCATCTATTTCTCTATCTCCATGCCACTGGCAGTTGCTGTAAAATGGAGAAGGGTGGAGGGGAACAAACAAGGCCGGAAAGCTGAAACACTGAGACTAATGCTACGCTGCAAATGCTCTTTGAGCTAAAATCAGCCATCTTCCTGGGAGACAGGAGATGCCAAAACGACAGTCAGGATTGGCAATGGCATCTCCAAGAAATGGCGTCTTGCTGATAAGGCTTGTGACCTTGAACTGGGCTTGCAGATTTAAGGAGCAGCCAAGATTTCTCTGCCTGGGCCAGGTGTGGAACACGTCGCTTCTACCTGCCTTCAACAAGGGCCAAAGCTGCCACAAAGGGCTCTCCTGCGTGCTCCATGAAGTACAGCATGCATGCATGAAGTAGCACAAATCATGCACCACCGAAGGTTTCCAGGGGAAACACAACCACCCGTCCAAGGGCTTTTGGGATACTTGCACACGTAACAGCCCCAAATCAATCCATAAAAACAGGTATTCACATCACTGCAAATAACCACCTAAGCAGGCCTTATGTTGCACAGAAGCATCTTTCTCGTTTGGGAGGAACAGCAATATGGTACTGATAAGCCTTGGGATGTCTCAGTCAAAGCCAGCCTGTTGCTGCTGTACTTGGACTGGTCTGTCCATTGGGAGAGGGTGGGAAAAAAGGAGTAGATGTGAACCTGGAGGTGGGATGAGGAAGACAAGTGCTTAATTGATCTGACAATTACCAAAGCAGGTGGAAATAACAGGAGGACATAATCTTGACTTGAGAAAGGAAGCAAATGGTTGATGTTGCTTCTCAGGAGCCCAAAAAGGTTGGATTAAAAAAATGGATTGCCCTATTAGAATAGAGCTGTCTTCAGCTGTTGAGGAAGGAAGGGCAGCAAATGAAATTCTCTTCATCCCCCTCCTCCAATTGTAGTAAATAATAATACACTATAAATTGGCAGAGGAATTAAAACAGATCAGAGTCTAGAAGTATTTGGTTTTAAGGGTAGACCTATCCTAAAAGAGAGCTTGAAAAAAAATCCTGGGCATACTGTAAACATTGGAGGAAATGTTCTACCCTTAGTTTCAACATGCTCCATTAGCTATTTATTTGATTTCTATACTGCCTTTTGACGAGCTCTATGCTGCATACATGGTGATCCTATTCTCCTATTCTTCCCTACAACAGCAACCCCCGAGGTAGGTTGAGCTGAAAGAGAATGAACTTCCATGGCTAGGGGAAGACTTGAACATGGATCTCCCCACTACTAGTTCAGCACATTGCCATACTTGGGCGTGCACCATACAAGCTACCTGCACCCAATTATCCATTCTTCCCCCTAACAGGCATCAAGACAGGATGCTCCCTGGAAATGTTCAGTCATCAATGGGGATGGAGCCCCACATCACAGCCATCCACCATCTCCAACTGAACTCCAGAACTTGTGTTTAGGTGTCACCCCCAGCAGTGATCTCCAAGGACAGAGGAACTTTCCAACCCAATAATTCGTTGGCTTTGGATGCAAAGTTTAAGTTATCATTTGCTTCAAACTGTGCTTTCAGATTTAGGTTTGGTGCCCCCAAACTATGATTTCTTGGATCGTGTTGGTTTGGACAACATTACAATGATGCATTGTTTGGCTTAGTGCCTGTCAACCCTTCAAGGAAGGCCAGACCAGGAAACCTATGCCACAAGTTTCCCTGGAATTATATTTTACTGATACAGGTAGTCCTTGTTTAACGACCACTCATTCAGCAATGACGGCACTGAACAAGGAGACTTACGACCATCCTTGTAGCTGTGTCTGCCGCAGCGTCCCCAAGGTCACAATTCAGGTGCTTGGCAACTGGTTTGCCATCACAATGGCTACAGCGTCCTGCGGTCACATGATTGCCATTTGCAATCTTCCCAGCCAGCTTCTGACAAGCAAAGTCAATGGGGAAGCTGGCAAGAGGTCACAGATGGCAATCACATGACACTGTGCCTAACGACTGCATGGGATTCGCTTAATGACAGCAACTGGGACTGCCAGAACTGCTGTCATAAGTCAGGGCGGTCATGTGATGTCATGCTTTATGACTGCATCATGTAGTGATGGGTTTCCCAGTCCCAATTACCATTGTTAAGCGAGGATTCCCTGCAGAGGCTAGAGTTATGGAATCTTGGAAGCCTGACTGTGTTTTCTCTTCCCTCCCTCCTATATTCCAAGGAGTTACGGCAGAGCCAGTCTGAATTTCTTCCTGATGTCTCTTCTTCCTTCACTTCCTGGGCTTAAAACACATTTTCACAACTGTTCCTGCACAGTTTCTCCAAAGTCATGTGGCTCTCAACTGTTGCACAGACCTTTCTGATCGAAGGGACGGTGAGAATGACCAAGCTATCTCCCCTGCCAGGTAAGAATTGTGAAAGTTTCCAACCTGGACCACCACCGCTCGTTGTAAAGCTGGTGTACACGGACTGGAACTACTGCCGGAGCCCAGCCTTCCATGCGGGGTGGCCTCCCGCCCGAGGCCAGCTGCCCAGCTGACGTCAGGCTGGACATCATCCCTTTTCTTATGCTTCTTCTCTGCCTGCAAAGAAACCAACAAGAAGACTGAGTATCGTTATTCCAGGAAGCAGGGAAATCCATCCCCATTTATCTTGTTCCGTTCACGCTGAGATCAGATACAGCTATCGTCATGCATTTCTTGCCAGCCTTTTGCTCTTTCGTTTAAAAAAAAAATCTTAAATCAACAAAATTGAATCTCTTCCGTTCAACAGCAAGAGATACATAACTAAAAAGGTTACTTCTTGTGCCTTTATATTGGAGGGTCTATGCTATTTTGCTTCCCTGTGGACAAGACGGATCGTTTTAATACCCAGCCCCTTTTGGTGTTTCAGATTTTGGCTTTGGCCGTAACCCGTGACCCAAACCAATCTGTACATGATGTTCGTGAAAGTCCTGTTCTTTGGGGCTTTTATTCAAATAGCTAGCTCAGCCCTGCTTTTTCGGCTTATGGCAAAACAAGTTTATTTACAGTTTTTATTGATAGCACAGTCATATCTTTTGCAGCATGACTTAAGCTGAAAGAGAAATGCCTCTGCAGGCTTCAGTCTCTTAGTGACAAGCACTTTGAGTAAATTTTTCTAATTAATCTGCCATGGATGCTCAGGAAAAAAAAAGACCTCTTAAAAATGCAGAATCCCACTTATTGGATATGCACATATACTCTCTGTGTGTGTGCGTGCATACATACATACATACATACATGACAGATTAGAGCAGGGTTTCTCAATCTTGGCAACTTTAAGATGTGTAGACTTCAACTCCCAGTTGCCAAGTTTGAGAAACCTTGGATTAGAGTCTCACTCGAGGCACAAATGACCAGGCTCAAATTATCCTACTTCAGACACATTACGTGAAAACCCAGGTTCTAATGCTGGGAAAGGTGGAAGGAAAGAGAAGAGGATGACCAGCAGCAAAGAGGATGGACTCAGTTGCAGTGGTGATGGGGGTACTGTTGGAAGAACTGAAGGACCAGATCGTCATGAAGAAAATCCATCTATGAGATTGCTAAGTCAACACCAACTTGATGGCACATAGTCAATTGATCAATCACCAGGAGACAATAGCCTCTTTAAGAAGTAATTGTGCATTTCATTTAGCGAAATGGGACTACGATTAAATATAAAGACCAGACTAATGACTAGCAGTACAGCAACCAGTCTTAGAACTGACAATGAAGATATCAAAGTGGTTGAGAGTCCTACTTTTTAGGATCAACCATCAACAGTAAAGGAACAAGCAGTCAAGAAAGGCATCACAGACTGGAACTTGGTAGAGCAGCCATGAGGCCTTGGAAAAGATATTCAGTTGTGTCTATACCTACAGAGATCAGAATCATGCAGACAATGGTTTTCCTGCAACGCGCCACGGATGACAAAATTGGACTTTGAAGAAGCGGGATAGAAAGAGTATTGATGCCTTTGAACTTTGATGTTGGAGAAGACTCCTAAGAATACCATGGACTGCCAAGAAAACAAACCAATGGATCATTGAACAAATCAATCCAGAGTGCGCGAGGGACAAATGACCAGACTCAAATTATATGTTGGACACACTATGCAAAGATCCAGCTTGCTTGAGAAATCCATAACACTGGGAAGAACAGGGGGAAAGAGAATAGGAGGACCAGCATCAAGGAGGATGCTCTCAATTACAACAGCAAGCAATGCACATTGGAGAAACCTAAAAGGCCCTGTTGAAGGCAGCTCATCCTGGAGAAAGTCTATCTGTATGGCTGCTAGGAGTCAGTACCAACTTGGCAGCATTCACTCACTCACTCACTCAATCTAGGGAAATGGTTGGAATCAGGGCTGTTATCCCTGTGAATCACCTTGTGGCCTGTATATCTTGCTGAGTTACAACAACCCAGCCAGCACAGCTAAGTACACCAATCGGAGAGAATATCTGTAGCTCAGGGTTAACCTTGGTGCTCTCTGAGCTTGGTTGTTTTCTTGCAGAAGTTTCACTGCCCGACTAGGCAACATCTTCAGCGCTAGAAGGAAATGGGGTTTGCTCTCTGTTTATATACAGTAGCTTGCCCTGACAGTGTTGGTGGGGGTGTTGTTCTCTCCTGGGTAGTTCCTTGTTTAGGCTGTTGTTTGCTGCTTGATTGTTTGACTGAGTTGGTGGTCCCTTGATTAGGGTATTGTATACTGCTTGATTGTTCGTCTGGGGTTAATCCCGGTGTTAATCTTTGCTTAGTATAAAAGTAGCAGCAGATTGTAGCTTAACAGCAGCTGCTTGGGGAGTGGCGGTACAAACCCTTCCTTGTACGAGGCCAACGTAATGAAAGAAACCGGGCATTCTAGTGGATCACAGCATTAGGAACTCGAGGCAGAACGGTCACTTTCCAAAGAAACTGTCAGACCCAGTTTGTTTCCTGTGACTGCCACACACTTCCAAGAGACTCAGTGCCTACAGCTGCTAATGTCAGAAATCCACAGTAGTACATCTGGATTAAAAATTTAACAGGAATGGCCTGGACTATATTTTATAATGCATTTTATTCCCCCTACAAAGAGGTCATTTATGGAACACAAGCCAGAGATGCAAATGAATATTGGAACTGACATTTTGCAATGTGTTTCCCTCCTTCAGGCACCAGAGTTCTTGTTCTGCTTTTTGAAAAAGGAGAAAGCCGAAGTGATAAAAGGGAACTTTGTGGCCCATCCTCTAAAACCTAGGAAGAGCAATACTCCCCAACCGCACTTTTCTTAAATCCTTTACATTCAACCTCATAGGCTCTGGCACTGGTGAGATGGACAGGAACAGAGCAGAACAGGTAGAAAGGGAGTGAAGGATAGAGAGACCTAACATGGAATGTATCAGCTGAATTCCAAGGCTCACATAAGACATCTGAAGCTTATTGACTCAGCCTCCATAAGCATCAAAAGCAGTTATTAAAGAATAGATTTTCATGTAACAGAAGGGGGAAATGGTTAAACACCAGGGACAGACCATCATGGAATGTTCTGACCTCACAACAGGCTGTTCAGAGGTCAGAACATTCTTGGACCACTATAAACAGTTCCTTATTCTGTTAAGGAACATTTTGCTCTCTTCTATTGCCACGAAACCTTCACAGACATGTCCATGAAATAATCAGGAGTCAAGCCGAACGCAAAGGAGATGTTACTATTGCTGCTGTTAAATACACAATTGGAGAATAATCCCATTAGCTATGCTTAATTTCAGTTACACGGAGTGGGATTCGAATCAGGTTTCATGGCCCCACCCACAACTTTGGGGAATGAGGTCCTCAGCCAAGGAGAAAGTTGCATGTGGAGTCCTTGGTGCTGAGCTTGGCTGTTTGCCTGCAGACGTTTCATTACCCGACTAAGCAACATCTTCAGCGCTGGTGATGTGAGGTTTGCTCCCTGTTTATATCCAGTAGCTCACCCTGGTAGTGTTGGTGGGGTGTAGTTCCTCCTTGGTAGTTCCTTGATTAGAGTATTGTCGTCTGCTTGATTGTTTGTCTGGTGTTACTCCCTGCTTACCTGGGTGTTGGTTGCTGACGAGGACGTGTTCTGGTCTTTCTGTTTCCTTCTTAGCTTTTCTATTGTCTCTTTTGAAACCCCACCCTCACCAGCACTGATGATGTTGCCTAGTTGGGTAATGCAACATCTGCAAGCCAACCACCAAGCTCAGAGAGCACCAAGGACTCCACAGTTCAACCCTGAGCCACGTTTATTCTCTTCTACTGAAAGTTGCATGTTCCTATCCCAAGTTAAGCCCCCTAGGAAATTCATTTTTCAGCCATGATGTTAAGCCCAAGAGCAACCTCACCCTTCTCTATCACAGGGCTGCCCGAAAATAACATTCATTTCAGTCACTAGTGCTGTCCCTCTGTTATCACCTATTTCTATTTTACTTTCATCCAAGTGAACACTCATGCTCACTAGCACTAGCAGGAGCTGAATCCACATGCCACCACTGAGAGTTTACTGAAAATATTTAAATCGACTCTCCTCACTTTAAATGCAGTGAGATAATTGATATCAAGGGTAATTAAGAGTTAGCTCTCAAAAACCAGTAGACCTCTGCCTGGAGATCATAGGGACCAACACGACTGAATGCACACAGGAGGTCAACTGGGGAGACAAGCAGCACATTAGGGAGCAGCTAAGGCAAGAACCCTTCTTCCTAAAATGCTACTTTTCTACATGCCAGTGTTTCATGGATTCTTGTACGGGGATTGTTCTGTCATCTCAGCTCACATCTACAACTGGAAAGGGGCACGTAAGGACACAGAAAATCCCTGAGCCTCTTCTGTAAGAGAACTTAAGAGGGAGAAAATCCCGTAACTGCATACAGGTTTCCACTTTTTTGAGAACCAAGCTAAATCTAAGGTGCCATTCCACCCCGCTCCCTCCAAAATCTGCTGTGCATCCCCAGAAGACCGTTATCATTCGGTCCTTCTTGCAACTTCTAGAGCTGGCCATGTGATGTTGAAAAACTGTCTCCGGAGGCGGTGTACTCATCTATGAATGAGTCTTTTCTTATCATTCTCTCTCCTTTCTAAAGCACTCTTAGAAAAAATAAATGAAACCCTCAATTAGATTTCTATTCTGCCCAAACAACAATCCATTTATTTGCAAGCTGGAGATGGAAACAAATGGTTTCAAGCCATGTGAGATCTTACAAGAACATGTTGCTAACAACCAAACTCAGGGAGCACCAAGGACTCCACTTGCTGCTTCTTTTTCCTTCGAAGCCTTGTTTTTTCTTAAAAACCCCCCCCCAATGCTTTTATACAGCAACTAGCCAAATCCAATAGAGACAAGGGTTTGCTGTTAGCAGGTTGGACTTTACCTCTTTGCTCACACAGTTTGATGGAAGGCCTTCTGAAAGATTAAGGATCTTAGGAAGCTCCTTATTTCTCTGCTTGTGATCATGCTGGAGAGAAAGGAGTTGTGTTTGATCTTTGGGAAGCGTCCGATGGAACTTCTTTCCATGAGCCACTTCTTCTGCTTTTCTCTAGAATGGGAAAGAAACAAGAACGACACTGTAATCCAGAGAAGATCCCCTGAAAGATTGGCAAAGTTGGCTTAGGTCAACCATGCCTTTCATTTGAGAATCAGCAACTGCAGACCCCATTTCAGATTTCTGGAATCATAGAAGGGCAGCCTGAGAAGTGGGAACGGACCTTGGGAACAGATATCCCCAGCCTTTTTCAGCAACATTGTTCCATGTGCAGAGCAACAAATGGTTGGAGCATGAAATCCTCTTAAGTATTCCAAGCAGCCCGATAACTGCGTTCCCCCTTCCTATCTTCCACATAGAATCTTCAAAAGACTTTAGCTTTTGGAAGAACGGTTCAGACCACATCAAGTTAGGAAAAGTCTCTCTGCTTATTTTTTTTTTCCTTATTTCAGTTCTTTTGCTCCTAAGGATATTTTAACTGCTTTCTGCAATCCTTGCGATGGCTCTTCTTCCCCATTTTATGCACACTTCCCTTTTCTCGTGGTAGAGAAAAGCGTGCAGAGAAATTCTTTCCATCAAGCGCATAATGATATGCACAATGAATGCTACATGTGAGAATCCAACTCAGAGAAACCTGATCCCCCTCCCCAGCCCCCCCCCAAAGATAAAAGATAATCACTAGATTCATGCATTTCTGGCCAATGCTCTCTGTTTCACACATTACATCACCGCTGAGTTCACACTAATTGCATTAAGCTATTGTTATTAGTAGGGCTGTTTGTGTCTTTGAAAATGATTCAGAAGAGGTGATTCAAAACATGCGGGGAAGAGTACAGCATCTCTTCAAAGCAACCTGGCCTTTCCCTTTTTTTCTTCAGACCTTCATGTGAGCTGGAAACGGACACAGCTGCTTTAATGCAACTCGTTCAATGGCTTGGAAGTGCCTCTGTGTCTGCACTTCTGCACACTCTGAAGCACCTCCTTCAAATCACGTTCAGAGCATGTGCAGTCCTAACGATCAGTTGTGCAAAGCAGAGCACTACCGTGTGAAAAAAAAAAAGACCCTGCACAATCCATGGAACCAGGCCATGCGTAGCAAAAGTGAAGGTCTCTTTCCCTCCCCAAAGAAAATGCATAACTGTATAGCCAGCCTATGGCTGCAAAACATCAAAAATGTCTCTTCTGTCAAAGTACATCCGCACCTGTTGTGTTTCTGGTTTTTGGACTCCCTCCCCTTTGCACCATGCCTCCTCCTGATTTTGTCTGCTGCCTTTATCCTTCTCAGCGTTGCCTTGTGCCACCTTGATCTCCGGGTATCTCTTTTCAAGGTCCAGATGCTTCCAAAGCTCTTCCTTTTTCTGATGCTGAACACATGCCAGGAAATAACATTGGTTTCATTTCATCTTCATTCAGAGGCTCCTCATAAAAGGAGTAATTATTCATGTCATGGGTAGCATTGTGCAACATAGTTCAGACTCTGTGGGATTCCAGGCTCGGTAGAAACTGTTCAACTCCCAAAGAACAAACTGACGTTCTTTTCCCCTTATTATTGCATTTGGCTATTGCTCAACCGACAAATAAATTGATACGAAATTGCCCTCCGCGAGCTCCCAAATGAAGAAAAACACGTCCTCGTCCACTTTATCCACACCAAGCATAATTTTAAATGCCTCTATTATGCTCTTTGTACATCTCCTTTTCCCCAAGGTAAATACCCCCCAAATTATACGTTTCCAGGTAGCATAACCACATCATCACTTTGATCATCCTAGCTACCCATTTCTGTTCCTTCTTGGGCTCACAAATATCCTTTCTGTAAGGCAGTGAGAAGAACTGAACACAATATCCCAAGTATCTGAAGACATTAGACTATTAATCAAGTTGTCCCTTGCACTCTAACTGTGAATGTTAGTTTTCACATGGTTGAAAGTAAACAACTAGATCTGGCTGTTTCTAAAACAAAGAACAGATGGAAACTATCTCTTGCTCAAAAGGGAATCACTTCCAGTTCTTTATATTTGGGGGGTGGGGGGCAGAGAGAGAAAAGATGGAAGAATTTTGAGTATTGTTGATTTTAAATAGAACTGGCATTTTGATACTCAGCTGTTGCTGGAATTCTTTTGTAATAGCGTACCTTTTCTGCAATAGATTATTCATTTAAAGTTCCTTGATTGTTTAAATAATAAATAATAAAGATCCTCGATTCTTGTGTGCCTGTTCAGCTGGATGAAGTCCCGTTTCCTAACCAGTTACCTGTCAGCGTGCCTTGATGGCACTGACCCACAACACTGAAACTTCCCTAACTGTGCCAGTCAGACAAAGGCAATGGGCACAGTAAAAATCTGCAAAACTCTTGTATCCTACCAAGGGTCATTCCCTGCTTTTTAATTTTTTTAAACATTCTTTAAAACAAATAATTAAAGGCCAAGCTTTTTTTTTTGTGCCTTCAAGTCAGTGTTGACTCCCAGCTAGTCCCTGCAGTTTTCTTAGCAAGGTTTTTCAGAAGTGGTTTGCCATTGCCTCCTTCCTAGGGCTGAGAGAGAGTGACTGGCCCAGGGTCACACAGCTGGCTTCGTGCCCAAGGCAGGACTAGAACTCCCAGTCTCCCGGTTTCCAGTCTGGTGCCTTAACCACTACACCAAACTGGCTCTCTTAAAGGCCAAGCTGGCAGCTGCAAATTAAAACACTGGCCTCAAGCAACTTCTCCCCTCACCCTAAGATTGCCTCTTGGCCCCACAGAAGGACCCACAGGCATTCTTAGAAAATAAAGCTGATGGATGGTTGCAGAGCAACTGTTGGCTTGAAAGTGCAATTTCCTGCCTACCAAAAAAGGACCATGATAAGCCAGTGGTAGAGAACATTTGGGGTGGGGGGGGAGGTTTAGAAAAGATGGTAAGGGGCAACTTTGCAGATCAACAAGCATCGGAGGATTGGTCACCCCTACAGAGCAGCCATTTGTGAAGAAGGCAGTGGTTTTGCGAGAGCACCCCAGCTTGCTCTCCCAAGTCCCAACTGCAAAGAATCCACACGGCAGAAGTAGGCAAGCACAGCTCCCTCTTCCATTTGATTTAAGGAAGAAAACCAACAAGCAAGGCGGCATGGTGATGCCAGCTGAATATGAGTGAACCAAACCATAACACGCCCCCAAATCAAATCCAGTTCCTACATCTTCCAACTTCTTCCTCTGCAGCTTTTGTTCCACCATGCGCTTCTGCCTCTCTTCCGAAAGCTGCCTTTTGTAGTTTTCCTGGTGTTGCTGTTGCTGTTGCTGATGTTGCGGCGGCTGCAGGCGGGGAGGATCTGCACGGCCTTTGTTCTCCTGCTGGAGTCTGAGGAACTCGCGGCGCAGGGTCGATTCGCCAGGGAGGTTCACAATGGAGCTTGATTTAGAAACACAAACACACGGACGCAAAATGAGAGAGAGAAAGAGGGGGAGAAAAAAATCTGTTTGACTAACTCTAGGATTAAGATAGCCCAGCCAACCCAAAACAGGCCATGGAGAAATGTCTGCCCATCCAAAATTGCATGCCAGATAATCTCTGCAGAATCTCTCTGGTTCGGCTCCCCAGACCGGCCTCTGCTTCAGCAACTTTTTAGAATCCCAGCTAAAGCTGATTATCTGTTCACTAGAGACCTCTCTTCACCGCTGCCTTCCCAAAACCAATTTTAGCATCTGTTCACACTTTATATTCAACAGCAAACACTGGAAAAGGAACAAAAGAGGATTCAGCTATATTTTTGAATTTGTATGGAAACCCATCTGCTGAGGTTCTGGGTGGTTTGCAGGGTGGGGGGCTGGGTGAGGGAGGACACAAACGTCCTAGAAAAATGCAGCATAGTTAAGCTGAATTTCCTAAAAACCTCAGTGGCTGGAGTAGAAGCTCTGCACAGTTTTTATTTTTTTTTGAAAAAGATTAACAACACTTGGAATTCATGGTTCCTTACTAGCCAACTGGTCCCCTCCCTCCACACCCAGCCCCCACCTCAATAATATTTAATTTCCCACCTTTTCTTGCAGAACGAATTTGCAGCTAGGGCTGTCCGATCTACCTGGACTTTAACTTTTTGCTGCCATCTAAGCATCTGGGATTTTTGCAGACCAGATCTGGTAGCCCTACAGAGATCTGTCACCTTGCTCAAGATAAACTGACATGAATTTCAACGCTGGCAACCAGAAAGCTTCTTCTAATAAATGTGAAGGTAACAGGCTAACTTAGAAGGCACATGCCATGTGGCATATACAGAGCTCTCTACTCCAGAACTCTTACTGTTGATCTCCAATTCTTCGCTCTACCCAATGATAGGGTGGGGCTGTCTTCTCACAATCCTGAATTTTTCCATTGCCCCTGGGGTAGGCACAGGGGAGCTCTATTTAGCTGCTTCTCTATTGATCACTGTTTAACAGTTGGCCACAGACTATGTCTGCCCTGGCAAAGTCAAAAGAAGTCCAAAGCGCTCTTTTCGTCTACAACAGCAGATGTTTTGGCATCTAAAAAGGAGGGTAACATGTGGCCTTCCAGATGTTGCTGCACTATGCTCCCAGCCTCCTTGAATGATGGCTGTGCAGGCTGGGACTGCTGGAAGTTGGAAGGCCTCCAACCTCTGACTGATTATGTGCCATCACGTCATGTTGACTCTTAGTGACCACAAAGATTGTTTCCGTGACCAACATCTGAAAGGCCCAATTAAACCACCTCTGAGTTCTGAAGACAAGAAAAATATTAAGACCACCGACCCCTGCCTTTCACTGCCAGGATACTGGGACTGCTGCTTTTGGGAGCTGGTCATGTTATTATGGTTCTTAGAATTACAGAGTTGAAAGTTCTTTTCTTCCTGGGGGCACCCAAGGTAAAGGCTTCTTATGGGCAAGATTGTAATAGACTGAACAAGCCATACAATCTCAGTGCTGGGTGGGATATATTTGTGTGCATAAGTGTCTGTGTTTGTGTGTCTGTGTGTGTGTAAGAGAGAGGACTTGTCTTAGTCAAGACAACCTTTAGGGCAGGCCCCTCCTTCAATGGGCCCTATCCTCCTCATAGCTGATAGCTATGAGCTAGCCATGAAGAAGACAATTCCCTCCTGCCAGCAGTCCTTAATTCCCCACCTCTTCTAGACCAACTGCTGGAGCAAAGATCTGGGGAACAGGTTCTTGATAATGGGCTCCCTAACCCCCAGAAGAGCCTCAGTTAGTTCCAAACATGGGGACCACAACACTATCTTCTCTCTGTCCCAAGCCAGTACTGATTGAATGCCTAGTCCAGCATGGGAAGGAATAACATAATGGACATCAACCATGCCACTCTATCCTGCTTGGAAGGAGGAAAGGGAGAAAAGGGATCCAAGGTGGCTCTATCAATTTATCATCTGAGGTTGGGAGACTTTGGTCCCTTAGGAGACCATCCTGGAACTGTTCCAATTTGATCTGCAAATGCAGAATGATACCTTGGTTCTCCTTCATCTTCATTCAACTCGTCCCCTTCCTCCTCACTTCCACTGTACTCATACTCTGTTTCGTCTGAAAAGAGAGTGATGGGAAGCAAAGTCATACAAAGAAGCATTATTATTCCAGGCACCGTATAGAAAATCTATTACGTATGTTACAGATAGTCCTCGACTTATGACCACAGTAGGGATAGAAACAACTAAGGGATTCTTTTAAAAACCTTACTTTTGCCTAATTTTTTACATAGCAGTTAAAAATGTTACCCATTTTTGTCTGATCTAGAAATCAGATCTCAAATGCTGGTTCATTTCTGTGTCCCTTAAACTGGCCTAAAACATTATATACATTTAAGTACTTTTCTTCCCAAGAGTATAGAATCAAATATTGGATTGTGGACTGTGAAAGTCTGTGGGATTCTAATACACTTGAAACTACCATTAAAGCAAAATGTCTCTGCGAGATGCAGAGGAAAGATGACCTATGCCAATCATTCACTTGCACTGAATTCCACGTAATTCCTGGTCACCTATGGTGAGTAGAATAGTGCTTATGTTTCTTTATCACTGAAATCCTGCATCATAACTTCAGCAAGAAATTGGAATTATTCTTAGCCATCTGTGTTATCCTTGAGAAATTATTTGTCAGGCAGTGACTGTACTAGATGGAAATGTTATCCCTCAGCACCTTTGTACTAAGGGTCTATCACATATTGTTTATGGAGATACCAGCTTTTGCAGATCTACACCTAAAGCCAACAAATGTGTTTGCAAGCATATCTGTCACACAGATATGCTAAATAGGTTACACTGTTAGACTGAACACAGAGATATACAAAATGGGTTAACACATATAGATTAACCCAGGGTTTCTCAACCAGGGTTCCGTGGCACCCTAGGGTTCCACGAGAAGTCACCAGGAGTTCCCTGGGAGATCACGATTTATTTAAAAAATGATTTCAAATTCAGGAAACTTCACATTAAAGAGGTAAGTTCCATTTTTTATTTTTAGTTCAAGAACACTGTTAATGCATAGATACAGGCCTACCCATGAAAGGAATATAATAATTTTGTAACTTCTGGCCTCCGTTTGAGCCTGAATGTACAGGGGTTCCCTGAGGCCTGGAAAATATTTCAAGGGCTCCTCCAGGGTCAGAAGGTTGAGAAAGGCTGGATTAACCATTTACAGCAGAGGTTCCACAAGGAGAGGTCAAAAAATCAAGAAAGCAGTTCAACTGAGACCATATGTTCAAAATCTCACCCCTTTTTTATGTGCATCACAAACAGGTAACAAAGAGGTGAGGGTTTGATCATGGTTAACTTCTTTGACCCTTCCCCTGCAGATACTCCCAGTCTATGATGTGCCTTCATTTGTCATTACTTGATGTACATGCCAATTTTCAGTCTTTGTTCTTCCATGCAAACAACTGTTCAAAGTCAATACTAGCAATAATATGGAAATCACCTTTTTCTCCCTTTTTCTTCCTGGTCCTGTCTAGATGGTCTTTCAGCAAGATGCGCACTTGCCGTTCATTTTGCATGTCTCTTATGAAGGAATGTTTGAGCAAGGTCTCTGTCACAGGGCGATGCATGTAATTTTTGACCAAGCAACTGTCAACAAAGTTGAGAAATTTTTTTGACCTAAAAAACAGAAGAAAACAGAGAAAAATGACCCCAACAACCTAACTTTATTGAGAACCTCTCTTGTCTTTTCTTCTAAGATGCCCGCAAAATAGTTGGGTTCCCATGTCACACTAAGCCAAGGTTTTGCTTTTATTGTGTCTTGTTAAACTAGCTAGAATCAGGCTTATGGAAGAGCAAACTAACCATGGTTTGCTTACTTTGATTTTCTTCCTTTTGGGTGGGAGGTATTTCTAGTCTTGTAGTTCTAGAGACTGGCCAGAGACTTGGGCAGAACACAAAAACACAATATAAACAAGCCAGGATGCAACAAATGATGCCCCTGTTGCAATCAGTAAGCCAACAACCAACAGTGGTTTCAAATTGTGGTTTACTGCCCCACCACAAACCATGGTTTATCATTGACTGCTGCTCATGTAGCAAGCTAAGGCAAAAAGCTTCAAACAAATCACATAATGCCTTAGCAGGGTGTGGAAGCCAGCCATGGTCTTGACAAGATTCATGAAGCCACTTTGCAGGGAAACACATGGCTTAGAATATAGCAATGGAGGGAGGCTCATTTAAAGGTATGGAAGAAGTAGGTTATTTTGTATGTTGAAGCTGATGGTGTGGAGACAAGACAGCACTAATAAGACAAATAGTCAAAAAAACAAGAGGCCTTGGGAGGGCAGTTTCCATGATCAGATGGGGAGTTAAACCACAATCAGAAGCTTTACAGAACCAGATGGAATCGTACTGGCCACCAGCAGCATCTAAAGCTCTGACTATCTGCAATGTAGAAAGCAACTCAATGGCTTCTTCTCAGGAGCTGCTTCCATAATAGTCCAGAAAATATCTCCTAAGTTCTGTACCTCACCAACAAGCAACTATTTATAAGTAAACCGTGTCAAGATAAGGAGCTGGCACAGCACAGATGCTGGTTGGAGTCCTTCATTGTGCTACACTATGCTTTGTTTATTGAACAGACCATAATTGGCAGGGGTCCTGCAGCATTCTAAACCCACTTCATATACCAAGACCCCAACCATCCACATTCTGTTTTAGGAGGACTTCAGTCTGAGGGACAGGAAGAGATTGCAACTGTTGAGGGCCCACACAAACCCACCCACCATAACAAGAGACAACTACATACTGATTATAATTTAAATCAAATGCTTTACCATTTCCTGGATTTCAGTTTAGGAGGGGGGTTCCGTGGAATGAGAAAGAGAGCTCTCATGGGATGCATATCACACAAAGCTGCAATAAAAATACATGCACGCAAGAGGTTAAAAACACTTTGAGCCTGGTTGACATTCCCACTGCCCATCATCGTTGCTTAACTTCTCTAGGCTTGATGACTGCAGCTAATCCTGCATGGAGAGACCCTCCACAGTCTGAAAGCAACATCTAAACTATTTTGGGATGGTCTACTCATGTGCACAGAAATTGCCCACATGGGGTGAGCACTGGCCCTTGCAGGTTATATCAACACCAGACTGTTTGGGCAACCCCAGTGCTCTTCCTTGATCACACAGCGCAGTCCTTGTCATCTTCTCAGCCCATATTATAGACACTCTTACGACCATCTTTTGACTTCCAGAAAAGAACCCTTTTTTCCTGCTTAATCCACCACAGAGCCAAAGGATATAAACATTATTCTTTCCCCTCCCTTATGTGCTCAACAAGCCCAACCCAGCTCTGATCAATCACTGCTGGAACCCCAGGGGAGGTGCTGGTGTCCAAGAGGTAGGGACAGGAAAGAGATGCAATTGGTTGTTCATCACCAAGCAACATCTTCAGAATATCCTTCTCCCCACTGATACAGATTCATTTTATTAGCCAGACAAGGCAACACATTTGTCACGAGGAATTGCATGTCTAAACTGGCCTTTGATGGTAAGAAGCTGAAAGTGTGATCCAAGCTCAGCTGAAATGCTTGCCTTGGTGATTTGGTGATGGAACACTAATAATTCCAATGCGGGAGTTTGATCTCTGCCAGCCAATCCAACATATGCAAGCCGTCACTTGCTCTTACAAGTATGAAAAGATGGATATGCACATGTGAAACATCCCTCTCCCTTGCTCTAGCCTCCCTGCGCTTATTTCTTTTAGCAAGACAAATGCATTGCTAATTTTCACAAGGTATGATTTCCTCCAGATGCCTAAGCCTCGTTATTTCCATACCAGTCTGTATCATTTGACACAGAAAACCACAGCTCTTGCAGCTGCAACTTGCAGTGTGGGGGTGGGAGGAGATTTTGTGGTGCAGAACCACACAATGAATGAGAATTGGGCCCGTGAATATATGCTGAGTAGCAGACCATTTTTTTTTTCTTTTAACAAGAGCATGGTCAGTCGGGAGGAGCATCCTTGGGTGCAAACAAAGTGGAATTGTTATTCTGTTTAAAAACTGAGATGCGGCCAACTTACGGGGAGCCCCTTCGGCCATTTCTATTGCGGTGATGCCTAACGACCACAAGTCACTCTAGAAATAAAAAGATTTTGGTGAATGAAAAGCGGTAGTCAAAAGGATGTCAGTCCCTTTTCTAAGCCTCCCACCACAGCCAAATATATTTACCTGCATCTGGAAATAAATTTAAAAAAGCTCCATCACTTCCTAGCAGGAATTTCCAAAGAAACAAGCCAAGTCTCAGTTCACCAATTTTAATGGCCCAGTTCAGGATGAACGAGGCAGCTCACCTCCATGCATGTAAGTAGCTCAACTGCCCTGTAAGAGCCAACTGGTGGATTCATGCATGGAGCTAAAATGTGGCTTGCTTTTGCTCAACCTGTCATGTGAACCCAAGCAGCCCTCATTTGAACTTCTAGTGAAGAGGGAAAAAGCCACGATTCCCTCCTTCCTTACACAGTGGCTATATTCATAATAATCTGAATGCAACCACGTTTTAGCCCAGTGCGTTGTGGTTGTGGGGTTTGTTTAGGGCTTAATACAGCCTTTCTGAACCTTCTGACCCTGGAGGAACCCTTGAAATATTTTTAGGCCTTGCTCAGGGAACCCCTGCACATTCAGCCTCAAATAGAGGCCAGAAGTTACAAAATTAGTATATTTGTTTCATGGGTAGGCCTGTATATATGCATTCACAGTGTTCTTAAACTGAAAATCAAGAATGAAACTTACTGCTTTAATGTGAAGTTGCCCAAACTTGAAATAATTTTTAAAATAAATCGGGATCTCCCAGGGAACCCCTGGTGACCTCTCATGGAAACCAAGGGTGCCATGAAACCCTGGTTGAGAAACCCTGGCTTAATGTATTGTGTGAAGCTAGACAACTAGATTAATTCAGGAAGCCATAGTTTAGTTCATCATGGATATGCATAGCATGTGAACATAGTCAATGTGTTACAGGCAAAAAGGGGAGCAAGGCTTGAAGGCCGCACCAGATCCACTTGTTCAATCTGTGCATTTCACACAGGTTGGGATACAATTTACATAACAACAACAAAGCCTAGCTAATAATCAATATGGCCAGTATGGAGGAACATCCTTCATTAGCCAGTAGTCATTCCTGCTGCAATCCAGGACAGCAGCAGGGCATCAAATCAGGGAACACGGATAGCAAAAATCTTTTAGTATCTTTTTCCTCCCTTTCCCGCAAAACAGTGTTTATTACCAATATGCCTATAGTTTAGGATGATGCTTGCTTTGCAGAAATTTCAGAAGACTTTTTGGATTCATATATATGCATCCCCCTTCTGTTACTCATTAAAGCAGCCCCATCTTTTCCTGGGTTTCTGCGCACACTTGAAAGTGGACATGGCTCCTTTAGTGAGTAGCCGAGAGATGCTGAGCCCATGCAAAGTTGGAAGCCTGCCTTCCAAATCACTTTTGAAGCATCCTTGGCTCTACTATGGCTGATTTATTGATAAGTAGCTTTGAACCAGAGCAAAGCGTAGATGGGAGGCAGCTGGTATCGATCAAGGAGGAAGCAACGAAAGAAAGGAGACTGCCTGCCATCTTGACTGATGCCATGGGACGGGGGGAAGAGGAGAAAAGGGGGGAAATTAGCATGAAGCATAGAAGGTGATGAGATAGAAATGACAATGGCTTGAAAGTCCAGGAAGGCTGGATTTCAGAGAGAATAAAAGGCAATGTTTATGAATGAAGGCTAGGCAGTGCTAAGCAAAGCAGCTGATTTTGAGAAAAAGAGGAAAAAAGAATGGCCTTTTCTATATACATATAACAGAACAGGTTCAGCCATGTGTGCCTCTCTGTGTCTGAAAGAGAATTTGGGAAGTGAGAATCACTAAACTTTCTATTCACTTTCCTGACTGTGTTAGGAAAGCAATATTTCTGCCTGGTGCATTCAATCCACAGAACATTTCATAACATATGCAGTGTTTTGTAACCTAGAAACTTTCTATCCATCTTCCCCATTTTTTTTTTAAAAAAGCTTTAAATGGCCCAACAAGGTTTCCCCCCCCCCCCAAATACAGATCACTCTGGCTTTCATTCTTCTGCAGGTAAGTGTTTCTGTTGCAGGCTTTTAAAATGCAAATTCTCCTAGATGACAGACAGATAGATAGACAGACAGAGATACTGATAGATATAGATGAGAGTAGAGATAGAGATATATATTGATATAGATGAGACAGACAGACAGTCAGATAATGACAGACACACACACACATACAATGCTTTATGGCTACAGCTGTTTGCATAAGGCTATCTGTACTGTGCCTTTTTTCAGACCCCCCTGCCCCCCCGGGATTTTTGATCTGGGAAAAACAAATGCTCACAGCTTTTATTTGATACTAGCATTTATACCACCACAAAGTTCAGTTGGAGGAATTTTTTTTTTCTCCTAATGAGGACCAAGCCTATGATTCTTTTCCGTCAGCTTGGAGTGGCGGACAGACATCAACGGGAAAACTTACTCTGTAGTCATATGTCGATTCTGGGTTTTCATCACAAGCAATGACTTCAGGTGCCATCCAGTAAGGGGTCCCAATAAAAGTGTTTCTCCTGCCAATTGTCCGGTCCAGCTGAGCGCTGACGCCAAAATCAACTGCAAAAAACCCCACACAGCAATAAATAAGGTGAGACGCTGCATCAAATCATATCATTGGTTGCAAAAAAGAAGATTAAGAAGCTGGCTTGATTCACAGCTGCAGGAATGTGGGTTGATTTCTTATGGCCTGGATCGGGGGTGGGGGTGAGGGGCAGTGGAAGACATGAGTTAAGCACAAAGTTTCCGGTCAAGTTGAAAATAATTAGAACCTCCATAATTGGCCAGCCAGGAATTACTTTCATCAACTAAAACTTTCTGATCAATGAAAAATGTGCTCCCAATGAATTAGGCAGCCCTTTCTGGGTTAATCTTTCAAAATTAAGTTAAAGAATGTAGAGATTTCCTTGAGTTGAAGACAACTTCTGGGGAACATGATGGCCTGGAGAACTCTGGCGTGGCTAAAGTTGGATCCAGGGGTCTTCAGTCTGTCCCTGGCAGGCATAGAAGCAGCGGTGGAGATCCTCTGCTCACTGCAGCTTTTCCTCATAAGCAGCAGTCACCACTTCCTGATTTCCTGCTGCATCTGAAGAGCTTCAGGGCTTACATGTGGCTTAGATTCCACTTGAGTTGCCGATGAGGTCGAAAAAGGAATATTCTAATTGTAGCCATTAAACTGCACTCGATTGCTCATTCAGGCAGCTTAACCCTCAGTGTTAAATCTGACAAATGGTGACACCCATGTAGCCATCCAGAAAACCGTGCCTGATTTAAGAATTTCACAAACGTTGAAACCCTTAAAAGTACTCGCAACCTCTAAGAATTCCCCTAGAGGGACAGGAAAGATGATAGATAGATAGATAGATAGATAGATAGATAGATAGATAGATAGATAGATAGATAGATAGATAGATAGATAGATAGATAGATAGATTTCCTCTTCAGGGGATGCTTCCAAAAGACAATAAACATTGTAAAAATGCAAATGCAATAAATGTTTGGGGCAAAGGAACTGTAAAAGCTTCTACAAAAAGAAGAGTGTTTTAAAAAAAGATGGGGAGAAAACTTAAAGGAAGTTGGACAATACTTCAGTTCTTTTATGAGAGGCTTGTGGCATTTAAGACAATCTGGGCTGCTCGTTCTTCAGTAGCCCATAACAGTCTGCATGAAAACCAGAAGGATCCCATACATACCTAATTTCACTTCAGCATTTTCTGTTAGCAGCACATTCTGCCCTTTAATATCTCGGTGGATAACGTGGTGAACATGCAAGTGTGACAGACCCTAGAAGAAAGATTACCCAGTTTTAACCTTCTTGCCCATTCCTGCTTCTATTCAGAGTAGAAGGAACTTTGATCTTGGCTGGTCCAATGCTACAACATGGTGGAAAAGGGAATCTGACCCTTGTGTGTATGCTGTCATACCCAAGAACAGGGTCAAGTCAGTATAATCCAAACTCCAGATCTTCATTGCTCTCACTGTACAGACAGAATCTTGCCAGACTAAAGCTACTCCAACTGACCTAAGGGTAAATAACCTGGGAGACTCTAGGGCAGAGCTACCTTGAACCTCTTAACTTTCCCAGCAACAGTCTCCAGACGGTGAATCCTCTTATCTGCCTGGAATGTGCTCCCTCCTTCCTGGGAATCTGCGGCAGCGCTGAAATCCACCACATCTGCCCACCATTCTTTCATTTCATCTTTATTTACAAGAACATCTCCAGGCCTTAGAAAACAAGAGTGATTCGTATGGAAGAGGGTGTGCCAGCCTACCAAAAGAGGTAAGCCAAGGCAACAGACAGTATCCTGATTTTAATCTGATTACTTCAGTGAGGAGCATAAGCTACTGAGAGTCATGTTCCAATCGAAGAGAATCTCTGTAGCTCAGGGTTGAACAGTGGAGTCCTTGGTGCTCTCTGAGTCTTGTTGTTTTCTTGCAGATGTTTCATTGCCAGACTAGGCAACATCTTCATTCTCCTGAAGATGTTGCCTAGTCTGGCAATGAAACATCTGCAAGAAAACAACCAGGCTCAGAGAGCACCAAGGACTCCACAGTCATCTTTCAGCTGAGCAGCTTATTGCAATGGCCTGAAGGAAGAACTCTGAGGAACAGGAGGAAGAACCACAACCAAAACAATGGTCAAATAAGAGAGATCTGAGTCCGGTCCAGAAATGGAATTTGAGGAAGCGTCTCAGACTTGACCCTCCTTAGTTCTCATGAAGATAAAGGGAGGGAGGGGGGACTTGTAGATTCTGTTACTGTAACCTTATATTAAAAGTCGTAATAGCCTTCATAACTTTGGTTTCCTGGTCTGGTTTACCTTGAAGGGCTGACACGTATAAACCCTAGCAAATAAATAAGTAAAATTTGCTAGACAAGGTGGTGGAAAGTAACCTGACCTGTTTGCCTTCTGCCACACGGGCTACTTGTGATTGCTCATGTTTACCGGGGTAGCCATTTTGTGAGACTCCTACAAACTCTTGGGAGTCCAGATGTGTCTGCTGACCAAAATGATCAGAGACCTCTGTGCTTCTGCAATCAAGGGCCCTCCTCCAAGGGTCTGTTAAGTGAAAAGCCAAATGGGGGTGGGTGGGAGAACCTCATTACAAACAAATTGAGAAAAAACAGGAGGAGGAACTGTAGGAAGTAATACTTCCCACCTAGAATCTGATCCTTTCCCAGCAAGTGCCTTCAAGAGGCATCAGGGTGCAACTCCACAATTCCCACCCAGCTGGTGAATGGAGAAGGTGGATGTGAGTTATCATCCAAAACTTTGGAAAGGCACCAGGTTGACTTTCTCTGCAACAAATCAGTACAATGTATGCAATATATACTATAGATCCCTCAATGCCTGGAGAAGCTGACCACAAGGTATGTAACTTATATGCTTGTAATTTCAAATTCAGCCTTGATACTTTGTTCAAAATTTCAACAAGAGGATACTCACTCGAAGGACCTCTCTGCAGATGTATGCAATCCAGTCTTCCTTGAAAGAATTCCCTTTTGTCTTCTTCACTAAATCTGTTACAGACCCAGCCCCACAATATTCCATTACCAACTGGGGAATTGAGAAACAAAAATAAAAACAAAAACAAAATTATTGCTGCCCAATGCAGAGAGTTTACGCTGTAGACTAGTTAGATGCAACTATAAAAATTGCCCTATTTTCATTAAAACCATTTGCTTTAGGTTTGGACAGCTATATTTAATACTAAGACTTCCAGAGTAAACTGTAAGTAGATTCAGCCATCATGCTAAGCCATAGTTTCTTGACTAAACCACCATTGGCTGGATTCTAGATCGCACTGAGACATATATTGTGCTTTACAACCGTAATGATCAAGGTCACGCAGTACGCTAAGCTACACCCAAGCAAATCACTTAATGGCTGGGTGTAATATTTAATCCAGCTTTGGTAATGCTGTTCCTTGGTAATTCAAATCTGGAAAATGATGCCTTGCCTTGTTTACTAGCATGTATTTTTTTAAAATGTATTGATTCAATCATTTTGATCCTGCCCTACTTCCAATGACTCAAGGAAGCTTGCAAGAAGATCAGTAGGGTCAGAACAAAAGAAAACCACCACGAACTAACACAGAAGAAGAAACATTATCACAACAACCCAGATGCACTGCCTGCATCAAACCTCATTGGAACTAAGTTTAGATTTGCTTTATAAAGCAACAACAGTAGAGTGTCACTTTAATGGACCTCCGTTTGGTGAACTTCAGATTTAACAGACAAAATCTACTAAATTTGGAGGGTCATCACAGTGGAGACTGCCCAGTGACTGGTCTGCTGATGTCCTCCGCCTCTCTCTTGGATGCCTCTAGAGCAGTGTTTCTGAACCTTGGCAACCAGGGAATTCTGGGAGTTGAAGTCCACACCTCTTAAAGTTGCCAAGGTTGAGAAACACTGCTCTAGAAGCTTCTTTGACTCTTGGATCAGACTTCTGGGTTATCCTTCTGGATCCAGGATTCCCAGGCTTGATCCACAGCCTTCAGTAGGCCTCTCATCTGCAGCTCACCTTTTGACACGCGGATCTACCACTCCACTACCTTCAACCTTAGCCCTGTGGTCCAAATGTCTATGGTTTGGGCTTCTTCTTGCTTCTTGGCTGTGATTTGGGCCTTCTTTTTCTTTTGTTTTAGTTTGTGGCCCATTTGTTATTTAACAGACATTTGACTTTAACAGACACCCCCCATTAGTCTGTTAAGCTGTTTGAACTGCATCTGTACAAATAAATTTTGGAGAGTTCCCAAAGAACGATTTGTCAGCATGTTTACATTTTCTTAAACTTAATCAAAGCCACTGGAATATGATAATATTTTGGAATCACTTTCTTTCTCCGTAGAGACCCCTTTTGCCATGTGCACAAATCAACCGTATCCCCCCCAGCAAAAAAAAAATGGATATGGACAATGAATTTCAGTGCACTCACATACAGTATACAGTTTAAATATTAACATTAAAAACAAGCATGCACATATAGAGAATTAGCTGCTTAAGCTCCCCCCCACCCCAGTGTAACCCTTTTACAGTAACTACAGCAATATTCTAAGGGCTCAAACACCAATTGCTTCCCATTAGGTTCCTTTGCTCTAATCACAATTACTAATTTCATGGACAACTGTGCAAAATGACAATTACAGCGGCTATCAGTCAGCTTCCAGATGGTCAATAACTGTGGCCAATCTCCCAGTGCAGCCACAAAATTATAAGATTAGTGAAGACCTGAAGACTAGGAGAATGCAGCGTTCTGCATTTTGGCATGATCTGCAATGTCTAAATCCATGGATGATAAGGCTCCAGACAAAATACCCATTGGAGGCTCATTCACTCACAAACAGGTTTCTCAGCCCCCTCCAGTCCCTCCCTGACCAGTCCTAACTTCCTCCCCCTCCCATTTTAGCAGGCATTCGGCATCCATAAGAGATACTACCGAGCAAAGATTCAGTCATAGCTTGGTGTCTTCTTCTAGAAAAGGAAGGAGAAGGTAGAGAGGACAGGATCTCTTTTATTTATTTAAAAAAAAAAAATACACATGGGACATGAAGTTAGGAGCCAGCTACCAGGCCCTCAACCTGAGCCTAGAAGTCCAATTCTGGCTGCACAAAGGTTAAATCCTATCTTCCAGATGCTATACTCAGATTAACAGAACTCAAGTGCTTTGTTAAGACTGCATGCTACAACCAAGCAAAAGAAACCAACCAACCAACAACCACATTATTGTGGCTTAAGGAGATTGCATGGCTAGCACATACTGAGACAATGCCTGGGTTCCCACAACCAACCCATTATAGCCTTGGTCTAGGAAGATGTGTGAGGCCAGCCACAGATGGTACACTAAAGTTACCTGCATCAAGGGTCTTTAGTGTACGAATTTACAAGATAAAGGCCACAATCATGCATCAATAGGGCATCTTCTAAACATATCTTAATGCAATGGTAGACCCAGACTAGTGCACCTAAATGAAACTGGCATATGTGCCCATTGGTGACACAGGGGAATCTGGAGGAAAGATGCAAAGAGAACTAAGCTGTGGCAGAGGAACACAAAACACACTTAAGACAATAGAAAGCTGGGCATTTTTTGCAGCTTGCTCATCTTCCTCCACTGCACCTCTGAGAATTGCTCTTACTTAACTGAAACTCTGGAAGAATACAATTCACTCAGTTAGGGAAGCAATACAAGAACAGACTAGTCCCTAAATGGGAACTGAGAGTAGCTAAACTTCCAAATAAGTGTATTAAGTACAGGCAAAGAGAAGTAGAGACCTACCCATAGCTGGTCATCCTGACCCACAGGACTTTTCTTTACAAAAGCACCATAATAGGTTGCAATGTTCCGATGATGGGAATACTTCTTCAGCATGTTAATTTCCAGTTTGATTTCTTCTTCCTCATCCTAAAATGAACAAAAGGGTGGGATGTGAGAACATCGGTGACAATATCTTGGGAGCTTCCCCAGAATTCTGACAAGAGATCAAGGAAGATTAGACCACTTTCTGCTTGTCTTTGTGGGTGTTCTTATTTTGGTGCAACCAAAACCCTGGGCAGATATTAGTCTGGCTTATTATGGGATATAAAGAGTTCTGGCATGTGAAGGAGACATCGGCTGCTTGATGTACATAACTGTTGATCCCAAACGGTCGGTGCCTCCATTCATAAATTATTCTGAAACTCACTACGCATTAATATGCAAAATATACATGGCATAGTCAAACGTTGGGTTAGCATTCTTCTTCCTTTCAGCCCATGGAAATAGCATGCATGTGAACAACTGGCTCGAAACATGCTCATTTATCATCTTACATGGATTGTTTTACTACTGAATCAGTGCAAATGGAACATCAGTGTTGTGGAATAGACAATAGATTGCATTAAAAAAAAGCCACACTGTTCACTAGGTAGGGCATATGGAAAGATACCAAGGCAAAACAACCAGCAGACTTAGTTCAGTTGAATATTAGCCATTTCACGGCCTTTTCCAACGTCACCTAGAGACCAGAGGGGGATCTGCTGCACTGAGAGTAGCTTCCCCCATCCCGGGGCTGATCGCGTGCTGCCTCGATTTCCAATTCAGTCCCCATGTTCAACCCAGAGCAAGACTAGATGTCATTTGACAAGGTTCTCCATGCTGAGGTAAGGCCAAGGGGCACAATCGGAGGCTCCAGGTAATCACCTGAGGAGAACAGAGCACCCAGAAATAAAATGAGGAATCCATGATGGTCCTGGGGCTGTCTGTGGGGCACCTACCAGAGCCTTGCAAACTTGTCATGAATGTATTCTTAAAGGGACAGAATGCAGACATTATTGAACCCATGGAGACAATAATCATATTACTCATATTAACCACATTTTAATCTCATGAATCTCAGTGTAAAGGAAACTAAAATAGCTTTTGTCGTCTTGGCCCTCCTTCTCGGTTCTACAAATGCAGCTCGCAGCCAGATAGTAGTTGGTATCCTCGATGCACAGGATGCTATAAACCTCTGGAATATTCAGTATTCCAGATCAGCCTTTCTTAACCTTCTGACCCTGGAGGAACCCTTGAAATATTTTTCAGGCCTCAGGGAACCCCTGCACAGTCAGGCTCAAGTATAGTCCAGAAGTTCCAAAATTACTATATTCATTTCATGGGTAGGCCTGTAGATATGCATTAACAGGGTTCTTAAACTGAAAATAAAGAATGGAACTTAACTCTTTCGTGTGAAGTTGCCCGGATTTGAAATAATTTTTTAAATAAATTGTGATCACCCAGGGAACCCCTGGGGACCTCTCGCGGAACCCAAGGGTGCCACGGAACCCTGGCTGAGAACTCCTGTTCCAGATTCTATGCAATGTACAGCGATGGGGATTATTCACACTCAGCCCCATGCATATCATTTGGCATGAAGCCAGCCCGCAACACCAGTCTTAAGCTCCAGCATTCTCAGCTCCTATAATCAGAACCATTTCCCCTCAGTCAAAAGAAAGCAACCAGGCTTCAGTCTTGCCAAGAAGCGCTCAACCCACTTTGCTTTATCAGATCTCAGGAAGCGAGGCTTGCAGAACCCAGATTCACTCTCACATCCAGGCACTGCAAGGGGGAAGTTCCCACACCCCTCCCAGAAACGCGTTCCTGAAGGAGGTCTGCCTGGCAGATGGGCTGATTATCCCACGGTAACCACCCTCCCTCCATCTTGCTGCCTGAGCAGCTCACGTACAGCAGCTCAGCAGATCAAAGCTGGAGATCAAGAGGGGTCAGAAGCAGCTGCTGAAAGGAGAATTTGCCAGCCTCCTAGCAAGACACAGCAAATGCATTTCAGGACGTCTGCTTGCAAGGGCAACCACTGAAGCTGCTCTTATTCAGATCTGTGGTTGGCTTAGAAAGCAGGACAGGAGCGGTTAAACCCTGTTCCCTTCCCTCTGCCTTTCAAAAATGGGGAAGGGGGACCACAGAAGCAGAAAGAGCACCCACAACTTCTCCTTGCCTCGGCCTTGCCAACGTGGTTCCTCTGCCCTAGATACCAAAGAGCAAAGGGGCTGGGTTGTGAGAGGCCAGGATGTTATGAAAACCCAACAGGGCCTAGCGTAAACCAACAGGAAACCTATCTGCTATCTCTGGAAACAGATAATCACCCAGAAATAAGCAGGAAGAGACTCTTCTGCTCATAACAAACCAGCAAAAAATATACGAGCATCGTCAACTGTGGTGCCCCAATTGCACCATCACAATCGAATCCTACACCAGGGGTCAATCAAGCTAAGCAAACAACACACTTTTGCAAACCAAAGCAGAGGGTGAAGAGCTGAATTTATATCGGGCAGAATGCTTCCTTCCATAAATAAACCATGATCTGAATACCTGAGCTGGTCAATTCATAGCCTTTCCAGTAGATAACGGATGTTATAACTCACCAGGACACCTCCAGATTTGTCTATGTAGAGCAGTGTTTCTCAGCCTTGGCAACTTGAAGATGTGTGGACTTCAATTTCCAGAATTCCCCAGCCAGCATGGCTGGCTGGGGAATTCTGGGAATTGAAGTCCACACATCTTCAAGTTGCCAAGGCTGAGAAACACGTAGGAAGTAAGGAAGATGACTTTGATGGAAATACGCAAGAACTGTTACCTAGGCAAAAGGGGCTGAAACGTTCTTTAAGCCCTGGGAAATGAGATAATATTCAGAAATGGTACAAGCAGATGCCTCCCTGATTCACTGGAGTCTAAGAAGGAAGAGAAGGTCCAGCACAGACAGACTTGCAAGATTCTGTTATTAGAGCCAATCTCATTAAAAGGAGCTTTAACCTTCTGGTGGAGTTGATGTCGTGATCTGGTCTACCTAGTGGGGCTGACAGTCTATTACTTGGAGGCAGGATTTTGGCCTTGTAGAAAAGGGAACTCCGAAAAATGCTTTTTACTCCGTCTCTGAGGATAAATATGTCAGAATAGACATAAATAGATATAAATAAATGAATACCAATGAATAGAGCAGGAGGAAGGCAGAAAGCGCTCTGCAGTAGGGGCTAATCCAGTCCAATTGCAATCCCTGCCAGTGTCACTATCATTATCTGAATATTTATTTATTTCTTACATTTATATGGCCGCCCATCTCACTTTAATGCGACTGTGCGTGGCATCCACAGTTAAAACCCAAGAAACAATCATAGCCTTCCAACCATGAAAATCAATTAAAAATACAATTAAAAGCTACATTTAAAATACAATAATAAAAAGACAGAGGAGAGTGTACTCTAACTGTATACAATATAACCATTGGACAGGCTCTATACTTCATTGGGATCCTCAAGCCCGATGGCAGATCCATGTTTTGAGGGCCTTCCAGAAGGGCAGGAGGGTTGAGGCCAACATCACTTTGGGGGGAATGATGTTCTAGAGGGTGGGGGCCACAGCAGAAAAAACGCTTCTTCTGGATCCCGCCAAACAAAGCTCCTTGGCCAACAGGACCCACAACATTATCCCTTCTGCCGGATAAAAACCCTCCCCTTAACTTCACTGCCTAGATTCCATTCATTGTGTCAATCTCAAATGCAACAATTCATCATCTTTGGGTGGGTATTTCAGGGGACGCCTTCTTCATTTTTCCTAGCCAAGACAAGCCAAGCCTTTGCTCACCTCGGTCACGTTCATCACCTTGATGGCTGCAAGCTGTCCTGTCTTCACATGGCGACCCTGGGAAGAGAAGAAACCAAGCAAATAAGACCATCACGTAAGCCTAATCATGAAGAGTAAATTGCCTGTATCAACCAACAAATTGAATCAATCGTTTTGAAATACATCACTATCAACTGGTGTTCCAAAGCTGGATCCAGTGCAAGGAAAGCAATTTGCACAGCAACTAACAGGAAATCAATATTCAGCTGCTAGGGTGATATCCAGAGCGGGGACAACATGACCATCTACAGGAAAGTGAGTCTCCTCTGTGCAAACACCTGGATTTCCAATCAGCAAAATGTTTTAGGAATCTGATCAATTACCCTGCTCTGCTAAGGCCGGATTTGTTTTGTTGTGGTTAGTTTGAGAGTGAGGCCCTTCAGTGATTAATAATCAATTTTGCCAAAAGAAAATCTTCATTTCAACCTGGCTAAATGATGGTAGATAACAGAACTACTGCCACCATCAAATGAGACCGTTTTCCATAAGGGCTTCAAAGCATTTCATCTGTAGCATTTGTTCCATTAAGTTCCTATATGGCTGCTCTAATCACAATGGGTAACTAGTCCTTCACTCTCCCTAGTTTTTGTTTTTGTTTTCTTTTTCTTTCTGAATAACCTTCAAGGCAAAACAGAAGACACTGGCTGGATCTGACCCAAAGAAGGAAAGTATGCATATTCAAAAAATCCAAATATTTTCCAGGCATCTGAATTCTTAATTCTAGGAACTAAGGAAATAACTGCCTTTTATCTGATCAGATTATGTCAGGCTTTCATGACTAGGATTTAGCGATAAATCATGGAGTTCCCAACACTTCACAGCTTAGCTTGACTTTTCATCTTCACTTGGCAGAAGGCTCACAGATGATTTGGCTAGATTGCAAACCTTACTGCATACCAGAATTAAGCCATATGCCACAGTTGATTTCCCACTACAGTTGCAAAGATACTGTATATTTTCAAAAGTTTAAACTCCTGGCTTCTTCCTTCCAAAATAATGGATTCTTGGTGGAGCACCTGAAGACCTTGAGGTTGGGAGGTTATGATCTGTTGACATAATGGTCATGTCAATCCAGGAAACTGTTGGTTCCCCAGCCTCAATTCTTCCAGATTATTTTATCCATCAAGTCCAGAATTGCCTATTCTGAATGTCAGTGGCTCTCTAGAACTGTGGACAGAGAAAAATCTCATATATCACCTGGTTTAATCCTTTTCAATAGTGATCGTAAAGGACTGATAAGGGGATATTTGGCATGTCAAACACATCTTCCCCTATAGAACTCTCAACCTTCCAAGTATTATACCCCAACCTGTCAGATGCTAGGGCTGTGCAGCAACTTGGGTTTGATCTCCAAATACCATAATGGAGCTACGCCTTTTCCTGGGAATGTATGGTATCCTGGAAAAAGACCGCTGTTTAAAGGGGCTGCAGACAAGGGCTATTTTCATGGCCAAAGCATCTTTGGGAGATGACATTTGAATCACTACATTTTGGAGAAAACTCCTGAGAATACTGTGGACAGCCAAGAAAACAAAGGGATCATCAAACAAATCAACCCAGAGTTCTCATAAATGACCAGGCTCAAATTAGCATATTTTGGACACATTAGGAGAAGACCCAGCTCTCTGGAGAAGGCTGTAATGCTGGGAAAGGTGGAAGGAAACATGACCAACAGCAAGGTGGATGGATTCAGTTACAGTGGTGATGAGTGCACTCTTGGAAGACCAGGCTGGGGACAGATCATTATGGAGAAAATGTAAGTGGTTGCTAAGAGTCAACACCAACTTGATAGCACATAATCAACCCATTTCTATACCAGACACTTTCCAAATCCCACCTCTGAACAACCAGCACTGTCTGGCAATCTTAAGCCCTCCCAGGCTGGCTGACATCTAATTTATTGGGTGTGCATTTTTTTTTTAATTCTTAGCTTGCCTTGAAGGTCAGTTGCTAGATAAAAAAGCAAGATACGCTTATTTTGAATAAAAGAAATTACAAATGATTTATAGCTTCATGCCCCAGGAATAAAATGTCCTTTTTTTCCCCTTCCTCACTCTAACTGCTCAAAGCCAGTTAACCAACACCCCCATCCCAAAGAACTGCTATTTTCCCCAACAAAAATAATGGACACATTGAGCATATTTGAATATGTTAATGTATTATTTGATAAATATGACTACTCACACACTGTCAGCAAGGAAACTGAGGGTTGGGGAGCTGGCATAAGCATAGACCAGTGTTTCTCAACCTCAGTGACTTGAAGATGTGTGGACTTCAAATCCCAGAATTCATGGCTGGCTGGGGAATGCTGGGAGTTGAAGTCCACACATCTTAAAGTTGTTGAGGGTGAGAAACACTGGCATCGGCTAAACTAAGGAAGGTTTTATCCTTATGATAGAGGATTCTCAAATTCTATTCCCTGAATGTGAACACCCACCAACATGAATTCAGTATTAGCTGGCACTCAATCTCAGGGTTTACCTCTTGGATAACTTTTCCAGAACCTCTACCCAACTTTGGGCAAATTCCCCAATACATCCCAACTTTGTTTACCATATCCCTCCAAAATTTTGGATGGTTATTTTCAAAGGAACACAGATGATAATAGAGCAGGGTAGGGAGACAGGACAATGGTCTTCTCCAACTTCCTTAAAATCACTCAGGATCTACACCAGCCTTTCTCAACCTTCTGACCCTGGAGGAACCCTTGAAATATTTTTCAGGCTTTGGGGACCCCCTGCACATTCAGGCTCAAAGAGAGGCCAGAAGTTACAAAGTTGTTATATTCGTTTCATGGGTAGGCCTGTATACATGCATTAACAGTGTTCTTAAACTGAAAATAAAGGATGAAACTTACCTCTTTAATGTGAAGTTGCCAGAATTTGAAATAATTTTTAAATAAATTGTGATCTCCCAGGGAACCCCTAGTGGCCTCTCGTGGAACCCAAGGGTGCCACCGAACCCTGGTTGAGAAACCCTGGTCTACACAGATGTGCATCAGAATCTCTCACATGCACAGATTGATGTTGCAAAATACTTGTTGTATCCCAGAGATTTGCCCTCAGTTTGTATCCAGCTGATGTCACAGTTCGTGTTCCTTTATAAGAAGCTATTGTTTTCAAATGTTTCCAGGCATTGAAACTTTCACAGGGTAGTATGAAACCCTTCCAGACAACCTGGCACCCTAATTTAAGTTCCAGACTTTGCCTAGAATGAAATATTCTGCTGATTTCCCTGGTCAGTTAAATCAAGAATCACCAGATCCCTGGGGAATCCTTGCACATGTTAATTTATTGAAAGTACTGGCCAGTGGTTGCAATAAAACTGGATTGAAAAAGAAAATTTATGGGACTTAAGCCTTATCCATTGGCTACTAATGAAGTTACATGAATACTGATAGGAATAATTCCTGGGAAATTACTTTAATGGAGTGCAGAGGTCTATGGCTAATTCTGGTTAATTCATAATACCCACAGGGAAAAATGCAATAGTTTAATACATACAGACATTAAAAAAAAAAAAAGAGGATTACATTTCAATAAGTGGTGAATTTTTTAAGGTTTACAAAATTTTACATCGCCTGTGATGACAGCTAATCAGGGAAGATTCATAGTTTTCTCGATTTAATGAGCTCTTCTGCCATAATGAATGGAGAAGTGCCCCCAATGGGTTTAATTTCTAACAAAGACCTGTCCCTTTGGCTTTAATCATTTTTGGAGAAAACTTTTCAGGAATAATCTCCAAAAGTTAAAATCCTCCTGCATTCTGCTTGTAAGGTGGGAAAGGTTTCATTCTCTGCCCAAGGCAGAGAATCCGTACTCGACTCCTTATGTGCACCCCAATGTCAGATATTATATCAGAGATTAGTTAAATCCTTGGACTGTTCTGCTCCTACTTTGACTTTTGAGATAATTTATATACTGGGGACAGAAATCAGCTCTGGGGAGACTTTAGCCTCTGGTTCCCATAAGCCCCAAACAGAACAGCCAATAGCTAAATTGCTTTGATATACTAGCAGCTGGGGAAGAAGGGACACAATTCACTAAGGGCCTCTAAGAAACATCTGGCTGAGCCCTCTTAGAAGCAAGACATTAAGCAAGGCCTTTTTAGGAAGATTCAGGTGTGGAACTTCTTCCTGGAAGCCAGATTCAGAAGTTGGAAGTGGTTCTTCATATTTATAATTGGCCGTGCCAATCCAGTGGTATCATACCGCCTGCCCATCACAAACAAAGCTGTTGCAAAGCCTTCTTCCTTCTTGTTCCTGCAGAAGATTCCAAGCTTTCATCAAAAGTAGGGCCACCCTCCCATTTGCTGGAGGGCAGTAAGTGATTATTTTTTAATTCAATTTATTTATTTAGGCTTTCAAAAAATGGGAGAGACGTTCATGGGATTGTTTTGAGTATCCAAACCTTCAACTGAAATCTGCTTTCCTATAACGTAAGGTAATTATTCCACATTGGGTATTCTAGGATGATAGAAACTAGGTTTCACCCTTCTTCTGCATGACACCTCTTCAGATTTCTGAAAAATGAAAGATGATCCCCTCTCCCAGTCTGTTCTTCTCAGGACTAAACTTTCCTTCAATCTCCCTTTTCTCAGACTTAGTTTTTAATCGCCTGGTCATTCTTTTTGCCCTTCTTGGAATCTATTTCAGCTTGTCTGAAATATTCTTAACATGTGGTATCCAGAACTGGACATTCTACTCCAGATGGGGTCTGACCAATGCAGAATAAAATGGAATTTCTTCCCATGAGTTGGATACTAGACATCTGCAGTTGCCTCCTATTGCAGCCACATCACCCTATTGACTCATATTCATTTTGTAATCAATTGCTGTTCCAAAATCTTTTTCATAAGTCCAGTTGCTAAACCTGGTATTCCCTTTCTATACCTATGCTTCTGATATCCATTTCCCATGTGCATAATTAAGCACTAGTCTGTTCAGTTTCCTTCTGTTACCTTTAGCCCATTTCTCCAACTGATCAAGATTGTTCTGAGTGTTGTGTCAGCTGTCCCATCCAGTGCTGTGTCAGTTGCAACTCTGATACACATTCCCTCTACTTTGTAATCCCTCAAATTCTAAGCCACTCATAAAAAATGTGGAAGTTGAGGGCCAATAACTGAACCTTGGGGCATTGGGCTCAATACTTCTTCTGTCTTTGCTCAAAAAGGGCCAAAGGAACTCACACCAGGACCTGAAGAATTTCTGATGCAGTCCCTAATATTAAGTGTTCTTCACTTTCAAGACTTTTGACTTGTTCTGATCCACCAGGTTTTGGACTCTGAAACAAAATACTACCCCTTGCAGATTTACATGTTTAGTTAGTCTTTACACACCATCCAGTACCTGTAATGGTACACTTGGAACTGAGTTGCAAGTCACAAATACTAGAGAGGGACAGAAACAGACAAAAAGAAGCCGAAAAGATTATGATTAAGCTAAAGCTTGACACATTTTTATTCTCAAATCCCAAAGCTTAAATTTAGCAAGTGCACACCACAAAACCGAGGGTGCTAAAAACTGTCTTAAAGCAAAACCTGGCCTACTTCTTAACAACAAAAGTGGGTCAGCTCTTTCCCACATATAAACCCAGGATGTAAACCTCACAGTGCTGCAGTGTCAGAAGCCTGCAACAATTTGCAATTTTATAGGTCAGTCAAATCCATTTAGGTGAGACAGGAATTAACATGGACACGAAGCATCTGAAGAAGCTGAGACAGACATGGAAGAAGGGGGTAGTGCTGCAAATAAATCAAAACACAGAGGAGGAGTGTTGAGTCTAAGTAATAAGGACGCCACATTATTGTAAGAGGATACAGGAAGGAATGTTCCCCACCCCCACCCCCAATGTCTTTGGTTTTCCTGCATCTCTGCATCCGAAGCTAGGTCAGTAAAGACAAAAGAAGATTCCTTTTTTTTTTTCCTCAAATCAAAGAACATGTAAGCAGTTGGCAACCCTTATCTAGAGGAAACAGTCAACAGATTGGAAGCTCAGCACCATAATGGAATTATTTTCTTCTTCCACCCTGTGTTCGTTAACAGGATTTTCTCTTTCAGCACTTCCTGGTAAGTATTTCTCAAATTTAGCCTTCAACTCTTGCCTAAGGCACTGTTCTCCAGTGCAGGCTTCTATGTGATAGATAGGCTGTTTCCACCCTTCATAATTTAAACAAACCCACAAGATGCCTCCTGCTCCGGCTTCTACCTCCTTCCCAAAATACAAGCTCTCTTTTATGTTGTTCTTTCCTCTGCTTAGGAGAAAGGCTGTCTCCTAGATGTTCAGTTGGATGCTTTTAGGCAAAACCCAGAAATATAGGAAACAGGAAGATGTACTTTCCCCCAAACCACAAAACAGCTCCTGGGCTTAATGGAGTCCCACCAAGCCAGCTTTGGATCCTCCTATTTGGATAGAGGGCAGAACATGAAATGGTTGTAAGGCATCCAGCAGGCCTCGTGAAAACCACATGCCTGCACAATGCAACCCTTTCCTATTTCTGGCACAGAGAGGCCCTATCGCTGGGCATTTTTAAAAATAATTTTTAAAAGTTCTCCAAACTACTTGATTTTGCATGATTAATCCATTTCTCCCACCTCCAAACAGACTTCCTACTCCAACCCAGCTTCTTTTACCAGCTTTAAGGCACTGCAGGATTGTACCCTATCGTAGCCAACATTCCCCAGTGCTGGTTTTAAAGTCCACATATCTTAGGAAGTCTGTCCTAAGCTACAAGCTGTGATATACAAACAAGAGTTGGGTTCTCACGCTGAATTAAGGCATACATTCCACAACACTTATTGTGGCTTTAGGACAACCTGTAGACCCAACCAAAGCATCTGTTTTCACACTTGATTGATGAGTGACAGATCAAGGCTCCAAGATGTATTTTCTAAAAAAAAATAGTTTCAAATATCCATCATGGATAAAAGCAGATTCCTGCTGTGATATGCACAATTGCTTATTTTATATCCAAACGGCACAAAAGTTGCACAATAACCACAAGAAGCATAAGTGAGGAAGTGAACGTCAGCAAAACAGTTGGAATGGATGTTCAACCATCAATCAAAGATGCTCAGAGCTTTATAATCAGATGGAATTAGTTCCATGACAGCATCACACTCCCCAAAGACTTGCTTGCATTAATCACCGGCTACATTTGGATGTTTTGAGGTTTGGCTTAACAAACTGATATAGGAACACGGTTCCTCTGCCAAAACATGTCTGCTTCACTCTTCCCTTTCCATCAGCAGAGAAATCAGCCAGGAAGCCCTCATTAGCTATTATGTCTAACATTAAAATCATGGTTAATGACTTCCAAGCAAGCCAGGATACTGTATCCAACTTCAATCCGCTGTGATGGGGTTCAGTATTGTAGTAAATCAAGATTTTTAAAATATATTTGGTTAAGCCAGCAGTGTTGATCAGGTCTGCTCATAATATAACACTAAGCCATATACACTCAATTCACTGAGGCTGAACTGGCTAAGCCAAAATCAAACAGCCATAGTTTAGAGAATCCAAGCATTGCAGCTAATAAACCAAAGTTTGACTTGGTGAATTATGTGAACCTAACCAATAATAGTTTATTAGACAAACTATGGGTAAACAAAGTTTGGCTTAGCATGTTGTACAAACATGGAAACATTTTACTTATCCAACCCTATTATAACTTACCTAAAGATGAACCATGTTTAAAATTGAAAAGTGCTATCCTGGCTTGATCCATAATTTGTCATGTGAATATAGCAAGAAATTATGGTTAATCACAGTTTCCTGGTATCCTTCAACACTTCCTTGAAGGGTACAGGAACAGGAAGCTGCTGCAAGTAGAGGCCATTACCTCCACTGCAGCTCTGAATCAGCATTTGTCATAAACACAGTCAGAAACCCATACCAACATTTGAATGTACAAACATACTGTAAGAGAACCACAATGTCAAACTTCTCTGGGTGTTTTTTTCACAACTGTCCAGCACATATCAACATAACCCCACTCTTGTTCTCATGGTAAACCATCGTCTTCATCATGGCTCATGAATTCATGCATATTACAGACCACAGTCAGAATAAAATGTAGCTTGCAAAACCATTCCAAACCATCGCTATTATCCAGATTTGCTTGCTGAACAACCATGGTTTGTAAACTGAAGAAAATGCAAATCATATGTTTAAGGTTGCCAAGCCATGGTTTGTACTAATATCTCAGTTCAGAAATGAACTGTACCCAGTTGCCATTAAATATATGTATTCATTCATCCATCCATCCTTCAAAAATATCCCATACCTTATAGACTTGCCCATATGTCCCATTTCCAACGACTTGTACTAGTTCAAATATTCCAGCTGGATCCTAGAAAAGAATTAAATTGGAGTTAATGTGCTTCTTGAAAAGATCAGCTTCTTGGCTGAGTTTTACAGACTGCATCCAATCATTGCAGTATATGGTTTGTTTGGCTTAGCATCTTGTGGTTTATGAACCACAGCTGATGGTTATGCGCACTCTACACACTCAACCATTCAAGAACCTATAGGGAAAACTACATGGGTGAAATGTAGCCTTTTTTATGTTCAAAGGTGCCTTTTAAACACAGTCTATAAAATGAGGATAAAATCCCTTTGTTTTATTAAAACAATAGGTAGGTAGCTTAATGCCCACCTACCCCAAGAATCCACCAGCAGGAAAGGAGCATTTCCTATCTGGAGCAAACTAAGACCAAAAGAAAAGACGTATGTTTCCAAGCACTGTGGATGAGAAATTCTGGAATGTTGGAATGTCCATGCAAGGGAGCCACATCTATTCTTGTAGAACATGAACAGAACACAAAATTAAACTAGAGTCAACCTCACCCAAAGTCAGGCAATTCCATTTTCTAAAAACAGCTTGGAAAGGAGATGGAGAAAAGTGTGTCCAGACCTCAGTTAAGGTCAAGACACCACAGCAAAACTGTGTGGAGTTCCATAGACTGGTGCACAAAAACTTAACAGTAACTTCTGCTTCAGTTAAGAATGCAAATGATGTTTAAAATAAGTTAATTTCCCCCCCGTTGCTTCCACTTAATGCAAGGCTTTCTTTAAAAAAAAAAAATCCTAAACTGATTTGAATATTTGAATGCTTGTTTTCAATAAGGCTGTATTGCTGAAAGGAACTACAAGTTGAATTAATCTTGATTTGAGCAATGGTTTAATCACAGTCTGGATTTTCAGGTAGTTGCTTGCAAAACATATTATTTGAACCTTAGGAGCAAAACATCAGAGTGTCCAGAATTAATGCTATATATGGACCACATTCTTATTAGTTATCTCCCTCATGATGTGCTTCACTACCTTAACCCCAGAAGCTGTAACATCCTGGTGAGATAGATATAGTGAACTTAGTTTTTCTGAAAGTTACATTAGAAATGTAAAACTACTAGTAATTAGTAGTCAATCATTTGGCTGGATATGAGTCAGTTGTGCAACCTGGCTTCCAAAATGGCTAATGCAACACAAGGCTGCATCAACCGAAACAGTGCTTTTGAATTATTTGAAACCATATTCTACCTTTGTTCTGTGTTAGACAGACCCCACCTCAATAACTTTCTGGGCACCCCATTTTAAAGACAAGATCAGAGAAACTGGAACAGATTACCTAAATGGCAACAGGGATGGTCAAGGATCTAGAGCAGTGTTTCTCAACCTTGGCAACTTTAAGATGTGTGGACTTCAACTCCGAGAACTCCCCAGCCAGCATGCTGGCTGGTGACTTCTGGAAGTTGAAGTCCACACATCTTATAGCATGCTGGCTGGGGAATTCTGGGAGTTGAAGTCCAGAGACCTTAAGGCATGCTGACTGGGGAATTCTGGGAGCTGAAGTCCACACATCTTCAACTTGCCAAGGCTGAGAAACACTGAACTAGAGACTAATCCTACAAGAAGAAGGGAAAGAAGCCAGTTGCATTTAGTTCTGAGAAGAGAAAATCAAAGGGGATATGAACCTTCAAGTACGTGATGGGCAGGTAACAGCTGAATGTTCCAAAAACTAAAAGCAGTTTGATGGTGGATCCAATGATCAACAGAGGTGATGAGCTCACCCTCGCTAGCTGTGTTTCAGCAGAAGCTGGAAAACCATCATTTGGATCCCTGCTCTGAACACCACAGACACAAATTATGCTGCAATTTCTCAGAGACTTGTGACCACATAGCTAGAAACCAGCTCTTTATTGTAATGCTGGAATAACAACCATAACAGGCAATTGGAAGTACGTGAGCAGGTCAGACAGATAGTACAGAATCTATATCCAAACTTACTTCAAATTCAGCACACTCTTTTCCCACCACTACCTCCAACACATAGGAAAGAGCTAGCTAGTCTTCTTTTCATGCTCCCAAGTCATACCGTTGCAAGAAGTTGCATGTTTACATCCTCTGTGTTCCTGCTCCTGTGTCCAATTAATTTCTGCTTGGGCTGAGATTTTCCTGCCACAAAGGGAGCCCCTGAGACAAACGTGGCCCCTTGCAATTCTATGACTGCAGGGTTGCCCCCCCACCCCCAAAATCTATCTCCATGCATTCTTTGTATATTCCAATTCTAGCACATGTGCTACCAAACATATGATAAGCCTCCTGAATCAGGTCAAAGGACCAGCTGATGCAGCATTTGGGTCCTATTGTAACCAACCAGATAGCTCACAAACTGGAAATGATGATAGGCCTCCCTATCAGCCCTTTGAGGAAGACCAGGTTAGGAATTAAGAGTCCATGTGAACTACTGGAACCCTTACTTTATTGTTATGGGGTATAACAACAGAATCTTGAAAACCTAACAGAGATTATCTCTATCTTCTTTTATGCTAAAGAGACTCAAGACAAGACCAACCTTGAGTTTTTTTCTCGCCCCCTCCTGCCTATCCAAGCTAAGCTGATATTTACACAACAGCCACTGAGTTCCTTCTTCAAAACCACCCCATTACTTTTCTAAGCCCTCCTTCTCCATTGCTCTCTAAATCACACTCACACAGATCATACACACAATTATCATACACTGGCTACTTAAGAGCCTGTCCTCTATGGATTTGTCTAGTCCTCTTTTCAAGCCATTTTAGTGAGCAACCATGAGCTCCTGTGGCCTGGCTCAGCCAATCTGAAAATAAACAAGGAACAACAAAGCAAACAAGCTGAGCCACCGCAGAAAACAAATGTCAGTATCGCCAAGTCTGAGCTTCCATCTGGTTTAAACATCAAGGAAGTCCATTATGTTCCAATTTCCTGTGCTGGCAACTCCAGAAGAATGTGAAGGCAGCAAGCAAGCTTGGTGGTATTCAAGGGACCACCTGCCTCACTTCACACTGTTGGACTTCTTGCCCAATGATAAAGACCAAACACGAAGAGAAACATATGGTGGAGTCCATTAGAGTAATTAACTTCCAAGTGATAAATGGTTGGGTCAAACTTTTGGCACCTGTCAAAGGAAATGCAGCTATTTTGGCAGAAGCAGGAGATCAAACAGTCCGCGGATGGAAATGGACGGCCACAAGGAAACATTACATTTAAAGCGGGCCCAGTTCTGGGATAATTAAGAATCTGACTGGTCTGGAAGACTGTAATATATCATGGATGTTCCAAGTGGAAGAAGGGTCAATCAACATCTAAAATCCAAGCCTAAGAGCAGATTGCTGCTACTTTCAACACAACCGCCAGTTCAATCTCTCTGGGTGGGTAAAGGACAGACCCGCTTAGGACCGGCTCACAGCTCAGCACCAAGCAAATAGGCAAGCCAGATTCTGCATGCAGGGAGATACACAGCTTTTTCCCCAGGTCAGGGTTTTCTAAATTGTGGGTCACAACCCCCTGAGGGTCATGAGCAATATAGAGATGGGTCACAACTTAATTAAAACAAAAAACAAAAACAACCAGGCTTTGCTCCTTGTCTAGCCTGCACAAGCCCACACCAACCAACTGCAATCTTGCAAATGTGAGATTCCCACCGATATTTAATTACTAAAAATAACTGTGCGTTTTCTTTCTCATCTAAACCATTTGCTTTCTCCATGCAGGAAAAGGGTGTCACGCAAGCCCAGTTTTCATTTTCAAGGGAGGCAATACTGCAAAGTCTGAGAAATCTCATCCTGGGGAAAGAATAAAACAGGATCAGCCCAGGGCATGGTCTGCCTGGAGAAAGAGCCCACCACTGACACAGAAGCTCACTGGAGTAGCGGAAGGATAGCAAGATGGGCTAGATAGGATGTCAGGCCTATTCTGGGGCTACTGTTCTGCTCCCAAGCTTTTGCATCTGCCCATTTATTGCTCCAATGAACACCTACTCAAGTAGTGTCCTGTAACAACAGTAGATAATAGAAAACCTGCAGGATACAGGTGTAGAAGTGGGGGGTTTCTCTGTGCATCTGGGGTAGGGTGTGGCAGCTCACCAAAGCTTATGCCTTTGAACAAAATTGTTCAGCCAGAAAAGGTACTGCTAAACTGCTGATTTTGGGGCCACCACAGGCTGTCCTCCTACAGTGCCTTCTCAGAATTAGGGGAATCTTTGGCTTAACCATTCTGCTTTGCTTTAATGTGGCTGGCTTTGCTTTGGAATCAGCCTACTGCATCTGAATCCCACGCCTATGGTTCGTAAACCTCAGCGTGTGGCTCCGCATTTGATGAACCAAGCCACTCAAGGTCAACAGCCAGACAGAAGAGGCTCCCTTGTATGTTGTTAAATTGAATTGCAATGAAGGATCAGCAAGAGCAACGTCATTCTTGTTCTACCCACTTTTCAGAGTCTGAACCCCAGCACACTTCAGAAGCAAACAGGGTTGGTAGCCTGATAGTAACAATTGCACATTCTCCTGGCTTAACATGGAGTGTAAACAAAGCATTTGTATGCTTGGAAACTGACTGACAACCAGGTAAGTGTGGACAGACCTGTGGCCCTGATGGTACAATTAGCTGGACTAAGCACCGTAAATAGGATCAGTGCCAGGAGGTGGTAGTAACATGGCCTAAAGCTTGCAAGATCCCTGTCCTCAAACTGTAAGAACAGCTACAGAAAAAAATAATCTTTTAAGTGAGTCCTCCTTTGCAGAAACTTCCCATTGTGCTGTCCCACAGCCATTAACAGCAGCAAAAAAAACTGCACAGCCAAAGACGTCTGATGTGGTTCCTGAAGGCCGGCATTCTTTTTTGTATATATTAAAGAACTCCAAAGAAGTTTAACCAAAGTAGTGTTTTTTTGTACCCTGTGCACCAGGCCTCTTTATTCCAACCGGAGGAATTGCACGATGTGCAATGGATTTTTTCTTTTTCTTTTTTTTAATGTAATGAGATGAAAAAAAAATCCAGCAGGGATTTGTGGTGATGACTCCACACAGCAGGGTGAATTCATATGACCATTTGTGGACAGGAAGACCTGGGGTGTTCGTTGATGCAGACCTTGGAGGCAGAATTATTGGGAAGTGCCTTATGACAGTAACCCGTCTGTGCCAATCATACCAATGACTCAACCAACACACAAATGGCGCCTTACACTAATTTCAGCTGCTTTTAAAAACTTTGCAGAACTCACATTTGCTGGTAAGACAAAGACACACTGAAGCTCTCTTACAAATCCAAGGATTTCCTGAACCCCACCCTTCCCAACTTTTTTTGGGCAGGAATCAGCTGACATAATAAAGGGAAGAACAAGACTTTGGATGGCCCTAATCCAGGAACTGCTGGGCAGGAATACAGCAAATAAATTCATCTCTTTAAGCAAACCCAAGATTCGCACAGAGAGAGAGAGAGAGAGAACAAGCACTCTTCAGCTATCCAAAATATTGGTTAGTGGGGTGGAATGACATTTATGACAAAGCATGCATTCAGTATTATGAATTTGCAAGGAAGCTGAAGCTGCAAAAGAGACATCTTTAAAATGTGAGTTTCAGACACACAAATGGAAAAGTTCTAAGCGTGGTGACTTCATCTCCTAAAGCTTTTCTAAGTTCCAAGATTCAGAAGAAGGGTGGTAACTTTTGGGTGGCCTGTAGCCTCACTTCCACTCCAGTGTTTTCCATCTCAAAGTTGCAAGGACAATCTCTTGATTCCCATTGCAAATCCCAGAAATCCAGATGTTGCCAAACCCATCAGGATGGGTTGACCCAGGTCCGTGTGACTTGGCCTTATGACCCATCTCATCTCAGCATTAGGTTTAGGCTGGGCTTGGAGTTACTGTGACAGTTCAGAGAGTCGTTGAAAGTCCCCATCAACCATGAGCAATCTCAACCTCAATTCCCCATTTGAACACTGAACTACCTGACAGGATCATTGTAAACATCAACAAGGAAAAGACACATACAGTATGTAAACTGCTCTTGAAACTTAGGGAAAACATCATATGAATAATCATGTAACCGCAACTCATGTGAACATTAATTGCATCAAACCATTGAAACACTGTAGAGATGGCCCAGCACCAAATGAGCTGTCCTAGATCAGGTTCTATCAAGTCCTGGATTCAAGTCTCAGCTTTGGTTCGCCCCTCTCTATGGAGGGTGAGACCCACAGAACTGCAAAGACAGCCATTTGTAGGGTTCGAGTCTAACATCTTGCAGAACACAACCAAGTCTCCGCTGGCACATTTCAACCGGTTAATCATGGGCACTTTGCCCAAATCCTCTTCTCCAAATCTGGACTGATTTACATTTTCAAGGTCTGGTGAAGGACAGAAGAAACATTGGAGCGATCAAAGAAAATTCACACTTTCTGCATCACTTCCTGCCTTCTCTCAGTTAGGTACAGTAGACTAATCTACCCCACCCAACATACCCTAGAAATAACATGGTCATCTGCACTATGAGTCTCCTTATGAGTCACCAGTGTGATATGGCTTCAGATAAGGCAAATCTAGTCTTCGGCTGCATCCTTAGAATTATAATGCAGGTTTTTTTAGGAAGTAGCATTCCCATTTTATTTAGCATTGGTCAGATTCCACCGCCAGTCTGTGCAATTTCAGTTATTATCCTTTCCAAGATTTACAATACTTGGGCTGCTTCTGAAGGATATTAAGAATACCAAGAGAGACTGAGGAACCGGGATATAAAGCTTTGAAAAGTTTGAAAAGAAAAATTATAATATTCTTCATATGCTTGAAGGGGTAACCCATCCAAGAAGCTGTGGCCAATTCTCTTTAGTCTGCAAGCACCAGACATATATTTAGTTGTGACCAAAATTTATATTCCACCCTATCACGAGACTCTAAATCAGTGTTTCTTAGCCTCAGCAACTTTAAGTGGAGTGGATTTCAACTCCCAGAATTCTAGCTGGCTGGGGAATTCTGGGAGTTGACATCCACTCCTCTTAAAGTTCCTGAGGTTGAGAAACGCTGCTCTAGATGGTTTACAGCAGGAATATTCACAATAAAATATAAGGAATATACATATTGCTTCATTATGCACATCCCTGCTGTAAACCACAAAACACAGTAACACGGAATGGTTTTCAGTCACAAGACGGCCAGTTCCAGCTGAATGTTTGGGAAGAATAATGCTACTCCAAAGATTTTGGTGACTATTGTTTCAATTTCCTAGAGAGGAGATGGGCTCTCTGGCCGGGTTTAATCAGAGGCTGAACTGGCCTCCTGGTGGAATCACCCCGAGATCTTCCTCCTCTTGCATCATGCAAAGAAGGGAAATAGGACTTGGTCTGTGCTCCCTGCCCCTTCCAATATACGGTGTTGGCTTCTGGGAGTTGAAGTCCACACATCTTATAGCATGCTGGCTGGGGAATTCTGGGAGTTGAAGTCTGAACATCTTAAAGTTGCTAAGGTTGAGAAACACTGTCTAAAGCCTTCTGAGATAACGGGCTTGTAAGCCAGTCCAGTTGGACTAACCTCGCCCCAACCTTTGGACAGAGATGGGGAGGGAAAGTTAAAGGTAGGCTGCTGGAAATCAACAGGACAAGCCAGCCAGCTCTAAAATCCTTCAAATGGCAATGGAAATAAACTGGAGTTCAATCAGAGCCAGATCCAACCTGGGCAATGTGCTTTAAACATGACTGCTATTATAACATATGCACCATATTATTAAATGTATCATCTAACACAGTACAACTAGTCAAGAATGGGTTGAATCCATTCAGCAGCAAGAGGGCACCGCTGCATACTGGCTAAGAGTCGGTCAATGAGTCCCAGGTTCAAATCCCCGCTTGGCCAGGAAGGAGCCCCCTCCCCATTTCTGCCCAACCAAACTCACAGGGCCCTTGTGAGGATAAACAGGGAGGCCCAGGATCAAATCTCTCACCCTCTTTGGGAGCCTCTCCCTCCTCACATGGGGGAAGCCCAGTGTCTGTTTTTTTTAAGCTACTGGGGGATAGGAGTGGAAGGGATGGATGTACACATGCCACCAAATAAGTAAAAGCAACGGGGTCTTTTTCCTGTTCTGTGTGTCTCTCTCTCTGGCTGCCTTCCTGCTAATTCCATTTTTCTTTCTTTTAGATATTTTATCCTGCCTTTATTATTTTTATAAATAACTCAAGGTGGCAAACATACTTAATACTCCTTCCTCCTGCTATTTTCCCCACAACAACAACCCTGTGAGGTGAGCTGGGCTGAGAGAGAGGCACTGGCCCAAAGTCACCCAGCCGGCTTTCATGCCTAAGGCGGGACTAGAACTCACCGTCTCCCGGTTGCTAGCCTGAAGCCTGAACCAGTAGACCAAACTTTCCTACCAAAAAGTTAACTGGGTCAGTGTCAGCGTTGGCGGCTGCATTCCCACGACCTGCCAAACCGCGTCCGTTTCGGCCTCGGCTCTCGCGCCGCCGAGCCTTCTGGCTCCAACTCGGCGCGAAGAGGAAAAGGCACCACCCGGGCGTGCCACGGGGGTCGTGGGAACGCAGCACCCCCCCCCCCCCGCGGACTCCTTTTCAGCCGTCCTGCCAATCGTCGGAGCCACTTACCCGGAGCGCCCCGAGGTCGGTGTTATCCAGGCTCCGGGCAGCATAATCGCTGGCCATGGCTTAGGCGGCGGCGGCGGGGATACCCTGGCCCCGCGCGGGCAGAAGGTCCGCGGCTGCGGCTGCTGAACGCCCCGCTCGCCCCTTTCCCCCGGGCTGCGCGCTGCGGGAGAGGAGCGCGGCGAGGGGCGGCGGGGGCGCTGGACGCCCGCCCGCCCGGCCCGGATCGCTGGGAGGCTGGCTCCTTCTCCGCCCCGCTGCTGCCCCGGCGGCTCTGACGGTCTCAGCCGTCGTCCATGGCCGCGGAACGCTCGCCGGTAGCCGGCGCAGGCAACCTGACATGCAGAGCCGGAAAAAGGAGGGGGAGAGGAAGAAAGAAAAAGAGAAAGAAAAGAAAGCAAGAAAGAAAACTCTGTCTCTCCCCCCACCCCGGCCCCCTCCCCGCCCGCAGTCAGAGGGCGAGGAAGCAGCAGCTCCGCCGTCCCGATGCTCGGAAGGAAGGCAACTTTTGCGCAGACATTTCCTAGGGAAAAGTTTGCGAGGAAGTGACGTGCCCGCGCTGGGCTGGGAGGGGAGGGGAAAGGGTGATGCAACAGCTGGGCTGGGGGGCAGCGGGGCAGCGGCAGAGGGGTTCGGCTCCTGGGACACCAGAGCGGCTCCTCTCTCCGCCGCCCGCAGGCCGGGTTCACACGACCTCGTTCTCCTGCCTGCTGCATCAACCCATTTGCACTGCACCTTGAACAGGCAAAGCCCCCTCCAAATCCAAGCAGGGTTAACAGCGCCAAGCTTTGCACGTGTGGCAGATTGACTGGGTGATCCCAGAGCTCGAGGTCTGGGATCACACGACACCCTAAACCCCACGTTAGCCAAACCCAGTTGCTGTGCTCCCATTGCAGCTGATGCTCACAGTGAGGGGCCAAGAGCATGGCTGGGATTCCCTCAGTGTGTGGAATCACAACCTTCCTGGCCGGCTTCTGGCAAGGAAAATCAGGGGGGAACCATGTGATGCGCTTAAGGGCTGCGTGGTTTGCTTAACACCTGCAGTGATTAGCTTAACAGCTGCTCCAAAATAGTTCATAAAATCGGGTCAGATTTGCTTAATGACTTCTTCACTTAGCAACCAAAATTCCAGGCCTAACTGTGCTTGTTAAGCAAAGACTAGCTGTACAGCCAAGGCCAAGGCTGGTTTCAGGGACCCACTTGCAGAAACCGAATGCTTGCACTCCTGTCATTGGGTTTCAGTTATCTCTTAACCCAAGGTGGGGCTGGCTTTAAAGGCAGAGGGTGGAAATGCATCGGTGAAGCCTTTCCTTTCTCAGTTTCAACCCCCCCCAAAATCCTCAAAGCACTTCTACATAGTTAGACCCCCAAGCCCCAGTGGGAAAGCTTTGTGTGCCTCGCCCCAGCCCCCTCCCCTTCCTTCGCTGCAGGAAAGAGCATCGCAGCTGAAGCCGCAGAACAAACACCTGCCCGCAGTCAGGGTGTGTGCATGTGGGCTGATCTGGTTTCAAGAAGCGGCACAGAGTTGTGAGAGCAACAATAACACTCAGGGCTCATCTGCCTGAGATGTATAACACTAAGGCAGATATATATAGACGGAAGTAGCTATAGATACAGAGGTAGATGCACACCTTAAAAAATAAGGACAGTAAAGAGAGGAGCAAACAGCAGGCTCGGGGGCTCAAGGTTTCCTGACTGCGAAGCTAAAATCAGAGGACGTGTGTTTTTGCATACAGCAACCCCACGAGTGTTTGCTTTGGCCCGGGCCCTGCTAAAGAGGATGCATGTTTGGGAGAAAGGCGCATGGCTTGCTTTGGCTGCAAAAAGAAAGCCTGCTCTGATTACAGTGTGAGATTATGGAAAATAAGCATGCAGAGCAGAAGGCACTTCTGAATAAACTTGCACTGCTTGGCACTGAAATGGGCAGTCATGTATAGACTGTATAGGCAGCCCTTACTTAATGACCACAATTGGGACTGGAATTGTGGTTGCTAAGTGAAGTGGTCATTAAGCAAATCTGACCTGATTTTACCACCTTTTTTGCAGCAGTCGTTAAGCAAATCACCACAGGCATTAAGCGAACCATGCGGTTCCCCCATTGATTTTGCTTGCCAGAAGCTGGCTGGGAAGGTCAAAAATGGCAATCACGTGACCATGGGATGCTACAACGGTCATAAATGCAACCCGGTTGCCAAGTGCCCAAATCATGATCACATAACTGCAGGGATGCTGCGACAGTCAAAAGTGTGAGGACTGGTTCTAAGTCAGTTTTTTCAGCACCGAACCATCACTAAACGAATGGTTGTTAAGCGAGGACTGCCTGTATAGCACTGGTATATTGACTAAAAACTTTGTCAGAAACCCTGGTCAGCAACTAAATCAGTGTTTCTCAACCTTGGCAACTTTAATATGCATGAACTTCCCCAGCATGGCTGGGGAATTCTGGGAATCGAAGTCCATGCAACTTAAAGTTGCCAAGGTTGAGAAACACTGAACTAGATTATCTAAAGGAATACAAGCCCAAAGGGAGACCGTCTCAGTCAGTCATGCTGCCAGACAGGCAAGGTTTCAAGAGGGCAGCCTATCAAAGCTATCCCTCATGAAATGCCTTTGTGCAACTCCAGGAGTGTCTGCCAGATGTGGTCTGAAAAGTCAAGATGGTATCCACAATGGTGCAATGGAAGCTCCACCCATTCAATTGCACAGTCCCGGCCGCCATCTTGATTTTTTGGACCAACTCTTAAAGATGCAGGAACCCTGTCTTCTTTTGCACCATCTACGTTGCAACCAAGCTCAACCCCTCTCCAAAATATCAAATCTATCCCAAATCCTAACGTGGTCCTCATCCTGCTCACAAGAGGGTATAAATTTGATGAGGCCAAGTCCTTCTAATAGGACTATTCAGCGCTGTCCCTCCCAGCCCAGCTTTTTCAACAGGGTCCTTCTCCATAACCACAACACAATCCCAACCTGTAGAAATCTAGCAGCTTGTTGAATGTCTGCCTGCTGTGCAGGAATCACAGGAAAGGACCAGTCTGGAAACAAAACAAACGCATGGCCATTGGAGAGAAATCCATGCCAGACTATTCTGGCAGTCCCACTGAGACCCCTGAAGGCCACTGAAAATAGACCAACCTCCCCCACTGCAAGACTGGCAGGAAAGAAAGGAAGAAAGAAAACAGCCCATGTTAAAAATTTAAGGATGTTTGCTTTAGGAAAGGGAAGTGAGAAGAGGAACTTCATTTACTTCAGCTGGGGGTATGCTATTTTGCTCAAAGATTGGAGGGGCACTCTCTTTATCCCGATATTTTCATGCGATTATTTCCCCCAAGCAGGGAGCCAATTTGTTTTTATAAGCTTGAAAACCAAAGAACCAGAACTTAGAAACCACAATGGCTTAAAATAAGAGCGACACCTTCTACAAAGGGTGGGTCTGCTGTGTTCTGCAACCTGCCTGAGTCATCCACAAACTCCTTGGCCCTGCAGTTGCTGCAGCAGTGACTCTTAGTGGCTCCTGGGCATCTTTCCCAGGAGAAGGGGAGAGACCCTGGGGGACCTCACCAGCCCTGCCTGTAAGTGGGATGTTGGGAACTGTAGTTCAGCCTCCTCTGGAAAACCACAAGTTCCTCTTTGGCTGATTCACTCCACCACCACATTCTCTTCAGGCTGAAATGGTTGCCCCTTAACCCAGTCCATGGGGAAAACGTATAATCACTAGGCCCCTCCATCTAGTTTAGGGGGAAGCAAGCAGCCCCAAATCTCATGCCTTTGCGGTTTCCACTTCCCCACACCTCCTGTGATCACAACTGTTGAAAATGGCAGCTGTGGCGGTTTGAGTCAGCAAACACCAACAAATGATAATTTAAGCCCCATGAGATGCTTTCTAGAAAGACAAAGATTCTCAGTAGAGCTGAGCTTTTGATGACTCCATGGATTTGTCCATGGAAATTTCTTGGCCACAATACAGAAGTGGTTTGGCTTTACTTCTGTCTCTTTGATCTTCCCAGCCTTAACCTAAAACAAAGCCAACCTATTTAACTTTTGGGGATTGGCTAAGCTAACTTTCTGCCACCAATTGCAGAGGAAAGAACTTAGTATGGCTTGGAAAAGCACAAGAAATATCCAAAGTGACACCCTCCCTCATTAAACCCATGATAATTCTCCGGTTTGTCCTAGAAGTCTAGCTAAGAAAAACCTTGATTTCTAATGAAGCAGCTCACGTCCTGGTCAGGAAGACATGGATTCAGAGGAAGTGTGCAAGGAAATGGATAATTGTGATCCAGTTAAGGAAATGGTGGGACCCTCCCAGGGGGTCTGGAAGCTACAGGGCCTCTCAGACCCAGAGCTGAGAGTTTACATGACTGCAGAAAGTATGTTTCATGTTAGCTTGTTGAGCTCCTGGTTAATGATCTATGAGAGTTGGATGCTGTTCACAACAGAACCATTACTAGTTGAGAAAGCAGTAGGGGAAGGTGTTATAATAAAACAGGTAAAACCCATAAAAATTAAAGGGTAGCATTTGATCACTGGAAACCCAACAGAACAGTCTCTAAGACTCAGCCAGAAGAGCCTAAATTCCTTACAGAGGGAATTCTACCATCCCGGTGATGTTGTGCTTGGTATATTTTATCTCACCTTCCCTACCATTCTTGTTCCACTGTCCTGTCAATTTCTGAACCATCCTGTTCCTGCATGCTTCTCTGACCAGGAAGTCCCTTCTGTGCACAGAAGTCAGAACTTCTGTCACTCTGATGGGTCTCCTAAGCTGGTTCTGACTCCTCGGCTTGGCAAAAAAAGGGCCTTTGAAGACATCAGCATCTTCCTGCGGAGTCCGATAACTGTAGAAGCCTCTGGAGACAATAAATCGGAGTGACCAATAGTCTTAGTTTCTCCACTGAGAAAACTCTAGTTAACAAGGCTAGACCAACTAGCAGGGCTGGGACATTGCATATTGGAAGAATCCATTGTGTTGGACCTTCTGTGACCACAGAACCTCTTCTTCTACTCAAACAATCCCTCTTTTTCAGATTTCTGCAAAAGGTGTTGTCACTCTAAAGCAGCCTTTCTCAACCTTGGCAACTTTAAGATATGTGGACTTCAATTCCCAGAATTCCCCAGCCAGCATGGCTGGCTGGGGAATTCTGGGAGTTGAAGTCCACATATCTTAAAGTTGCCAAGGTTGAGAAAGCTGCTCTAAAGAGCTCTTTAAATTTAATACAATTCTTAAAGCAGCAGCATCCTTTATTCAGACTCATGAAAAAGGGGAAGGAAGGAAAGAAAGTGGTACAGGCTCATGAGGTATGAAGCATCCCTTCTGAACTATTTATGGGATATGCACAACTTCAGCATAAAGATAGTCTTCCATAAAAATACTAGTAGCTGAAATATTGGAGAGACATTCTGTACAAAGAGAGCAAAGGAAGCTTTTTACTACTTACTAGAAATTGAGGCTTTTTACTACTCACTAGAAATTCAAGATTCCAGCATGGGATGGGGTGATGTGGTTCAAGAAACTGTTCCTTATTTAGGAATAAAATGTGGTATTCCTTTTCAAGGTAATAAGGAACAGAGTTTCTTTCTTTCTTTTTCTCCCTTTGTGGGAGACGTAGCATTAAGTGTAGAAAGCAATTTTAATTTAACTTGCCATCTGTTTAAATTGCTAGAGACTTTATTGTTCTCCAGCGCTGCCTCTTTAAATGCTGTATTGTAAAATTACTTTTTAAAAAAGGGGGGTAGCCTTTAAGACTATATTGTTGTTTATTCGTTTAGTTGCTTCCGACTCTTCGTGACTTCATGGACCAGCCCACGCCAGAGCCTCCTGTCGGTCGTCAACACCCCCAGCTCCCCCAGGGACGAGTCCGTCACCTCTAGAATATCATCCATCCATCTTGCCCTTGGTCGGCCCCGCTTCCTTTTGCCTTCCACTCTCCCCAGCATCAGCATCTTCTCCAGGGTGTCCTGTCTTCTCATTATGCGGCCAAAGTATTTCAGTTTTGCTTTTAATATCATTCCCTCAAGTGAGCAATCTGGCTTTATTTCCTGGAGGATGGACTGGTTTGATCTCCTTGCAGTCCAAGGCACTCTCGGAATTTTCCTCCAACACCACAGTCCAAAAGCATCGATCTTCCTTCGCTCAGCCTTCCTTATGGTCCAGCTCTCACAGCCATATGTTACTACGGGGAACACCATTGCTTTAACTATGCGGGCCTTTGTTGTCAGTGTGATGTCTCTGCTCTTAACTATTTTATCAAGATTTGTCATTGCTCTTCTCCCAAGGATTAAGCGTCTTCTGATTTCCTGACTGCAGTCAGCATCTGTAGTAATCTTCGCGCCTAGAAATACAAAATCTTGCACTGCTTCTACATTTTCTCCCTCTATTTGCCAGTTATCAATCAAGCTGGTTGCCATAATCTTGGTTTTTTTGAGGTTTAGCTGCAAGCCAGCTTTTGCACTTTCTTCTTTCACCTTCATCATAAGGCTCCTCAGTTCCTCTTCGCTTTCAGCCATCAAAGTGGTATCATCTGCATATCTGAGATTGTTAATGTTTCCTCCAGCGATTTTAACTCCAGCCTTGGATTCCTCAAGCCCAGCATGTCGCATGATGTGTTCTGCGTACAAGTTGAATAGGTAGGGTGAGAGTATACAGCCCCGCCGTACTCCTTTCCCAATCTTAAACCACGTTGTTCCGTGGTCTGTTCTTACTGTTGCTACTTGGTCGTTATACAGATTCTTCAGGAGGCATACAAGATGACTTGGTATCCCCATACCACTAAGAACTTGCCACAATTTGTTATGGTCCACACAGTCAAAGGCTTTAGAATAGTCAATAAAAAGAAGTAGATGTTTTTCTGAAACTCCCTGGCTTTTTCCATTATCCATCGGATATTGGCAATTTGGTCCCTAGTTCCTCTGCCTTTTCTAAACCCAGCTTGTACATCTGGCAATTCTCGCTCCATGAACTGCTGAAGTCTACCTTGCAGGATCTTGAGCATTACCTTACTGGCATGTGAAATGAGTGCCACTGTTCAATAGTTTGAACATTCTTTAGTGTTCCCCTTTTTTGGTATGGGGATATAAGTTGATTTTTTCCAATCTGATGGCCATTCTTGTGTTTTCCAAATTTGCGGGCATATACCATGCATTACCTTGACAGCATCATCTTGCAAGATTTTGAACAGTTCAGCTGGGATGCCGTCGTCTCCTGCTGCCTTGTTATTAGCAATGCTTCTTAAGGCCCACTCAACCTCACTCTTCAGGATGTCTGGCTCTAGCTCACTGACCACCCTGTCAAAGCTATCCCCAATATTGTTATCCTTCCTATACAGGTCTTCTGTATATTCTTGCCACCTTTTCTTGATCTCTTCTTCTTCTGTTAGGTCCTTGCCATCTTTGTTTTTGATCATACCCATTTTTGCCTGGAATTTACCTCCAATGTTTCTAATTTTCTGGAAGAGGTCTCTTGTCCTTCCTATTCTATTGTCTTCTTCCACTTCCACACATTGCTTGTTTAAAAATAATTCCTTATCTCTTCTGGCTAACCTCTGGAATTTTGCATTTAATTGGGCATATCTCCCCCTATCACTGTTGCCTTTTGCTTTCCTTCTTTCTTGGGCTACTTCTAGTGCCTCAGCAGACAGCCATTTTGCCTTCTTGGTTTTCTCTTTCTTTGGGATGTATTTTGTTGCCGCCTCCTGAACAATGTTGCGGACTTCTGTCCATAGTTCTTCCGGGACCCTATCTACTAAGTCCAGTCCCTTAAATCTATTCTTCACCTCCACTGCATATTCCTTAGGAATATTAGTGAGCTCATATCTAGCTGATCTGTGGGTCTTCCCTAATCTCTTTAGTCTGATCCTAAATTGTGCAAGAAGAAGTTCGTGATCTGAACTACAGTCAGCTCCAGGTCTTGTTTTTACCGACTGTATGGATGTCCACCACCTTTGGCTGCAAAGGATGTAGTCAATCTGATTTCGGTGTTGTCCATCTGGGGAAGTCCATGTATAAAGCTGTCTCTTAGGTTGTTGGAAGAGAGTGTTTGTTATGCAGAGTGAATTGTCTTGGCAAAATTCTATCAGCCTATGTCCTGCTTCGTTTTGTTCTCCCAGGCCATGCTTACCTGTAATTCCAGGTGTCATTTGACTGCCCACCTTAGTGTTCCAGTCTCCTGTGATGAAAATAACATCTCTTTTAGGCATGTTGTCCAGTAGGTGCTGCAGATCCTCATAGAACTGCTCTACTTCAGCTTCTTCAGCATCTGTGGTTGGGGTGTATATTTGGATCACTGTGATGTTAGATGGCTTGCCCTGAATTCGAATTGAGATCATTCTATCATTTTTTGGATTGTATCTGAGCACTGCTTTAGCCACTTGACTATTAATTATGAAGGCTACTCCATTTCTTCTGTGGTCCTCTTGTCCACAGTAGTAGATCTGGTGGTCATTTGATGTGAAGTGGCCCATTCCAGTCCATTTCAGTTCACTGATGCCCAAAATGTCTATCTTTAATCTTGACATCTCACCAATAACCACATCCAATTTGCCCTGGCTCATAGATCTTACATTCCAGGTTCCAATGGTGTGTTGATCCTTAGAACATCAGATTCGCCGTTCACCACCAGCACTGTCGGCCGCTAGCCGTCCTTTCGGCTTTGAGCTAGCTGCGTCATCACGTCTGGGGCTAGTTGAACTCATCCTCTGTTCCTCCCCAGTAGCATTTTGACCATCTTCCAACCTGGGGGTCTCATCTTCCGACGGTATACTGACATATCTCTGGTTGTACTGATCCATTGAGTTTTCACGGCAAGAATACTGGGGTGGGTTGCCATTACCTTCCCCAGGGATCGCATTTAGTCTGACCTCTCTGTCATGACCTTCCTGTCTTGGGTGGCCCTTCACGGTTTAGCTAATGGCATCATTGAGGTGCTCAAGCTCCAGCACCATGACAAGGTAATGATCCTTTGCTGAAGTAAGACTATATTACTCATGAGAAATGCCAGAGAAATCAGTGAGATAAATAGCATGGCAGCCCAATTTAAGTCTCATTAATTATTGGTTGCAACTAACTTAATCTGCCTATGTCTTAGGAGTTCTAAAAGCAACTGGTGTAGAAAGGCTGCCTATAAATATATTAATTAAATAAATGTAATATACCATAGCACATTCCTATCAAGAAGAGCTGATGTGCCAACACTATTTTTTTCAAGCTGTACAACATGATTCTTGTTTTGGAATTCTTCTGGTGGCAAATCTAGGGAGAAAAAGCTTTGCATGTGAAAAACACTAGCTGAGTGCATAATTGTGGGCAGCTGGATGTGCAAATTAGTATGCCTTCATGGCCCCAACCTACCACCCAGCACAGATATGGCTGCTCAGGTAAAACTCCTGCCCACTGCTGCTCTAAAGATAAAATTCATTACAGATGTTCTGATTAGGAATCCTGGTTTGGGAGAAAGATGGAAAAGACGTTCAGATGCTGGACCATGTCTATACCTACAAAGATCAGAATCATGGAGACAATGACGCTCTATGGAAGTGAAAGTTGGACTTCGAAGATGCAGGATAGGAAGAGTACTGACACCTTTGGAACTTTGCCCTTGGAGTAACTCCTGAGAATACCATGGACAGCCACGAAAACAAACACATAGAGCATCAAACAAATCAAGCAGAATTCTCACTCAAAGCACAAATGACCAGGCTCAAATTGGCATATTTTAGGTACATTATGCAAAGACCTAGCTCCCTTGAGAAATCCATAAATCTGGGAAAGGTAGAAGGAAACAGAAGAAACGGATGACCAGCATCTAGGTGGATGGGCTCAGTTATCAGCGGAAGACCTGAAGGGCCAGGTTGGGACAGGTCATTCTATAGGAAGTCTGTATGGTTGCCAATCAATCAATCAGAGAGAAAGTGACTTGAAAGCAACTTCTTGATACTTCCAATGGAAGTAACTAACAATGGAACTTAACTATGTCTGGCACTTGTGTTTTAACTTCCCTGAGTACTGTGCGGTAGCCAATTTAGTATGATTCTTGGTATCAAAGAAAATAAAATTGTAATGGAATGTGAGAATGACCTTGGAAGACAGGTGGAAGAGATGCTGCCTAGGGAAGGATCAGATAAAAGGGGGGGGGGGGGAGCCCGCAACTGAGTAATGGTTGGAGAAAGACACTTAGGAAGGATCTGCCCTAACTGATCAGGCAGTAAAAAGGGACTTTGGGAGATTTGCACTTTCAGACTTGCAAGATTCTGCTAATGTAGCCTAACAATAAAGTAGAAATAGCTCATCTGGTTGTGTTTCCTGTCTGGTTTATCTGGGAGGGCTGACAAAAGTAGAAGTCTTCAGACCAGGAGCTTATGCCTTTTAATAAAATTTGTCCATCAGAAACGCTGCTACCAGATGTGTATTTCAAGCAGAAATCAGTCCAGAATCTACCTGAAATGGAGGAACCATTTGCAGTCAATCATAGGTACATTTGCAGCGACATGTTACATTCATGTTTATCTACCCAAAGCTTACAGTAATATCGAACATGTGAATTGGCCCTCTGGAGAAGTCATAATGGAATTCTCTGAGGTTCAGAAGGGGAATGGGTGTTTCCAAAATATGGCAGAACAAGAACAGAGAGATATTTATTTTGGTACCTCCTAAATAGATGGCAACCTCCCCTGAGTCAAGAGACAGTTAGAAAGAAGATCAAAGTCATCAAGGAGGACTCGCTTAATGTACATACTGATAAATGAGGGCTAAAATGCACATATTTTGCAACCTAGCTCTCTTTTCCTTGCAGTAAATCTGACTAACGAGACTTGGAAAGAATCTAGATTACTTGGGTATGAGCTGTTATTAGGGGCTTGTCAGAATTGAAACAGAATGGAGATCAAGAATGAACTTCCAAAGAGAATGCCATTCTGGATCATCCCAGTTCTCAAAACGTAACTTGCAATGAGGAAGCTGCTTAGTTCTCTGTTTAGTAAGAACCTTCCAAGCTAAGTGTGTGTGTGTGTGTGTGTGTGTGTGTGTGTGTTTCCTTTTGCAGATCCTGGCTGTAAGAATACACAGGATATCCAAAAGGAGATGTTGGAAAAGTAACTTCCTTTCAAATCAGTTCCGAACCAACTAGACAAGCAAATGAGATTAAATACATATCTAGATTACTTTCATGTATCAAAAATGTTATTCAGATAGTTTGCTACATTAACTCCCACTGTATTAGGTTTTCCCTTCTTTAAAAGAAGACATAAAACTAAGTGTATATATGGAAAGAAAAGATACAAAAAATGCAAAATGCAATCTATAACACAGTATGGTTAGATCCTATCCTAGAAGTTTATAGTCTATTGTCTGAGTTCTGTTATATCCTGCAAAGGTGGTTCATGCTACAGGTAGTCCTTGTTTAGCAACTACAACTGGGACTGGCAACTCAGCCGTTAAGTGAAGTGGTCACTAAGTGAAACCACGACTGCATTTATGATCTGACTTCAGCTTTCCTTTCAGTTACAGACCTGTGAAGGTTGTAGATGTGAAGATTGGTTGTAAAGTTACTTTTTCATCACTGTTATAACTGCAAAAGGTTGCTAAATGAGGCAGTTGCTAAACAAGGCAAACCTAATTCCCATGTTTTCTAACCCATGTTGATTCGAATACTAAGCCTTTTGGGGTGGGGGGAATTACTTCCAGTATTTCAATTGCATTTATGTAAGAAAATAATGCTCAAAAATGAATTATATGAGGAAAAATAATTTGCAAAACAATGTGTACCCTAAGACACATTGAAAAATGCATATGTTTGGAGATGTGTGCTTTCAAATGCAAACAAGCTTTAGTGCAACTTTGGAAAAAAAAACCCTGATGTTTCACAAATCATGCCTGCTTGAGTTACAAAATGAGAAGTTGAGGAGCATTGATTTTGACCAATTTGCTCATCCTTGGTGTAAAATGAACACATCTCTGCATTTTGCCAACAAAAACTACTTTACAGGTAGTCCTTGCTTAACAACCACAACTGGGACCAGAATTTCGGTTGCTAAGCAAAGCAGTCATTAAGCAAATCACATGGGTCCCCATTGGTTTTGTTTGCCAGAAACCGGCCAGGAAGGTCGAAAATGGTGATCATGTGACCACGGGATGCTGCGATGGTCATAAATGTGAACTGGTTGCCAAGTGTCCAAATCGTGATCATGACTGTGGGGAATGCCTCGATGGTCCTAAGTGTGAGTACCAGTTGTAAATCAATTTTTTCAACACCATCATAAGTCCAAACCATCACTAAATGAATGGTTGTTAAGTGAGGACTATGGAAAAAGTTGGCCGTCTGTGGTACTAAAAGGCCATTTTAAAACTATTCCATTGACGCAAAAGTGATGTCTGTGTAAATCTGGTGATCCTGAATCCACAAAGTACAAGCAGCTGCTTTGAAAAGGAGACTGAGAAAACCTAAAGCAATTATTGCTTACAGCATTTGTAAATCATTTGGACAATCAACATTTAGTTGTTTGTTCAGGGAGGTAACTCTCCTAACTTGGACATAATGAAAGTTGCTAATTTTTAAAAGTGTTATTACCTCAGGATTGCTGATTAACCCTAAAGTTCTGTCGTGACCCTTTTTTCATTTAGTTACTCTGTGTGGCTGGCTGATTAATACATATTGTAATACTCACCATGACTTCAGGCTCCCCGCAAATGTCCCTGAAAATAAGAAATAGGTTCAGCTGCCTTCACACAGACGTTCAAAGTAGCTGCTGGCCAAATACAGTTCATCTTCCTTGAAGGCCGGCTAAGTATGCCAGGCACAATTTGGAAACCTTTGCTCTAGACACAAAATTGGAATTAACACCTCCTTTGCCCCAAATGATTAGATTGTAATTGTTCTGGGCTCTCATCCCACTGTGCACCTTGGCAAGAATAAAGAAGCCTCTGATTTGGAAACAAAAAAGGCTTGTCTGTTTTTTTTTAAAAAAAAAACTGTTCAGGATAAATTGAATCCAGGTTCTCCGAGTGGATCAGCTTAATGGAAAAGAAGTTGCCGGTTGTGAAGACCCCTGCAGGAGATCCATCTAGATTAGTCCTCCTGACCTCTTTCTGGGAAGTCTTTGTGATTTTTTTTTAAATTAAACTCCATTATAAAATCACTTTCCCCCCTTCCTTCAGACCTGAGGTGCTATTGAAAAGCAAACTTAAATCCAGATGTGAATCAATACCTTTTTCAGACAATTTGATTAAGGGGGGAAAAAAAATCCTGAAAACTCAGTTGGACAGAATTGGAAGCAAAAGTACAAAGCTTCTTTACCAATTGCAGTATGAGTTTTGGGTGGATTGTTTTGCTTCTAGCAAAGAAAAAAATAACACAACGTGGGCTTTCCAAGTCTCCCGGATTATAAATTTTGGACACACAATGAAGAAAGGCGAGAAAAAGCTGCAGGCATTTCACAACCAATGGTGTCATCAGAGGAAGATCTGGAGGCCATGGCCTGATTCAGCAGTCTGAGCCAGGGAGGGACTGGAACTAACTTTTGCTAAAATTAACACATTTTTCTAGGTTTGCAAAACAGATTCAACCCTAAACTAAAACAATGGCTTGAGTTTACACAAAATATTATGCCACCAAGTCTAACAAGGTTACATTAACCAGGATTAGAATGTGAAACAAGCACCCCTGTGAGATTTTCAGTCTTCTGTTACTCTGCTGTCTATTGTTAAAATTCCCATACTGTAGAATGTCCCAGAAAGTAGGAGCATTGGGATTTTTTTCCACTTTAGCCTTTTTCTTTTTCTTCATCATATTCTCCCTCTGTTACTGCTGAGAAGGTAAGCTGCTAAACTGAGGCATTCCAGCGCTTTGTCTGAGTTTTGCTTCCTTCTTTTAATGACTAGTTCATGGTTTGGTTTGGTTTTTTTCCGTCCATAAACACAATTGGACCTCAGTGTGGTGTCCATGGGAGCCCTCTCTAATTTTATTACTCCAATAACAGCAACAACTAATTCTCTTAGCCCAGAGCTGGACCGCTAGCTTGGATGTGAACTCCCATGCTTTTGTACTTCTCTAATGGTCAGGGTGCACAAATGTCCTGTAGTTCATTGTATGATGGTTGACAGCGTTCCACAGCACCCTGGCTTTCCCCGCTTCCCTCAAGCTCCGAGGGAGCTTTTTCAGACTAGGAAATCATAATTAGTAAACTAACATTAGTGAAACCCTCTGCCACGCCTGACAGTTAAGTCAGTTCAAAAACACCCCCACCATCACCAGCCTGCATCATGAGAATACTCTTTGGCAAAGGAAGGACGGTTTTGGGGAATTTTCTAATGTAATTTGAATGTAAGCCTGATTAATCACAGAATGTCAGCCTTCCCAGGTAGACCAGACAGGAAACAAGACCAGATGAGCGAATTCTACTTTATTGTAAGGCTGCATTAACAGAATCTTGCAAGCCTGAAAGTACAAATCTCCTGCCGCCTGCTTTACAGGCTGGGAAGCTAGGGAGGGTCCCTTCTGAGCCTCTTTCTCCACCCGTTATGCAGCTGTGGGCTACGCCCTCTTTTATCTGACCTCTACTAGGCAGCATCTCTTCCCCATCTCCCAAGGTCATTCCCACATCCCATTACACAGAATGTAAGGGTTGGAAGAGAACGTAAAGGTCATCTAATCCCGGTGTGAAATTCTCCCATTGACTTCACAAGGGCTCGTAAGTTTCTCAGAATCATAAAACATTTTAGTCTGTTCCTTTTTTGCCTGCCAGTGGGTTTCATGCACCAATCGATCACGTCTGCTTCTTTTGGCTGCCTTGCACCTCTCTACCCCCAAATGGGCTAGGGTTATCAGCTGATGGTTGTCAGATACCTCTGCAAAGTCACGTGCCCACACTGCAATGACAAGGATATCACACCAATCAAATAGGTCCATGGTGGGCAAAAACTTTTCGGACATGAGGGTTTAACACTAGTGGTGGGCAGAAATGGAAGAGGCTTCAGAAAACCTATCTTTGCTGCCTAGAGAGAAAATAAGGTAGGGAGCCCAATGTAGCTTTTGCCACAGTTTTGTTTTTGGCAGCTAAATTGGCTGATTCTTGCAATGTTCCCACATGCTCGGTTGCACCATCTGACTTTACCCTGTGCCAGAGTTGTGTGTCAGGAGACGCTGTTGCAACTGTTTTCACCAAGCTTGATTTCCATTCCCACCTTGTCTGCCTAGTATTTCATAGCCAACTGAGCATGTGGCATGGGGGGTAGGGGCAAAAAAAATAAACCAAACACTTAGATTACAGTTCTTGAAAGTCTTTGATGGAGAAATAACATCCTTTTTACTGCATTTCAAAGGGTTAAAAAAAAGCTGTGTTTTTTCAGCCTTGAGAAATCCCCTGCGTTGCTAGTACATCAGACGTGCGGTTGAACAATTGATTATGTGCCATCAAATTGGTGTCAACTCTTAGAGATCATGTAGACAGATTTTCTCCAGGACTATCTGTCCCTAACTTGCTCCTTCAGGTCTTCCAACATCGCACCCATCACCACTCTAATTGAGTCCTTCCACCTTGCTGGTGGTCCTCCTCTTCTTCTCTTTCCTTCCACCTTGCCCAGCATTATGGACTTCTCAAGGGAGCTAGGTCTTTGTGTATTGTGTCCCATGAAGATTATTTGAATCTGGTCATTTGTGCCTTGAGTGAGAACTCTGGGCCGATTTGTTTGATAGTCCATTTGTTTATTTTCTGAGCAAGAAAATAATGTGCCAAGCTTCCAGGAGCAACATGGTTTCCCCAATCCTCCATTGTTTGGCATTGCTCTGAGCCTCTTGCCTGGAAACTCTTGGAGCTGGACAAGGTTTCCATGCCTGTACAGCTACCAGAAATGCAGGAGGAGCAGTCAAGGACAAATGCCTCAGGGAGCAATGCAGCTGCTCAGTGACACACTGCAGCTGACTGAAGCAAAGGTTCAGCACCCAGTCCTGTTCCCTAATGTTAGACACTGGGCTCAGACAATACTCAGAGTATCAGACAAGCCCTTTACAACTCTCAGTAGTCCCAGAAAGTATGGCCACGCCACAGGGATGTAAGGAGATGTAGTTTAACATCCAGAAGGCCCCATGTTGCAGACCCATAGATGTGGCAAGCCAACTAGCCCTCCCTCATGTACCTTCCTGCTTAGTTGGTAGAAGAGGGACCAATTCTTTGCCTTAAAATCTTGTCCCAATAGCACCAACAGTCCCAGGAGAATATCTAGCAGGCATCAGACATTATGCAACTTCCAGGAAAATTAGTGTGTGTGTGTCTGTGTGTATGAATAAAGAAGACGACCTATTCCAGAAGACGCTTCTGGGTCATTGTGGGAAGATGTTCCATGTACACCAGAAGAACAAAAAGAGTCCTTTCCAACCTCAGGAATCTACCAGGCTCTCATTCTCTCACGAGGGGAAAGACACCATGAATCGTAGAGCTGATGTAGTTTTCTTCCCCTTCCCAAGAGTGGGAAAAAGAAAATGAACAATGGCTAAGGGTGTCAGAATACTGCCCCCATTCTCAAACTGATATTATGGGCTGTCCATTGCAAATTTCCCCTCTTCTACTCTGCTGGATCACCCTACCCAGCATTTTAGGACAACTGAGAACACTTCTGTGACTCATCAATAGCATGAAGCCTTGTGCCTCAAGTAAAATTGTGAAGTTGCGGAGCTGCATCAAAGATCTCCGCATGGGAACATGAGTGCTTAAGAAAAGGAACAAACCAGTATAGGTGCTGTTGAACCAGCAATGGGACCCAGGAGACTAAGGAACCTCAATGATCATTTCAAGCCCCACCTTTCCTGTTCCTCGCTTGCTTCATGGTTTGCAGCTGGAAAGTTTCCTTCCTTCAGACCGTTCCTTGCAAGTAGATTTTTCTGCCAAGTAGCTCATAGACACCTGTGGCCACACCTCTCCAGATTTCCTCCATCTGTAGACACATGGCTTGAAGCAAACAAAAACCATCCCACCCCCATTTGGAAGAGCTCACCTGGATGAACACTCAACCTTTTCTTTCTGGGTCAAGTACATTATTTGCAACTGTGGGGAAGACTGAGTGCCCCATTAATTGAAACTGTTCTATACACACGTCTATACCCATGACCCCTCAAATGTTAGTTTTAGGTTAATAGGCAATTTATCCAGAGATTCAAAGGGAGGACGGCCACAAGTTCCTCAGTAGGCAGGAAAATTAAATCAACATTCTTCATTCACAGGTGGGGAAGCAACAACTTACAGTCAACATCTCTATCTTCACATTAATGTTTACCCAACTGTGTTTTATATCATTTTCTTGTTTTTAATTTCTCTGAATTAAAAGATCCAGAAGCCCTATATTTTCAATATTTATGTTTCCAACAGCAAGAGAACAACATACATGGCTTTGCAATGGCCTCTTTAAATAGCAGGAGAAGCTATAACATTTCCCAGGTGTTTGTAGATATAATTGATTAGTAAATGAATAGATGTAATGGGGATGATGGGATAGTTCTGAAGTCAGTTGAATTCTCTCTTGAGCCTGCATCTGCCCCAACACACAATCAATTTTTCTAAATGCACCCATTTATGGTGTATCTTGGACTCCACACATTATTTCTCTGATACCTGGAGGCATCAGGAAATTAAAATATAGTAGGTGGATAATTAACAGGAATAAATATAAGAGGAGGAAGGTTAAAGCCAATTAAAAAGAAACATCAAAACTCACAAATTGAATGCATCCTGGCAGAAACCAATCAGTTGATGTCCTAACCTTGCTTACACCGGCAAACACAGATTCCCAAAAGCAGAGGGAGATGTCTTGTCCTCGAGATGGAGAATCTGTGGTTCTCTGAGTGTTGCTAAGTTCCCAAACAGAATGGAAATGGTGAGGGATGCTGGGATTTGTAGTTCCGCAACATCTGGACCTCCACAGATCCCTGAGACCAGCTGAAATCAGTAATTTAAGGGGAGGGGGGAGAGACAATGGTGGGTGGGTGTGTTATCACACACACACACATCAGACTATCACTTCCCATTTTCCTTGATTTTTGCTTTTTACTCCATGCTGAAACTGGGCTAGGCTTTACACTACCATTTTTGAATCTTTCTCAACTGAACGTGCTGCCAATTTTCAGAGGAAGTTCCCTGAGCCAGAAATGGGGTTTTCAGTGGCACAGATTGCTAAACTCTTAACTTAAATGCAGAGCTGTCAATTTTACTGATCATGCTTTGTATCTGCCTTGATCTGTACAGCCAGAACAAAAGCTTTTAAAGAGGGACATTGCTTAATCACCTTCCCTCCCTTTTTCAAGTGAATTGGGGTGGGTGGGGGGGGGGGAGAGAATGAAATAATTGGTGTTCAACCATTTTTAAATTCTTCCCAACCTTGAAAGGAGAAGGGGGTTCATACCAGATTCCAGGTTATGCATATATTGTTGAAGTATGTGATATACAACTTTGAAGTCTTGGATAAAAGCCAGGTTTTAACATGTAGCTAGCTATAAACTAGAAAGATAAAGAGATACAAAATAATAAATATAATAATAATAATCACCACCACCACCACCACCACCACCACCCATGGAACAATGGCAATAATTGTTTCTTTTTCTATTTCCTTTCAAGAGATCTCAACAATGGGGCAAAATATATTGCTGTTGCAAATCATGAATAACACTTAAAATGTATGTGTGCATTTCAATTGTTATAGAGGAAAAAAGGTGGAACTAGTAGTGGCAGAGGTTTCTGCATCTGTTTTTATGCCTGATACAGAATTCTGTCCAGTGCTCAACATGAATGAACTAGTATTTAAAACAGTGTGAAAATAAAAAGAAAAAATGGACAATACAACTGTTCGCTTAACCATATACAACTCTGTTCATGCAGGGTTTTCTTTTTTCCATTTTGGATACACTTTTTCTTAAGAAACAGTATGCCCTAACAGAAATGCAGTTCTTGGATTAATTAAGAAAAAGCAGTGCAAATGTACTTCCTCTTTTAAAATACAGGGTACACATAGATGAAGATAAAGTCCGTTTCCCTCTCAGTAGAAAAATGTATCAAGAGAGATGTGTTTGGGGACCTTTAAAAGAGTATGGGTCTAACCCTAATATGTTAAAAATATTTATGGACTTTCCTGGTTTTGTGATGGTCCAAAATCAGTGTATAATATACAGGAAGGAGAAACAACCCTAGCAACAGAAGAAAGGAATAATATTTGGAAAAAAAATGATCAGGATTATAGAACGAATCATTGTTACAGAGGAGCACAACATTTATGCATAATTGTTGAGCTAGAACACACTGGAGCTTGTATAGCTGAGACTTCGAACCCTTCAGGAGCCCCCTCCCCCAATGCCAGGACATTACTCTGGCTTGTTCCCACTACTGTGTAACTTTCAGTCGGGAGCACAAAATCCCTTTATTCAGGATCCAGAGGAAGCTACCACAGAGTCAGTAAAGACTGGGCAGAAAAAGGCCTGCAAAATGTTATAAAGTAGGCAAGGAAAAGGTCACATCAAACTTAGCCACAGGGTATTTACTTCATGAGTAGCCCAGTTTTCCTTCAAGCACTATCAAATATGGCATGGGAACAGCCACAGCGCTGATGTAAGAGCTCACAGTGATATGTTGAGGTCATCTTCTTCTAGGAGCATGTTTTTGGAGCAAATCCTGGCAGTTTTCTGTTGAAACCAAGAATGTCCAGGGCCTGTGGAATGGATTATAACATATACAAATGCCATCAAGACTACAGCAGTTAGGCAAAACCTACAGGGTGCAAGCTCTGGTAAGGATCAGCTCTTGTATTAGCAAAGCAGAATGTTGCTGGCCCACGGATTTATCTCCTGCTACTTTGACAAGCTCAGAATGCAGTGAGATCACTAAGGCTTGGAGAAGATTCCCAACACATGTGCCAACTTGTCCCTTGCAATTTCATCTTCTCCTCTGGCCAGAGTACAGGATCAAGACAAACTTCTGCCCTTTTCTTCTATTTCTGGAGATGCAAGTCGCCAAGTGGACTTCCAAACAATGGAGGGACCTTCAGGAGCTCTCCCTGGTGCTATTCATAGCTGCACAGACACTCAAAGAATTTTGAGCCTTGTTTTCACAGTGTGTAAGGTTTATGGCTGGGAAGAAGTACAGGCCCTCACTCCCCACAGTCATGCCAGGTCTTGAGTTCAGTATAATTCAGGAAAAAAATGAGATCCTGCTCTCTGGAAAAGAAGAATATTGTCTTGGCAAAAACAACTTTTCTCAGTCTCAATGAAAACAAGCCCAAATTCCACTGATGGGTTCGCCAAGATAACTATGATTCCACAACTGAAAATGACATGCATGAAGCACCTCAGTTCTCACATTAACGACAAGTCTCCAAGCGAGCATGATTTCCTCTTGCCATATTGTCTGGACAGTAAAGGAAGGGAAGGGAAGTCCAATTAACAGAAACCCAGAGATGTGAGAAGATCATGCCTCAAAATCCACCAGGTCTTGCAGACAAATAAACAGGGTGGGAGGAGGAACCATTTCCCAGAATAATTCCCCAGCCATTTGAGGAAGGAGAATGACTACAGTTTCTTTCTCCCCTCTGCCATGTTTGGCCTCCTTCAACCCCAACCATTTAAGAGGAATGTTCAAAGAAAATCCTTCAACAGGGGCCCTTCTTGGGGGAGGGGGGTTCAAAAAGGCAAATATCACTACTCACAACTATCCCCAGTAAAATGTCTTCTAGTCACATTGCAGAGGCCATTTACACTCTAATTCAGTGTTTTTCAAACTCGGCAACTTCAAGATGCATGCTGGCTGGGGAATCCTGGGAGTTGAAGTCCACACATCTTAAAGTTGCTGAGTTTGAAAAACACCGTTCTGATTTCTAACACTACAGAAGTAATACAGATGTTGAGTAGAACCAGATGGTTTTCCAAGGTCCTGTTTAAGTCCACACATCTTAAAGTTGCCAAGTTTGAAAAACACTGCTCTAATTTCTAACACTACTGAAGAAATACAGATGTTGAGTAGAACCAGGTGGTTTTTCAAGGTCCTGTTTCTAACACAATAAAAGCATTGTGGGTTGGAATCATAACAGAAGAGCAGTTACAATCTTTCAGAAATGTAAGAACTGAACAAAGCTATTCAATTGTAAACAACACATTGGGACATACTCATGAGTAACCGTTTATTAGTGTAAATGCTTACTGCTGTTTTAGATGATTATCAATGCAAATGTCATTATGACTGGTAATCAAAACAATTCATCACTTCTGTTTGTGAGTATTGCTGTGTTTCCCCCCCCCCTTTTTTCATGCTGACATTCTGTACCAAATGTCAGTCTGGTAAACTGTAACACCTTTAAACCTGGAAAAATGAAACAAAATAATAACAACAACCCTGTGCAGATTATATATGACTATTAGTAATACCAATCTTACAAGGTCGAGAAGTTTAAGAAAATGTTCAGATCTGCGGACTGTTAACAACAACATGGTCCTCAGTGTGTCAAATGTAACAGGAAGAAAGTCTTAAGAAACCTGAAAAGCCAGAATAAATCCATGTTTTAAAAATTTACAGAAAATTAAAGGGCTGTCAACTTTCTAAGAATTTAAGAAAACGCAATGGCAATCATCATGAACAATTAAGAATTAGTTTGAGAACAAAACAACAAATAATGTTGAGTTGATGATATATTTTCCAGCCATAGGAATTGCAGAATGAAAACTGGAGGTTACCACCTAGACTTCGTCTGGTCTATCTTCCAAAACAACATGGTGTTAATCTTGTAGGAAAGGTCTTCTACAGTGCATCTTTGATAGGAATGGTCCTTTAGCACAATTTGAAATGACAAGACTTATTTTTGTTACTGCTTGTGTTTCACATGTATGAAGTGTATGATTCCTAAGTTCTTTCTATTTAAAAAAAAATCCATTTAAATTTCTGAAGTACTAATATATAAATATGGAGTCTTATTCTATTGTATATAGCATTGGAAGTCAATTCATTGTCAAACTTTAAACCCTACTTCAAAATACTATTCAATCCCTTATTCTCTCTCTCTCTCTCTCTTTCTGATAAAGAACAAATAAAACTGTACATGAAAAGACAGGAAACTTAGAAGTCAGCTAAAAAAGTAGGCTTCCCCCTTGTTAATAATTTTGTAAATGTAAACAAAGAGAGGTTCAAGTATAAAAGTGAGTTACTTGTGACTTGGCAAAATATTTTGGCACCTGATGACATGGGTTCAAAGTTTTTCAAGGAATTCTGGCCCATTGTTAAGCCGGTCTAAGAAAGTTTAGATCTTTGCTACCATATATCGCTGGTGAAACTGAGCTCCCTTGTTGACAAGGGGAGTAGAGGAGGGTTCCTGTGAAATTCTTGAACATCTTTCATGCTGCTGTTAAGAGGTAGCTGTCCATTGAGAAGCGTCAGGGGTATGTTACAATAAGCGTGGTGATTACTGCTTATGGCAGCTAGTGGCAACGTTGCAGACTGCATGTTGTACTCATATCCTCTGCAGTAATGTCTCATCTGTGCCATATTGGCTGGCTGATAATCTCCCAAATCTGCCTGAGATGAAACTGAAGTGGCAGAAGTATCTGTCACGGCAATGGAAGGCACTGTTTGGAGATCACCAAAGAGACCCTGTTCAGCAGAATCCAGAACTTGGCGCCGCGTCAAAACTTCTCTTTTCTTTACCGGCATCTCATAGAGCAAATGTTTCCAAAACTTAGAATTCAGCTTGCTACTTTTCGGTCCATTCCACTTGATGACTGAGAACAGTTTAATGCTGTGCTTTAAAGATTCCACTTCTTGGTAATTGACTTTACCTTTTAATTCGGGACATTCGATGAAAATCACTTTGATTTCTCCACTGATGAGCATGTTATGGAGTCTGTTTTCCATCTCAAAAATACTCCACCCTCGTCTGAGTATATAATCCGGTGTGAGGACAATAAGAAGCCTGCGGCTTTGTTCTATACATCTTGCAAGATCTTCTAGATATGCTGCAAATCATAAGACAGACAGTAAAATAGAGAAGTACGAACAGAAATAAATAAATAAATAAATAAAACTTTGCAATCCAAATGGGGGCAGGGAGGGGAACGGATTAATCCTTCTTGACCAGTTCCACCAACAGTATTTCATATCAATTTAGGGTTTTTCTCCACATCCTGGTCAAGATAACTCTAGCTCCCTTGTTTTTGCTGTGCTCGATAACTCCTTCGGCTGAACTCTGACAGCTGATTATAATTTTAGGAGCCATCAAGCCTATAAGTGGAGAACTCTGGATAAGCTTCTTCTTGATATGAGCTGCTAAGAGTTGGAGACTGAAGAAACACCAGGTCTATCATGGGCTTTCCATAATCACAAAGTGAAGCCATCTGCCTAGGCAGCAGATTAGTCTTCTTTGACCTGGTAGGACTCTAAATATTTCCACATCAGGTCTGGCCATCTCTACTATCCCTTGATTATATTCCCCCTTCCTAATCCCCCAAAAAATTCATATATTCTCCCCCTCTCTAGAAGACACTGACTTAACTTCACATGCCATTCTCAGCCATATTGTGGATTTTGGCTCAGTGTGTTGTGTGAACCATGTTGTCAACTGATGGAAGCTGCTGGAAATTGCAGTCCAATGTATCTGGAGGTCCACCAACTTGGGGAAGGCCTGGTTTAGGGATCTACATATTGCCAAATTACCATCTCTCCCCACATACATTATGCAAATGGCAGATATACCCTGGTTTCTAGTATTTCTTTTTTTATTCAGAGTTTTGATTTGATTGCCTTTTAATCCCAGGAATACACATCCCTTTAGTCATATATCAACATGATTTTGAGGCACAGATTTTGCTCAACAACTGAGTGCTTTGGAATGCCAGGTGGGATCACCTAGCCAAAGTCCTACTCTACTTACTTCTTTCAACTCTCCTTCCATTGGAAGATAGGGGCACCAGTTGGAAGAAGAGCCTGCAGAAGAAAGAGCACATTGTAGGGGTTGTTCCAGATGGAACTCATCCCATGTACATCTTGGTTGTGTGGGTTGGCCAAAAAAAAAAGTTCATGGACCAGAACTTGCAACTTTGATAAACAGACAAACACATAGACACACGCACATACACACACAGAAAACACACAGTACTGTTTTGCAGATTACAGATGTAGAAGACTCCTAACTGGTGTACAGACATCTTGTTCCCTAGGGTCAAATGTATATAAAATATAAGTGATTGGACGAAGGACAGGAAAGGAAAACAGTGAGATTCGCATTGAGGACAGAGCTGTTCTACTGAGTCTGGAGCAAATCTGGGCTTGCCATGCAAGCAGTCTTAACATCTGGCACTGGCATGCATGAATTAATCCTTCGGTCTCTTTTGCATTCCAGTTGGAACAAAAGGAGCAGAGACATTACTGCGTGCAAAATGCTGAGCTGATCTCCTTCTGTTGATAAGCATTGCCTTGCAGTTCTGTTTGAGAGAACCAACATGGCCCTGGAAGTTTACTGCCATTATAGTGGGCTCTGTGATACAAGAGATCAATTGCAGACATTGTATGGATGTGTTGTTACTGATCCCCATACGTTTCCCAAGAGAGCAGGCAAACAGAAAAAGAGAATAAGGAGATGGGAAACTGAAATAGGTCACAAATAGATGGGATGTTGGAAGCTTGTACAAATGTGTGGTTTGGCTTTGTGTATGGATAACCCCTGGTACTGGTGTCACAAAGTTTCAGAGAAACCTTACACATGTCTCCCCATGGATTCAGAGACAAATTTCCAAATGAGTGCATATAGGATTGCAGACTTGAATTCCAGTTATTTAAAATTTCATTAGACAGCTGGCTGCAGCCCCAACTATCCAGTTTATTTTCCATGCCCTAGGCCCATAAATGTTAAGAAAACTGACACTTCTAAGACCATACAAGCTTACTCAAGTTGTTGGCCAAAACACTGAAGAATGCAAAAAGGGAAGTACTTATGCCCCAAACTAGTGGCATATTGAACTTCAGCTGATGCTTAAAGTGCTCAACCATGTGACAAGATTGGTGGTTAATTTCAGTAGATTTGGCTTCTCCATCAAAGTGAACACAGAAGTCCATTTGCACAGGCATGCTGTGACAAATGCATGAATCTTAACAATGAGCAAATGGTAGTTTCATTCAACTAAAATCTTAGTATGGTGACATTCGGCACAGTTGAATCTACTTGGGATCTAGCAAGTCCAAGTGAGCCCAAATGGAAACTCTCTTGTGATGGGAACAATCTTGGGTGGATTAGAAAAGCTGATACCTCAAAGGTTTCTGAACAAAGCACTGAGGATAAAAAATGGAGGTAGAAGTATGTCACAAATGAAGATATGAAAATGGAACTACAGATACGCACTAGGAGTAACTCCTCATAAGAACAGTGAATGTGATTTACAATCTCATGGACCAGCCTACACAACTCCACAGTTGGCATTTTAGAATCACTTGCAGCATCAACATCTAATGCACTTGCTTGCAAAGACCTTAAAAACTTCTGAAGATCTTAGGCCTTCTCTAGTATTTTATCAGTCTCATCATCTACAGTATAGTATGAGGATGTAAGGTTGGGAAAGGCTGGATTAGGCAAATACACGTTGCTCCATCATGGCTTATATTCTCTGACAGTTAAAGGTCACCTCCACATGACAAGGTGGTAAATCACTGATGCCTGGAATTAATAAACTGGAGGAGCTGCCCTATTTCCTTATTGCCCCTGACAAACTTCCTAGACCCCCTGGTTGGCCATCACTGGGAACAGGATGCTGGACATAAGAGAAATTTGGTCTCATCTAGCAAAACTTTTCTTACTATTAGTTCTCATCTGCTTTTTTTTATCATGACAAAAATGGATTCTGCAACATCACGCAAACCACTAGAAAAAGTGAGTCCTCCACAGACATGTTTCTTAAAATTCTGCTTGCTGCATCCACAGACTGCAGTCTCTACTATCAATATACAAAACAAGAAATACATGGCCAGGTATGGCATCAACCTGAGCATTCATGCTTTTTCCCAAGACAGCACAACCCTTTGGCATTTCCTAATGACCAGAAGCTGTCAAACCAAATCTTTCCTCTCTGAGCAAAGAAATCAAGAGACAGTTGTCAACAAAAGGCCACTGTCTTTTATAAGTAGTGTCCTCTGCATAAGCTAGCTGTCAGGTAGTGTCTGTTTTATTTTTGTGTGTAATTTTATGTTACAGTGGTACAATTTTTGAAAGAGAGTGTAACAACTCTCTAAACCAGTGTTTATCAACCTTAGCAACTTTAAGATGTGTGGACTTCAACTTCCAGAATTCCCCAGCCAGCTACTTCAACTTCTGGGAGATGAAGTCCACACATCTTAAAGTTGCCAAGGTTGAGACACACTGCTCTAAACCAATTTGGTGCCCTCTAGAAGTTTTTGACTGTAACTCCCATCAGCCTCAACCAGCATGGTCAATGGCTGGGTGTTGTGGGAGCTGTCATTGAAATTGTACCAGATAGACTATCTTGCATTTGAGGTCTGCAGAAAGGGCACCACAGACTTCTAAAATGGGAAAGGGTCATTTAGCTCACTGAGATCAATCCCCTGGGCAGCACAGGAATCCAAATTCAGACATTCCTGATAAATGCATGTCCAACTTCTGCTAAGAGAATCTAGTTGTGTGTCATTCTGGAGGCAATGTCATCAATAGGTGAAGACAGCCTACGTTTTCCCACCTCTCTAAATAAGAATGCAGCCAACATTCTTCCCATGCAACCAAAATCTACTCCAGCAATTTTTATACCATGCATACCTCTTGTGGATGTGCCTAATGCCAGGAGCCACTATTACACCACTGGATGGCTTTGCTTCCATGGAAGACAGAGTGTGCCTCTGGGCAATAAAGTATCCAACCAGATACTCAAGTGATCTGTCTTGTCTAGGTGGCCATTGCATCTCCTTGACAGGAAGAGCTAGACTAAGTTTCTTATCTGGGCCAGGATTTTGCCCAAGAAATTGTTGGCTAGGTTTGTTTGTACATAATAGGTTTGTACATAATGCTATAATGGGGTTTAGCAGAATGGGTTAATTAAATGCTGTCCTTTGTAAGCATGTTTGGTGGCTGGGTACAATGTGCAAACCCAGTGCTGCAGCTTATTCAACAAGCAGTTATGAATAAACCATAATTTAGACTAATGTGGGCACCCAACCACAGTCTTCGCTGGTTCTTCCTTTGTTGTTCTGACATCCAGTGTGTTGACTGAAACCTCCAAGAAACTGCCACCCAGGATATCTCAAGAAATAAAAAACTCCACGGTCTCTATAGCAATGAAGATTCGACATACTAAGAGGGGCCAACCGTTGTAAAGTCTTGTATACCTTTGTAAATTTTTTATGATCGTATTTCTATGTATAACATAGCCACTAGGTAGATTTCATGTTTTATGTTTTATGTCTAATATATTCTTAAAATTTTACACACTTAAATAGTTAAAATAGATCACACGTTAGATTTTTCATATAGAGTTAGATAGATAATTAGTGTATTTTACCTGATTTTAATATATACCTTTTATTGTATGTTTTTAAGCGTGACTATGTTTATCTTATGGAATAATACGATTGCATTGGTAGGCTGACCATATTTCCTTGAGACAAAAACAGGACATTGGGATGGCAAAACGGGACGGGGTTAAACTTATGTAATATTCCATATTCATGAAAAAGACAGAAAAAAAGTTATCGACAGTAAGCTGGGAAGGTGCAGGAGGGGGAGGTGAGGCAATGGTTGGGTCCAGAGAGGCTGGTGCAGGGGTGGCGTTGGGCGGAGAGAGAGGTTGCAGGAGGCTGGAGAAGGGGAGGGCTGAGGCCAGCGGCGGGCTGGGATGGAGGAGAGGAACGAGGGAGTCTAGAGAACAGTGCCTCTCTGGCGCGCCCTTTTATTTTATTTTCTTCCCGCCATTTTGGCCTGAGAGCCAATTGGCTTCTTTCCTGCTGGGCGCGCTCTTCTGACCGTCTTCCACTGCACTGATTGGCGGCGGCGGCTCTTCCTCTTGCTCACCGCCAATCAGCTGTTCCTGTGGTTCCCGTTGAGAACCACTGCCAAGTCAGCCTCCTTTTCAATTTCAATTTTTCCCCACTTTTCCCAATAACAGCTCTAATGTTTTTTAAAAACAGGACAAAATTGACATTTATATTAAAACGATGGGATGGTCGGGAAATGTTAAAAAAACAGGACTGTCCTGTTCAAAACGGGATGTATGGTCAGCCTATGTATTGGTCTATGACCGTAATAAAGCGTGAACTGAACTGAACTGAACTGGTCTACCCTTCAACCATGGGAAAATTTTGCCTTCAGTCTGTGAGCCAAAAACAGCACCTTGCCAGTAAAGCATGCAAAATGCTAGCCTAATTCTTTTACCCTAGAAAAGTTCGTAAATTCTTCACTCCTCTCCACTGGTGATACAAAACTCCTGGGGCCACTAAGACCAAGATTAATCCAGCTGGGTCAGACTATAGTTCCTGAAGCATAACAAAAAGGTGATAACTCTATCCCATGATTTGTCCTTATTTAAGAGATGTATTTCCTTGGAGAATTTCTTGTTTAATTGCTCCAGATTAAAGCCTATCAAAGATGCACTGAATGTGAACAACTGAGTGAGCATCTCAGAAGCATTCCAAGTTTGGTTTCCATACCAGATCCATGGGATTCTGCGGCCTGCAGACCCCAAGATGACTTTGAATGGAACCAGTCTGAGTTCCACTTCATATCTGCACCATCATCATTAGTGGGTGATTAAGCATTCCTTAATCTTATGCATGAAAGAATCAAATCTGTTCAAAATATATGAATCACGTCAGTTTGCAAGGCAGGAAAGAAAGGGGATGGCATATCCTATACTGTGCTAAAAAGCCAACGTGCCAGGTAGCATTGCATATTATTTTGATGATGCTTAATGACTCTCTGAAATTATGATGATGAAGATTTGCTGGAGCGTCTGAGTGACAGATGGACAGAAAAGAAAATGCAGTCCTGTCTTTTGAGGCACCTGTGAGGAAGCTGATTCATCTAAAGCATTTGTTCTCTTCTCTCTCCCTGTATTGACTTAAAAGTCTTTGATTCTGCTCTCTTCTTTTAAAACCAAGCTCGGAGCAATACCAGCTGTGCATGAAATTAAAAAACCCCACACAGCTCCTAACAGCTGTAGATGGTACACAGTTATACCTGATTATTTGCTTTAATTTTGATTTGTTCATGACTATGTCAAACTACAGAGCTATGCAAAGTGAAAATATTAATGGATGAATCTTGCCCTGCTTGTTTGCAATCAAACAATGTGTTTCACACATTGGGCTAAGCCATAATGTGATTTGTTGGGTTTGGCTTAGCATTTTGCCCTACTAGGGCTTGTAAATCTGGTCTATGGGTTGGTTCAATGTGTGAATCCAGCCAAATAATACATCATACTTAAGCAAACCATAAACCTAGTTATGCTATTGTTAAAGTCACATGTTTGCATCCTCAAGATGCAAGGAGGAAACTTCACTGAAGTCAAGGTCATTTGAGACCCCCCCTTTTTTTTTGCAGCAGAAAAACCAAAAGGCCATGCTTTGCAACAGAGATAGTCTACTACCCATATTCTCAAATTTTCTTTATATAAATTTGTTGGAGCATCTGAGTATCTGCAGGCAGGATGACCATTCCTAGAAGAGATGAACCAATAATATGATTTTTACAGAAGTAAAAAAAACAAACAAACAAACCCCAAAATAATATTCTATGTGTACTTTTGAAGACTTAGAGAATGTGACTTCCTTGAGTCAGCTTACTGGGACCCTTGAGAACAAGAGTTTTGCCCACTCCTGTAACATGGAATGAACACTAAAAAAATATGTAAATGAAAAAATAACAAACAGCAACTTTTATTTACTTATTTATTTGATTTATACCCCACCTTTATTTTGGACTACTCAAGGCCTCCTATGTTGCCCACAACAACCCCAGGATGTCAATCATAATTTCCAGTATGTCTCCTTTGGCTATTGGGCTGAGAGACAGCGACTGGCCCAATGGCCAAAGGAGGCATAAATTATGATTGACATCCTGCGGTGACTGAGTTCCAGCTAAACCCCAAACGAATAGTGTTCAGGATGCTTGTGTGAACGCAATCACCATCTTTTCCTGAATATCCTTCTTTGCCAAATGGCTCTTCTTGGACCCTGAGTAGATAAAGGCTTGCCTTAGGGTTCTCAGTTCTTTATTGGTTTTGTGAAGTACCTTGCTATAAATGGGGGAAAAAAACAAACTTATGAAGGATGCACTTTCTTAGCAGCATCAGGAAGCTGTTGTCTCAAACGCCAAGCGAATCAGTACTTACTCCCAGTAGGAATCAGGTCCCGGTCTGGAATGAAGAGCTTATATCCATACTGCTTCTCCAGAACATCTGGCAAGATTTCAAGGGCAAATTGTTCTTCCTCCCTGTTTTCACAGTCTAATGTGTCAGGATCGACTTTTGTGTAAGACAGATAGGCATCATATTCCTTGTTGTCTGCAAATAAAACCACAAATCTCGTGAGGAGAAGGGAAAGAAGATCTCCCCAGTGATTAAAGCAATTTGCACATGTGTGTGTGCCTGAACGTGCCTTGTCCAACTACTGTAATTGGTAGTTCAATATGCTGGGTCAAGCAGTGTTTCTTAAGCACTGATATATAGAAGTATCTGGGATGCAGAATGATACACATGAGTAGTCTGGGTATATAATTCAGCTGCCTTGCTGAAGAAAGGGCTGGCACCCTAGTAATTGGCTGGCAATCCACCTCCGAATCCCAATATGCACTATCCTTGAACTTAATCATGGAAGAAATGTGGATATAAATAAAATTAGGGAATGATGAAATTGAATTCTATCTGCAGAGTTCACAGGAACATTAAAAAGCCCTTCCCAATTTTTTTTTGCTTTGCTTTGGAGGATCAAGGTGGCAACACAGAGTTGAAAAATCAGGAGGGATCTGGTAGCACCTTTTTCAACAGACACATTTTATTAAACAGCATCAGCTTCCATGAGCTGCAGGTCACTTCATCAGATGCATGGAGCAGCTCTGAAGACACCTCTGAAGAAGTGAGTTGTATCTGTCGGAAAAGGTGCTACCAGATCCCTCCAGATGTTTTGCTACTATAGACTAACACAGCTCTCCTCCTGCAATGTCAGCAAAGGGTTGAGTAGCCCTTATAAACTAGGTTTTCTTTACAAACAAAACAAGCAGCAAATATAAGGTATTAAACAATATCCCTAACACACTTAGTTATCCATATTAATGGTATGGATAACCTGGTATATTCAGTCTGAGTGCTTAACATGTACCTTTGAAGTATTAATTTATCATTGCCCATTTTAATGCATAGACATCATCTTTTATATCATTTCTTAGAACTGCAAGTCTATTGGGGGAAGAAGAGGTCGTGAATGAAGGCTCTCAGAATGATTTTTCAATCTCCTGTGACTTCCAGAAAATGAAAAATCAAACTGCTAATGTAGTGAAGACAAAAGTACAGCCTGCTTATAAAGCTTCAATTTTCTACAGACAACAAAAGCTGTGTGCGTGTGAGAAACCACTGAGAATGCATTCAAACCATCACTTGTTTTTCAACTCAAAAAAGGCTAAATCGTCAGTCAGAATCTGGCTTGTTCTTTCATGCTCTTCGAATTATGGCAATTTCCTTAATTCTCATGGACATCTGGCCGTGAATGATGAGATCTGGGGAAGGTGCAGACATTTCTTTTCTCATTGGGAGAATTGACTTTCTTTCACTTCTGAAGACCAAATTTGCACACATAAGGACTGACTGGTTCTAGGACTTCAATATGAGAGCAAAGGTGGGTGATGAATGGGGAAAGGCAGGGTCCCTCACAGTTTAGCTAGCAGAAGAATTTTGGCTTTTTAATGCCCCCCCCCAAACATTGTCACCTTCCTGGTTGACAATGGCCAATAGGCTGCAGCTAGATGAGAAAAATTCCACATGAAAGCAAAAATATTTTGAGGTGGACATTCTGCAGTGGATGAAGCTAATCCCAATCCCGCTGCTTTCCATTCAGTGGAAGCAAGGCCATAGAAGTCCTGAATTCCTGCATTTTATCAGAGTTGTCAAAATCTGGTAGGCTTTATGATTCTTCTCCAACTCTAGTATTTGCTTAAGCCAATAAACCCTCCAACCCACCCATAAAATCTCACTTTTATTGCCTCCTTTAGGTATTGACAACACACTGTATCAGAACGAAACTGAGAGCATATACATTTAATAATTAGTCAGTCAATCAATTCATGTTTATAGGTGCCTGAGCAATTTCTGGCACCCCCAGCTGAAATTAAAATAGATTCAGTAATAAACAATAGTTTTTAAATGGCTGAGATCTTGTGAGATTATCAAAATCTTGTGAAAATCTGCCTTCTTACTACACTTCAAGGTGGAAACACCAAACTTGCAGGTTTGGGAGTCCTTGCAAGATAGCTGACACTTTTTTTTGTCCTGGGGAGGGAATCTAAGTCCCCCCCCCAAAATTGCTTATCTCTGACCTATCCAAATCCCTGTTTACCAGATGATCTCCAAAAGTCCTTCATCTTCATCTCCATCTTCCTTTTACTGGTTGCTGCTGCTCTGGCCATGGTAAGAGATGGGAAGGAGGAAAGAAATGCAAGAAAACGTATTTTCCAAAAGCATATTATCCTAGGAAAATGCTATTATTAATTCCTTTTCTTTCTGGCCCAGCTCCCCTTTATTTCAGCGAGACTCATAAAGCTCAGTGGACAGATTTCTATTATGGTTCTCCAAAGTCTGCACGGGTAAGAAAAACAATGGTCCTCCAAATATTGCTCAGCCACAACTCCAGCATTCCAGCTGCTGGGAATTCCATTTCAGCAAGATCTGAAGAGTGACAGATTTTCTCCAGCAATGTCTTAATACTGTTTACATCAGTTTCCCTTACTTCAGATTATGCATTCAGTGGCTGTTCAATATCATGGACATTTGATTGCAGCAATATTTGGTCAGTTTGGTCTAGTGGTTAAGGCAATGGGCTAGAAGCCAGGAGACGGAGAGTTCTAGTCCCACCTTAGGCATGAAAGCTGGCTGGGTGACCTTGGGCCAGTCCCTCTCTCTCAGCCCAACTCACCTCACAGGATTGTTGTGGGGAGAATAGGAGGAGGAAGGAGTATTTGGTATGTTTCCCACCTTGAGTTATTTGTAAAAATAATAAAGGCGGGATAGAAAATAAATAAAATAAAAAATAAAATAATACTAGCTATTTTGACGTCTACTCACCATCCATTGCTTCATCACCTCCAAACATCTGTCTGTAGCACAGCATCAGCTCTATATTGTAGCACTTATAGATAGTTACAAGTATAACCAGTAAGAGAAATATAGCTCCCAAACCTCCAGCAAGTTCAATTCTGGAGATCAGATCTAGAGTAAGACAAGAATAAGTTAGAAAATGTAATGTAGTGGATCATTACTTAGCTGATCTTGTCTGGGCTCAGAATTCAGGATTAGGTGTGGTTGATGTTTGGATGACAGCAGGGAATTCCAAGATTGTAGGATAGACTGGGAACCTGAAAACCAAAACCTAGAAGAAGACAATGGCCAACTACTCCAGCATGAAGTCCATGGATATATTCACAAAGTTACCAAGGATCAACCTTGACTCAAAGGAAGCTTTACTTAGAAACTCAGAGGGTCTTGTTTTATTTTACTTATAGATTCCTGTCCCAAAGTCCTCCATCAGAGGAAAGTACAATCACATAATATACAATCAGAATTTCTTCCTGACTTAGCCTTGGCTTCAAACACCAGCCAGAGAGCACTTTTTCCAAAAAGTGCTGAAGGTTGAACTTTGGCAAATCCATGGTGGGAGAATCTAGAGTTGGGGGACCAAACAAGGCAGAAGCTCAGGAGAATCTGTCTTGTTCTGCAGCTACAGCAGAAATCCCATGCAATTGTTCTTATACTATTTTGTCTACTTGAAAGCTGAGATGATGAACCTCTGGAGTTTATTGGCCCAACTTCACTGGCCCTGTGGGGAACATGCAAGGGTCATCTTGGATGGGCACACCACTTGCACTGGATGATCCATGGAAAGCCATAGGTTGGATGCTGGAATGTGCAATCCACAAACCCCACCCAGGTGACCCTAAATTCTGTAGACAACCTCATTTTGCATAGCATCTTCCTTAGATTATCTGCTGTATTGCATTCCATGAGCTTCCCCGTGCTGCAGTATGGTCTCATTGTCGCAATGCAGGGCAGCAAAACATAGTGTCAGCCCAGTTGCAGAAGCAAAGGAGCTGCAGTCACTCCCTTCAGCCCCCCCTCACCCCCCCCCGATCATTTTCACACTCTTTTGAGTTCCTTTGAAAAATCACAAATAGTAGAGAAGGACCATAGGGAACAGGGTCATAAAATGCTTTTCAAAACTCCCCACTTCAGCAGAAAGGGGGATTATGAAAATGTTCTCAACACCATCCCCCCAATTTAGCTCAGTTCTTCTTGCCAGCACCCAACTGCTGAAAGTCAATATGATTCATGATAACCATAACTCAGTGCCAATGGGAGACACTCATTAACAGGCTGACATATCATCTGAGACCCAGCATCATAACCAGGGACTCTTAACCTTGCTTTCCAGTTCATCCACCCATTAAAAACCACAAGAAGCCAATCTAATACTATGAGACATTGAGAAGATGTATTAATTTACTCTCTAACTCAGCACCGATATTTATTGCCATGATAAATAAGCAATGTGAGAGGCATAAAACTCAGACACTATCAAGAATAAGAAGAGGAAATATAATGCTTCCCCAAACTTGGATGACATGATGAGTTTATATATCATCAACATCACTTTGAACTTTACAAAGGCAGGCAGCTGTTGAAGTTCACAGGTCAACTTTTCTTCTTGAAAGCCTTTTGGTTCCTGCAATTTATGGCTGGAAATCATTTGCTTCTTTCCTTCCAAATGTCATGGAATAAGGTGTACATTCAGGTCAATAAAAGTGGTGCTTGGAAGAACAGCCAGAGATTCAACCTGGTGCCTGTTTTCTGGCCTAAATCTTCCTCATATCCCTGGATGATATCAGACAAGTCATGGTTAACCTATGGAACTTGCTGCCAGCAGATATAACTGTAACCTCCTGCTCTTTGGAGGTGTACCAGACGTCTTTAGTTACAAATTGACCACTTATTCAGAATGTGTGTCTCTTTGTCCAGCCCACTGGTTCTCTCTAATGATAGCCCAGAAGCTGACTGATGTCTCTGCTTCTATAGCATGGGTAGGCAACCAAGACTTGTAAGCCACTAATACTTTCAACATTTTAGAATACAAATAGGCGTTGTGTTGAACATCCAATGTTTGGGATGTGAGAGGTAGTTCCACTCTCCCCCACCCCACCTGTCTTCCATGAAGCAAATGCACAATCTCCACCATAAGTGTTAAGGGGTCCCTCATGTCATCTTTCCTTTCAAGCTGCAAGATCCAGGTGGTCAGGAGCAGGAGGCACAAAGCTGGCTCTGTTCTTGAACTGAGCGATAAACAATTCTTCTAAGATGTTCTATTGATTAATCCTCTGCTGATTTTAGTTACACTGTCTTTTTTTCCTCTCTCTCTCTTTTCTGCATTAGAGGAAAAGTGTCCTTAAGAGACTAGCTATACATCACACATGAGTTGGAACTGTGCAGGAGAGTAAAAAGAATGCAGTTTGGAGAAGAGCTGATGAGGGAAAGAGTTAAATATCCCTTTGTACCCTACCACAGCTTCTTCATTGTAAATTTTCCCTTCATAAATTGCTTTTCATGCAACTCCTGGGCTCAATCCAGGACATGTGTTTGCATGCTAACACGTAGTTAATGCCAAGCACTCTTTTTTCTTTCTTGTCTACTGACAGTCAAACCAATTTCCTTGTATGGATTGAACAAAAACTAAGAACCTAACAACACTGTGATTTTGCACTCAGCGTGTTCTCCATGAAAGAAAGCATGTTCAGACAGCATGGAAGTGGAGGAGAAATCATTTTTATAAATTGACCAGGCCAGTAAAAAAAAACACCCAATAACAAAAGCCTATGAAAGATACTAAGAAGAAAATCTATGGTGGGAAGGAACATATCCAACTGTTTGGTTTAATATAAAGGAAGAATGTGGAAGCAAGGGGACCACCTCCATGGTTCTTCAATGATCCGGTTTGCATATTGAACTGAGCCATTGTTTAATTGTAACTTGTAAAATAAACCCTAATAGATTGAGGGCAAACAACAAGCTAAGTCATCCAATCAAACAAACTACCTTATGGCTTAGGGTGAACTCAGCTGGAACTAGAGTAGCAAAGAAGGATGAAAAATCTCCTGTTGAGTAAGGCTTCTGATAACAAAGAAACAATTGTTTGGTTCAGCTACTCAGCACTGGCCAATCTTACTCAGCAACACCATCAAATTCAAAGAACAACCCATCTTTTCAGAATGCATGTGTGGATGGGCGAGCCATTTTAAAACAGATGCACAGTGTAGCTTTCCAGATTACGCAGTGCAACTGGGACCAACCAGGTCAGTATTTTTAAGCATCAGCCAAACCATGCTGCTGTGCAAAAAAGGTATTTTCAAAAGCTCAGCATCAGCAATACAATCCAGTATACTGGATTTTATTCTGAGCCTCAAAGAATTGAGAGGAAAAGCATGATTTATCTCGCAGAGATCCAGCCTTTTTCATTAGATTTTGTTAATTGAAATATGTGGAAATTCTGCTGGGGGAGTTTATTGGAGTTGGAAATAATGAAAGAGGAGACTTAAGGCAAGCCTATGTTCCTGGTTGTTCCTTATAATAAGGTTGCACAGCTTCTGTTGGCTTGACCCGTGGCACCAGAATCTATATGGCTTGTGGAAGTGGGGTGGGGGGTGGATTTAGGTGTTTTAAGGAGTTAACCAAGGACTGCCTTAGGTATATGTTAAGACTTCAGGTGCCCACTTTGCCCTTTCATTACCCCCAACCCCCAAAAATAGAAAAAACAAGGGTCTACCCCTTTATGGGCCTCCAGAGGAATCTCAGCCACCATTTTCAAACCTTGCTTTAAAGTTGTCTTACAGTACCCTCAACCACCATTGCAAACCAACAGTGATGATAGGAACTGTAGTCCCAAATTCTTGAAAATTGGGCAAAGAATGCCAGGAGAATAGCTAAACCCCACTGGTATATAAGACTGATTTCACTGCATTTCATTTCTTAGCCCATTCAATTCTGGAAGGAATAGAATACATTTATTTGCAGGAGGGGAAAAATAACCCCCTTCATTTCTTCTGAGCTCACAGCTGTGCTGACATAGAGGGGAGTGGGAAAAAAAGAACAGAATACCTCGCTTCCGCAGAATGATGCTTGCCTGTTTCTTCCCATTTCTGTTTTCGACGTGGCATGTGTAATTGGCTAGGTCTGTTTCTTTCACAATGTCAAAGATTAATGTTAACTCCACAATTTTTTCTCCAAGGTGCTCTTTGAGGAGCCTGGAAGAAAAAGGAAAAAGAAAAACATTGGGCGTAAGGAGTAGGGAGGCCAAAGATGGATGGGATCCCTTCACAAAGACTCAGAAGTCTCTTTCATTCTAACAAGTTTCCACAATCGGATGCCCCTGTCACCCCATTTAGCAGACATCAAATTGGGAAAAGGTTGCATTATAAACAAAGGAGTCCACAGGATCCAGCACTTTCGTCAAAATGGTGAGAGCGGCTGAGTTGCAAGCTCTGCCCCTTTCATGTGTGTGTGAGAGAGAGACGTCACAGGGCCTGTATGAAAGGGGTGGAATTTGTGTCACACCAGCACAGTGCTGGATTTGTCCGTTGACCCCATCGGTTATAAGACAATCGCAAAAACATTTCTTTTTATTAGCTTGCCGTGGGAGAAGGAAAGTAGGAGCTTAAGTGGACAATAACTCAATGATAAGACATCTGCTTTACAGACAGAAGGTTCTCCATTCAGCAACATGTTGTTGTTTATTCGTTTAGTCGCTTCCGACTCTTCGTGACTTCATGGACCAGCCCACGCCAGAGCTTCCTGTCGGTTGTCAACACCCCCAGCTCCCCCAGGGACGAGTCCGTCACCTCTAGAATATCATCCATCCATCTTGCCCTTGGTCGGCCCCTCTTCCTTTTGCCCTCCACTCTCCCTAGCATCAGCATCTTCTCCAGGGTGTCCTGTCTTCTCATTATGTGGCCAAAGTATTTCAGTTTTGCCTTTAATATCATTCCCTCAAGTGAGCAGTCTGGCTTTATTTCCTGGAGGATGGACTGGTTTGATCTTCTTGCAGTCCAAGGCACTCTCAGAATTTTCCTCCAACACCACAGTTCAAAAGCATCGATCTTCCTTCGCTCAGCCTTCCTTATGGTCCAGCTCTCGCAGCCATATGTTACTACAGGGAACACCATTGCTTTAACTATGCGGGCCTTTGTTGTCAGTGTGATGTCTCTGCTCTTCACTATTTTATCGAGATTTGTCATTGCTCTTCTTCCAAGGATTAAGCGTCTTCTGATTTCCTGACTGCAGTCAGCATCTGCAGTAATCTTTGCACCTAGGAATACAAAGTCTTTCACTGCTTCTACATTTTCTCCCTCTATTTGCCAGTTATCAATCAAGCTGGTTGCCATAATCTTGGTTTTTTTGAGATTTAGCTGCAAGCCAGCTTTTGCACTTTCTTCTTTCACCTTCATCATAAGGCTCCTCAGTTCCTCTTCACTTTCAGCCATCAAAGTGGTATCATCTGCATATCTGAGATTGTTAATGTTTCTTCCAGAGATTTTAACTCCAGCCTTGGATTCCTCAAGGCCAGCTTGTCGCATGATGTGTTCTGCATACAAGTTGAATAGGCAGGGTGAGAGTATACAGCCCTGCCGTACTCCTTTCCCAATCTTAAACCAGTCCGTTGTTCCGTGGTCTGTTCTTACTGTTGCTACTTGGTCATTATACAGATTCTTCAGGAGGCAGACAAGATGACTTGGTATCCCCATACCACTAAGAACTTGCCACAATTTGTTATGGTCCACACAGTCAAAGGCTTTAGAATAGTCAATAAAACAGAAATAGATGTTTTTCTGAAACTCCCTGGCTTTTTCCATTATCCAGCGGATATTGGCAATTTGGTCTCTAGTTCCTCTGCCTTTTCTAAACCCAGCTTGTACATCTGGCAATTCTCGCTCCATGAATTGCTGAAGTCTACCTTGCAGGATCTTGAGCATTACCTTACTGGCATGTGAAATGAGTGCCACTGTTCGATAGTTTGAACATTCTTTAGTGTTTCCCTTTTTTGGTATGGGGATATAAGTTGATTTTTTCCAGTCTGATGGCCATTCTTGTGTTTTCCAAATTTGCTGGCATATAGCATGCATTACCTTGACAGCATCATCTTGCAAGATTTTGAACAGTTCAGCTGGGATGCCGTCGTCTCCTGTTGCCTTGTTATTAGCAATGCTTCTTAAGGCCCACTCAACCTCACTCTTCAGGATGTCTGGCTCTAGCTCACCGACCACACCGTCAAAGCTATCCCCGATATTGTTATCCTTCCTATACAGGTCTTCTGTATATTCTTGCCACCTTTTCTTGATCTCTTCTTCTTCTGTTAGGTCCTTGCCATCTTTGTTTTTGATCATACCCATTTTTGCCTGGAATTTACCTCCAATGTTTCTAATTTTCTGGAAGAGGTCTCTTGTCCTTCCTATTCTATTGTCTTCTTCCACTTCCACGCATTGCTTGTTTAAAAATAATTCCTTATCTCTTCTGGCTAACCTCTGGAATTTTGCATTTAATTGGGCATATCTCCCCCTATCACTGTTGCCTTTTGCTTTCCTTCTTTCTTGGGCTACTTCTAGTGTCTCAGCAGACAGCCATTTTGCCTTCTTGGTTTTCTCTTTCTTTGGGATGTATTTTGTTGCCGCCTCCTGAACAATGCTGCCAACTTCTGTCCAGAGTTCTTCCGGGACCCTATCTACTAAGTCCAGTCCCTTAAATCGATTCTTCACCTCCACTGCATATTCCTTAGGAATATTAGTGAGCTCATATCTAGCTGATCTGTGGGTCTTCCCTAATCTCTTGAGTCTGATCCTAAATTGTGCAAGAAGAAGTTCGTGATCTGAACTACAGTCAGCTCCAGGCCTTGTTTTTACCGACTGTACAGATGTCCGCCACCTTTGGCTGCAAAGGATGTAATCAATCTGATTTCGGTGTTGTCCATCTGGTGAAGTCCATGTATAAAGCCGTCTCTTAGGTTGTTGGAAGAGAGTGTTTGTTATGCAGAGTGAATTGTCTTGGCAAAATTCTATCAGCCTGTGTCCTGCTTCGTTTTGTTCTCCCAGGCCATACTTACCTGTAATTCGAGGTGTCATTTGACTGCCCACCTTAGCATTCCAGTCTCCTGTGATGAAAATAACATCTCTTTTAGGCGTGTTGTCCAGTAGTTGCTGCAGATCCTCATAGAACTGCTCTACTTCAGCTTCTTCAGCATTTGTGGTTGGGGCGTATATTTGGATCACTGTGATGTTAGATGGCTTGCCCTGAATTCGAATTGAGATCATTCTGTCATTTTTTGGGTTGTATCCAAGCACTGCTTTAGCCACTTTACTATTAATTATGAAGGCTACTCCATTTCTTCTGTGGTCCTCTTGTCCGCAGTAGTAGATCTGGTGGTCATTTGATGTGAAGTGGCCCATTCCAGTCCATTTCAGTTCACTGACGCCCAGAATGTCTATCTTTAATCTTGACATCTCACCAATAACCACATCCAATTTGCCCTGGCTCATAGATCTTACATTCCAGGTTCCGATGGTGTGTTGATCCTTAGAACATCGGATTCGCCGTTCACCACCAGCACCGTCGGCCGCTAGCCGTCCTTTCGGCTTTGAGCTAGCTGCGTCATCACGTCTGGGGCTAGTTGAGCTCATCCTCTGTTCCTCCCCAGTAGCATTTTGACCATCTTCCGACCTGGGGGTCTCATCTTCTGATGGTATACCGACATATCTCTGGTTGTACCGATCCATTTAGTTTTCACGGCAAGAATACTGAGGTGGGTTGCCATTACCTTCCCCAGGGATCGCATTTAGTCTGACCTCTCTGTCATGACCTTCCCGTCTTGGGTGGCCCTTCACGGTTTAGCTCATGGCATCATTGAGGTGCTCAAGCTCCAGCACCACGACAAGGTAACGATCCTTTGCTGAAGATTCAGCAACATACGAAGCCAAAAATTATGGCTTATAAAACACAAGGGCTGTTTCTACCAAGACCAAATCAACCACATGGTGGCTTAGCAGAAGACATGAACCCACCCACTATGCATGGACGTGTGTGAGAGAGAAACACAGCCATTAAACCCCTTTCTTTGGTTCTCACCCATTGTAATGGGCAGAAGGAACAACCCCGAGGAACAGGAGGAAGACCAACTACCAAGACAATGGTCAGATAAAAGAAATTTGAGTCCGAGGCAGAACTGTAATTTGAGAAAGCGTCTCAGAGTTGACCCTCTCTAGTTCTCGTGAAGATAAAGGGAGGCAAGGAGAAGCATACTCAGACTTGCAAGATTCTGTTAATGTAATCTTACAATAAAAATAGTATTAGCATTCATAACTCTGGTTTCCTAGTCTGGTCTACCCTGAAGGAGTGACACCCATACAGCAAAACAAAGATAACGAGATCTGCATCCAGATATAATTAGCAACAACAGTGCATTAGGTTAGAATCAACCTCAAACTTTCTACTAATAGGGCAACCCTGATACCAACCTGTCCCTTTCTAAGTCAGGCAGAGATTTTGGTACACTTCGTTTGGCTTTTAACTATAAGCCTCACCATTTCTAACATAATCAGCTAACATAAGTGATGAGGGCTTGCGGGGTGTGTGTGTGTGTCTGTGTGTGTGTCTGTGTGTGTGCTTCTTCCTGTAATTCCTCACACCCTTTGGAGACTTCAAGGACTTCCAATTAACTTGGGTGAGTTAGAGTGCCAAGAGGTCAATCAGTCTGGGAGTGGGGGCAACAACAGGTTTAATTTAAACTGCCCCCCCTTTCACCCTTAAGACACCTCATCCAAATCAAGTTTTTCATCTTAAAAATAATCAGTAGAAAGCAGGGTCTGTATAAAAGTGGAAAGTATGTATATTTGTGCAGTGGGCATGGCAATCTTAATAGCATGGGCAGCCCTTTGGACAGATTTGTACACCGTTTTTATAAACTTGGCAGATGATAGAGTGATTTAGGCAGGGTAGAATCCAGAGAAGAAGTTACAGCATTATAATACATTACAGGCGCAGACACAATTCATAGACCTCTGGCCAGAATGAAAGACTCTTATGGTGGGTGAGGGTTTAAGAAAGCCAAATCAATTTATACCACGTTTTCACTGCCAGTCTTAAAAACCCACCTGGGAAGAATGTTTTGTTCAGCAGATCAGCCAGAGCCTCCGAATGATGTTGCGCAGACAGCATCAAAGGGACCCTCTGTTAAACCTCCACTTATTTATTTATTTATTTATTTATTTATTTATTATCCCACCTTTATTATTTTTATAAATACCTCAAGATGGCTAACATACTGCACCTAGTACTCCTTCTTCCTCCTATTTTCCCCACAACAACAACCCTGTGAGGTGAGTTGGGCTGAGACAGAGCAACGGGCCCAGGGTCACCCAGCCGGCTTTCAGGCCTATGGCAGGACTAGAACTCTCCGTCTCCTGGTTTCTAGCCCGTTGCCTTAACGGCTAGACCAAACTGCCTCTCCTTTGAACAACCACCACCCAAAAGCTCTCTCTGTGTGCCTGTGGGTGGGTGAAAAAAAAAGGCATCACCTAGAGGGAGTTTTCATCCTGGAAACAGAATTTGTTAGAGGTTGCCCTCAGCAACACCTCTGGGTTCATTTTAGAAAGATGTTTAAAACTGAAAATAAATCTATATATGTGAAACACTGGTGCACCCCAAAGGAAACAGCCATCTTCTACGGCCATCGTGAGTCCCCTCTGTCACTCCCACTGCCCACATCAGACGAGTACTACAACTGCTCAAGCCATGACAGTAAAGGGCTTACAATGACTCCTATCAAATGAAAGACATTCATCACCCACTGTAATGGTATGGGGCAAAAGTACCTTGAGAGATGTACTTTGAGACCTGCAAGATTGTTGTCAGACCTTCAAGGTAGACCAGAAAAGAAGCATCAACCGTGAGTACTAACATGCCCTTAATTGTAAGGTTACAGTAACAGAATCTTGCATGATTCCTCCAGTCTCCCAAGGTCATTCCCACACACCGTTAAACCACTGAGCATTCTCAGGCACCAACTAAACTGCAAGCATGATAGAATTCGCCGTCTTGTCCGGGAGACACCATTGCTAAAGAAGATGATGCCCCAGAGTTCAGAGGTCACAGACGCTTCATTTCTCTCTCAGGAAGCAATCCATATTTTGGACGTTGATAGCCAAAATTCAAGTTTGTTTCCCAAGAATTATATCAGATTTGAATGCAGTCTGAATGTAGTTTTGGTCTAAATGCTAAACAGTTCTGTAAAATCTTCAAGTGAGAAGGCTGACAGTGATTGGCAGCAGCAACGTGACTCTTCCCATCAATCGGAAAAGACTAGATTTTCCCCCAAATAATTAAACTCCAAAACAAAAGGGTTGCGTTGAGTTCACTAAGAATATATAGATTGACAAGGACTTTTTAAAAACCCAACTTTTGTCTTTGGAGGGTAAATAAATATTTTCCTCTTTTAGTTAAATAAATATAATTTGGGGACACCAATAGGTTTGGCCTCTGTACATTTTTTGCGAAAGCTACAAGGATGAACAGTTCAAATGCACACTTGAAGCAAACCAACTTCCAAATGAGGAAATAATTTGCAGTTCAGAATAAATAACCTTCTAAGTTCACGTTTTGGAAACAGAGTGGATTTTCCCCTCTGTTTTCTACATTGCAAGGGAGGGGGGAAAATACAAGCAGTATAATTGTGTACCTGATTTCACCTTCTTTAATATGATTTTCGAGTTCTTCAATAAATTTCTCTCCTCGTGTCCAGTAGATCATGGGGCCTGACTCACCACTAAAGCCAAAAAATGCTTTGCAGGCAACGTTGAGTGGCTGACCTGGAAAGCAACACAGGAGGAAAGCGACAGTGATGGTTTGAGGCAAGAGAGCATAGCAGCAGACAGTTTGCGTCTTAAAATTTATAGTTTGGATTTATTTTTCACTGAGAGAGAGCCCTGAAGAGAGTCTCAAGTGGATCGGGAATAACCAGAGTGAGCTGTAGCAAATGGATTTGTTATGTGAAAATACAAACGCACATCCCGGTTCAATAGGTCTTGGCCTCTTGATGTGCAACTGGGCAAGCCTTGACTAATAAACCATCTTCAAGGCTTGGGCTAGAAGCTTCTCCCAACCCTGATCTGGGTGCCCAGAATTAATCTGCACATGGGAACGTATGCGTTCATATGCATACGCAGGCTTGTGACTGGTATGGATCTTGTTTGCTTTACTGCTTTTTGTAATGCCAAGAGTCATCACAATTGTGATTCTGAAATTCTATTTCCAGGGGGGTGTAAGAAAGTGCTGGCAGCTGAGAGAGAGAACTGGATCAAACCTAATTCTCCAGGTTTCCATCCTCATCTGAGGATTTTTATTTTGGCTCTGTTTTTTTTTAAAGGATCAAACTCTTGTATGCAATTCCATGCAGGTAGTCCTCGCCTAATGACTACAAGTGAGACCAGAATTTCAGTTGCTGAGTGAAGCGGTCATTAAGGAAATCTGACCTGATTTTACGACCTTTTCTGCAGTGGTCGTTAAGCGAATCACTGAAGGCGTTAAGCGAACCATGTGGTCATTAAGCAAATCATGCGGTTCACTGTTGATTTTGCTTGCCAGAAGCCGACCGGGAAGGTTGAAAATGGCAATCGTGTGGCCATGGGATGCTGCAACGGTCATACAGGCAAATTGGTTGCTAAGCAAATCATGATCACATGACCAGGGGGATGCTGCAATGGTTGTAAGTGTGAGGACCGGTCATAAATCAGTTTTTTTCAGCACTGTCGTAAGTCCGAACCATCACTAAACAAATGGTTGTTAAGCGAGGACTACCAGTAAATACTGACTATAGCTCAGTTTCACTTGGGGTCATTTGAGACAAAGCTGAAACTCCCAAAGCTGCAAGTATTTCTCAAATCCTTGTGGTGTAGTTCCAAACACTTACTCAAAATCACTGCAGAATTATAATTTTTAATGTGATCAAAAGGGATCTTTATTAAGTCAAGATGGTGGTTGTGACCATGTGATCAAAGCTTCACCCCTTTTTAACATGCCTGAAAATTGCAATCCTTTGGCTATTCAGGTGGGAATAAGTTTACCTTACAGAATTGAACATTCCATGTTTCTATGAAGACCTGTGCATGCGCATATACATACAACACTTAGTTTGACTTTAATGGGAAAAGGCACTTACCATGATGTGAGAAAGGGTTTTTAAAATTTATTCAAAGAGTTTTGGTCAATCAGAACTAACAGCATCTGCCCTTTACGTGGCCCGCCCTGCTGCGCTGTAAGTACTGGTTGAACAGCTGGGGCCGTGTGTTTTCTATTCAGTGACCCAGCAAGATTTTTTTTTTTTAAACTAGATAAATAAATAACCGAGAGGAAATGAAAAATACTCCAGGGAGACATCTAATTTCTATAAATGCTAAGCAAATTTCCTGAAGAGATTCACATGGTTAGAAGAAATAACAAACAGAAAGAGAGATACGGAGGCATTGTATCAATAAAATAACAAAGCAAAAAACCAAAGCACTCTAGGCATATGTCTGTCTGTACATTAAGAAGACAAACTTGCACCATGGGGCTCGAATTTCCTTTCTTAAACTGTTATTAGAAGCTGAATTTAAGAGGAAAGTAGTCTCATCCTATCCATATTTATTCATTGCTAAGTAAGCACTGCGGATTTTAAATGGACTTACTTCTGGGTAAACCTGGCCGTGAGATGCTCTGAGAACATGCCATCTCTTGATTGATGCCTATGATCCTTGTGTAAGCCGTAATTTTGGAGTTGGGGTTGGGAGGGGAGGAGGAAAAAGCTTGGAGCCAAGGTCACTTTTCTTCTTGGGCCAATGATATATTTGGAGTTTTGAAACCCTGATGAAATGCGCACCACGATGGGACAATTTGTCCATTCCCAGAATGACAGCCATGGTGGGTGTGACCAGACAGAAAATGTCCATGATCATACCCCTAATATTTCTCTACCCCTCTGCTTTGGAGAAGACATGCTTTGTGGATGGGTAGCGATGAGCAACTGATCTTTGAACAAATCTTATTCCTACTGCAGAATCTGAATAATCTTCCCAAGTCTCTCAAAGTGCAAATTTGAAGGCACAACCAAAATGGAAGAAACGTATTTATTTCAGGATAAATTAAAGGACTGAGAATGAAAATGGCAATATATTCTAAGTGAGCTCTTGTTCTCAAGGTCTCCAAACAAGGTCAGTTCATCAACTGCAGATTCTTAGTTACTATTTTCAATATTTTGGCACGCTTGATAATTAATTTTCTTCTGCCAAGCCAAAGCCGGGGAGCCACATCACACCTGTCCCAAATTTCCATGCAGCAGCTTGCAAAAAGGAAGTAGATTTCTTGTTGGTTGTATGAAAAAGTGATCTTGCTCCTGTAGGGTACAGACACTCCCAAGTCAAGCTTGACACCCACTGATTACACGGACAGATCCATGCAGTCTGTGTTGGCAGAGTGCTAAGAAAGCATTTGGCCCAGGAGAGATCAGAAAAGTCACACACCATGGCATTTCTATAAAAATAATTTTATTTACAGAAAACAAACATATCTAAAGGCTTTTTGCTGAGAGGAGAGATTTCTCTGCAAGTCTACACAGAAGGGAAACTGAAACTAAAACAAGTTCAGGCAAGTTCCTCCCTTAGGCAATGCAACCATTAACACATGAAAAGGGGACAATTAAATTCAACCTCTTCACCCCGCCAAAATGATTAGTTACCATAGTAACCTTAATCTGTAGTAGAAAACATATTAACAGTCTGGGCAGCAATACAGATGTGGTTTGCAACTGCCTTTCTTTGGGATGTTATTTCAACTTCTCATCCTGGCCTGGAATTTTCTAGTGATCTCCCATCTGGCGATCTCCCATCCGAGTACTAACAGGTTCAATCCTGTTTAGCTTCTGGATCCAGTCATGGCTGCCACCTGCTGAAACCTGTCCCAGTGGGGTTATTCCAACAGAGAATTATGTGAAAGAGGAGAACCGCTTCTAAGACAGGAAACCCCAATGTTACTAGCTGCCTCCCATTGCCATGCCTATTTCTGCAATGGATGGAAATGTCATTGTCATCCCTGTCATCCAGTCTATTGCTTCAGATGGATGACAGGGATGTCAATGACATTCCCATCCATTGCAGAATGCCTTAGGCTTAGGATGAGATGGGTCAGATATGCTTTTGGCCATTCAAGCATGGAAGGAAGAGGATTTCCTAGAACAGTAATTTTACTTAGTATCCAACCAAGATGAAGAAAAAGTCAAACACATACATAACACACCGTTGTTCCACAGTGGATGCCATCAGGACAGTTTGAAAACTGAAAATGCCGCTTCTCCAAAGGTTCTCCATCCAGGCTTTTGGGGTGTCAAGCTGTCCAAGGTTTCTGATGCAGTTTAATTGCATTGTGTATTAGAGAAAAATCCTCCAGCACTCTAGCTTCTAATTATTTTTCTTTCAATCTCTTCTCCCTCTCCTGGTTCATCTAATTAAGCATCAAAGGCCTATGGGATGTAGATGGCATGTCCATCACAGATCAACATCTTCTCTGGCCCTTGCAAATTTAGCCCAATAGCCTTTGAGGAGGATCAAGAAAGAAGCTACACTGGTCCAGTGAATTAACATTTGTAAAATACTTCAAGGAGTAAAAAGGAAAGGAGGGCTGAACTGAATGTTGGGATATCGTTAATTCTCCACTTTAAAATGGGATCACCTTGGGACATGACTTCTTCAGCCCAGCCGCCCACCCTTTGCTTCCATTCTGTTGATCAGAGCTGTTTATTGCACATTTCCCCCGATAAAATCACAACTCGCCCACAGACTAGCTAACACAACTACTGATTACTCGCCTGTATTATTTGGGCTTCAGAGGTGACTTGGAGCCAGTTTTGCAGTGCTGAGGGTCAACGCGCCTTGCACAACAAGTGGAAAAAAGGAGGCAGCATTCAAATGGCATCCAGACCCCCACCCCCAAAATTCTAGATGAAGCAAAATCTCTCCTAGTTTCCATTGGTGTCTTATCAAAGGCTGGAGGCCCTGTTTGAAATGATCTGTAGCTCGGTTATTGCTAAAGGACAGTAACAACAAGAAATAAAGTGTGTCACTAGAAGATGGACCATACCTACCAGTGTGACTATTTGTGGCAACCACAGTCACTTTGAGCAAGAGGTGCCAGTTAATGTTGTACCTGGCCTTGAGAAAAGCCCTCTGCAAGTGTTTATACCACATGCATGAAGGTTAAAATGCGGTGGGGCATCAGACCGGCTCACTGTGTTCCCAGCCCTCTAACATTTTTGTGCATTGGGCACTGAAATGTACCTGGAGCTGGATGAATGGGATTTTAAGCAGCTTTAATTCTCATTCCTTTTCCTCCCTCCCGGCTGGCCAGCAATGCTTTAAAGCGCACCGGCATACCCAAGGGCTGTTCCTACCAATCTGAAGGTATTGTCACCTGCCATTTGAACCCAAAGCATTGCTCCAGCCTCATGGATCCAAGGAAGTGCTGTGTTTTGGACTGTACAGCCAATGAAGGTTCTAGAGCAGCAAAGGGAGTCTGCACATCCCCTAGGCTAGGTTAACATGCTCACTGGCTGGATAACACCCAAAGTGGCATACGCTTGCCTAAACTTGTTATCATTCTCTCTGGCTAGGAGAAATGCTTTGATCTGAATGGAGGTGCGACTTTTTTCCTTGGGCTACATGTGCTTCGCAACACTTGGGTTGCTACTTCTGTGGCATTGTGGAACCAAGATGTGGAGAATGTGACTATTTAATTAGGCTGAAGTACCTGGATCGCTCTCCTGTTAATTTTTGGATTCTATGTTCAGCAACTCCTTTTAGGTACCCATGAAATGATGTTACGAGTAACTCCGCACAAGTTTACTGGTGTTTTCTATAGAATGGAAAACTTCAGAATGCAAGCACAAAGTCCGGCAAGTGGGCAGGCAAAGCCAAACAAACCAGGATTCTCATCATCAAATTAGAGCAAAAGGTGTTCTTTTAAGAAAAAAAATTCTAATTCAGAAGGCACCATTCACCTCATCTTTCTCTCCCCTCTGCCCTGAGTCATCCCTTAGTTCCAATCCTTCACTGAAACCAAGCCCTTCAACTATTTCACTTGCTTTTCTAGTCTTCTAATGTTCAGCTTTTGCTTCTTCTTCCTTCCCCCTTCCTTCATTTCCTGCCTAAATCCAGAAACTAGAATTGGTCTTCTTCTCACTGTTTCCCACGGCTGCATGTTGCTGTTGTTTTCACACCCTCTGCTAAACATGATCCTCTCAGTGCATAAAGCAGGGGCAGTTACTTAACACCAGAGGGTGCCCTTGCAATCTGAGAACAAGCCTTTTTAGTCCAAAGAGCTGAAACAAAGTCTGTTCCTAAGGATTGCATCTCTACTCAGTGACTTCAGAGCTGAATGCAAGAGTTAACTGTTAATTAAAGACTGAGCTAAGTCATGGTAGTAGTTTTGTGTGTGGTGGGGGAAGCATGCTGTGCAAATTCTCAAATCTATACAATGACCCACTTATTTAGCCCTGTCTTACTTGGAATTGAAGCAACTTCCGCAGTCAACTAACCCCACTTCCACCCCTGTGTCTATTTATTGGCTAAGTTCACATATTCTTGGATCCATCATCTAGGTTTGTAAAAGGCTGAGAAACAGGGTGAGTTCACCACAGCTTAACTGTGCGCCTCCCAAAGTTGTTCTGGGTTGGGCAGCTTATAAATGTGACTTATAAATAAATCACCGTACTCATGAGGCCACCACAGGTTAGCCAACATTAACACCAGCCAACATAGTGTGTTGTTTGAATATAGCCCTAGAGCTTTTAGATAGCCTTATTAAACATGTGTGTGACTGTATAAAGGAAAGTAGACCCAAACCTGGGGATAAGGAAGGGATGAGCAAGCTATTAAGGGGGGACCTGAACAAGAGATTATGCAGTCCTAAGAAAGAGGGATATTGAGAAAGAAACTCAAAACAACCCTTCCTTGATTTTGTTTAGTATGAGATGGGACAGAAAGAAACTTTGACAGGCTTTTGAGATTCTATTATTCTAGCATTCTCTGCCTTTGGCAGTTTTTTGACCTGGCCTACCTTGAAGGGCTGGCAGAATGGGGCCACTGGTGAGTCTGCTGTCTCTCCTCCTTCCTACGACTGACATCTCTAGGAATTCCTGTCTCCTCAGTAGTATTCTTCCCCACTGAAGCTACGTGGGGTGGGGGGCAGAAGGGGAAGGCGGAGTTGGTGACCTTCCTGGGTCTGTCTGTGGAGATGGGTGACCACAATCTGCATGTTGACCACATGACACATTAAGCCAGGTTCTAGTTTGCTTGTTTGAGACATTCTGTCATGCCAATCAGCCAATGACGGTTTATTCAAGACAGATGATTAAACAACCCATGGGTTGGCCTATCATATGAACACTGACATGGAGAGGCAGGTGGGACTGGGACTGCAATTTGCTTCTGGTTCCCCTTGATGAGGTGCACGCAAAAAGAACGACTGCAGATGGCTTATGTAATACCCATTGCTGCAAGCAAAATATTTTCTGAGATAATGCCAGCAGCTTCCCATGTTTTTTAATAGCTGCATTAAAAATAATGTGTTTAACTTGCCACCCAATTAAGTGGATGGCACCTGTTAATCAAGCAAACTTTTTTTCCCCATTGATTAATCTAACCGATCAATCAGTCAAATTTTGTAGCTCTGATTATTGCAGTCTGGAAGATAAGGCACATGTCTGGGTTATAAAAGGTCTCAAGTTCACTTGTAAGGCTGGGGATATTCTGAAATTCTGGAGAGATGCCAGCAGTCTGGGTGTAAATAATCCAGAGTGTATTCTTTGTATGCAAAAAGGCAGAAGAAAATAATAATGCATGCTCTACCTGAAATTTTCACAATGCTTCCCTGATTTTCCCAAAATTCTTTTTACAACAAACCTGCATGGTAGCCTAGTAGATCCAGAGTGGGGTGGAGATGAGGCCAAAAGGGACCTCAGCTAAAGTCAGACATTCTTAATGTGGGTACCCTTGACACATGAGGGAAGAGAGTGAAACAAACATGCTAGTATTGCTATCACACTTCTCTCAACAACACTAAAATTGGAACCAAGAGCAAACAGGCCTTCAAAGACGCAAATCTCTCAGAAGTGGGTTTATTGTGCAAGAATTTTAGCAACTGCTAAGTCTCAAATGCAATATGAAAATCAATGCACCTTTTTTTTTCCTGCCTGTGCAATGCAATGGGCTTGAAGCCCCTCGTTTTTGGGAAGGAGGGATGGGGCCCTCCCTCTTTTTTTCATCTGGGTTCTAGGAGCTTGCTTCCGGCTCTGAGAGATGCTACTTTCATTTCCTGCTTTATTCCGGACGGACTTCTAATTCCAGAATCCATTTTATTCATGAAGTCCACCTTCACGGGATAGAACCCTGGAAAATCAGGGGAAAACCTCCATAGAAGAAAGCAGGCAAGTTGATAAGGACAAGGCGGTAGAATCCTTGCCCACCCGCTTCTTGTTCGTAAAATTTGCACCCATTAAAAAAATCCAGAATATGCCTGATGTCTTGTCAGAAACCACATAACGGAGTTTGATGTTAGTGGGAGACAAGCATGATCTAGCTATCCTCTGCTCCAACAAATATCCTCTGCCATGGAATATTCAACTGAAAATACTGTATTTCAAAATGCAAATTAATGAAACAAAGAGGCCAGTTTGCCCAGCGATGCCGACTGTGCTAATAAAGCCAGCTTAATATAAAAGGGACTTATCCCTCTGCCTTCCAGCCTTATTAAATCAGTTTAACTGCACTTCAGAATATTTCTACTCAACGGCTCTTATTTCTGCTCAGCCACGCTATTGTTGCAAAGCAGCCACTAAAAATGAGTTTGCATTTCAAACATCAAATGAGCCAGCACACCGCAAACCGAGCTTTTGGCTGCTAGAATGACAAAGGCAAACCTATCGGTATATAAAGGGGCTTAATTTACAAAGCTGCACATTTGCTTGCATATTATTATCGTTCCCCACAAAGCAGTTATTTTTTTTTAATGGTAAGAAAAGGATGTGTGCACAAGCATTTAGCAAGGGAAAGTAAATGCAGAATAACTAGGATTAGCTTGTCCTCTTTTAACCGGCACCATTTGGTAACACCTTCTCATTTTCCCAATAAAGCTCAAAAGGAGCTTTCCGCATTTTCTTTCCTGTTTTGCTTAAAAAAAACTGGTCTGCAGCAAAGCAGGGAAAGTTATGGCAAGCCCCAACCTACAACAAAATCAACGCACAAGCCCATCCTTTGTGTGCCTGTGTCATGACATCACTGCAGGTTGGGAGATGTGCAGTGACATTATTGCACATGCCCAGATACCATAAAAGCACGTCTTGTTCTTTGCTTGCTGGTAAAAAACAGGCCAGACAGGTGACTGGTTTTCTGCCAGTAATCACCAGCCAAAAGCAGAATGGTTGCAGCCTGCCACTCCGAACGTGTTGTTTGCCAGCAGCAATGAATAATTAAAGTACCATTTTTAATTTTTGCTGCCCTCTGCTTGGATTTTTAATATTTTTTTTCTGGGAATCAAGTTATGTCAATTGACTACACTGTTTATATTGCAGGTGGCCTGGAACACAACACGGCTGAAAATCAATTTGCAGAGGACTACCTTTATGCCCTGGACCATAAGGAAGGCTGAGCGAAGGAAGATCGATGCTTTTGAACTGTGGTGTTGGAGGAAAATTCTGAGAGTGCCTTGGACTGCCAGAAGATCAAACCAGTCCATCCTCCAGGAAATAGAGCCAGACTGCTCACTTGAGGGAATGATACTAAAGGCAAAACTGAAATACTTTGGCCACATAATGAGAAGACAGGACACCCTGGAGAAGATGCTGATGCTAGGGAGAGTGGAGGGCAAATGGAAGAGGGGCCGACCAAGGGCAAGGTGGATGGATGATATTCTAGAGGTGACGGACTCGTCCCTGGGGGAGCTGGGGGTGTTGACGACCGACAGGAGGCTCTGGCGTGGGCTGGTCCATGAAGTCACGAGGAGTCAGAAGCGACTAAATGAATAAACAACACCTTTATGCCTCCCTAAAAATTGTGATAATAAGGTGATTGAAAAATACAACAAACAACCAAACAATTTTTACTTGAAGTAGGAGAAATTGTCCAGAATAGCCCTCCCTCCCTCCCTCCCTTCCTTCTTTCTTTCTTTCTTTCCTTCTTTCTTCCTTCCTTCCTTCCTTCCTTCCTTCCTACCTTCCTTCCTTCCTTCCTTCCTTCCTACCTTCCTACCTTCCTTCCTTCCTTCCTTCCTACCTTCCTTCCTTCCTTCCTACCTTCCTTCCTTCCTTCCTTCCTTCCTACCTTCCTTCCTTCCTACCTTCCTTCCTTCCTACCTTCCTTCCTTCCTACCTTCCTTCCTTCCTTCTTTCCTTCCTTCCTTCCTTCCTTCTTTCTTTCTTTCCTTCTTTCCTTCTTTCTTCCTTCCTTCCTTCCTTCCTTCTTTTTTCCTTCCTTCCTTCCTTCCTTCCTTCCTTCCTACCTTCCTTCCTTCCTTCCTTCCTTCCTACCTTCCTTCCTACCTTCCTTCCTTCCTTCCTACCTTCCTTCCTTCCTTCCTTCCTACCTTCCTTCCTTCCTTCCTTCCTTCCTACCTTCCTTCCTTCCTTCCTTCCTTCCTACCTTCCTTCCTTCCTTCCTTCCTTCCTACCTTCCTACCTTCCTACCTTCCTTCCTTCCTTCATTCCTTCCTACCTTCCTTCCTTCCTTCATTCCTTCCTACCTTCCTTCCTTCCTTCCTTCCTTCCCCTTCCTTCCTTCCTTCCTTCCTTCCTTCCTTCCTTCCTTCCTTCCTACCTTCCTTCCTTCCTTCCTTCCTTCCTTCCTACCTTCCTTCCTTCCTTCCTTCATTCCTTCCTACCTTCCTTCCTTCCTACCTTCCTTCCTTCCTTCCTTCCTTCCTTCCTACCTTCCTTCCTTCCTTCCTACCTTCCTTCCTTCCTTCCTTCCTACCTTCCTTCCTACCTTCCTTCCTTCCTACCTTCCTACCTTCCTTCCTTCTTTCTTTCTTTCTTTCTTTCCTTCCTTCCTTCCTTCCTTCCTTCCTTCCTACCTACCTTCCTTCCTACCTTCCTTCCTTCCTTCCTTCCTTCCTTCCTTCCTTCCTACCTTCCTTCCTTCCTTCCTACCTTCCTTCCTTCCTTCCTTCCTACCTTCCTTCCTTCCTACCTTCCTTCCTTCCTACCTTCCTACCTTCCTTCCTTCTTTCTTTCCTTCCTTCCTTCCTTCCTACCTTCCTTCCTACCTTCCTTCCTACCTTCCTTCCTTCCTTCCTACCTACCTTCCTTCCTACCTTCCTTCCTTCCTTCCTTCCTTCCTTCCTTCCTACCTTCCTTCCTTCCTTCCTTCCTACCTTCCTTCCTTCCTTCCTTCCTACCTTCCTTCCTTCCTTCCTTCCTTCCTTCCTACCTTCCTTCCTTCCTTCCTACCTTCCTTCCTTCCTTCCTTCCTTCCTACCTTCCTTCCTTCCTTCCTTCCTTCCTTCCTACCTTCCTTCCTTCCTTCCTTCCTACCTTCCTTCCTTCCTTCCTTCCTTCCTTCCTACCTTCCTTCCTTCCTACCTTCCTTCCTTCCTTCCTACCTACCTTCCTTCCTTCCTTCCTTCCTTCCTTCCTACCTTCCTTCCTTCCTTCCTACCTTCCTTCCTTCCTTCCTACCTTCCTTCCTTCCTACCTTCCTTCCTTCCTACCTTCCTACCTTCCTTCCTTCTTTCTTTCCTTCCTTCCTTCCTTCCTACCTTCCTTCCTACCTTCCTTCCTACCTTCCTTCTTCCTTCCTACCTACCTTCCTTCCTACCTTCCTTCCTTCCTACCTTCCTACCTTCCTTCCTTCCTTCCTTCCTTCCTTCCTTCCTACCTTCCTTCCTTCCTTCCTACCTTCCTTCCTTCCTTCCTTCTTTCTTCCTTCCTTCCTTCCTACCTACCTTCCTTCCTTCCTTCCTTCCTTCCTACCTTCCTTCCTTCCTTCCTACCTTCCTTCCTTCCTTCCTTCCTTCCTACCTTCCTTCCTTCCTTCCTTCCTTCCTACCTTCCTTCCTTCCTTCCTACCTTCCTTCCTTCCTTCCTTCCTACCTTCCTTCCTTCCTTCCTTCCTACCTTCCTTCCTTCCTTCCTTCCTACCTTCCTTCCTTCCTTCCTTCCTACCTTCCTTCCTTCCTTCCTTCCTTCCTTCCTACCTTCCTTCCTTCCTTCCTTCCTACCTTCCTTCCTTCATTCCTTCCTACCTTCCTTCCTTCCTACCTTCCTTCCTTCCTTCCTTCCTTCCTTCCTACCTTCCTTCCTTCCTTCCTACCTTCCTTCCTTCCTTCCTTCCTACCTTCCTTCCTTCCTACCTTCCTTCCTTCCTACCTTCCTACCTTCCTTCCTTCTTTCTTTCCTTCCTTCCTTCCTTCCTTCCTTCCTTCCTTCCTTCCTTCCTTCCTTCCTTCTTTCTTTCTTTCTTTCCTTCCTTCCTTCCTTCCTTCCTTCCTTCCTTCCTACCTACCTACCTTCCTTCCTACCTTCCTTCCTTCCTTCCTTCCTTCCTTCCTACCTTCCTTCCTTCCTTCCTACCTTCCTTCCTTCCTTCCTACCTTCCTTCCTTCCTTCCTACCTTCCTTCCTTCCTACCTTCCTACCTTCCTTCCTTCTTTCTTTCCTTCCTTCCTTCCTTCCTACCTTCCTTCCTACCTTCCTTCTTTCTTTCCTTCCTTCCTTCCTTCCTTCCTTCCTTCCTTCCTTCCTACCTACCTTCCTTCCTTCCTTCCTTCCTACCTTCCTTCCTTCCTTCCTTCCTACCTTCCTTCCTTCTTTCTTTCCTTCCTTCCTTCCTTCCTTCCTTCCTTCCTTCCTTCCTACCTACCTACCTTCCTTCCTACCTTCCTTCCTTCCTTCCTTCCTTCCTTCCTACCTTCCTTCCTTCCTTCCTACCTTCCTTCCTTCCTTCCTACCTTCCTTCCTTCCTTCCTACCTTCCTTCCTTCCTACCTTCCTACCTTCCTTCCTTCTTTCTTTCCTTCCTTCCTTCCTACCTACCTTCCTTCCTACCTTCCTTCCTTCCTTCCTCCTTCCTTCCTTCCTTCCTACCTTCCTTCCTTCCTTCCTTCCTTCCTACCTTCCTTCCTTCCTACCTTCCTTCCTTCCTTCCTTCCTTCCTTCCTTCCTACCTTCCTTCCTTCCTACCTTCCTTCCTTCCTACCTTCCTACCTTCCTTCCTTCTTTCTTTCCTTCCTTCCTTCCTACCTTCCTTCCTACCTTCCTTCCTACCTTCCTTCCTTCCTTCCTACCTTCCTTCCTACCTTCCTTCCTTCCTTCCTACCTTCCTACCTTCCTTCCTTCCTTCCTTCCTACCTTCCTTCCTTCCTTCCTTCCTACCTTCCTTCCTTCCTTCCTTCCTTCTTTCTTTCTTTCTTTCTTTCCTTCCTTCCTTCCTTCCTTCCTACCTACCTTCCTTCCTTCCTTCCTTCTTCCTACCTTCCTTCCTTCCTTCCTTCCTTCCTTCCTACCTTCCTTCCTTCCTTCCTACCTACCTTCCTTCCTACCTTCCTTCCTTCCTTCCTTCCTTCCTTCCTTCCTTCCTACCTTCCTTCCTTCCTACCTACCTTCCTTCCTTCCTTCCTACCTTCCTTCCTTCCTTCCTTCCTTCCTTCCTACCTTCCTTCCTTCCTTCCTTCCTACCTTCCTTCCTTCCTTCCTACCTACCTTCCTTCCTACCTTCCTTCCTTCCTTCCTTCCTTCCTACCTTCCTTCCTTCCTTCCTACCTTCCTTCCTTCCTACCTTCCTTCCTTCCTACCTTCCTACCTTCCTTCCTTCTTTCTTTCCTTCCTTCCTTCCTACCTTCCTTCCTACCTTCCTTCCTACCTTCCTTCCTTCCTTCCTACCTACCTTCCTTCCTACCTTCCTTCCTTCCTTCCTACCTTCCTACCTTCCTTCCTTCCTTCCTTCCTTCCTTCCTTCCTTCCTACCTTCCTTCCTTCCTTCCTTCCTTCCTACCTTCCTTCCTTCCTTCCTTCCTTCTTTCTTTCTTTCTTTCCTTCCTTCCTTCCTTCCTTCCTACCTTCCTTCCTTCCTTCCTTCCTTCCTTCCTACCTTCCTTCCTTCCTACCTTCCTTCCTTCCTTCCTTCCTTCCTTCCTACCTTCCTTCCTTCCTTCCTTCCTTCCTACCTTCCTTCCTTCCTTCCTTCCTACCTTCCTTCCTTCCTTCCTTCCTTCCTACCTTCCTTCCTTCCTTCCTTCCTTCCTTCCTACCTTCCTTCCTTCCTTCCTACCTTCCTTCCTTCCTTCCTTCCTTCCTTCCTACCTTCCTTCCTTCCTTCCTACCTTCCTTCCTTCCTTCCTTCCTTCCTACCTTCCTTCCTTCCTTCCTACCTTCCTTCCTTCCTTCCTTCCTTCCTTCCTTCCTACCTTCCTTCCTTCCTTCCTACCTTCCTTCCTTCCTTCCTTCCTTCCTACCTTCCTACCTTCCTTCCTTCCTTCCTACCTTCCTTCCTTCCTTCCTTCCTTCTTTCTTTCTTTCCTTCCTTCCTTCCTTCCTTCCTACCTTCCTTCCTTCCTTCCTTCCTTCCTACCTTCCTTCCTTCCTTCCTACCTTCCTTCCTTCCTTCCTTCCTTCCTTCCTACCTTCCTTCCTTCCTTCCTTCCTTCCTACCTTCCTTCCTTCCTTCCTTCCTACCTTCCTTCCTTCCTTCCTTCCTACCTTCCTTCCTTCCTTCCTTCCTTCCTTCCTACCTTCCTTCCTTCCTTCCTACCTTCCTTCCTTCCTTCCTTCCTACCTTCCTTCCTTCCTTCCTTCCTTCCTACCTTCCTTCCTTCCTTCCTACCTTCCTTCCTTCCTTCCTTCCTTCCTACCTTCCTTCCTTCCTTCCTTCCTACCTTCCTTCCTTCCTACCTTCCTTCCTTCCTACCTTCCTACCTTCCTTCCTTCTTTCTTTCCTTCCTTCCTTCCTACCTTCCTTCCTACCTTCCTTCCTACCTTCCTTCCTTCCTTCCTTCCTACCTACCTTCCTTCCTACCTTCCTTCCTTCCTTCCTACCTTCCTACCTTCCTTCCTTCCTTCCTACCTTCCTTCCTTCCTTCCTTCCTACCTTCCTTCCTTCCTTCCTTCCTTCCTTCCTTCTTTCTTTCTTTCTTTCCTTCCTTCCTTCCTTCCTTCCTACCTACCTTCCTTCCTTCCTTCCTTCCTTCCTACCTTCCTTCCTTCCTTCCTACCTACCTTCCTTCCTTCCTTCCTTCCTTCCTTCCTTCCTACCTTCCTTCCTTCCTTCCTTCCTACCTACCTACCTTCCTTCCTGTTGTAAGCATTCCCAACAGTGGGAAAACACTATTTTCAAAAATTGTATCCATGGAAGGCTCTGCTAACTTTATAAGCGATAACCGACTTCTCACCACAATGGTGAGAAAGGAAAACATTTTCCCTCAAGCTTTGATCTGTCTGAGCAGAAGCAATAATAATACAGCCTACCTAATGGTTCTATTTGCTGCCCCACAGCTGATGAGGCTTTATAGAGATTTGCATGTCTGTATCTGGACTGATTCAATCATTTTTGCTTTTGACAGAAGCTTTTGAGATAGCGTGGAATCCTGGAAAATTGACTGGGAAATTATTTGCTGTGAGCTTCCTAGCTTTCATAAATGCCATTCTTCCTTTCTTTCTCTGGGATTCCAAAAGATGCCTCTCGCTTGAGTGGGAATCATTCCAAGCACACCCCAGGCCTCAAAAAAGCATGAATAAAAAGTTGTATTTCAAGCAACCTTTCACTTTAATTAAGTTGTCAAGGTTGCCCAGTATCACAGCAGACTCGGGAGGTCACAGAAGAGACGGATCCACACTTAACCTGGCTGCAAGGGAGAATAATCAATGCCTGAGCATCCACTGCAGCAGAGTCATAGTGGATAATTTGAGGTGGTGGGGAGAGGGGAGGGAGGGCAAGAAATCGGTGTCAAGCCTCAGCAACCGTTGCTAAATAGTTTCCATGTTGTGAAACTGCAGCTCAGAGAGGGAGTCTCTCTAAGGGTCCCAATTCCATCTTCTGGTAAAGCTGGGAAAGAATCTTGTCTGGAATTTATTCCAAGTATTCCTGTTCTGCTTCTCCTTTTAAAGGTCCCCAAAACAGAAGGGACCAAGCACAGCCGAGTTGCAGGGTATACTTCACTGTAGCCTGCACTCACTCTGCGAGCCGCGAGCTCTGGTTCCCAGAGATAAATCTTTCCTTTCACTGCATCCGACGTTCTCCATGGAAGCCAGTGGCTCAAGAAATCTCTGTGGGCATGGGAATGTTGAAATAACTCTTGGGGAAGTATTTTGATGCCTATTTTCATACACAGCCAAACACCTCTTTTGTTACCCACCAGGCTCTCTGTCCTACCTGGTTTTTTTACTAATTAAAAAAAATCTGGTCTGGTGCAAGGTAGCAAATTCCTGGTTATGCTCAACAATGCCCTTCGGCCTCACGAAGAACCACAGGCAATGGCGAGAGTATCCGGAGGTGTGGAATTCTTGCCTTCTGTGCTAGGCATTTTGTGAACAGGCAAGTGTCCTCTAGTAGCCATTTTGCAAGCGTAGCATGCCCACCCAATTCAAAACATGCCTTGTTGCCTCAAGAGAGGGTGTATCCTTGCTTTAATGGATTAGTTTTGCTGCCTTAAATGGGAAAATGTCACTGTGAGCATTTCTATGACTGAAGCCTGGGATGAAAGGAGACCTTTCCCTGTGTTGGATTGAGCACAGTTGTCTCTTCTGCTAAACAGCTGGATACACACCCTATTTATTCAGTAATGGCTTTCTTTTGCGAATGAACCCAAACAAACCATTTTCCAAACCTTGTCCCACATCAACCCCTCGCTGTGTTTCAAAAGCTTGCTGACAAAGGTTAGGCCAACTTGACTTGTATACTGCAATTTTCCGAAGCTTGGTCTTCCACGCCCGAAGCTTTCCATTCAGCAGAAAAGAGGTAACAGTAGGAAGGAAACCAAGGACCACAAAGTAAAGCATAAATAAATTATATTTTTTACTTCCTGTTGCAGAGAACTTTAGAACTGTTGCCTCCATTTCTGAGCACATTTGGGCATCCATTCCATTAGGCTATGTAATAAAATGGAGTGCAGGTGCCTGCAGGTATTCATCTACCCCTGATTAAAAAAGCAAAAACGGTACTGTAAAAAAGGTACGCTACTGAAAGTCCCATACAAACAACAATAGCAACATTCTCACCTCTTCATCCAGCCACCACTGGATGACTTTGACTACGGCAATGGTCCATGTCTTGCAAACACAGAACACCTGCTATCATATATTAATAAGTGGTATGTGCCTGTGTGTGGGTATACTGAATGTTGATTGCAAAGAATAGATTCTTTCTGAAGGAAAATAATAGGTAAAACATATATTGCACAAGGCATAATATTCACGCATACATTGCATCTAAGAGGGACCTATTAATATACATTGCACCGGTAGCTTTCTGGCTGGTGTGAAATATTTGCTTTGGCTGCAGATATTGTTTGGAAATATTAAGGGAGGAAAGCAAGAACAACCCCTCCTCTCAAAAAACAAATAACAAACTAAAGGAGGCAATGCAAACAAGAACAGAGGGAAAAAAACCCAAGTCATTATTCATTAAATATTTTTACACTGGCTGGTGCTAGGACTTTTTCAACCTTACCAGGAGATTTTGGATATTAAGATTTTCTGCATGCCAAGTATGTGCTCTAGGGATTTTTATTTTTTAAAAATCCCCCCTGAGCACATTTGGGCATTCCATTTCATTGGGCTATGTAATACAAGGAATGCAGGTGCCTGCTAGTATTCATCTACCCCTGATTAAAAATGCAAAAAGAGTACTATAAAAAAGGTACGCTACTGAAAGTTCCATACAAACAATGGTAGCTACATTTGAAAGCAGAGCTTGAACTGGGGAAATATGCTTGGAAAAGCCCTCCATCATTGCAATTTACATGCCAAATAATTGAATGTAGGATCATTTGCACTGGGAAAAGGAAGTTTTTGGGTAATTTCTCTTAACAGTCAACATAAAGTAGGGGAATAGGCATACAAAGCCTCTCTATGTTATGAAACATCACAAATAGAAATGGTTATTTGAAAGCTGACTTACTCAGATGGGCAAACAGAACGTTGTGGCGTTCCAGGGTCTCAACGACTATGGTGAATGCTGTCTGATAAGAATGTAAGATGTTTAAAAAAACCTGATTGATACTGAGTCAGATCATTAACCAAGCACTTCAGTATGACTTCACTTTGTATAAGGCAAGAATTTTCCCTCCAAGCCCTAGCTAGAGATCTTGAGGATGGGGAATGTGTTGAAACCACAATTTTCCACATACAAAGGGCATGCCTTGACCCCTACATTTCCAATTTCCAGTTTTCCCCTCCACCATCACAGCTATCTTTCTATCGTCAGAGAGAAGAGATGAAAAAAATCCTTTGGCCTTCCCAAGAATTACTAGGCTTCAGCCTTTCTTATTTTAAAAAGAAAAAAAAATCTGGATGATTTATCTCCTCTAAAGATGTGTAGAAAAAGAAAAGCCTTGCTTTCTGAAATCCGACCATCACTCAAGAAGCAAACGCTACTAGGGCTTAGTGGTTGGGATGGGGAGAACGTGCCGCCAAATTCTCCTTCACTGGGCTTTCATTTATGTTCTATTTTTCATTCTGCCTTTTGTACCTTTTTCATTTCATTTTTGTACCTTTTGTACTCTTAAGCTTACGCAACATGACAACATTAGAGAGAGAGAGAGAGAGATGGAAATGCTCCTTTCTGTTGAGAGCTAAATGAATGGTCGTAAGTCGAGGACTACCTATATTAGTCTACTGTGCTACTAAATACTTGCCATTTGCATTATGGCATTTATTAAAAAGCTTTATGTGTCCAGGAAAGAGTATGTTTCAGATATTTGCCTATAGCAGGAGAGAAACATTTTCAGCAGTACAGCATCTTTCCATCACTTACTAAGCCAATGGCTTTTGGAGATTTTACGTGTTCCTGCTTGAGTTCATGTTTTCTTTTCTCTGAATAAATTATCTTCTCTCTACTCCTTATGATTTATGTTCTGTTGTCTTGAGATATTCAGGAGCCCTAGCCCACTTTAGGGATTTTTGATCTGAACTTTGATGTCATATTCCTGAGGATGAAAGAGGGATTCTGGAAGTACCGTGGTCCTCTCCTTCATCCAATCAGTTCCTGATCCAGTCACATCTCCTTATTGGTGGAAAGGAAGATTAGGTGGACAGACCAAGTCAGTTGCCTGGATTTAAGGTACTCCCATTACTTGGTTGACTGGGTGGAACTAGCTGGGATAGGAGAAATGAGAAACAGAAGGAAAACAAATTTCCCTGCCTTAAGCTTCTTCTCTGATCTGCAGAAGATACAGGGATGGGAAAAACATTGGAAGGTATTTTCTTAACAGGTTTAAAATCAGACGGCTAAATTGTACATAAGCCAGTACACCAATTTTAAAATCAACCCGCAAAATGTCTTGATGTATGCAAAGAATCCATGGAATTCACCTTGTTTGGACTGTTGTGTTTTTCTGCAGGAAGACTATCCAATTTTTGCTTGCACCTATTTTTCATAGGTGGCAAATGTGGAGGATGTGGCATTTCTACATTCCAGAGAAGTTACACTGGACACTGCTGGGCTGATAAACAAGAATGATGGGCCCCAACACTTGGGTGGGGGTGGGGGGGGGTGGGGGTGGGGGGGGCAGAAACAGGCTCATTTCTCTCTCCCATATTTAGGGTAGGGTTATCAAAATAGTATACTTCAGAAAAGGATTAAATGCATGCTGGAGTCAACGTGAAAGCCAATTTGGAACAAGAGGTCTTAGAAATGCATAAAGCCGCAGGTAACTACACTGCAGGATATAGCCCCCCGTTGGTCAATATGATTCAAATGGAAAATTGAGTCATTTTCACTGCTGTTAAGCCCATTTTCTCCTCTTGCTTTGAATGCTACTTCTTGGCTCAAAGACAAGAGTTGTTTTGGAGACGCATCAAAGATTCATCAGCAAGATGTGCATCTTCATCTGTCATCTTTTGACCATCTTCAATCCATCACGTCATCTCCTTATTTTATTGGTAAATAGATACAGTTTTGTTTTTGCACTGCATGGATACCTTTTGGGTTGCCTCTGTAAAGCATTACACCCCCAGTCTGGGAATTATTTAAATGTACACAGACGCCATCCTACTTTGCTCTTCTGCTGTCTGCTGAAAGATTAGTTGCTAGCTACTTTTCTAATGTTCAGATGCTTGGCCAGAAAGCTAAGATACACTTTTATAACCACTTTCCTGTAAAACTGATGGCTTAAAACCCACAAAAGAAGAGAGGGAGGGAGGAGGAGGAGAAAGAGAAGGAGGAAGGAAGAAGAAAGAGAAGAACGAAGGGAGGGCTTGCTTTCCCCAAACAAGGCAGAAAATACCAACATACATTTTTGCTTCTGTTGTAACTCTGGTTTTATAAGGGTTAGAAGCTTGCATTAGGTAACTGAGACTAGGTAACTAAGAGTGGAAAAAGGGAACCAGATGGCCTTGGTAAAACTGAGGAATAAGGTAACCTTACCTTTGAATTATTTTGTCACTAGCCTCAGGATTTAAAAAAATGTTCTATCTTTTTTTCGGAAGCTCAGATGCTCAAGGAAAGTTTTGAGCCCTTATACCATATTATCAGCCTTTTCTCCTTGAAAACTGCTGCATCTGTACAGGGATCTGATTATAATGAATTGCCTTCTTTCACCTGATCCAGCTCTACTTAATGCTGTGGGAATATAAAAGAAGTGTGTGTCTCACAAAACTTAACAAAATGCTCAGGCAACAGCTTTCCACAGTTCCAGTTAGGGCTTTCTCACACCAGTCTGGAATTGTTCAGGATTGAACTTGGGAATTTATGCATGGAAGCAACTGATCTGCCATTTACAGCTTCTTTAAACCACTCATCCACCTAGACTAGAACCAGTTTGGTGTAGTGGTGAAGGCACCAGGCTAGAAATCGGGGGACCGTGAGTTCTAGTCCTGCCTTAGGCACAAAGCCAGTTGGGTGACCTTGGGCCAGTCACTCTCTCTCAGCCCTAGGGAGGAGGCAATGGCAAACCACTTCTAAAAACCTTGCCAAGAAAACTGCAGGGACTAGTCCAGGCAATCTCCAGGAGTCAATACTGACTTGAAGACATATACACACACACAGACACACACATACCATCTAGACCAAGAGCAAGCCACCTTTGGACTTTAAGCTTATGGGAAGTTCACACCATTTTTTATTATTTCATTATAAAATAATGAAAATAAATGGGAAATGGTGCTGCTACAATTTGGCAATTCACTAAATGTTGGCAGCACAAATTTGAAGGGCTCCAGGGCTTCAAAGAAGCAGCTAGGAGATTATAGTTTTCTTACTTCAATTGAAATCCTAAGCCAATGTTTTCTAGTCGGGCTAATAATGGTTCTCTAGAATCCTAGGAACAGAATTGGAAGCACTATCTGTATTTATAGATAATGTTATAACTAAGCACACGTATTCTCACTGTGGAGTTCTTATTGCTACATGATACTACTGATGAATTTAATTCATACAGCAAAAATTAATTATTGCCTGACAGTGGTGAAGTTCATTGATTTTCTTGATGGATGAATGGCGCTGGAAAGTATGAGACATGGCAAAAATAATTAAATTAACATATTACATGAAACGAAAAAGAAGATTGGCCTCATATCAAGGATTGTTTTGAACTATATTAGCCTCCTTTGGCTCAGGGTGATGAATTGCATTGCAGACACTCTTTGAGGATGTTTCTTTTCTAATTCAATATTATCAATATTATCTCAGTATTTGTTTTCATTGTTAGTGTTATGAATTTGGAAGCAGCAGCTGACTGTACTCAGCTCCAGTAGCTGCTTTACTGACAGCTCGTTTAAAAAACAAAGAAATCTCCTTTCCTATTAAATGAACATATACACCATGTATTTTTAAAGGTAGGGCCAAGGTTATGCATCCTATCTGATTGGGGAGATTTGTAGTCTCACAAATGTGCATGATTCAAACTGCAAAATGGGATGGTGGAGGAGAAGTCCCAGTCTGATGGAGCTGACCTTGATATCTCCACCACTAAATCTCTCTAGAAGAGCAAGCTAACCATTCAGACTAACCATCATCCAGCTTCTCCCACGCACTGCAGCCCCCAGTTGGAAAATGCCAGGTAATTTCAGATATTACTGTACTAATGGCCAACCCTGTAGAGCTAGCAAGCATCTGCAATTCCTTCCCTGGCTTAAGGTTAATGCCAGATTGCAGAAGCCTTTCTCTTGCCTGCTTATTTCTATTACTTTCTGAGTCAGAAACTATAGGAATCACACTAGAGGGTGCGCAGAGACATCTGCATGCTAACAAAAGCCTTTTGGAATGTCTCCCAGAAATTGTAGGTGATATACAACTCCTTCGCACTGCAAGAACACTTCTATGCTGTTGTTTATTCACAAATGACAAGCGGGCTTCCCTGTTCTCCTTGGAAAAAATAGGCCGTCATTTTGGAGGCAACAGCAACAGGACACGGTAGAATTGCTTCTTTGAGTCAATGTACCAGGTGTTCCATACGGTGATCATTCTCCCCATCAAGAGCGACCACAGCTCTTTTAGATGTTTTCTCCTCATTGTCTGAACAGCTGGCAGCTTGAAACTCTGCATTTGATCAAGGTCTCAGTGCCAGGAAAGAAACAGTTGGAAAGGAGTTTAAGGAACTTGGACAAGCAACTCTATTGTTCTGGCACAGTAAAAATCATGAGCAAGGTTGAGCGGAAGGCACCAGTCCATCAACACCACACATCAGTGGTTTTTGGTATCAGATGTACAGAAATGAAATGCCCACTCAGTGTGTAACTTTCCAGCAAGCAATGTTTTCACGTTTCATTTCACAGGTGGTCAGCACAAACAAGCAGGATTTAAGAGAGATCTCTACCTCTCACTGTTCCAATAGCTGCTGTTGGCCAACATCAAGAAACCCCTCAGCTGCTTCCGTAATATATAATTGTATACACAATTTTATTTATTTGTTTATTTGGTTTTATTTATTTATTCAACTGCTATAGCCGCCCATCTCAACCAGTGACTCTGGGCGGCTTTATGGTTATAAAAACCATAAAACCATAAAACCATTACAACTAAAACAATTGCAACACAAAATAAATATACGTGGCTGCCAAGTAAACAAAGTAAGATGTTAATACAACCAAGAAACGGGACCATTACCACCCTCGGGGCCCCAGGCCCGGGCCCAAACCAGGTCTTCACGGCCTTACGAAAGGCCAACAGGGTCGGGGACATCCTGATCTCTGAGGGGAGAATATTCCAGAGGGCAGGCGCTACGGCTGAAAAAGTATGCCTCCTAGTCCCTGCCAATGGACATGCTTTGGCTGACGGGATCTGTAGCATGCCCAATCTACCAGATCGAATTGGACGGGTAGAAACAACTGGGAGAAGGCGGTCCCTTAGGTAACCCGGTCCCAAGCCATGAAGGCCTTTAAAGGTGCATTTAATAAATAAAATACATAAATAAAGCTATGTAGAATAGAGCATTGGTTGCTGATGGCATCAGTGCATTTGGAAGTAGTAGTACTTTGACATCTCTGGACTCTTTCCTGAGAAATATTGCTACAATCATTGTCATGACTGAGATCGCTTTAACACTGGGGATAGAACTCAAAGAAGGAATGACCTCTGCCATTGGGAAGGACCTCACAGCTTGAATCTCAGCCAGGTTTGAAAAAAAATGGTTCAGTAGAAGAGACTACTCAGTGAATACCTTCACCAAAGTAGACCTTCAGTCATGGTTGATTTTTGCTGCCAGGTCCATTATGATTCATATTATCAGTCTTCTTTATTGAGAAAAATCTCCCATAATATTCACCCTTATGGATGACCGGCCCTGCCTATTTCAGATGTCATGGTGATAGTGTGGTACTGCTCTTTCTTGATCAGGACAGGCAGCAGAGCATGTCATTAGAGCAAGCCTTTGGTAGCAAACAACAAAAACAATTGAAGTCCTATAGGCTGGCTTTATTCTGCATTTGTCCCTTTAAAGTCCAGGGACAGAGCTTGTAAAAATAAATAAATAGCACAGCATGACATTCACCAGATCAACTTCCAAAGAGTGAACGCAACTGGAGGTCAATCTTCTCAAGAGGAATGAGAACTAAACAGGAGAACAGGTGAGAAGGAATCAAAGTATGTAGAATATAAGCAAGGACTTCTTCTTCTAGATTTTTTTTTTTCTGTTTAATCGTGTCTGATTCTCGGAGACTGCCTGGTCAAGTCCCTGCGGTTTTCTTGGCAAGGTTTTTCAGAAGTGGTTTGCCATTGCCTCCTTCCTGGGGCTGAGAGGAAGCGACTGGCCCAAGGTCACCCAGCTGGCTTCCTAGGGCTGAGCAAGAGGGACTGACCAAGGTCACCAGCCAGCTTGCATGCCTAGAATTCACCATCTCCTAGTTTCTAGCCTGATGCCTTAACCACTATACCAAACTGGCTCTCTCTTATTCTAGATACCTTGCAGTAAATAACACTGGGATAGAGAAGTCCTTGAAAGAGTTTTCACTGAAGGTACAGGCAGAGTATTCTCCACACAGTCCAGTGGCTCTTCTCAACCTTGGCAACTTTAAGATATGTGGACTTCAACTCCCAGAATTCCCCAGCCAGCCATGCTGGCTGGGGAATTCTGGGAGTTGAAGTCCACATATCTTAAAGTTGCCAAGGTTGAGAAACACTGGAGTAGATAGTCTTACTTCCACTTACTGTACAATTCCCTTCCATCTGCCTGAAAGTAGCAGGTCTTTGTAGGAACGAACCCCACCTTTTTTTGCCAAGTTTCATTTATAGTTAGAATCCACAGCTGAGTGGATAAAGGACACTTTAAATAGTGGAGCTAAGGGCTTAAATTAACCCTTTCTAAAAGGGTTTTCGGAGTTTCAAAACCTTAGTGGTTTAAATTCCTGGGGTGGTGCCTCAAGTCAACACAAATGAGGCTGAGCAAGACATATGAGTGGCCATTCGTTCCTCTCCCAGTCATCCATATCTCAAGCATAAAAGGGTCATGGAAGATCTCATGAGAATTTGGTGGTCTTCTATGAGGTTTCATCTTCTCTCTGTGCGTGTCTCTCTCTTATATATGTAATGATTGCCTATTCCAATAAAAGGAGTCTCATCAGTAGTTACTAGAGAAAACTAATTTATTGAATGAATAGTATGCAAAGTACGAAGAAAGCTGAGAATGAGCAAAAGCGCGCCAATTACAAACTTAAAAAGCCTTGCTCCCGTTGCGAACCCTCCCCTCAGGCTAGCATAGCAACCACCCACCCCAGATGCTAGCAACCGTTAGAATCGGCCTGAGAAAGTAACCTTGAACAGCAGAGATAACCCAAACATACATTCCAGAAGATCACAAGTCAGCACAAAGGAAATTTACCAGCGTGGCCAGGCAGGCACGCAACTGCAGATATGACATGTGAAACGTTACGAGGAACCATAAACATCGGAACGGGAACATGACAATATCATGCAGTAGGATTTGGAGCTGCAAACATTGGCTGATCCCTGGACCAGAATCTTCTCCATATGCAAGACAAACCCTCTAGAACTTTTTTCTCTCTGATGGGGACCTGTATGAGGTAGACTCTCTGTGCTTTTGTGAGACATAGGTGAAGACTTTTACCTTTAGGCGAGATGTAGACTTGGTTTTTATACTACTTTTTAAAAAGATTTGGGTTTTTTTAATACATATCCTGAGGGGATTCTCAATTTTAAAAAAATCATAAACAGAGCACCACAGCTCTTCCATACAATCCAGGAGCCATACGTTTCTTTAGCTAGCCCTCAGCAAACTTGTAGACCAAACAAAAACCCAGTAGAGCCTCTTAACAATGGGACAAGTTGACACTGAAAAAAGCCTTCTTCTCTGATTCTCTGTGCTCTTTTCTGAATTATTATATCCTTACTGTTCATTTTTCATTCTACAGTTTCTTCATATTTTGAAAAGATAGGTGAGCCTTTCAATGTGCCAACACCAACATAAACCACTAAGTGGGCCAAGTAGAATTTATTGTTGTTGCAATGCAAATAATAAAACATTTCATAGTGTCTTTATTATTGCATAAGTTCTGGTGGACGGCGAGCCATTTCGTATGACAAGTGTGATCAATTGGGCTCCACAAAAGGTTATATGATACTCTAAACAGATTAGTCTTTATGGTTGCACAAGATACTTCCTTCATAAATTAATAATCAATAAAGGGCAAGGATGGCGCTAAGGAGTGATTCTTGCCATTTTTTTCATATTGAAGAATTCATTTTAACCAGGATATAAATGGTGTTTTGATACTCCCTACCCAATTTGTGGCCAGAGAAATATGGTGAATGATTTCTTTGAATTTCCCCAGCAGGAAAAATTTTCCGAGGGTCTCTGAAGAGCAGGAGCACCATTAGCTAAAAAGCCTTAAAGGCAGACTTTCTTCTTGATGCCTTCCCTTGAATTTAGTGGAAGGATGGGGAAGCAAGGAGGCTACAGGCAGCTGGAGAGAGGATGGTACAAAGAAAGATAAGTTGGTCATGTACTCCTCTTGGCCACTCTATCACTCTGTAAGAGCAAGGACAGCACATGCTACTTGTGAGAATGTCTCTGAAATTCTCTGCTCATGCTCAATTTTCTAAACCCCAGAAGTTCGAATAAAAGAATCTATGCATTCTGCTGTTTATACTGGAAAGTTCTTTGTCTGAAGCCCACCAGTGATTTTGTTCAGCAATGCTGAGCAAACTGTCTCTTTCCACTTCTGATCAGCTTGGAAAAAGCAACATCACATGGCATCAAAAGGATTCCCAGGAGAGTGGCATTTCCCCACCTCTTTGGTTCTGTTTAGGAGTAGGAACAGAAGGTATAATGAGCACCTGGGGGATAGGCCGGGGAAGAATCCTGCTGATGCGCTCCAGCCTGCATGGGGAAAGTTAACTTTCCCAGAGATTAAGCACTCAATGATGTGACACAGTGATTACATTTCAGAAAGTTGCGTGCAGATTTCTTTTGGTGCCAAGCCACAGACAGCAGGTGTGGGAAATGAGTTACTCTTGGCAAGCTCATCCTTCAAAATTGCTCTTCTTCAGGCAGATTTTTCTGTCCAGACCAGAGGAGACAATCCAAAAGCTGGGGGTTTACATGGCAAATACTTGCTGCGCTCAACAGGAGAGGAAGCTGCTCCAAACCAAATCCTTTCTTTACTCGTTGGCCCTGTTCCCATCACATCTTAACTGGGTCAATGGAGGGTTAGTGTGTTGTGGGAACACCACAGAGGGATTTATAGACCCAAACTACTAATTCCTGGAGGCTTGAGACAGACCCAGCCAGTACTATTACATCCACCCAATTAGCCATGCCATGGGGACACCTGTGTTCAGCCAAGGAGCCCTATTTTATGGCTATTCCTCCATAAAAATGTAGCCAAAAGAGCATCTTACAGAACTTACTGTCAAGGACAGCTGCACCAAACAGACTTCCCAAATGCTGATTAGGGCAATGTATGAACTCCACGCAACTGGGCAAGTTCAAGGAAGCAAGACCTACCCAGATTTCAGTAAGGTATCTTTAATGCTAGTCTGGGTAAATCAAGAATCTTGGAAAGAGTGAGGTTTCTACCCTCACGAATGGTGAGTTCATTAAGATGGCATTTCTTTGGATGCTTTCAAGTGTTTCTACCTAGGCATCTTGCCACCTGGGCTAAGTTGCTGTTTATGAGCTAAGCTGCCAACTGACTCCCCTTTTCTCTCTTGATTGTTCATGTCTACCCTTCCTTCCATTCTTTTCCCAGCCTCTGCACAATCTCTCAACACCTAATGCTGCCTTTTTGGTCCCTGGGAGTGTCATGAAGATGTCCCAACAAAACATCTCTTGGGACATTAGGTGCTACTCAGAATAAGTGGGTCGGGCCTTTGTATTGCTCAGTGGATAATTTTTGACCCAGTTAGTGTGATTTTGTATGACCCTTAACTACTGGAAAGGAGATTTGATGGGGTTAGGAGCTGACTGGGTTAAGCATGTTAGAGAAACAGTAATGACCTTTGTTTAGCATTTACTAAATGGCAATCAATCTAGATGGAGTGCAGTTTAGCTGAATAAACTCCAGCTGGCTGGATTCACACAGCATACATTGTCAAAGCCAAAAAAAAAGTCACACATTGGCCTAGAGCAATGTGTGAACCTAAGCTATAAATAATGAAAAGCAATGAATATTTTATATTTAATGACAGTGGGTGCCTATTACAAAAAGTGATTGGTGGTCATAAAACATCATCAAACTTCTCATCTTCATAAAGAAGGGCACACATAAAAGGGAGTTGCCCCAGCTTTCCTTGTAATAGCTACAACTGTGTGATCATGTACAGTGCCCCAGTTCAAGAAAGTATGATGGGGACCATCGGTGCACAAGGCATTGGCAGTTATTCCTGATGAAGAGAATGCTTTCAAGAGCGCCATCTGTGATGCACATAAACAGGTGGGGCTTTGATTGAGTTGACATAGCTGTGGCTGCCATCTTGATTTTTATGACCCCCCTGCAGATGCCCCTGGCCTTCCACCCCCCACCCCCCATTCAATCATGTCCGATTCTTGGAGACTACCTGGACAAGTCCCTGCAGTTTTCTTGGTGAGGTTTTTCAGAAGTGATTTGCCATTGCCTCCCTCCCAGGGCTGAGAGAGAGGGACTGGCCCAAGGTCACCCAGTTGGTTTTGTGCCTAAGGTGGGAGTAGAACTCACATGCTGGCTGGGAAATTCTGGGAGTTGAAGTCCACATATCTTAAAATTGCCAAGGTTAAGAAACACTGCACCACATCAAACCACTACACCAAACAAGCCTGAAACACACCACCAACCAGATTCCAACTTACGAATGCCTTTTAAAGTCTTTTCTCGTTTCCACAAGATTTTGGGCAAAACGCACTTTCCAGTGTGTCTCTTACCAAGCTATGCAGCAATGTCTGAACAGCTCAAGCCTTGAGAAATCACATTAAAAAAACCAACAACTTAAAGGTCCCCACTTTTCAAGTAGAATGACTCCAAAGTATTAGTAGTACAGCTGAAGGCAACCAAGTTTAAAAGTAGTTAAAGATATTTTAAAACTTTAAAAAAAAATCCCTACTGCTACTTTCAGCTAATCACTGACTAATGTTCCATGAAAATAAAAATCAGCAATTATATCTGATGTGCCCATCGTGCTGCCCCAGGCTGGGTGACTTTCGTTGGCTTGAAGGTGGTGTGATAAATTAAGCTATAAACTAACCAAACCGACTTTGGCTACAGAACATGCTTGGCTACCAAAAAGTTTAACCGAGCTTAACTGAGCTGCTAGCTCTTTATCAGATCCGGTTCAGTGTGCGGGACTGAGCCAAAGAGAGGAAGTGAGAGAAGCCAGCCTAACTTAAGTGTGTCATCTTCTGAATTTCTCTCAATTCTGAGTTTTGTAGCTTCTCTCTTACTGATATTTCCAGCCGGGAAGTGGTTTGCAGGAAGATTAATGGCATATTTATCCAAGGAGTGCACTTTGGATTCCAGCGGCGATCTGGTGTGGCCCTTCCATTTATCAAGCTGTCCTCACCACGGAGAGAAAAGTCCATTTATCCCATGCCAGAGTATGATAGTGTAATTGCATTAGGAAAATGGTCTTTACCTACTGGATGCTATTAGAGAATTTGACTTGGTTGCCCTTGCTATTCTCCAGCCCCAGAAGGCCATTCACTCCTTAGCATTCAAAGAAATCTGCATGTCATTTCAAATTGTCAGCATCTGAAAGGGTGAAGACAAACAGCTTTCAGAAAAGATACACCATCCTCCTACTCTTTCTGCATCTGACAGCAGCTACAGGTAGTCCTTGACATACAACCATTCGTTTAGGAGCCATTCAAAGTTACGACGGCGCTGAAAAAAAGTGACTTGTAACTGGTCCTCGCGCTTAAAACTGTCACAGTGTTCCCGTGGTCACCTGATCAAAATTTGGATGCTTGGCAACTGGCATGTATTTACGACAGTTGCAGTGTCCCAGGGTCACGTGACCATCATTTGTGACCTTCCCAGCTGGCTTCTGACAAGCAAAATCAATAGGGGAAGCCTCCCTTTTGATCGAGTTAAGCATGATGTGCAAAGAGGACTATCAAGTCTATGTAACAGAGAAGATCTTGGTTGTACCACCCCAGGGGGATGGCACCCTCTCCTGTGTAGATCAGTAGGCAAAGGAGCTGGTGAACTGTCACTGCCCTGATTCCGTCATCTGAATCCCTGATGCAAGGCAGAGTGGGCAGAAGGGCATATGGCCTCAACCTACCTCTTACATCACTAAGATGAATTCTCCCCTTCAAATGAGCTGGGACTCGAATATCCAGAACCATAATGGCCGGTGCACACACTTCCTAATGATAACAGCTGTTGGGCAGTGCAATGGACTGACACGGAGCCTGGATGTATTTTAACAGAGGTCTGCATATTCTTCATTTACCCAGCAGTTTGGACAAGCTGACCTCCATGCATTATTCCAACTGATGGGTCTGAGCTTGCTCAAGAGAACTTCCAGCAATAGTTTGGGACAGATATTTGTGACTTTGGAATGTAAGCTGAAATTAGCAGTATGAAACCACAGCCAAAGCTAGCAGTTAATTCACCAGTTTCTAAAACTATTGTGAATGATGGGACTGTATTCCAGAGCTACATCTGAGCTCACAGACAGAATAGGGTGCATTAATCAAAGACGGGTATCTTTACACTACTGTCAGAAGAAAAGGAAAAAAGAGCTATGCCAGTGAATTTGAGATATTGGTCAAACTGTGTTAATCTCTAGAGTTGTCAACCTGTCAGAAGAATTATATGGATTAGCTGGAAATAGCTCATTAACAAGCTAATTATAACAAGGTCATGGAAACAATCTAGTTTCCAAAATCTATCGGGAAATAAAGTTATTAAGGGTAGCCCCCTTTACATAGGAATACAATTTTGAGATAGATAGGAAATACTGCCCATCGCCCAACTGAGCAAAGATATTACCCAAGCCAAGGGTTGTACAGTACATTCCTTGGCTTCAGCCTACCCAATATCAAAGGTGGACTACATTTCCCATCTCCTGTATTTGGAGGAAAGTTGGCTGCCCTTATTAGCCAAGAATTCTATCCTCTGATCTACAGGAGAGCATGCCAGGTGCCACAGGATTCCCTGTTTTCCTGCTCCAAGATCAGAGAAAGAGCTCCTTCTGTGCCATCTTCAAAACCTCTTTCAGAGGATGAAAGTCCTCACCTCCAAAAGGGAATTTAAAAATTAAATGAGAAGGACAACTCAGAACCTGAAGCATCTGAGCCGTCTTTTACATTAGGTATGGCATCATTTGCTGCTCTGATTGTTAAACGAAGATCAGACCAGGTTTGTATGAACCAGAAATAACTGCTGAGCTGTTTGTTCCTAGTGGTTTTCATCTACATAGTTTTGGGGAACTTCAGTTGGAAAATGTATCATCTGAAGTCGTTATTCCACCAGATTTTAAGAGACAACAAAGCAGCCCCTTCTCAGAAAGAATTTAAAACTGTCTATTAAATATATATATATACCTTTCTCCTTAAAAGTCTGCTATGGCTTGTGAACAGTGTGTATGGAAATCTCTGTGTCATTCCTGTGGGGTTTTAAAAATGGGATCATCCAAAATTTTCAGAGTGTTGATACACACCCACCCACACACACACCCCCCGCAACTGAAAACATCTGAGACAAGCATGCATTGATCAGAGGGGAGAATTTAGCACAAATGTTAACACAAACAAATCTAATGATGTAAATCAAATAGACAAATAGGCTGGGGGTGAGTTTAAAGCTCTTTCTAATTTAGGAACACAGTTCCAGAGCACAGTGCCAAGCACAAATTGCAATGAATTATGAGCGAGCTCTGAAAAACAACTGAGAAAATTGTATGATTAAAAGGCAGTCATTTCTAGCAGCAGTTGCCTCAGTGCAACACACAGCACTTCTAAATTACACATATCAAAGGGGAACAATTCAGCTCTGGACAATAGTGGGGAAGTTAGCCTAGTGCTGTGCATTTCTAATTTGGCTTGTTACCTTCCTGAACTTCAAGTTCTTTTTTTTTTTAGTGCAAGCCATTTTTTTTCCAGCCAGTTCAATGGACACTCACCCTCTTTCCATACTTGCTCAGAGGAGCGCAAAGCAGAGCCCATTTTAATGCAAGCGTAGGGACAATGTGAGGGGCACCTGTCTTGTGGATGTTCTCCACCTTAGAGAAGTCCCTGAGTTCCACCAGGATGCTGACTACGGGGGACGCTGTCTCTGTGACTTTGTTAGAATTACAAAAGCTTGTTCTTAATAAGCCCCTGAGCTCCTGGACCCGATGTAAAGCCAGCCTCGTTGAAAAGCTGTCACTGTCCAATGGCGTATTCCTTTATATTTGAACTTCCTGAGGTAAGAGAATTTGCGCAGCAGTTCGAAAACATGCAAATGTGAGTAGATTAATTGGTACCGCTTTGGCGGGAAGGTAACGGCGTTCCATGTCGTCATGCCGGCCACATGACCTGGAAGTGTCTTTGGACAAACGCCGGCTCTTCGGCTTTGAGACGGAGATGAGCACCGCCCCCTAGAGTCGGACTCGACTGGACTTTACGTCGAGGGAAACCTTTACCTTTTTACAGAACCCTGGGTTCTAATCAGCAATAGCCAAGAAGTCCAGAAACAAGGATGCAGCCCCTAATGCCCATTTGAGCCTCACACTTTCGATTGATTGATTCACTGGCTGATTGATTGATTTATATTTAATTTATTTTAGTTTGCTGCACCCTGTTGTTGTAATTCTTCCTGCCATTGTTTTTCATCCATTGAAATCCATGGACATGTGTGGGGAAGCCAAAATTAACATCCAGGATCATGTTATGCTGGTTTAGTTCAACTGCTTTGATTAAAAATTAGCAATCCATCTGATCTTTTCAAATATTATATTTACTCAATAGATGACTATTTCTCCCATAACTAATCTTTAAAATGGGAAGCCTTTGATTCATTAAGAATACCATAACAGGAGGAGACCATTGTACAGTATTTCCTTTGGAAGGCATTTTAAGTTCAGGGCTATCTTCTTTTTCAGGTAAACATGATACTAGACCCCTTTGTGAGTAGAGTGGGCCAGTTATCCCCCTTGAAATGTCCTATCCCTTTGATTGCGTCATCCTACATAAAGATTTTCCTCATGAACAGAGAGTTGGAAAGCTCTCATTGTCCATCCAAAGGCCTTGCCTAATCTGGAGGTCAAGGATCATGTTTTGCCAATGCGGGACAAAGAAACGGTTGTTCTTCAATAAGTGGATGCAAGACAGGAACAAAATTAAGGTGATTGATTGAAATTAAAATGTAAGCTTAGTTAAAATTAAATTAAATTAATTAGTAGGCATACTTGCTACATCTTTAACAATTTCATTTCAGTCACATTAATTATTAACAACTTCAATCACATTACAATTTACAATTCGGCATTCATTTTGAGAGGGTCTTCAGAGGACATATCCCAGAAATCCTTTGGATCCTCTATGTCTACACCTCTGCCTTGGGCCCAACTCACTGCAAAGGATTCTTTGGGGAATAGGGAGTATCGCTCTGAGCAATGTAGAAAACAAACAGATCAGTACATACAGAAGTAAAATCTCTGATTTTGACTTGGAAATTAAAAGTAAGGAGATCGTATCACCAGAAGCAAAAGTGGTAATCATTTTCCTGGATCCAACTATTTTAGGTCACCATAATGAAGAGCCAAGAAGGGTTTCATAAATAAGACTTCCTTGAAGGAGGGGGAAAAACCTCTAACATCAACCATTCCTTTACATGAGGAAAGAACTAAGTTGAGGAAAGACTAGACTGAACTTCTTCTTTTTGCTTTGTTTCTGTGGTCAAGAACTTTTCCAGCCCATGGAAGTCCATGAAAAGATCAAAACTCCAGTTCACATTTATTCAATCCAGCAATTTCTCAAAGCTTCTTCCCTGCAAAACAGGCTTCGTTGTTTTGTGTTATTTTGGGGTGCTTGAGAGTTTCTTTTGAATTTCTCTTGAAGGCATTTCAGAGCTGATTTCATTACTGGAGGTGGTGTAATTGTTCTTGGTTCCACCTTTCTATCACCCCAGATCTGACTGCCTATCCTTAGTCTGAGAAACCCCAGGGAGAAATTTATTCCTGAGGTCTTACTTTGAGTTTTACTTGAAACCTGGAGAGAAGACAGTAAGTGATTAAAATACAGTCTCTGACATATACCCTTTAAATAAACCTGGGTTGGGCAATCTACAACTTGTGGCTTATAAGCATCATCCCTAGAACTGATCATGGGGTTGGAATTCGATGGCAGGCCCCTGGACCCTATAAGGTGGTGATGAGGAGTTTAAGGATGGAGATGAAAGCTCATTCATAATTTATCTCCCCAACGACAAATAAACAAGCTGGAAAAAACAAAGATCTTCCTTTCCTGTGATGTCATGATGACCCCAGAGGGGCTCCTGCAGATCTCTAGAAAGTTAGGAGGCCAATGTGTGACTTCTAACACGCTCAGTGTTGCTTGCCATTGCACCAAACAAGTGGTAGAGTACCACACATATTCCCCCAGGAGAACTCCACCAAGTTTCTTTTCTCTGCCCAAGGAAATTTCAGAAGTGAATTCCCTTTCATCAAACAAGAGAAGCACCAAGGGGAAAAAACTCTGAGAGAATTTTTTTGCCCATCCCTGGGACTTCTTATAGGGTTGCTGAAGGACATCATAAAACAAGGTTGGCCACATGACGTGCCCCTGAGTAACGGCGAATAATTTTACAGCTCTTTGGTTCAGAAAGGTCATAAACATCCATGGGTATTCAGTATCCTTTTTACCCCCTCCCCCTTACACACACACAAACGTTATGTACACACTTTTTGGCTCTGTGATGCTCCTTCTGATATTTGGTCGCAACTACCTTAGTCCTGGCACACATCAATGGTGACTTCCTGGCCCCAGACACAACTCCATCTGTCTGCGAGTGCAAATGGCTGTAGCGCCACGCAGCTGGCAGTCCTTGGCAAGACTCAGAGCTGAGGAAACTGCCGCCAGTCATGATGTGAAGTTGAAATTGGCAGATAACCCAGTAGCTCTGTTCAAAGAAGGAGGAAGCGCAGATTCTCCTCTGAGATCTGCCGGAGCTGCCATATTATTTCAAAAATTAACTTATGCAAACTGCAAACACAACACAAAAACAATCCTTCTCTGCTACCAGGAACTTGAAACCCAAGATTGTATTAAGCATTCCATTTTAGGCTACCCCAAAGACATGCCTGAATGGATTAGCACATTCTCCAAACAAGAAGCTCAATTGTTTATACTGCAGCCCCAAATTAGGTCACCCAGAAACAGGAAGGAGGCATTGCTGTGCTTGAAGGAAGCCCAAAGTTTGCAGAAATCCAAAATATCTTTAAGGGTAAAAAAAAAAAAAAAAGCTAAGGGGTAAAAGCACCCCCTTCCCAAAAGTCCCCACAAAGAATGTGGGGAATATAGCTGTTGGATTATCAAAGGAAGAAGAGGACAAGGAATGGAACATCCCAGAAGAAGTTTTATTTTCTAGAGGTCTCTTTGATTCTCAGGAGTATTCCAGACCTATATTTTATTGCAGGCCCCGTTGGGTCCGCCCAACAAGATAGACCAGACGAAGAAACCAATGCCACATAGGTCAGGACTACTTTTATTGTAACAGCTTTAGAAACAGAATCTCACATGTGCTTCCCCCTCCCTCCCTTTATCTCCATGTGAACTGGGGAGGGGCTTGTCTAGACATTTGCTCAAGTTATTTTCTCTGCCCGGGCTCAGGCCTGGCCATTGCCTTGGTCGCGTCTCTTCCTCCTGTCCTTCAAGGCCATTCCCTATTTCCTCTACCCATTGCTATTTAATAACCAAACGCTCTACAGCAGATTACAAGCAAGTACAAACTCCAAATTCACTCTACTAGAAATGGGCTCATACAGGCATATATCCAGCAGACTCTGCATGAGAAATTCTTGGCAAGAAAAGGTTCTGATGAAGGATGCTGACATGGTGGCTGCTTCCATTGAACTGCTCATCTGATTAGGTGGCAGGAAGACAACACACACTCAGCCATCTTATGGTTGGCCGGGGTTTGGTTGAAGAGGAAGTGGCCACCCCTCTCCTGCCACTGCGGGCAGATCCACTTTCATCCATGACACAGAATACCTGAGATTTCTACAAATCTGTTTCACTGTTTGGGTTTTTCTGCATATTTATTTATTTATTTTATTTTTTTTATCCCACCTTTATTATTTTTATAAATAGCTCAAGGCGGGGAACATACCAAATACTCCTTCCTCCTCCTGTTTCCCCACAACAGGAACCCTGTGAGGTGAGTTGGGCAGAGAGAGAGAGGGACTGGCCCAAGGTCATCCAGCCGGCTTTCATGCCTAAAGTGGGACTAGAACTCACAGTCTCCTGGTTTCTAGCCCAGCACCTTAAGTACTAGACCAAACTGGCTCTATATCTGACTTTTAAAACATTTCTCTCTTCCTTTTACACACACACGCACACACACAAACTAATCTCTTTTTGCCACTGCAGGCAGATATCCGCTTAACCTTCCATCCACTGCACATAACCACCTCAGATTCCTACACATCTATTGAACAGGGTTTTTTTTTTCTGTATATCTATTTTAATGACTTTTCAAATACACACAGCTCTCACATGCATGAAATTTTGGGCCGTTAAGAAATATAATAAATATCCAAACAAACGGGTGAGTAGAATTAGCATATTCAAGTCATCCAGTGCCTCATTGACACCTCACCTGCCACATGTTGACCGGATTTCTTTATTTTCTTGTATGCTGACAACAAACAGGGCTTCCCAAAGATGCTTAGATGCCCCTCAAGCTGCAGAAGTGTTGCCAGATAACTTAAGGTTCTGCTATTCTTTGATCTGTTATCTTGTCCTCCAAGAAATCTCAAAGCCAGATTTACCCGGCCAGCCAGTAAACAAGCTATTTTCTGGGGGGAGGACAGAGGTTTTAACATCACTTGGAACAGCTACACAATGAAAGGCCTCATTGATTCCATTCAAGCTCAATTTAAAAAGAAACAACTTCAAATCCTTTCCCTGGCATTTGTTCCTTCTCACAGTATCTGGCATCATCTGTGATCAGGTCAGAGCTTTTGATGACCTGGTGTGCCCCAGGGAATAAGAGTGGTAAGCATAGAGACTCCCTCTTTTGCAATCTTCCCTGTGCTGCCCTTCCCATTATGATGGCTCTTTTTACAGTATGTTGGGAAGTATTAATCACATGGCACACATAAGATTTCAGGTTCTGTCCTTGAGCTCAGCTCTTTCCCCCATTTCTCTACACACAGAGAATGATTGATTCATTATTTTCCATCAAGTCGGTGTCAACTCTTAGGGATCTCATAAATAGGTTTCCTCCATGACAATCTGTCCCTAACCTGGTCCTTCAGGTCATCCAATGGTGCACCCATCGCCACTGTAACTGAGTCCATCCACCTTGCTGTTGGTTGTCCTCTTCTTCTCCTTCCTTCCACCTTTCCCAGCATTAGATTCTTCTCCAGAGACTAAAATCTTCACATAATGTGTCCAAAGTTGGATAATTTGAGCTTGGTCATTTGTACCTCGAGTGAGAACTCTGGGTTGATTTGTTCAATGATTTATTGATTGATTGATTGATTGCTCAAATTTAGCCACCACCCATCTCCCCCAAAAGAGGGACTCTGGGCGGTTTACAATAAAATCGATGATCCATTTGTTTGGGGTTTTTTGGCTGTCCATGGTAATCCCAGGAGTCTTCTCCAACACCAAATTTCAAAAACATCAATACTCTTTCTATCCTGCTTCTTCAAAGTCCAACTTTCACTTCCATAGAGCATCACCGGGAACACAACTGGCTGCACTATTCTGGCCTTACACGCCAAGAGGCAGAAGGCAATTCCATGATGGAAGACCTGACTCAGACCTTTTCATCATTAGATAACTGATCCTCAGGATCAAGATTTGGGGAGGTGGGGCTTGGGCAACAGGGAGAGCCTGTCTCAACATACAAGCCAACCCTGATTAAACACCTGCCAAAGTGAAGCAATCCAGGGTTTTTTGGCCAAGTATTTTAGGTATAAGCAGTCAGTTACTTCTTAAACAGCCAATGTGTTATGGCTGCTTAACACCATCAACAGAAATTGGGCCCCTGTAAAGAGTTGGAGAGGCAGAAAAGAGCTATCTGTGAACGACCTGATACGGTCTCCCTCAATGAAGCCAATTTCTCTAAGCAAATTCAAGGAGCTTGTCATCATGTAACTTTACTCGTAGGTGTTCTGAGGCGGGACAGATTTACAAGATCAATTCAGAGCAATAGGAGCAAAAGACCTAATGAGCATTAGTGCAGCCATGTTTACAGCCTTCCCTTGAACACGGATGGTAAGTACAGCACAGGCAAAACCCCCACCAAGCACAACAATTACTATTCTTCCTGCTTTGGCTGATCTTTGCCTAATCTGTAAGGCAGAGATTAGTTTAACAGTAAGAGATAACAGAGCCTGAGATCAGATAGGGCAACCTCTTCTAGAGATGGCATCTCTAGGATACTGATAATCATTTTCTTTTGCACACTTACTTTTCACTCTTCTTTTACCCAGTCCTGCGATACTAATGGTGAAGCAGTTTCCATGATTAATTTAAGATATTAAACATTTTTGACCGACCTTACCAGTACAATTCTACCTTAAAGCAGAAGCGCCTTGTGCTCCCGAATCCGCAGCTCTTTAGACAAAAGCTCTTCCCCGAAGCCTGGTGGTTTTTTAAGTAGTGAAACTACCATCCATATCCTTTTCCAGTTCCTAGTCAGCTTCCCTTAATGGACAGTTTCACAGAGAGGCATCCAGGAGAGCAATGTTGCGCCATCACAATGCAAGCCCCACCCCCTTTGTATGTGGATCGTGATGTCACATGCATGTACAAAAGAGGCAGAGTTTGCACTGTGATGGTGCAATCCCTCTTTTGCTTTGACGAAAACCTCTGATCTTAGGCATGCGTCTGCTTGGGTTGAGGGATAAATTAGTTTAAAAATGGGAAGAGGATGGAAGGAAAGGGAAAAGAGATCTCTCCAAGGATCCCATGGAGTATAAGAGCATCACTGCATATTAGACCAAAATGTAAAAACTCATATTAAAAACAGGTTTTTGTTGTTGCATTGGACTCTGAATTTTCAAGTCTGCAGCATTTCCATTATTGGGAAAGTGAATCATTCATTTTTGCAGCAAAAAAAAAAAAAAAATAATGGGGAGGGAGAAGAGTCATTACAAAAGAGCTCCCAGTTCTTATCTGCGTGCAGGTGAAATTCACAATCCGGAGGGATTAATAGCCGTTTTATTCTTCATCCCTATCTTCTCCTTAATGCATATTATCGGAAATGCAGACAACTCTGTAAAGCAGGAAATTAAACAACAAATACTATTTTCTGCTACTATTGCTGCTGCTGATAACCGGTTTCTACATCCTGAGCATCAAAAAAAAAAAAAATGAAAGAGGGAAGGGAAGTGAGAGAAAAAACTAAATCAGGGCATATTTCATTTTTCAAAGACTCATTTTCATGTTGGGAAGAATGGCCGATAGATCACAGGACACCAATTCACCTGCCTTTCTCCTGGATATTGTAGTAGTGGAGGTGAGATATCATCATCATCATCATCATCATCATCATATCTACACTTTTGCTCATACTCATCAGGGAAGGGTATCCCATCCCAGCTGAGACTTTGGGGTTATCCCATCCCAGCTGAGACTTTGGGGTTATCCCATCCCAGCTGAGACTTTGGGGTATCCCATCCCAGCTGAGACTTTGGGGTATCCCATCCCAGCTGAGACTTGGGGGTATCCCATCCCAGCTGAGACTTTGGGGTTATCCCATCCCAGCTGAGACTTTGGGGTATCCCATCCCAGCTGAGACTTTGGGGTATCCCATCCCAGCTGAGACTTGGGGGTATCCCATCCCAGCTGAGACTTTGGGGTTATCCCATCCCAGCTGAGACTTGGGGGTATCCCATCCCAGCTGAGACTTGGGGGTATCCCATCCCAGCTGAGACTTTGGGGGTATCCCATCCCAGCTGAGACTTTGGGGGTATCCCATCCCAGCTGAGACTTTGGGGTTATCCCATCCCAGCTGAGACTTTGGGGTTATCCCATCCCAGCTGAGACTTTGGGGTATCCCATCCCAGCTGAGACTTTGGGGTTATCCCATCCCAGCTGAGACTTTGGGGTATCCCATCCCAGCTGAGACTTTGGGGTATCCCATCCCAGCTGAGACTTGGGGGTATCCCATCCCAGCTGAGACTTTGGGGTTATCCCATCCCAGCTGAGACTTTGGGGTATCCCATCCCAGCTGAGACTTTGGGGTATCCCATCCCAGCTGAGACTTGGGGGTATCCCATCCCAGCTGAGACTTTGGGGTTATCCCATCCCAGCTGAGACTTGGGGGTATCCCATCCCAGCTGAGACTTGGGGGTATCCCATCCCAGCTGAGACTTTGGGGGTATCCCATCCCAGCTGAGACTTTGGGGGTATCCCATCCCAGCTGAGACTTTGGGGTTATCCCATCCCAGCTGAGACTTTGGGGTTATCCCATCCCAGCTGAGACTTTGGGGTATCCCATCCCAGCTGAGACTTTGGGGGTATCCCATCCCAGCTGAGACTTGGGGGTATCCCATCCCAGCTGAGACTTTGGGGTTATCCCATCCCAGCTGAGACTTTGGGGTTATCCCATCCCAGCTGAGACTTTGGGGTATCCCATCCCAGCTGAGACTTTGGGGGTATCCCATCCCAGCTGAGACTTGGGGGTATCCCATCCCAGCTGAGACTTTGGGGTTATCCCATCCCAGCTGAGACTTGGGGGTATCCCATCCCAGCTGAGACTTGGGGGTATCCCATCCCAGCTGAGACTTGGGGGTATCCCATCCCAGCTGAGACTTTGGGGGTATCCCATCCCAGCTGAGACTTTGGGGGTATCCCATCCCAGCTGAGACTTTGGGGTTATCCCATCCCAGCTGAGACTTTGGGGTTATCCCATCCCAGCTGAGACTTTGGGGTATCCCATCCCAGCTGAGACTTTGGGGGTATCCCATCCCAGCTGAGACTTGGGGGTATCCCATCCCAGCTGAGACTTTGGGGTTATCCCATCCCAGCTGAGACTTGGGGGTATCCCATCCCAGCTGAGACTTGGGGGTATCCCATCCCAGCTGAGACTTGGGGGTATCCCATCCCAGCTGAGACTTTGGGGGTATCCCATCCCAGCTGAGACTTTGGGGTATCCCATCCCAGCTGAGACTTGGGGGTATCCCATCCCAGCTGAGACATGTGACATTTGCACTGATTCAGACCAGCACTATCCTGCCATGCTCCTGCAACACTGTTAGTTTTCGTAGCTCTTTTGAGCTGAGCTGTTCAACTTCTGGCTTGGCTATGGAGGACACACTGCAATAACGGTACAGTGGTGCTTCACAGGAGGACTGCCAGACACATGGCCTCCCGTTGGCCTGAATTCTTGCCGAGTCCTGCCTCCTCCCCGATCCCCATTCCTGAAGTCCATAGAATTTTGTCACCCCTTCCTTGTCTTTTTTTCCAAATCAAATGGCCTTTGATTCTTTGCAGCACAAACAGATGCAGGGGGGCAGTAGGAAGGTTGTGGTGCTGGATGGAATGCAATTTTTGCTCTCTCCTGCTAGTGAGCTGGTGGGAGTGCTGGCCAGCTCACAGGGGTTACAGAGCATTGCAAGAGTGGAAATAGGGAGGACACTCATGGAGTTGTGCAAAAATGCTTCTGCAGGTTCAGGGGGCTGAAGCCAACTTTTACAGTAAGCCCCCCGTCTACCCTGCCCTGTCTAGCAGCCTCCAGATATATCGGGCCTGCAATCAATCTCCAGCTCAGATGTGGTAGCCCTATCTCGGGGCCTGTGCTGTTGCACAGTGTTAGTGTGCAGAAAGTTCCAGTTTGAACCCAGAGCATCTTAAAAGGAAACTGTACTTCCAAAAGCTTCAGGTTTTTACTAAGCCCGCTCATATCTCCCTCTTAGATCATCAGTGGCTTCCTTTTGTTTTCCAGAGCACTGTGAATCACTTCTGTTCTAGAAGACTTCCTTCCAAAATACCAAGGAACTAGGGCTGGAATGAAGTGGCATGTTCTATAAGACAAATGGACCGTTCTTCCATTCCATGTTGAACATTCCATCCTTAGACTGGTGAGTTTTGTGCATCCCTACCCTTTTGGGTAAAGTCCTCTGGCGCTTCTCATCTTGTAAAATGAATGCATTCGTGGAAAAAATGCTTGAGGCTCATTTCCCCATCTTTAGGGTTACTGCACTTAGGCTATAACTGCCTAAGGGCCACAACATTGCAGCAAAGAAATACCAAAGATGCAAAGTTTTTGCTGCTATCAAGTGTTCATCCAGAATCTTGTAGCTCAGGCCTGGTAGCCCTACTCTTTTTGACCTCCAGCTCAAGGACCTCTTGAGGGAGTTAAGATTCTGAGATGCAACCCCAGTCCCAGCCTTTAGGGCATGCAATCCACTAAGATAAGAGTTCTTATGATTCAGTTAATTAAATCCCATTATTTAATGGGTTAAGATGATAAAAGGAAAGCTCTAATGAAACTGTCATCGTCTAGCAGATGAGCCTGGAAAATGTTATTAAATGTTAATAACTGGGACCATTAGAAACTGACTCTAACAATGCCTGTGAAGTGGAGAATGGAATGTAGAAAAGTGACTCTAGATCAGGTGAGCTCTTAAATAATAAGCCTTTGGGGAAGGATGGAACATTAGGATTATAGGAAGCTATCTGATTCTAGGTCACTTTGGCTGCCCATCCAATTCAGGATTGCCTATTGCAAATGGCAGCAGTTCTCAGGGCCTCAGGCAGAGAAAGGTCTTTCCCAACTATTAATTGCTTATCAAGGCTTGTGTGGATGTATCCTCATCCTAGGACCCACTCATAGCCTCCTTCAAGCCAAGGAGTGGACCTCGGTTGGAATGTATTTTCTTCTCCCAGGGATTGGATTCAGAAACAACTACACCCTGTTGAGACAATAGGAAAACACCATGGCATTAGGCAGAGCCACAAAAGGCAGAGAGATGGAGGTACATCTGACAAGGCATGGCTCCATGGGAAGGATGCTGTGCTTCTAAGTTGACTCTTCCCCACAGTAGCCTTGCTCTTTCACCTTGATAGAGCAATGTTGGCTCATTATGGCAGCTTTGTGAATGGAAGCTTCTCCTTATAAGACTAGTTGAGAGCTAGTTTGATGTAGTGATAAAAGACACTGGACTAGGAGCAGGGGAACCTATGTTCTGGTCTTCTCCTAAGTTTTAGCCTTTCCTTCCAAACTCATGAAGGCAACTGGGTGACTTTGGGCCAGTCCCTCTCACTCAGCCCTAGGAAGTGGGCACTGGCAAACCACTTCCAAAAACGTTGCCAAGAAAACTGTAGTCACCAGGAGTCAAGATTGACTCAAAGGACCATAACAACAACAAGATAACTAGTCCTGGAGTATCCAGAACTCACTTTGTGACTCCTGCCTGATGCCTTGACTGTGAATGGATTTTCCTAGTGCTAGAACTTTGGACGGTTGTAAAGTGAGATTCTGAGAGAGAAATGCCAAGGTTCAACCTAGGCTAGCATAACTGTGATTCTGTTAATTGGAGGTTTGAGGGCTGGGGAGGTTCTTAGCAAGTAATGCAATGACCTATGGTCCATGCATTCAACAGACTACCCTTTGTTTGGCCAAATCCTTGACTAGTATAATCTGATTCCCAAAGGTGTTGGGTCTTTACCCTCATGCTCTCCCCGAAAGAGCAGGTCTGTGACTTGGGGACCATCCAGGACATATAGCAGAGCTACTTCTTGAGCAGCAGGTAGATGCCATGGCCAGGAGGGCCTTAGCCCACCTTCAGCTGGTGCACTAGTTTCAGGCCTTCTTGGAACAAGACACTCTTACCACAGTGACTAACACCCTCATCGCTTTGCAGTTAGAGTACTACAACATATTTTACAAGGGGCTTGACTCTGAAGCTGCAACTGGATCAATCTGCAACACACAACTGCTGAAAGGAGGTAGGTTCAGCAGTGTGTCACCTCTATTGCAATCTCTGCATTAGTCACCAATAGACTTCCAGTTCAGGCTGCTGGTTTCAACCTTGAAAGTCCTACATCACTTGGCACCTATGTACTTGGGGAATTGTGTCCCTCAATAGAAATGCATGCATGTTGGAGATTCATCCTCTGAGCCCTCACCCCAAATGAGGTGAAGGGGCTGAGAAGCCAGAGATACAATCTCTCAGTTGTGGCTGCTGGCATGCTATGGAAATGCTTGTTCCCAGAGATAAGCGGAGTTCCCACGTTGCATCCCTTTTGCAAAGCAGTGAAAACAATCTTGTGTCTATGGGCTTTCATTGGTGCAGACAGTGAACCTGGGCTGCATCAGTAATTTCACTGTATGGATTTGCTTTATTTTTTGATGTAAACTACCTGGAGTCATGAGAAGTTAGGTGCTATAGAAATGCTGTAGTGCAGCGTTTCTCAACCTTGGCAACTTGAAGATGTGTGGACTTCAACTTCCAGAATTCCCCAGCTAGCCTTGCTGGCTGGGGAAATCTGGAAGTTGAAGTCCACACATCTTCAAGCTGCCAAGATTGAGAAACACCGCTGTAGTAAATATATAAAAGGTAAAGGTAAAGTCTTCCCTTGACATTAAGTCCAGCCGTGTCTGACTCTAGGGGGCGGTGCTCATCTCCGTCCCAAAGCCGAAGAGCCGGCGTTTGTCCGTAGACACTTCCTCCGTGGTCATGTGGCTGGCATGACTAAACGGAACGCCGTTACCTGCCTGCCAAAGCAGTACCTATTAATCTACTCACATTTGCATGTTTTCAAACTGCTAGGTTGGCAGGAGCTGGGACTAGCAACGGGAGCTCACCCCGTCACATGGATTCGAACCACCGACCTTCCATACTTAAATTCCCACAATACATCTTTATCTGTATGGCTGTTTTTCCTGGCATCTGTGGATATAAGAACTATTTGAATGTACTTCTCTGCTTCAGCATGCACTGGCATATACGTATGCATTGATGAAACACTGAAAGAAAGTGACCACTAAAAACTATGCACAGAAAGAATCTTAAAGATATTCTGCATGGGGATGGATTTTTGCAGGTTTTATCAAAATGCACCTGGCCATCCAGTTTTGTGGAATGTTTTTTTGGCAGACTAACGACCAGTCTAGTAAAAGGAAGAAAAAACCTGAAGTTAACTCTTACCTGACTCTGTTTGATTAATTCACCTGCATATTATTAAGAGCGCAGTATAATACTGTTCGTTACTAAAAAAAAAAAAAAATTACTGAACCTTTCCCATACTATATTTCAGAATGGTAGAATATTTTATGTTAGGTTCCCATTAATAAAAAGAAATAGAAAAAAAATGGTACAAGCGTGTTTCAGAGAGATAATGAATTCAATCATAGTATTTTAGGGCTTGAAGGCATCTTAAAATGTCATGCAGAGTTTTCCAGTAAGGCTACTTGTGTTGATTAAGTATTCCTGGTAACTTTTTTCTCTTGCTTTTTAAAATGTCTTTCCTTGCTTAAGCTCCCAAGTATTGATTGAAATAATCTTATATTCATCTTGTTAATGTTAACCTTCTTTAATGGAATAGGACAGTCATCCAGTTACCATTGTCCTCATGCTGTTCTCTTATGCTCACTTACCTCTGCATAAGGCTCCCCAAGAATTGTGATGCTAATAGGGGGTAATAGTTGGATTTGAGTTACTTCAGAACATGGATTGTCAACTTAAAGTCTCCAGGTAATAAACTGTCAGCAAATCCCTCTGATGTCATCTACAGAACTCCCAATTAAATAAACATTATGTTAAAACAATAATTAATGGCTGGACCTGTCACAAGATTGGCAAGATCTGGCAAGATCCAAGGGGGTGAGATTGCTGAAATATGATGATGTCTTGTTTAAAAAAACCCATTAAAAATAAACTATCACATGAGATTGGGTGATAGTACTTGATAAAGTGGCTGATCCCTGCCCTAGGAATTTTCTCTTGTAGAATTCCTCAGTACTGGGGTAGGCAAAACCTTGGATTCAGTGTAAAGGGATACTTTGGAACCCAAATGCAGGGCCTATGGAAATAGATGCAGCTGCTTTAATGAGCCATTCCATTCATTCTGCCATTGCAAGTGCTATTCAATACTTCAGCACATTTCTACACATACTGACTCAAAAGTAAGTCCACCTGAAACCAAAGGAGCGGTCCAGCTGGGGCTGAGCTAAGCAGGATTGAAATCGGCTAATACTCGGATAGGAGACCATCCATAAACCCCTGTGCTACTGAAGAAACATCCTGGAAAAATGCAAGGGCAAATCATTTCTATATACTTCCATGAAAACTACATACAGTAAGCAAGAAAACCAGGTGGTCCATAAAGTCACTTAAAATTAAGCTCAACTCAGAACAAACCCTAACCCTTTACAGCAAGAGATATAAGAAGCTGTAAATGTAACATTTCCTCTGAGTAGTAAGAATCAGCTTGATTTCAAAATCACATTCAGTAGCAAAGAAGAGCATTGGAGATAGGACATGCTACGTCTACTGCAGGACAAAGGCCTCTTCATTTAAGGTTATGGACTGGAATCTACCACACTGGCCTAGTGTGGGCTGGTAGATAGTTTTTTGGGGTTTTTTGAGGGAGGGACTTCCTATTCTATGGCTGAAAGAGAGGGACTAGGCCAAAGTTTCTAAGGGAGTTTCCATGCCTAAGGGAGGACCAGAACCCAGGTCTCCCCACTCCTAGACCAACACACTAACCATCATATCACACTGGCTTTCATAGATATAGATGTAGACTTGTATTTGGAGATACAGATACAGATCCGGTGTTGCCTATCAGAAGTTCACTACATCATGAAATACAGAGCAGCAATTTTCTTTGAGAAATCTGACAACTATTTATACCGGTGTCACAAACCATTCAAAACAAATCTAGATTAACGCCAAACCCTTCTGCAGCTCTTGCGTCTTGAAATCCAGATCTCCAAGGAGACCCAAACGCTGTGAGTTATCTATCAGTTTTGTGCAAAAAGGGTTCCTTTCTTCTTCTTTTTTTTCCCCCTTTTAGAAAAAGTGATGCCGAAGGGAACAAAGCTTTCTACTTAATTGAGTTGTCATAAACTCATTATGGATGAATTGGCAAAAGAGTTGAGAGAGGTCTTTAAATGTTATTTGCCATCTTTCCACTGAAGTTTTCAGACCCTGAAGCTTCAGTGATCTGTTTCCAAATTGATCCATTTTAATCAAGGACTGCTCCGACTGAAGGCCACAGAGGCCACTGTGAGTCGTTAAGGATTCTGGGCAATGTCCATGATACATATTCTACTCACGCATTCAGCCTCTTTTTGTTCCCCTGCACGAACCAAGGCAACTGCAGTTCTTGCCTTTCCCCCCACCCTTTATGTCCGTGGTTCAGTGCAGTTGAGCCTATGGACAGACCCACCATGCTAAAATAATCCTTGGGATCTTACTTGCACTGATCCATCTTGAAGGAAAAGGATCACAGCATCTGATTACTTCAAAAATAGGACACCACTCTCCCTGTAGGCAGTCTGGGGTAATTGCCCCTTCTTAAAAAGGTCCTAATTCCTCCCTTCCCTGTTTCTGCAGCCATTTATGACTCTAAAAATCCATTAAAAGTCAATATGCATGCTTCATCCTTGCAAGATTGCAAGAGAAATGGGATGGATGGATGGATATTGAGTATTCCCCCATCCCATCAGATCCATTCTTTCCCAGGAACTTACTCCCCACTATTAAATTTTTTTGGGGGGGACACCCCCTTCAAGTCAGTGTTGACTCCTGGCAACTGCCTAGACAAGTCCCTGCAGTTTTGTTGGCAAGATTTCAGAAGTGGTTTGCCATTGCCTTCTTCCAAGGTCTGAGAGAGAGTGGCTGGCCCAAGGTCCCTCGGCTGCTTCATGCCTAAGGCAGGACTAGAACTCACAGCCTCCCGGTCTCTAGCCCGGTACCTTAACAACTACACCAAACTGGCTCTCCACTAAATAGTTACTGATCTCATCATTAAAGATGCATTTTGGGATTGAGCACATGGTGTGTGAGTTATAGCTAAAGCTCTCTTCATCTTAACCATCTAAATACAAACACCATTTCAAAATTTCCAACACAGATGGAACAACCAATTTGGGGCAAAAAACTGATTGAAAACCTCTTCCTCCCTGTGAGGAAGCTCCCAACAATAAATTCATCCTTAAGGGACTGCAGAAATATGCATTGCTTTGAATTGTTTTAATACTGCACACAAGGGACTGTGAAGGAGAATGAAGACCGACACACGCCTGGCTTCTAAGTATCAAATAGATCATCATAAAAATCAAAAATACAAAAATCGTCATTTAGAACTCTTTTAGGACCATATGCTCCACTTGGCAGATGAAAATCAGTTATAACATTGCACCTGGCGAAGCTGAAAGATCAGGGGATTATTGCCAATTGTTAGAAAAGGTAATAATAATCATATAATCTAATGCAAAAAAATATTATAAAACCAAACCAGGCCAAATATTTCATTGCATCATTTAAGGGGTGCCTATATTTCTATGTAGAAGCATATGCATATTCCTTCTACACACTTGGGCTGAAGATGGATATTTAGTCATTTTAAGCAACGCACACTGATTTGTACAATTTCTAGTACATTATTACTAGAGAGACCCACAATTCAGTTTTTTGTGTGCATGAAGGCACAGTATCAGGGTGTCCGCAGAGTATGGTAAAAAAAGTCAAGATGGAGCTGCAACGGTATGATTGAAACTCTGCCTGTTTTTATGGGTTCCCCTGCAGAATATCGTAAAGAGATTCAACCCAGTGGAACAATCCTTTTGGTCTTGTGCTTACTGGATATTTGCAAATGAAGCTTCAAAAAAGGCAGCATATTCTCTCAAGGGGGTTGTGTGTTTTGATATGCGTGCTCTAACCCTTTTCCCAAGACCTACATAACTGAGTCGCAGCCTGTGGGAATTTTGTGCGTTGTGTGAACATAAAACTGAACCAAATAACTCAGCAAATGAACCCAAAGGGATCAGGTTTCATCCTAAACTACTGATGGCAATAGTGATACATTCTTTTAACTCCCCCCCCCCACTTTTTTTTTAGTACAGGAGGGAGATGGAAATAAGAAGTCAAATCCTCCATGTTTGGGAGGCCAAACAAACTGTCTGAGGACTGAGTCCATCCAAGCACATCTGTGTCTGGCACACAGAAGGGAATACATTGATCCTGCGAATGGTTGGGTTCTCAGAATGCAGCTCTCTTACTTATAACTTGAGATCACAATAACTACAATATCACAGCCTGGGTATCTCTTTTTCTCACCTGAAAAGACTTGTGCTTTTGGCCCAGCCGCCCTGTTAACGAGATAATCTTCACTGGGCCTTGGGGAAAGTGCTAAGTGTGTGGTGTGAACTCCAAAATGGCGCCCATTCACTGAGCCAATTACTGCGCAGTGGGTTAGATTTTGCTCTGGGAGACCAGTTGTCAAAACCGCTCTCCTTTTATTGCATCTGGAAGGACTAACAAAATGGCTACCGCCTGGCGGACCCAGTCCTCCTGCACCATGCGCTGTCAGCTGGCCAGCCTGCACACAAGAAGTCCATTGACAGGGAGAAGGAAGATCTGGATTATCCGTATTGCGCAAACAGGGCCACTGGCAATTCCAAGGGTCCTTCTGGGAAAGTAAAAAGGCTTCCCACAGCCAGGAGAAAAATAGCAGGAACGAAGGAGAGATTCAGGTCTCCACTGTCAGTGAAATTTCTTTCCCCCTCTGAAAACAGCTTCCATTAGGACAGCCTGTAAATCGGAGAATGAAAAGTGAGGCCTTTTCATTCAGGCTGTAAGATGACAGAACATGTCTAAGCCCTTCCATCCATCCCCCTCCCCATGTCCCTTCATCAAGGTGTGCAACCTCAGAAGCTCCTCAGATTTTGGTTGAGGCATTCAGAAGAAAGCTCCTTTAGCTTGCAGCATTAACTCTAATTCTCCCCTTCTCTCCAAAGTCAATGGACATCTATCGACAGAACCAACCAGTGTTTATCCTTGCAACTATTTGTCTACTAATTCACAGTGCCAATTATCGACCACCCATGTCCATAATTTCGTCCAAGTCTAAAAACAAGGCCAAGAGGATGCAAGCTGGCTGACTACAGAAATGGTATAAGCACCATGCATGAATTGATTTTTTTCTCCCTACGGCAAATGTAATGAGTTCGGAATCATCCGCAAAATAAGATTGAATGTCCCTAGATGAAGTATTTAAAAAAGGGGGGGGAGGGGAGCATCCATTGAATCTTCAAGTGTGCAATTGTGATTTCACTCAGTGCATAGATGAGAAAACTATTAATTCATGCACTGAACGGAAAAAGGCAACCGAAACAGGTGGTGTATTACTAGTTCCATTAAACAAGAAATTTATGCGTTACATATCCATCTTGAGGCAATTAGAATGCTCTCCCTCCCCTTCGCTATTTTTATGGCTTCATTGAAAACTTCTGGCAATAAAGCAATTAAAAAGTAACTATTGAAGCATTTATCTAGGCTATCAAAGACAACTGGTTTTGCCTTTGAAACAGGACAAAGTTGCATCACTCTCTGTGATAGGATGTGGGAATAAACCTTCTCCATCAACTGATAAAGGTACTCTCTCAGCTGTCTTGTCCAAAGACTGACTGCTAAAATCACCCAGGGTGGAATTGATCATTCACTGTCTGCTTAGATTTTCTTTCTAAGGTTATGTCAGAAAGAACCCATGGATTCTGAATCCACAAAAAGGCAGGAATGGCATGTCCTCTGCATGGTCCTCTGGAAAAGTCTTGATCCCCTTTTTCTGATACTGGTCTAATCTTCATCACTGGGAGATGCTGGGTTTTATTCCTGTGACTTCCTGGAGGTACCATCAGGCTGTCTGGGTTTGAGATTGCTGAAACCTTCATCTTAGAGGTGGAGGATGGGATCGAACCCGCTCCACTTCTGAGCAATGGAGTTGTGGCTGACATTCGTCCTCTGCCATGGAACTGCAGTCATCCCCTCTTAGTTTAGTTCATTGAGGCTGTTGTTCTAGGAACAACGTTGAAAGGAGAATAGGTATGCTGTGTTAGCCTCTTAGAACCACAGGACTCACAAATACATCCAAAAAAGCACCTATGAGGGGAAACTTGCATGAAAGAATGGGATAATTCCCAACTGGGCATGTTGCAGGCTGGAATGGATGAGCTGTCTTGGTGGTTGTGACTGCATTCCCAGGGTCACCAATGAATGGCAGACTTTTTAGCCCAACATGTCATGCCAACCAAAAACATTGGGTTGGGTTAACCATGAATAACCATGCCACGCAGACACAGGAAGAGCCTTTTTATGGTTCCAGTCCCATCAATGCCTCCATTCCCCATGTAGCTGTGGCTGTGATTCAAACCCAACCCTTCTTACTTAGAAATAACCACAAAGCTGTCACACATTTAAATGTTACAAGGTGGTGGGGTTTGTACAACACAAACCAACCGACCAACAAACCATCCTTTCCCACAGTCAAAACACTTCCCAGCCCAGCCCAGAATGGCTGGCTTGCCCATACAGCATCCGTTCCTTTCAGATCCCCCCAACTCATGCAAAGAAGGCGGAAAGGCCATTATTTCCTTCCACACTTTTTGCCATTGTATTTTTCCCTGCTCCACAAGGGGAAATACAATCCAAAAAGCTGCTAAAAAACCAGGTTGGCAGGACTATGAACAGGGACGCAGGGCTCACCCCTTCTGATACAAAAGCTGAAACAACTATAGAGATGGGTAGCCTAAATGTTGCTGTGTTTCTCTATGATACTTGACCCCCATGCAGGTAGCCCCATGATAATTAGTTGGCTTGACCCAGGAAAGGTTAATTGATAGGGGGAAGTTGGTTTAGCATCAAACAAGAGTTTGTTAGCCCTTCGAGGTAGTCCAGGCAAGAAGGACAACTATGAGTACTAACTCTATCTTTATTGGAGGTTGAATCTTGAAAGTCTTTCTCCCCTCCTTTCCTTTTACTCTCTGGAAAACTAGAGAGGGTCCATTCTGAAATGCTTCCCATGCCCCTTTTCCTTCTGTGGGCTGAGATATCTTTTACGTGATGGTTATCCAGTAGGTGACTCTTCCTCCTATCTCCCAAGGTCATTCCCACAGACCATTACAGATATGGTCTGTTGTAGTGCACTAATGAATTTCAATATGTAATGTAGATCTGCTTTGGGAATCAACCTGGAAGCCATAAATTGGTGCAGAATGTGGTGGTCAGATTATTAGGGAGTATCCTGCTAGCATATTAGTGGGAGTATCCTGTTAGCATGGAGTATGAGCAAAATCACTGCATTGGCTACCAGTATGATTTTTGGCCCGATTCAAAGGGCTATTTCTTATCTTTAAAACCCAATATAGTGCAGCACCAGGATACATCAGACAATGCACTGCCAGGACAGAATCTGCAAAACTGGTCCAGATATTTAGAGAGAGGGCCTGTTGACAGTCCACCTCTTCCTGAGGTGCATGGAACATGGACTAAATGACAGGTCTTCTCAGTGGTGACCCCCAATCTTTGTAATAATGTCCCTGCCAGAGGACAGTACTCCTCCCTTTTTGTAAACAAGTTAAAAGCACTTGGTTTGAATGTGCTGTCAGTTCTTAGTAATTCTTCGGTGCCTTCATTTATTTGTTTGTTTTATCAAATTTGTGAAGCCACCCATCGCACAGAAAAGTGACTTTGGGCAGTGTACAGCACTTAAATAAAAAACCAATAACTATATAAAAACGTTTATTATTACAAACTTTAAAAAACGAGAGAAAAATTCTTATGGCGGGGGGATCAAGCAGCTGCCATCATGGCTGGATTGATGCTAAAGGCCCAAAGTTCATCCCACCTCCCAGATTACTGCCCTGGTTGTTACCCAATTGGTCGCCTCTACCACCTCCCCCCAGGTTAGGAAATCCATCCTGATTCCCAAAGCCTCCTGGATCACCACCAAATCTTCCACCTCTTTCTAGGGGTCTACTGCTATTATGCTTAGGTGTATGATTTGATCTTATTTATACCAGTGTGTGGGTGTGTGTCTGCCCACAGTCTGACAGGACTGGTGGGGATATGAGTACTAGGAGGGGGAGTAGGAGGCGAAGGAGAAACAGTAGTCATCACAATAACCAAGAGCCAGAAAATGCTATCTTGCTCCAAGAAAAGTTTCAGCCTTGGCAGGAAGCTGACATAATCCTCTCTGCTGAGAAAACTAATGGGAAGCTTGGCTAGATGGAACCTGTCAGATCCCCCCGATCAAAGGTTTCACAGAAACTCTTATCGTAGCATCTACCATCATTTTCTTCTCTAAGGAATGGAATCTGTGTCACCAGATGGGAGGGGGTGTGAAGTTGGAGTGTGAAGTGGTTTATTATGGCTATGGAGGACATCAAGGACACAGGGTTGAGATATGCCAGGAATACCGTCTGGATGGGAAGGGGGATGACATGGTTTCATGGGAAAGGGGACTAACTAAGATAATGTAGTTTTAAGTTAGGTTTGAGTGGGAAATCTTTATTTGCAGCTTGCCTTCTATACCATTCATTATGCTTCATTAAAACAGTTAAAGGAATCCCAGCCTCCTGACTGTGATTGTGTGAATGCTCAAATGATCAGGTGCTGACAGAACCACTTTAGAACCTGGAAACCTTGGACCATCCTGAGCAGATCCCTAGCTAGCATCCTGCACACATGCACACACTCCACCCTGGCAAACTTTTGGGACCCATTCTGGTAGTTATACCCCAAATAATCATATAACCATGTTGAAGAATGCCACTCTACAAAGATATTAGACTCGCCTGCATTGTAGTTTATTCCATGGAGTCCAATGCTGGTTGCTGTGGATGCTCTTGATAATAGAGGTTGACCTACAGCTAGCACTCGGGATGAATATTTTACTGCTGGAGTAAACTACTGAAACTTGAGAGCAGATGTGAGATGCATCTAGGGACTCAGCGGAAATAATGGAATTCACCTCTGTTGAAGAACTCAGAGGCAAGGGGGAAGCTGCTTATGCAAAGAGGGGCAACAGTACTGAAAGCAGAATCTAGCGACTGAAATGACAATACCCCTCTTCAGTTTCTACAGTAACAAGCAATTTTGCACCCCTTTGTTTTTTCCATATAGGTAGTTAGGATGCTTTCCCAGAGAACCTCAGAATTCCTAAGGCAAAGCACCTGAGAAAAGCACAAGAATTGAGGTCATGTGGATTACGGGGAAGCTCCAGAACAGTTCAGGATCTTCTTTAGATGGCAGAGATGAGAGTCAAAGCATGCCAAGGGAGGGAGGTGAATTTCCTGAATGAGGTATAAGCACCAAGAACCATTCCAGGGGAGAACTATCTTGGTTCATTCGTTTGCTCCTGTGAAAAGTGTTTACATTTCCATAATCCCCACCTGAGGCCCAGGCTGAAGATGTGTCCTGCTGAGCCTGGTAGTTATGGACTAATACAGCTCTTGATACCAGCTATGCATCCTGAGACTGACTGACTGACTCCCTCTCTTTCTCTCATCCCCTTCTACCCTCTAGTAGGCGAGACGCTCAACTCTGCTCATTTTTTTTGAGAGTAAGCTACCATCAGCCACTCTGGGTGGGTTTTGCTACCCAAAATTGAAGTCCACAATCTCTTGCTCCATTGTTTTCTAAGTCAGCTGTATTTGTGTCCTACCGATGGCCACAGCTTTGTGTCTCTTATCTGCTCACATGGGTAGCTAAGTTACCTTAGCTGTGTAACAGGACAACCTGAAATCTGAAATTTCATTCAATTTAATTAATTAATAATAAATAATAATAAATTTAATTCAAGGGTTGGTGATGTGGGACCTCTGGCTGCCATGCTGACTTTCTGAAATCCCTGCTGCTCCCCATCTCCTGAGATCATGCTGTCAAAATAGGACAGGAGACTGCAGTATACATGCTATCCTGCCAATCTGGGGAGGAAGCTAAGGAAAATAGCTATGCTAAGCTTCTATAGGCTTTGCACATTTATTATAATTTAACACGAGTTATCTAAACTGAGAAAAGGTCCAAAGTCCTGAATCCTTCTCCTCTAGTAATGCCATTACAATACTTGCCCCTTCCTTCTGCAACATTTCCCTGCTCTAAACATTTTTAAAAAGAGGGAGAAAATGCCTCTTCCATTTTCAGAAAAAGTTGCCCTCCTCCATTCAATTAAATCCTTAATTTTCCTATCTAATTCTGGCCCCTGCATCCCTTTCTTGCAGATCTCCAAGCTCCCTCTGTCCCTGGCTGTGGGAAGAAAAAAAAAAGAGCCACTTTATTTATTTATTTCACGGTGGCATTTCTACCCCATCCTCGGTCACCAGACTTTAGGCAGGTTCTCAGTCAATAAAAGCTACAAAATAACATAGCATATAACTCCAGACATCTCCAGAAGCCATGCCCAAGAACTGCTATTTTGCCTGCCATTTTGAGGCGGGAACTGAATAGAATCTCCAGCCTACGTCCAAAATTAGACATATTACCATTTTAAAAAACAGCTCTTCCAAAGTTATCCCAAGGCCATCCTTGTTTACAGCACCCGTTTTACAGGATAAAAGGGAAAGGGGAGGGGGCCAGTGGTCCTTGGCCAACTAGCCCTTCTGATTTAGGGCAGCATAGATGCAGGATGCTGCAATGAGCAAAAGATTGCCTTGTCTGTATTTCAGAAGGATCTTTTCAGAAGATGCTGGTCAAACAACCGCAGAGGCAAAACAGACACACAAGCTATTGCAGAGTCAGGCAAAAGAATGCCCTGGACTTGGAACCCCAGAGATGTCCTCCAATATATATCTCAATCTTGCTAACAATCATGACTCCTTGCTGACTTGTATCGTTCAAGCATAGAGGCACCACAATAAGAGGGGATGCAGTACTGATTTTTTTGGCCTTTCTCCATCCCCATCGTTTGCTAGACAGGATGAGTTTAAGTGACTTTTGGAAGCACTGCAGTGAGCTGTGAATGATGGATGAAATGAAAAATCCTTGCTCAGTGTGCACAGAGTTGAAACGGTACTCGCCAAATCCCTCCTGTGCTATGTCACTTATTATCTAGACACTTGATATGTGTCTTGGTGTGAGATGTATCCTGGGGAGAGGAGGGGAAAAAAAAACAGCTCCAATTTTTCAAAAATAAAAATGGAACATTCTAATGATCGTCTTCCCCCTCTGAAATGTCTGAACAAATGTTTATTTGCATGCCTTCTCCACTACTCACTGTGCTTGTGGCCTGACTTATTCAATGCTTTAGCAAAGCAAAACTCAAATTGTAGCTTAGGAAGGTGTCAGGGGTATCTGCAGGGCACGGTCGAAAAAGTCAGGATGGTCATCATGATGGTGTATACCATATAAAAAGCAGACAGAGCTTCTATCGCACTACCCTGACCACCATCTTGACTTTTTTGACCATACCCAGCAGACCCCTGGAAAGTGTGGTCCTTCCTTTAAAACAAAGAAAGAATGCACTGTGCTTTCAGACCATCTCTAATCAGGATCATGGGCCAGGCTAAAACATGCATGTCTAAATAGCCATCACGGCTTGTAGGATATTGCTTTTTTGTTTAAATACCAAGTATTCTATACACTCTATACATTAATAAAGGTAAAGGTTTCCCCTGCACAGTCGTGTCTGACTCTAGGGGGCGGTGCTCATCTCTGTTTCTTAGCCGAAGAGCCGGCGTTTGTCCGAAGACACTTCTGCAGTCATGTGGCCGGCATGACAGGCACAGAATGCTGTTACCTGCCCGCCAAAGTGGTGCCTATTTATCTACTCACATTTGCATGCTTTCAAAATGCTAGGCTGGCAAGAGCTGGGACTAGCGATGGGAGCTCACCCCGTCACGCGGCGCTCGGGTCTCGAACCACCAAACATGCGACCTTCTGGCCAACAAGCCTGGCGTCTTAACCGCTGAGCCATCACACCCCCTTTATACATTAATACATAACTGCTAAATATTAAGATACACCTCAGAACTCTCCTACAAGACCCAATACCAGAAGCAGAAGCTCTAGGTCACTCCACAGGGACTCTAATTTTTCAGTGTAGATTATCCGTCCATGTGGTTAAGACTCATCTAGTATTTCCATCACAGGAGGAACTAAGCATTAGTGGACATACTATGTCTGCTTCATGTAAGTTTGTGTGGGAACAGATTTCTGATCCAGCAAATACTTATTTGGATTAATCACAAAGTTTGGACCCAGAGCCAGATGGAAGTCACATTATAAACTGCACGATCAGATGTCCAATCCCAGAAATGTTGGAGAAGATGTCTCCAAGTTTCCACAGTGCACTATGTTGCTAAGAAGCAGAAGAAAAATGAAGAGAGGCTGAGTTTGCATGACACTTACAAATCACATTTTAACCTAGTTTGTTGCTGTGATGCTCTAATTGAATTATGTGGTTACTTTATGGTTCAGTAAGCCACATGAATAGACAGACAGTTTAGTGTAGTGGTTAAGGCAACAGGCTAGAAACTGGGAGACTGGGAGTTCTAGTCCCCCCTTAGGCATGAAGCCAGCTGGGGGAGCTTGGGCCAGTCCCTCTCTCTCAGCCCTGGGGGGGAGGCAATGGCAAACCACTTCAGAAATCTTGCCAAGAAAGCTGCAGGGACAAGTCCAGGCAGGAGTCAAGACTGATATGAAGACACACACACACACACACACACGAACATTAGCTGAACTTCATTCAGGATAGGGGCTACTTGAATCTGCTGGACCAAGATGATGGAATTCACTCCCAGCAGAATCTGTACTTTTAAAAAAACGGCAACTCTATAGGTGTGAATTAGCTTTAGTTTCCTATCAGGGAAAAATAAATGCAATAGGTGAAAAGGCGTTTTGTTGGAGAGCTGGTATTAGAAGGATTGAGAAGCATGACAAAAATGATTTCGTTTAATTTGAAACATTCTAATTAAGCAGTGAAAGTCACACACTCTCCAAATAGCTCAGTTATGTGAATCGTGTTTCTGACAGCAGAGATCCGTCTTTCGGCTCAGCTGCTTGAGTGGAAGGGGACATCCATTTCCAGCTGTCCTTGGGTCACATTCTGGTTTGACTCAGGATCTAAATTAGCTTCCACACAATCAACATGAGTGGGGCAAAGCTAGTGATTTCAATCAAGCTAGTGGTGGGAAGAAATAAAAAAAGAAAGACAGAGTCAGCTGTTTCCTTTCTTCATTTTTAATCTCATCATCTTCCATTATTGTCTGCTAAAATGTCAGATAATAAGTTTTTCAAAATAGCTGCATTTGCATGGCATGCTTACCTCCAGTTAAATGAACCCTGATTTACTCAATTAACCCAATTTTCCAGGTTCTTATGGCTTTTTTGTTGTTGTTGTTCATGGTGGTGGTGCCTTGGAGTCAGTGTTGACTCCTGGCAACTGCCTGCCGTTCTCTTGGCAAGATTTCCGAAGTGGTTCGCCATTGCCTCCCTCCCAGGGCTGAGAGAGAAGGACTGGCCCAAGGTCACCCAGCTGGCTTCGTGCCTAAGGCGGGACTAGAACTCCCGGTCTCCTGGTTTCTAGCCTGGTGCCTTTACCACTACACCAAACTGGCTCTCTATTCATGTGGCTTACTGAATGCTAAAATAACCTCATAGTCCAATTAGAGCATTGCAGCAACAAACCAGGTTAAAATGTGATTTGTGAGTATCATGCAAACTCAACCTGTTTTAAACAAAATCATGCAATGAAGATAAGGTATCTAGATCAGTATTTCACAACAATACTTTTTCACAATTTAGGAATAAAGAAATTCACTCACGCGGCTTCAAATAGCATAGGCAAGATGCATTTGCTCTGAGGCAAAAATAGGATTTCTTATATTCCAAACATCATCACTGCCAGTTGAAATCTTCTAGGGAGAAGATGAAATAGTTGGGCCTTTGAATGATAGACTGGGGGTTAAATTCCCCAAAGGGGACAGGATCAAGACCATGGGGAATTTAAGCTTCATTAAAAGCTTTGTTCATCTGCCTCTTCCAAACAAACAAATGACTTGGATAGATTTTTCAGAATTTTGCAAAGCAGTTAGCCAAACAAACAAACAAAAAATGCCAACATTTACATGTATTATGAAAATGTGCATACAGTTGCAAAAAAAGAGAAAGAGAGAGAAAATTACACTGAGGAAACGTGTGCAACATTTTTATCTGTTAGGGAAATTATGTTCAAATGCTGCATACCAATTTTTATGCAGATCTTTTGTGCTTTTTCAGTCGATATGGAAATAGAACAAAGTGAATCCAAGATGAGGAAATAAGAGAAATTGAGAAAAGCCCAAATGGGCAGATGTGTTTGTCTCTAATTAATATTCATATTCCTGTTGCTCATATTGTTTTATTTATACAGCACCTATATTTCATAACAAAATAATAAAATACACTATTGGAATATAATACATAAAATAGAAGAACAGAACAGACAGGTGGAGTTTTGTGAGGGCAAAGGGCATCAAGGCCAAAGGCTGGATGAATCCATTAGAAGAAAATAGCCCAGTTGCCAATCAGTTCTCACTCGGAGAAACGGTGTTGTAAGAGGAGAGTCAAGTTAGTCTATAGCAGGGTTTCCCAACCAGGGTTCTGTGGCGCCCTCGGGTTCTGCGAGAGGTCCCTAGGGGTTCCCTGGGAGAGCACGATTTATTTAAAAAATTATTTTAAATTCAGGCAACTTCACATTAAAGAGGTAAGTTTCATTCTTTATTTTTAGTTCAAGAACACTGTTGATGCCCATATACAGGCCTACCCATGAAACGAATAGAATAATTTTGTGACTTCTGGCCTCTGTTTGAGCCTGAATGTGCAGGGGTTCCCTGAGGCCTGGAAAATATTTCAAGGGTTCCTCCAGGGTCAGAAGGTTGAGAAAGGCTGGTCTAGAGTGGCAAAACATCAGGAGGAGCCTGGTAGCACCTTTTCCAACTAACCAATTTTATTAAAAGGCAGCAGCTGTCATGGGCAGCAGCTCCCTTTATCACAGGCACAGGCACTGCAGTGTTGTCATAGCTGTTCACCCCTGAAGGCAGAAAGAAAGGCAGGATTTGAACCTTGGGACTGCTATATGTAGGACCTGAGCATGCAGTAGCTGGTTTTTCTGAGTTATTAAGGGCTTTTCCAGTATTTGCAAGGAAAGTATCTTATCAGACTGGGTCTCTGCTCTCTGGCTGCGAGCTGTCTAGTTCAAGTACTAGTCCAGGTGAAGCATCACGTATGTAAAGCTAATCGGAAGACCCCGCACTGTTTCCGTTTGATAATCCTGAACAAGCGATGCTGCTGTTTATAACCTATCAGCTGATCAATGATCAGACACCCTTTCCTCTTTATCACTTCAGGTAATTATGGAACAACAAAAGCCAGGCTGTGTAGCCAGGGATAAGTCTTGATTTCTATCTGAGGGATCACTTCTCAAGGGTTTCATCAGGTAAACTGAACACTTTCTGGGCAGGAGACAATCAACACATCTCTCTTCTATCTTTCTCTGAGCAAACATGGTCATTGCATGAAAACAGGAGTCTGTCTTAAACCCTCAAACAGCTAATCGATTAAAGGATGGGAACTTTTTAACCTAACTTTAGACTGTATCACGGAGGGAAACTGCCTCTGAGGCAGTTAATATATAAGGGCCTTATTCACCCAGCAAAGTTAACAAGATCAGTTAAAAATCTAGTGGCTGCATCTGCCCACCATGCTAATCTTGGTTACTGTGGTATGGGGGGTGGAGGGGGTAGTATGTTGGGTCAACTTAACCAATCTGTTAGCTTATGTTTCAATTTATTATGCACACTCAGAAAATGGAGTCATTTAACAACCAGGTTAAACATGTGTGAACACAGCCACCGAGTCAGATGTGAGGCCCATTCCATTCATCTGTGCCAACCGCCAGTAGCATTTCATGGGGAAGATGGTGTAATGGTCTGTGGCAATATTCTTGAGGGACAGGAGGAGTGAGAGTCACAGACAGGGCAACAGTCAGTGTAATGGTATGTGGGAATGACCTTGGGAGACGGGGGGAAGAGGTGCCTACGGAACAATCAGATATGAGAGGCCCTCAGCTGCATAACAGGCAGAGAAAGAAACTCAGAAAGGACCCTCAGCTGCATAACAGGCAGAGAAAGAAACTCAGAAAGGACCCACCCTAACTACTAACTACTCAGGTGATAAATAGGGAGGGTGGGAGATCTGTACTTTCAGACTTGCAAGATTCTGTTAATGTAGCCTTACAATAAAGTAGAATTAACTCATCTGGTCCTGTTTCCTGCCTGGTCTATCTGGGAAGGCTGACGGTCAGATAAGAGACATCTCAGCCCACAGAAGGAAGGGGGTCTGGAAAGCATCTCAGAAGGTGCTCCCTCCCTTGTCCCCTGGAAAGTAAAGGCAAGAGGGGAAAGATGTCCTTTCAGATTTGCAGGATTCTGTTGCTGTAACCTTACAGTAAAGGTAATGTTAGTACTTGTGGTATTGGTTTCTTATCTGGACTACCACAAAGGGCTGAGAGATGTGGATCCTTCTAGCCCAACTTGTATCAAACTTAGGACAGATGTTCTACTACCTATAGGATATCTGCAACCTTGGCTATTTTCCATATGGCCCTAGGAATCCTTGGGAGGCCCACTTATTTTTTACCATGGCCCAGACAATCTGGCACATGCAGAGTAATACAAGGATCTCCATTGGTCCTACCAGCTTGGAATGAGCACTCCTGAATAGTGATTGAAGTGTGTGTGTGTGTGAGAGGGAAATGCTGAGAGAGTAATATAACCCTGACTCAACCCTCCAGCCTGGCACAGAAATATTCTGCAAACATGAAATCAGTCTTGCCCACCTTAACCATATCAATGATACTTCCCCTTTCTCAAAAAAGCATATCAGCTTTCATAAAACCTTGTATCTTCATAAACAGATAAACTTAAAGAGGTGTTCCCTCTTTGGGATCAGAAGCGAAGCACAGCCAGCCCTGATTAGTACTAAGTAAGAAATATACTGTATATATATTGGAAATCATGATGTTTTCATGTAATGCCAGGAGCTGAGTCTGATTTGAGGGCATCTTTCTTTGAAATGTGAAGACATTCTAAACAATATCAAAAACAAAACCGTTAACCAGCACAGAGAAGCTAAAGCATCACAACAATTACCCTGGTGTAACGCAGGCCATTAACATTCAAAATTAACTGTAAGAAAAGCTAATCTCATCAGTCACAAAAGAGAAGCAGGCCTTTATGTAAGGCTGAAAGGTCCTATCAAAACATCTACTTTCTGGATTAAGTACCAGTCCAAAAGAAATAGGTATTCAAGCCGTGAGTGAGATAGATAAAGAGTTATTTACCAAAATCACTGAGATGCATCCGAGGAAACCACCATTCTCTCTGTACATGTCCAATTTGCAAAGAGAAGGGAGGCTGAAATTCATTGAATAAATTACCTGTTGTTAATTAATTATTCACCCAGCTCCAGTCGTTGTCTCTGGATCACTGAACTATAATTTGTAGCTTAATCATGGATGGCTATAATATATGTAAATTCTGTAACCATAAACTATTCAGCTTGGGCAATGAAGGATGGAAAATGCTTTGAATTAGCAGAGAATCACAGGAAGCTTGAGCAGTAAAGCATGCAGTTCGATTTGTGAACGACATAATTGGAGTCCCTTGCAGTAAACTATTAGCTTGGAGTGCCATGAAAGTTAAATTGATATTTATTTGCACACCACCCATCAGAATGCCAGTTATTACAATGGGAGGGGGCAGCAAATGGAGGGGCCATGTTTTCTTGAGATCCCTGAGAGGATGAACCACAAAAACCACTAACAACAAAGGAGAGGAAATGTATCACATGCACAAAAAGGAGATACAGATTTGCCAACAATCTGCAAATGATTGTGTATACATTCAGAGCTGTGCATTCAGAACAAAGTACTACCTTTTGAAACACAATACCTTCCAGTATATTTGGAAAAATTGGGAGCCTATTGGTTGATTCCCCTACCCAATGCTAATTTGGGATGGGCAATTCTCACTGTCTTTTACCTGTACATAAATAGCGCAGAAGCGAGCTAACTTAAGCCCACATGTGGCCCTCAGTCTAATTTTGGTACCTCCTCCAGGGGACTGGAGAGAGAGAGAGAGAGATGGTGAAAGAGGGAATGAGAAAGAGAGAAAAATTAAGAAAGAGAGAAAGGAAAAAAGGAGCGTATAAGAAAGAATGGCAACCCCACCTAATTTTTGATTCTGAGAATTGCTTGCTTAAGCCTTTCTGACCTGGGCATATGATTATGAAGCCTGAGACTTTGTTCCTATAGGACACTTTATTTGAGACTGGGAGAAAAGGTAAGTGGGTCAAATAGTTTAAGAACTGCTGCCCTAGCGGTATGCATGGGTGCATCTCAAATCAGGCATCCTCTTCATCGTTGTATTTCATTGTTCCATTGTATTTAATGTTTGGAACAACTTCATAATTGTAATGGTTTGTGGAAATGACCTTGGGAGACAGGAGGAAGAGCCACAGACTAGACAATGGTCAGATGAGAGGCAGCTGAGCCCATGGGATGAATGGGGACATGGCAAACATCTCAGAAGGGACCCTCCCTAGTTTCTTGGGCTGTAAAGGTGAGGGGAGAGGCATGTACTTTCACACTTGCAAGATTCTGTTAATGCAACCTGACAATAAAGACAGAGTTGGTACTCCTGGGTGTGCTTCTTGATTGGACTACCTCGCAAGACTGGCAGTAATCTCACCAGAAAATACTGTTTATTGGGCAGATTAGAAATATAGCAAAGAGCCCCCCCCCCAAATCCTCTTTATCACTTGGCAGGGCAACCTACTCACACACTCAATCTCTTGGTTTTGATCCCATCCTTCCACCCATGGTCACACTCTTCTTTGGGGGATCCTCAGTCTTATCATTGGCAGAATGCTTTTTTTTTTCCCCCCTCCTCTTCTCATTAAAAAAAAAAAAGCCCATTATCCTAATCTGGATGTTCTCATCTTTGATAGTCAACTGTGGGGAAAAAGAAGAGTGATGCATGATTCTGACCTTTACCAATCTCGTCTATTTGGATTGGCTGCCCATTCTGCCATTCTCACCCATTTAGCAAAGCTGTAAACAAGAGTGGTAAGAAGGAAGCTGAATGGCATTGTCTAGCAAATTGCAGAATGTTGAAAAGGTCAAAATAGCAGAATGTTACTATCCTGTAATTTACAGCTTCTATGAGCTGTTCATATTCTAATAACTCATTCGCACGACAAGCCTAGCGAACAGAACACAAAAGTCACAGTGTGGATCCATTTCAAAAGCTTGATTTTATTTCTCCTTTAATTTTTTTTTTCCAAATGAAGGATGAGAAAGGATTGCCAATTTACTTTGCTTTTAATTTCGATTTCTCCCTCTGGTATATAAAGGCAAAGCTGTTTTTCCAGCCATGTATCAAATAAATCCTATCAAAATTCAGAACTGGCAAGTTCTCAAAATGTAACCTAAAGCATGAAACGGCTTCCCAACTAATCTCATCTCCTATTTTGTGTTTGGGAGACTGAATTGCTAAACTGTTCAAATGCATTCAGTAATGGAAAATGGAAAATCTGTGGCACTGTTCAGGAGAAACTTTTTCACCCTCATTTTTCCTTCCACACCCACCATAATTAGATTAACTGTCAACCTTTGCTGATAGTTCCCAAAGGCGTAGATATATTGTCTTGCTGATAATCACAGACAGGGGCTGAGATTTTCATAGAATCACAAATCCAGACAGTACTTGAAACCGCAATAGCCAAACTAGCAGGAGAGAAAAACCTATTTTTCAACAGCAATATGTCATAGGTTGAGTCCTGGATTGGACAAAGATCCAGTCTGCTAATCCAGATCCCACACTAGCTTTGTGTGGGGCTGAAACCTGTTTATTATTCTTTATCTTCTCAGGATTATATTATTTGCAATCTTATCATGGCACTAGGAAATTGATATCATTCAGTAGAGCTGCCTCCTGCAATCTCATTCACACAATTCTAGGCCTGCTAAACAACCAGAAGCAAAACCAAGGGGAAAAATATGTCCAGGTTTTAAGCTCTCGTCTTTGTCTGATGGGATTGTTTTGATCCTCATCATCTTGTAAAAGAAAAGGAGATAGTGCTTCTTAAGATGTCATCAAAGCTTGAAGCCTGAAATTAGGTCATATATTGTGGTTGGATTTATAGAAGAGTTTAGTTGTATATTTATTCTCCATGTATATCACTATGCAATTCAGTGGTGATCTATAGACACGGACATTTTCACAGCAAAATGGGACTTATTTCTTGAAATATAGTTAAACACAAGCTGAAAGTATTGGTGAAGAGCTCTGCACGGTTATGTCCAAATCTTCTCCTGTCTAAATGCCTCCAGAAAGCATTCAAGTAGGTCATAAGAGCCACAATTCTTAGTGGCCTCCAAACGAGAAGGCTCAACTTGGTCTCATAATCAAGAAGTAATGAAAAAACACTCTCCTACATTAATTTGTTTAATCTGCTCTTAAAACCATTTAATCAAGGATCTATCAGGGATTGGAGAGAAAATTGTTCTTATCTAGTTTCACGTCTCTGGGCTACATGTGTCCTGACTCCCAGGAAACACTCTGAGACAGGGAACTGTTCTCTAATGTTTTATTGCTAATACATAACAGTAATCCTAACAAACTGAACAAGCGTGGGAAAAACCCAGCCATATAAACCCCGCAGGTTAAGGCGGTCCCAATCTGTGCCTCTTGGAATGGCTCACCAATTCCTCAGTGCTACGCATGCGCTTAACAGTCTGGAAAGGAGCCCCCTGCTCGCCATCCTTACTCATGACACATGAACTGAAAATGTGTTATCACTTGGAATTCACACTTCAAAAAAAAAAAAATAGTCTGCCAATTTTTGAAAAAACGTATTAGGGAAAAGCCTGAATGCAAATGAAAACAATAATAAAAATGCCTTCTTAGTGCTATTTGTTTACAAAAATGGCATGTAAGCAAAACTGAAAACAAAAAAGTGTTATCCTTTGAAACAATGTGCCATCTGGTGAACCATATATGACATTTGCAAAAATGAGAAACTGAAAAATAAAAACATTAGGAGGCCACCATCACCACATCCTGCGGCAACGCAATCCTTAAGTGGTATCCACCACTTTCTCCCATGCAGAGTGAAAACCAGTTGCTTCATGCACCATTTCAAGAGCTTACTCGCTGATCCCTTGATCCATCCCTCATCTCCTCTGACGAACCGCAGCCATTGAACGGCCATGGTGTTGGGGAATTAGCCCCATTTTCCAACACTATGCAAATTTCCTCCTTTAAACTGTTGTTGGAATAACCCCCCCCCCCCACACACACACACACACTATAGCAAATGAGCAGGTCACAAATTGATTTACATATAGTAACATCAGCAATACTCTACCCTTGCTTCATTCCAGTCACACCAGTTTGTTAGTCTCAGAAAGGAACTTACCCAACTGAACTTCTATAAGACTTGTCTGATTCTCTACAGGATACAAAGGCTGAGGTGGTCTGTTCGTGACTAAAGCTAGAAGGAAAAAAGAGAGACAAAAGAGGAATGGGGAACATTTAAAAAAGTATATCAGGATATGGAGATATTGAGTGTTGTGCAAATAATTGGATTTGGGTACATGGGTGGCGCGGTGGCGCTGCGGGTTAAACCGCTGAGCTGCCGATCGGAAGGTCGGCGGTTCGAAACCGCGCGGCGGGGTGAGCTCCCGTTGTCAATCCCAGCTCCTGCACACCAAGCAGTTCGAAAACATGCAAATGTGAGTAGATCAATAGGTACCGCTTCGGCGGGAAGGTAACGGCGTTCCGAGTCGTCATGCTGGCCACATGACCCGGAAGTGTCTATGACAACGCCGGCTCCAAGGCTTTGAAACGGAGATGAGCACCGCCCCCTAGAGTCAGATTCGACTGGACTTTACGTCAAGGGAAACCTTTACCTTTACCTTACATGGGTAGCACACACCCATTTTTTCTAACAATTGGTAGCATTCTGCTAGCTTTGGAGCTTGTCTACTGATGATGGCACCAACAATAAGAATCATATAATGCTATTTTATTCAAGTGGCTCCTCAACATGCCTCGCAATAATTAAATACATCACATCAAATGAAAAGTTTTTTAAAAACCCATAATTTAATTTTAACATTAGTAATTAAAGGCCTGGTGAACAAGAACCTCTTGTCTCTGAGAGGCAGAAAACGTGGAAGCTGAAAGATCCTTCCTTGAGCTGCATTCCACTCTTAGAAAAGGGACAGAGCAACTGGCAAATCGAGGGCCGGTTTTGTCCCTAACGCAATTTATTTGGGCTCCCTTGGCAGAGGCAGAATTAATGAAGAGAGTAAGGAAGATGACCTGGACAGAGTAAAAACAACAAGATCACGTTCAGAAGCAGCTCAGATACAGACCTCCCTCATTCACCGGAGTATAAGGAAGAGGAGGAAGTCCAGCACAATTAGACTTGCAAGGTTCTGTTATTATAAAAGGTAAAGGTTTCCCTTGACATTAAGTGCTGCCGTGTCTGACTCTAGGGGGCGGTGCTCATCTCCATTTCAAAGCCGAAGGGCTGGCGTTTGTCCGAAGACACTTCCATGGTCATGTGGCCAGCATGACTAAATGGAATGCCATTACCTGCCCGCCAAAGCGGTACCTATTAATCTACTCACATTTGCATGTTTTCGAACTGCTAGGTTGGCAGGAGCTGGGACTAGCAACGGGAGCTCACCCCGTCACGCGGATTCAAACCGCTGACCTTCCGATTGGTGTGGTCTACTTGTGGGGCTGACCATTAAAGAGGTCAAGCGGAGTAAGTACCCCCATTCATCCCTATTGTTGGACCAAGGGAGCCCATGAAGGAAAGGCTTCTTCCCTTAACCCAGTGTTTTTCAACCTCAGCGACTTTAAGACGTGTGGACTCCAATTCCATGCTGGCTGGGGAATTCTGGGACTTGGAGTCCACACGTCTTAAAGTCGCTGAGGTCGAGAAACACTGCCTTATTTATTTATTTATTTATCAAATTTGTCACCGCCCATCTCCTCCCACTGGAGGGACTCTGGACGGTTTACAACAAAATCCTCAATAAAACAATAAATATATAAAATACAATATAAAATTACATATTATTAATAATATAGATAAAAATAAAGTCCAGATGGCTTTATCCAATGAAGACAACGAGGCGCTCCCCCCTGGTTTAATCAAACTGTAAGCTAGAAATCAAAATAAAGCTGCAATCCAGAACATAAGGGTTTTTAAAAAGTTAACTGTACCCAAATCACTACGTGTTACTTCAAAGAAAATGTAGAAGCACTAATACAGTCCCTCTCTTGGGGGAGATGGGCGGCAACAAAATTTGAATAATAAATAAATAAATAAATAAATAAATAAATAAAATGCAGGGATTATTATTCTTAACTGAAAAAATCATATGTTTCTTTCTCCAAAATGTATTTTGCCCTTAAGGTCCATGGGGCAGCTTTTTTGTGTTTTCCACTACAACATGGCAGGCAATCATGTTGTCAGTTTTGGCACTCAGGCCATAAACTTTTGTCAGAAGGGTCAGGGTTGATGCTAAAAAAAAAATAGTAGTTTCTGATACATATATGCACCAATGCTTCTCTCTCTCTCTCTCTCTCTCTCTCTCTGTGTGTATGTGTATGAGACAGAGAGATTTTCCCCGCTGCACCTTGTAGGACTCTTATTGTTATATACACCATTTTATTCAAGCTATATGGGAAATTCTATTTAGAAGAATGTGGCAGCACGAAACACCTCTTCCAAGCCTAGATGTAACAACTGACCCCAATGAAACATCAGGGCCACTGATGCAATTAAATTACTTTTGGATTAGCTCAGAATAGAAAGTTGCTGGCAGATGAAAAAAAAATAATCAATGCCTTTCACTAATGCACTTGGAATGCCATTAGAGGGAGGAGGGAGGCATGCCAATCTTCGTGTTATCTCTACTGAGAATTTTCAAAAGTTGCAGAACAGATTCTTACACAAGTCTTAAAGTCTAATTCACTTCAATAGACACCAATGATGGAAAGTGTAGAGATCAATTGCAAAGGACTTGTTTTGTGTGATTTAAAATCAGCCTTGATCACACAGAGAGTTCAAGGCATGCAGAAAACTAATGAAGAGCAAAAGAGGTTCTCATTGGCTGAAAACGGTATTTTCAGTGTTTGCAGAGGGTACAAAAGAGGCCAGATCTGCCCAGTCTAGGTCCTGTGGAAACCTCCTGGAGAACCAGGTAGGAGCAAGAAATTCTTCTATGGTCCCATCACTATCAACACCATGATGGGGATCACTCAGTCCTCTAGATCAGGCTAAAATGGGGTCAGGTAATTTGTATGGGTAATTTGTAGTTTGGCCCATTTTTGGAACCCAACCATTATTTTCATTTGTGCACTAGGCCATCAAGTCAAGCCATTTATTGACTGATTTATTGAGATTTCTTTGACAAAATTACTTTTCCTTCAGCACCACCAATTTACAGACTGATTTATTGAGATTTCTTTGACAAAATTACTTTTCCTTCAGCACCACCAATTTACATTTTGGCCAATGAAAGTTTCTTTAGCAGGGCGCCCTCCCCATGGTGGACTTTTTGTAAATGACCCCCTTTTCAACAATAACCGTTTTGTGAAAGTACCCCAAAATAATCTCGACATCCCAAAATTTGAGCAACTACAGACCTAAAACAAGGATTAAATGGTATGGAGTACTCCCAGCCTCCTATGACAAGTGGCTGGACACCAACAAGAAAAATACAAAATGGCCTCAAAATGCAATGAAAAAAATTAGTGAATTTAAGCCACCACAATAATGGAGAGCCATGGCTAGAAGAGAAAGCTGACCAACATTCAGTCCTAACAGCTGCTAGAATAGGAAATTATTTGTCTTTTGGCCAAAGGTCACTTATACAGGTCTTTACAAAAACTGGGTGCAATTACAGTAATGTCCCTAATGTCCCCAACAGATTCCTTTTGTTCTACCAGGTCTACAATAAACAGATATAGATGTATCAATGAATAAATAGGAGATTGTGAAGAAATGGGAAGTTTTTTGCATTACTATCGAAGTGAAAAATAAAGTTCCACTCTCTCTGTGTGTTTATTCCATTTGACATTTTCTTCAAATTTCACTTTCCCTTGCACTCTTGCTTCTTACGAAAAAAAATGTCAATAAATAACAAGCTGGGATGTGGGGAAATGCAAGTCAAGAGTTGTTGAACCAGAAGCATATAGAGTGATGTACAGCCTAATATAAATCATTTTATTCAAAACAAACTCAGAGAAATCACGGCCAGTTTCGACCAACTGTAGAGATGCCATTTATTTTCCTTCTCAAAATATCTGCAGTGGGGGCTAGCTTATTGCAAGGACAAACATCTGATAAGAAATAGGATTTGTGTGAAGCGTGATCCTCTACTCTCTGGATTGGTGGCAGCTGGCCCTCCTGATGTTGCTGTCCTATAAATCCCACCTTCCCCACCTTCGGCCATGCTGGCAGATGTTGTGATTCAGCTACACTAGAAGGCTGAATGTTCTCTATCCTTGGATTATGTTCTGCAGGAAGGGAGGACCAGTTATTCCTTTTTCCAATATCAAGGTCTCTTCCTCCAGACTATGGTAAAAAGTCATACTACAGTGTATGCTGGAGCTGGACAAAAATGGCCTTTTGAAATTCTCCACCAAATTTGTCAACAGAAGAAATTGCACGGACAATTGATTTCTCCAGTGTTCTCTAAGGCAAGGAGAAATTCAAAACTTCTCAAGCATAGGATGCCCTGGAGAAATTCCTGGGAGAAATTCCCTTCTCATCAGTCTTTTGGGAATTGTTTGAAAAATGGAAAACCAGGAGACCAGAGACAGACCAGAGAAAGACGTGTACAATGAAAGCCAGATATCCTTGCATCTCATTGCTGAATAAGTGCCAGAAAACTTCTACCTATAGGAACTTCACTATAATTCCCTTCTCCTTTGAAAGAACATTTGGAAACAAATTCTTTTCCATTCAATGGAATGAGGACAAGCAGAAAAAAAAACATATTTTCATTTTGCTTTCACTTATTTCCTTAATAAGAAAATGAGAAGAAAATAATGCATGTATTTTTCCCAGCAGCAAAATTCATACGCAGTTATCAGGATATTCAAGTGCATTTCAGACATTCAAAATGAGCAGATTCATAATTCATGTTTGCCTTCCCATTTGCAAGAGTGAAACTTTCTCAGTTGACTGGAGAGAGATATAAAACAGCCTGACAGGTAAATATAAATATGAGGCAAAGAAGAACACAGCCCTGAGAGTACATATTACACAATGTTGTAGACTCAGGGTTTGAGGAAAATCGCCTTGCTATATGTCTTCCCTTATATTTATCTTGATCTCTTACAGGACTTTAAATTACAGTTTTCATGAATGATACAAAACACTTTCAGGATTCAGGCGGTCAGCCACACTGAGACGTGAAGTAAATAACCCAAAGCTGAAATAATAGCTTGAAGAAACAACTTTCCACTGAGGAATTTCCAACATGCTGGCCAGTAATGGGAGAACTGGATTTCCCATTCCCCAGAATTGTTTTTGATGTCATCTACTCTGATGATGCTAGGCAGAGTTCTGTAATATTTTTAAGTTATAATAGTTCTAAGGTACAGTTAATAGATGAGGGACTGTATTTCTCCAATTCTGTCTCTCAGAGAAGGTTGGCACGTGCTGTTTATTAAACAGTACAATTTTGTAGTACACATGAGAACCAAAAATGAATAATTGTTGAAACCTGCAACCAAGCTGTAAATCTGTTGCTGTGCCTGCCCTGAAGAACAGCACCCTTTCTTCCCCGAGATTTGGATGGCCCTGACTGTGTTGGCCTTTAGAAAGGCCCTGAAAACCTGGCTCTTCCCTTGATCACTAGCCAGGATGTGATGTGGGCTGTCAGTATCTCTTAGCTGTGTTATATGAGCTACTGGTCCTAGTGCTCGATGGGCCTATTTGTCATTTTTTCTTTTCAGTGGTGGAGGTATGTTTTGATGTTTTTAACTTGTTAACCACCCAGAATCGCTTGGTGAGTGGGTGGCCATATAAATTGAAAAAATTAAATAAATAATTGTTGCTGCCTGGTACTGAGCTGTAATTCTCCCATGGAGTTCAGAATCAATGCCATTCCTGGAACCAGTAACAGCTTTTCCCTCCCAACTCGCTAATTCTAATTCAATATGGCAGAATGCGCAGGAATTGGAACCAGGCAGTGAAACAGGGATCCTTTGAAATTCTCATTTTAATCACTCTACAGGTGGCCAGTGAAGAAAAGAAATGAAAGTGCAATAGGGAAAAAATGGAGAAAAATACTTATATTGATGAAAATGATATACAAAATTGCATTGGGGGGAATTGTTTGCAAAAACTGTGTCTGCTACTCACATTTGCTAAAAAAACAAACAAATGTGTATTTGGATGAGTACATAACAGTTTTAGGAAAAACTCAAACATGGGCAGAAATGGGATAAAGAATGAATTTACGAATAGAACAAGTGGGAATACAAGAGCATCCAGACTAGATAGATTTACAAAACAGGAGAAACTGAAACAGGCAAATTTGCCAAAGCAGGAAACTAAGAGGAACCAAAATTAAGAGATTCACTCAATTGGAAACATTCCCCAACACCCGCCCCCCTTTATTTTTGCAGGCAAGGGAAAGAAAATGAAATTCAATTCCTATTGCTATTTGCATGATGATAATCGGTGAGAATGTAACATTTAATAAATAAGAGATAAATCTGTTGTTATTGCTCATCAATGGCCATTTTGCTACTGAAAGCTGGGTGCCATGGAAAGAATACGGAGTGAAGAACGGACAAATGATGAGGACAGATAGCAAATCTCGGGTAGAGAGGAGAGGAAAGCAGGAGAAAATATTCCACTTCGTTTCACCATGGTTCCAAAGAAATGCCAATTTCCTTCCTGTAAG